>NC_138528.1:64923170-65563629 GCF_964234715.1 Podarcis melisellensis | reverse complement strand
CCCTGATCCTCTAAGCTTTCTTTCAAAAAGAAAGAAATTAGATTCGTCTGGCATGACTTGTAATCACAGTATCATTTTCTAAGTGCTCACATATCAACTATTTAATGATCCTTTATAGGACCTTTTCTGGTATTAATGTAAAGCTGCTGCTGCTGCTGCTGCTGCTGCTGCTGCTGCTTCTTCTTCTTCTTCTTCTTCTTCTTCTTCTTCTTCTTCTTCTTTTTTTTTTTTGAAGATGAGGTCAACATTTGCCTGCCTCCAGTCTGAAAGGACCTCACTTGTTCTCCAACAATTCTAAAAGATTATAGATTATAGAGAGGCTCTGTGATTACACCCGAAAGCTACTTTAATACTCTTGGGTGCAGCTCACCAGGCCCTGGAGATTTGAATTCACAAAACTGTCCTACAGGAGAAGGAGCTTGTCTGTGACATAATGCATTTTTTTATTATTAAAGAATGAAGTTAGGTAACTGCAAGGGGCCTGAATGCATTTCCTTCTCCTCATATTTTCCCCTTTATTTCTTCTAGCAGAAGAAATTGCTCCTCCCCTCCCCGCAAAGCATCGCGGACTTCCCTATGAAACCGAGTGCAGCTTGTCCTGGGAAACTATTTCAGGGCAGGAGCCACTCAGAAATCTCAGTGCACATATGGCTTGTAGATCAGCCTGCTGGATTAGTCAATGATATGTTTCAAGTTTTCAGTGATTGCTGTACCTGTTTTGTGCTACATCAAATACATGTTCTCAGCTACAAAAAAATATCAAATGTCTTAAGAAGCGGAGCACCTCAGAATTGAAAGGACTGTTATCTTTCCTGGTTTTTCTTTTCTTTTTTGTTAGAGAGACTGGTTTTCCTCCTCATTATCAGCTTACGAGAGCAGATACGCTGAGAAATGACAGATTCTTCTTCTAGGTATAATCTTTTGCAATCACAGACAACATTGCGATATTGTCTCGAATTAGAGCAATCTTTGAAATGATATAATAATCTGCTGCAGACAATGTAGGAAACTTTTACTTTGATCGGAAGAGGGATAAGGGTATAACGCTGTGGAACTAGCTATTAATTCCATGCAGGTTTTTGTTGCTGCTCCTGAGTAGGGTAGCTTGATTTAAACCAAGTACATTTTCAAATCAGCAAGAGAAGAAACCAATTTTCAACAATGATTCAAATCAACTTGCCCATATTCAGCTGTATTTCCTAAACTCCTCCTTGGCCCTGCATCCTGTTTTGCCCTTCCATCTGGATTTATTCTAAACATAAACTGTAAAAAATTATACTCAAAATTTTGCCAATGTTTGATTACAATGATAATCCAATATTTTTCTGTGATTATGATTACCTTGACATGCTTTAATTAATTACACCTAGATACCTGTTTGTCCTCTAAGGAGATCAGGAGAGTGTACATACAGCTTCCAGGCAGGCTCTGCTTCTGGGGAGCATTTAGGGTGAAGCTGGATTAGCTTCAGCAGTAAAACTGCACCATACACCTTCCAAGAGTTATCTGCGCTATTTGCTGGAGGCCACGTGGGTGGCGCTGTGGGTTAAACCCAGAGCCTAGGGCTTGCTGATCAGAAGGTCGGCAGTTTGAATCCCCGTGACGGGGTGAGCTCCTGTTGTTTGGTCCTGCTCCTGCCAACCTAGCAGTTCAAAAGCGTGTCAAAGTGCAAGTAGATAAATAGGTACCGCTCCAGCGGGAAGATAAACGGCATTTCCGTGTGCTGCTCTGGTTTGCTAGAAGCGGCTTAGTCATGCTGGCCACATTACCCGGAAGCTGTACGCCGGCTCCCTCAGCCAATAAAGCGAGATGAGCGCCACAACCCCGGAGTCGTCCAAGACTGGACCTACCTTTACCTATTATTGGGCTGCTCTTGAAAGGGTCCCCTTTTTGGGGGGTAACAATGGCTCAGGGTGGCCGGTCTTTTCCTGTGGGCATTGCAATAATCCATCTAATCTCCATGGTGAGATCATATAAACATTGAAGTGGGGGCCTAACTCGTCATGGGAACTCCTCAGTTTTTCAAGGTAGGACAAGACTTGCCTATTTACATTGCCTTCTGGTGACTAGGGTTGGGGGGGGGGGGAGAGATGTTTAAATGGATAATAATCCCTTGGAAAGTGTTGACCCAAATAATGCCAAAACCAGTCCCAAATCAGAAGTAAAATGCAGTTGGTTATATGGTAAATATATTTTGGGTCAAAATACATAAAATACATTTCCTTTTGAAGTTTGAAACAGCCAAGATTTAGAGTGGAGTATGGTCAAAATGTGTTTTGTTTTCTGTCTTCTATAATAAATCAGTTCTGTTTTCCTTATCACACAGCTCAGTTGAAAGGTTCATGAGCTCTGGCAAGATTCCACATATTCGATAGAATGAATTTTATGCTGCTTTGGAGGGTACAGAACAAGGAGTTGAGGTTGCATTTACAGTGTTTGAGAACAACCTCAGGGAAACATAGGGAAATGATAAGGAAAATATGCAAGAGTTCTTGGTTTATATTGTTAGCTGTCCATAACTTTACTGCCCGAATCACATTTGCAAATATTAAAAGACTATAAAGCTGTAATATCTTAATTTGAAAACAGTGTGCTGTAAAAACGTCATTAATCTTGAGTTTTTCATCAAGGAAGTTTCCAGTTGGGTTATGGCTCCTGCTGAGACTCATTTGCACTTGGGGGGGGGGGCATGTCCCACAATCAAAATAAACACCAGAATCCCTTGATCAATTTGTACAAACCAGGCTCCGCATTATAGATCAATGGCAGTGTATCCAAAGTTAAATCACTTTCGACCAATTTCCATCTGAACAACAAAATAAAGAATGTGTACGGAATGTACAGATGTGCTGAAATTCTGCTCTGCATGTAACTAATTCGGATGCTCTGCTGTTAGCCTAAAAAGTATCCAGATAAAAATGTGTGTGGACTTCATAAGATTATAGTGTCTTGGAGGAAATTAACTACTTTCTGATTTGTGAAACCAGTTTTGTTGCTTTTGTTAAATTATTTACTTGTGGTTTTTATCTTGTATTTTATTCTGTGAACTGCCCCGAGATACTCTGATGAAGGGTGGTATATAAATTTAATAAATAAAACAATAAATAAAATGGACACAGTAGCTTCCAATGATACAGCTTTCACCAGCAAGGATCTGGTTTTGTTGTTTTTACTGCTGGTGAAATTGTTAACCGCCCCGTAACTGTTAAGAAGAAATGTTTGCCTGTTAGGAATATTTAAGGCCTTCTGAGATTATAGGTTTCAAAATTTAGGGTCCATAACTATTTCTATTGTGGAATTAGTGCCATGGATTTTGAGAAACAGATTGATGCTTTGAAACCAGAAGTCTCTCATCTAGTAAGTACATAGTGCATCATTTCATTTAATGCGAGGTTAACTTTGTACATTATGGCTGCCGAATCTTTGCTTAATGACTGGGTAATTGCCTATGGATCGCTGCCTGTTTGCTGTCATAAAAATACCGCCCCCAATCAAGCTTCCGCCCTGACCGCTGTATGCAGTGGTAGCAACACTGTTCCATATAGTCGTACCAAAGGTTTGGGAGGTTAAGATTGGTCCCTTAGGCTTAACAACAGTAGGAATAGATGCTTGTAAATAATAATAATAATAATAATAATAATAATAATTCATTACTTATACCCTGCCCATCTGGCCGGGCTTCCCCAGCTTCACAGAAAAGGTAGGTTTCGAGGACAGAAAGTAGGAAAAGTGGAAATATGATGACAGTTCCATGCATGAGGGGCAGTCAGGAAGCAAGAGACCTTCAACAGCTGAGGATGGCAGAGCTTTGGGGGGCCCACTAGGGGCACATTGGAAGATGGCCGACAATAACATCTCTCCGACCCACACAAGGTAATTGAGAGGCTGTTATGGGAGTATGCCGCCTCCCTGCCCCCCCAAGGGAATGGGGGGGACTGCCCTTGCCTGCTGTGCCCATAAATCACCCCCGGATTCGAGAGGGTGAGGGCACTAGGCAGAACGCCCTTGTGTGGACTTTGGCTCTCCTGGACGCTGTCTCTGATCGCGCCACTAGCTGCAGCAACTTGAAAATAAACAATTAGGAAGAAGCAAATGCACATATTTCAAGTGAAGAATGGGGAGTAAAGACTGCTAATTGAAGAGACCTCTGTGAAAGAAGACAGGTTGGATAAACAGGAATATATCATGAGAAGACACATCAAGGCTCGTTATGTCGGCAGTGGGACTGGATGGGGGGGGACTTTTCTTTCTTTCTTCTATGTGATTAACCAATAATCCCCCCTCACAAGTCAGAAATGCCGCTTAAATGACCTAAGCTGGATAATTTAAGACTGTGTGGAAATAAATTCTAACCAAAAGCATGTTTTAAGGAGATCGAGGAAAGTACAAGAGCTTTGGGATGACGCAGTAAAAAACAGCATCACCATTTTTGCAAGTTCTGTCGAAAGATTTATGTCTGGGAGGAGGAATGGATTTGTTTTCATACTGCGGGCGAAGCTCCTCAGAGGTCTAAAGAAGGCGACAGATTTGTGAAGATTAATGATGGTAAGAGTGCTTTTATTTATGGAAGTGATGATATATGGAAACCATCTCGATATGGCTATTGGACGAACGGAAAAATTCACACAGGATTACAACTTGTTTTTACCTGCTTAAGGAGATTATCAGAAGAGGTCATAAAGAGAAAGGAAAAATATATGAAAATAACAAGATGAGATGTGGGAAACAGCAAGATAGGACTGGATAGAATTATGAACATTATTTGGACAGATTTGTGGACATTAAAGCAGCAGCAAGAAGATGATTGGATCCCCTTCGGAACTTGAAATATGGGTCCCCCCAACAAAAATTTAAAATTCGGCTTTGAAATTTGGAATTTATGTGATGTGATTTGATTTTATTGGTCGGTTAAAAAAAAATTATTTATATATATATATATATAAATAGGATGGCAGAGCTTCAATGTTATCCTAAAATGTTTTCTTCCCCTTGCTTGTGAATAACCTCATGAGACAGCTGCTGGTGCAGTACTTTGTAAAGAGAGGAGAGGAAAACTATATGGAGAGTACAGTAGATGAAAGCCTCACAAAATGCTGTGGCTAGACCAGGCTTCCTCAAGCTCGGCCCTCTAAAAGATGTTTTTGGCCTACAACTTCCAAGATCCCTAGCTAGCAGGACCAGTGGTCAGGGGTGATGGGAACTGTAGTCTCAAAACATCTGGAGGGCCAAGTTTGAGGAAGCCTGGGCTAGACTGCTGGTGGGGTCAGAATATTACCAGCATATAACGCCAGGGTTTAAAAGTTTGCACCAGCTGCCAAAATGCTATTGGGCGAAGCAGTATATAAACTGTTGAAGTAAGTAATAATGAATAAATATTGTATTTTTCTACAACTCCACAGTCAAGAGACAAATGTGTGGTTCCCCAGTGGTGTAGTAGTAAATTTTAAAGGGAGGAGCTCATCATGTTCCAATATCCATGCTCCCAAGGAGAGTTTAAAACACAATGGCTGTGCTTCAGTTCACCTATTGTTTAGGAGAGAGCAAATTACGTAGGTTCACCTTTAAATGTGAACTGAATCAAATTTCTCCCTTATCCCTAAATACAATTTATTAGGATCAGCATTGCTGCTCTGCTGCGCAGTTTCCTGCAAGCAAGTGCCATTGATCTATTTCAGACTGCATGGATTCAGCTTGTAAAACACACTGGGCCTCAATAACAAATCCCCAGCTAGCTGAAATGCAGCCATTTCATTTTAATTAGAAATGCAGACAATTTTGCAGAAAACTACTACTGCAAGAATGAAGTAGGGATCTTATGAAAGGAATGGGAAGGCCTACCCAGCCTCTATTTCCTCTTTCTGTGACTTTTTCTATACCGATCTTACAAATCTGAAGGCTTCATTATCGCCTCATTCACTTCCCAGAGCAAGGAAAATCCCCCAATTACCACATCGCTAAGGCTGATGACATTATTGCTCCTGTTCTGACAAACAACCTGGAGTTGTGCTGCCCTGCAATACTTATCCACTACACCACTGCTGGTTTCTCTCAGCGGAACTAATCAGGAAAAACCCCAACATGCTCTACTGTTCATGTACGTGGCACAACAAATGAGCAAAAAGTCTCCTAGGTTGGTGAAGTCTTCAGAGCTGTCCAAAGATTATGGAAATGTATCTATGAAACTGCACTTACAGAATCAAGAATGCAATGGGGGTTGGGAATGTAACTCTGAAATTCTAGCTGGAAAATGTAAGGTAATAATTTTTATCAGAACAGAACACACAAGCCTACCAATCTCTAAAAAGTTATCAATTCTCTGTGATAAATCATATAAGCCAATGGAAAATCAAATTAGCAAGGAAAATAATATTTAAGAATGAAATTCAGGGGAAAGGCACAAGCTTTTATATAACACCACAGTAATTCCTCCACATAGAATGTAGTCTTTGGACTAAGTCAGTTTCAGGTAGATACAATAAGGGGTGACTTTTGCCACAAATCGACCACTTTGACAGCAGATAAACTGGGCAACAATGTAAAGAGGCAGAAAATAAAATCTCAGAAGGGTCATACTTACATTGGTGACATATTCAATATCCTTCCAAAGATTACACTCCCTGGGAAAGTCTGACAACTCTAAAAAATTATCCACTATCACTTGGCCAATCAAGTCATGCCTGGAGAATCGGTCAAAGTCATATACAGAGAAGTGGAGTTTCCTCGTGCTCAAATCATTGTAAGGAACAGGAAATAAAAAAACTTCATCAAACACTGGGTTTAGGGTCTTTCTATGCACTTTAGTCTGGTGTTTTGTTTTCCTATCTGGAAGTAAGTAGATCTTGACATAGGGGTCTGAAGTCCCAGAGAAGTCCTTTGCTGGCAGGTTGACAGCTTTGTGAATCTTCACTATCAGTTGCTCCAAGTCACAATCATATTTCACAATAAAGTTGAGCTTCCCACAAGATTTGCTATTGTTCCTCCTCCCATCATCTGTGTCCACCGATCTTTGTTTATACAGCTCAGGCTTGATGCGCCCAATCCCTGTCAGCTGCTCCTGCTTTTGGATCTGCTGGATGTTGAAGTCTGGGTTTGAGAGATTGAGCTGCCTTCGGAATGAATTATGCCTTGAATAAAAACAACAAAACAGACTTGATTAGACAGGTGGGATTACAGCATCTCTACAGTGTTAAAGGAAATAAAAAATATATAATTAAAAAAATGAAAGCTTAAATCATGATTTTGGACAATTAAGAACGTTTTTTATATGGTTTCCCTACCACACCACTTATCCATGCAACTTGTATAGGTCGTTGTGGACTTCTTACCAATCATGCTTCTAACTTGACTGCATCCTCTCTTTCCAATCACCTGGGCAATAGGTAAGAGGTTGGTGGTGCTTTCCCCCCTTTGAAATTTCCGCTGTCCCTTGATGGTTCCTCTCACTGTAACCTAGCTGCAAGCAAATTTTACACTGCCTCTTGATCAAATATTAATCTAATTCATCCTTGATCCCTTCCACAATTTATGTGGATACCACAGCTTTCACACTCAGTTTCTGACTATGCTGCTGCTGTGTTCTGTTCTTCCAGTTGCTCCACCTATATAGGTCATTCATCTGTTCTAAATCTTGCCAGAGGTCAAAAGTGCCTTGCTACTCCCCAAATACAGTGGTACCTTGGTTCTCGAACCTAATCCGTTCCAGGAGTCCATTTGACTCCCAAAACTATTAAAATATCAAGGCGTGGAAGCCGATTTGTTTGGGAGCTAAGTTGTTCAAGTACCAAGGTACCACTGTGCACAGCAGTATAAACAAGTACGCATTCATCTACTCAATGCACCTTATGGTTTTTTATTACCATAAGATGTGGTATAGCCACGATACTAATAGCTTTCGAAAGGCGGGGACAAGTTTATGGTAGATGAGTGTAATAATTACTACTGTATTCATTATGATAATAAAAAACTGACCGCCTAAGGTGCCCCATTGGCAGAAGCCCTGTGCAAGAACTTCTGCTTGAACAACTGGGATTCCCCTTCTTCTCTCCCTATCTGCCCCTTAAAACTGGCTCAGGAAGGAAGTCAGGGGGGAAAAAAAACCCTAACAGTGTTCCGGGGAGGAGAGGGAGGTCATTCCATCCCACAAGCTGAAATGCTTTTGCAGATCATGCGTATCAGCACAATGTGGAATTTCACCCCATGTGTTTGGAGAGATAATATACCTTTGTTTACCAGATGATGGGGCAAACTGCAGAGGAAAGCTATCTTCAACATGTCTTGCTTGTGAGGTGGTTGTACACAGTCAACAAGACTGAGCTGCACTGGGCTAGCCATAGATCTGATACAGTTCAGCAGTTTTTTATGTTGACTCTGCCCCACCAGCATTAGCTCTCCCATATTTTACATACACTCCTCTTCACGCAGTTTTGTTCAGTCAGTCTTCCCCCTTGGTGATTTCACCTCCCACCCACTCCACCAAAGCTGTGGCTAATACCTAGCACTTCCTATTTCAAACTCTCGCAAGTGTTTTGTTAACCTGTTCTATTTTTGTTGAATTCTTTGCAGGACTATATCAGCACCCACAGCTGCAGAGGTAAGTGAAAATGAACATACTTTGCAAGATTAAATTGAGGCAGCCCTTCAGTTACTATAGGATTTCAACAACCTGGCAATTACGTCTAGTTCATAAAACAGCAAAAAATGAGTGGGGCTCTTTCTATACGTTGCCTGCAAGCGTCCGGCTGCTACGGCAACATTTGCAAAAGTACATGCCATTCAAGTCTGACTCTAGTACTTTTGCTAATTCTCTGCAATATTACTAAAAGCTAACTGTTCCTGTTATTTGGGGGAAATGCTTAGTCAGAATGCTCAGCTTTTTTAAATTTTTTATTGAGAATAGGATTTTTTTGATACAAGTAAAATAATGTACGTAATGATGGTATAGAAGCTTACAACTAACAGGTGAGTCAGAATGTTTGTATAGATTTCTCAAACCGAACATCTATAACACTTTTCAGATCAAGGTGGAATCTACACACATATAAAAACTGTTCTGAAAATGCTACTTTTTAAAGCATTTTTAAAAATACAGTACATTGAATTTTCCATAAGGCTCATCATCGCCATCTAGTGTCACATTGTGCATCGCACTTAAAACACACTTAAAATGTTTTATTTGCAGCTGTATTAGCTGAGTCCCAAGTTGTAGCCAAAACTGTATACAAGGAAGAAAGGTGTGATGGATGATTTCACGAGTTCTAAAATTGTACTGAAATTACCCACAATATGAAAACACCCTGAAATGCATTTACCCTCCCCTTTTTTGTAAAAAGGAGGAAGAGGATGTGCCAAACAACAATAAATGGGATGGCACAGTGTGGACAAATTACTGACTTGCAATCCTTTGGGATCTTTTCCATCTTCTGAAGCACTAGCTATACCAATGCAGACCAACACACTTACTGACACACAGCCACAAGTGTCAAGGGGTACCCAAGAGACTCTGCCTCCCTTGCTTCACACAGGATGCTGATTTGTGACCCAGTGTGAGGAAGGTGGTCAGGCAAGCCTCAGGCGGTTGGAGAAAATGAAGTGATCCCCTTGGTTCCTTCTCCTAATTCCCATTCTGAATACAGTAAACTGTAGTGGTCCTTTCTTCCTTGGCTTCCCCTTTCCTCTGGCCTTTTATGTTTGATCCTCCAGCCACACCGGTTTGCTGGCTCCTTTGTCTCGATTACAACCAGGCCTTTACTCAAAAGTATTTAGAGTGTACTTTTATTCATGAGGCCCCTTTCAGGATCATGGGAACTGGTGAATGAAGGCAAGGGGATGTGTTGGTTGCCCATCTCTCCCACGATCAGGAATGCTATCTCTAAATTAGTCTCTGATGCCTTCTTCCTTTCCCATCAAGAATCCTGCTCCTGCACCTGATAAAGCAAACACAAACCTCCACCTGTGCAGTCCTTGGTGACCAAGGAGCCTGTTAGGTAAGGGATACTTTTTGGCACAGTAAAGCTTTTTTACTTTGGGGGCAACTCTGTTCCTTACTGGAGCTACTGACCGTGCAGAAGGAGTTGGCTCCGTGATCTGTCGATGCATCCGGACATTATGCACACAGTTTTCCTTGGTCCCTGCCTTAGCGTCCAAAGGGATGTCAGGGGATGTGTGGCTAATCTTCATGGAAGAGTCGGGGTAGGTGGTAGGTTGTCCCAAGTAATCCTCGCTATACTCGTGGTCATTGGACTCTGTGTCTGTATAGTTCAGGGACTCCTGCTTGTCTTTGTTTCCAGGCAGGCCACGTTCTCGCCAAGGAACCCAACACAGCTTCCAGGACACAAACAGAGACACCCCAAACAAAGCAAGTCCACATGCTGTGACAACTAAGGACAGTAAACTCACTGTGATATCTGAAAAGAAGAAGGAAAATAGACACATGTCAACACTGGAAGGAAAAATCAGAGACTTTAATGAAATAAACCTTGGATTAAGAGTGGTATACCAATTTAATAAATAAACAAAATTTTTTGTGCACAGAAGCTGCTGGGTAGGTCAAAATTTTGGTACTGTTTTCCTTCCTAACTCTCCACTCAAGAAAAAAAGACATATCATCAAACTAGCACAGGACTTTGTGGTGCTCACCGAATGCTCTTTTACAAGACACGTTGATTTATCATCCAGACTTCAAGAAAACCTAATGCCTCTGCTTTATGTATCACATCTGTCTCTGTCTCCGCTATTTCCACACTTCCTCCTCCTCTCTCCTATTCCGCAGGCCCCTTTGCACACACACCACGTTCTCCCTCCACAAACGTAATGCCTGGAGAGAGCAGGGGTGTAGGAAGGGGGTGTGGGGTGCCACTGGGTGTCATCCTGAAGGGGTTGACATTCAGCGTGCCCCCCCACCTGCGACTCCCCCAAGCCCGGTGAGCGGCAATGCAGCGAGCGGCAAAGCTGCAGCTCTCCCTCTTCCTCTGGCTCGCTGTAGGGGAGGATTGCGGCACCACACTGAGATCGGCCCCTGGGGAGGATCGTGCCGCCGTGCCGATCGCCCTGTGGGCAGATCGCCCCACTTCTAGGTGCACAGCATGTGTGCCACTCCAGGTGCCAGGGCATCTAGCTCTGCCCCTGGGAGAGAGAACATTGTTACAGCAGGAAAACAAACAGAATAAAAGCTTCTGCCATGGATTGCTTGTTTTTAACATGGTTTACAGTTGATCTGTTTCATACTGCCATCATGGTACATCTGCAGCAGCACAGTTAAAAGCCTTCATGTGCCCCAGCTGCAACAAAGCATGTCTCTTCCGTACTGGTCTCTACAGCCACAGCAGACTCCAACGGTTTGACTTCACTCCCAAAGGCTCATTCCTCCATTGTCTTCTGAGACAGATGGATGCCAACTGGCATTCGGACACCTCTTGGAGCCTAATGGATGGTAAGACAAGGTATCAAGATTTTACATCAATGAAATAATAAAAAGCTTGTTTCCCTTTTTGTTTTGTGTGTGAGTGTCTCACTGTGTACACACACACACACGAGAACATCACACACCCTTCAAAGAATGTACGTGATTAACGTAGAAGATGTTGCTGAAATTTTGAAAAGTAGCTGTTTCTCTTTTCAAAACAGCTGCAAGCGCGCAGATGCTTTTTGTCATGCAGGACTATTTACCCTTTTGTGGATAATAATGTCAGGCTTTTATTTGGGTACTCATTGACAAGGCCCTCAAATATATTTTAGCAGGGACCTCCCAAGGCAGTACAACAATCCTTGCTGGTGACTAAGCGGCAACAGAAAGAAGAAAGGCCTTTTGTATTGTACATGGTAAGTGGAAGTCAGAGTATTTCCATGTTTCCAAAAACCCGATGGCTATAACAACCCACAGTCTATAATTTTGGGTAACAACCATCCCTCTTTCAAATTGTTCTTTAACCTGGAAGCCTCCAAATGGCTCACCTGTTTTGCTGTTTTTTCCCAGCAAAGCTTCCCCCTCCTATTTTCCTGGGGTGTTCTAAGTCACAGGGAACTGACAGAATAGGCAATTTGCTCACCTTTCACAAAATCCTACTATTATCTTATCTCGTAGCCATGCTGACACATCTGGGTTACTACAGAGAGAAACAACAGAAAGAGGCTAAAAGAAACAGCCATTTACAGAGATTTTTGCAGAGCTTCTTAAATATGTGCTGCACCAAATATACAGAAAACGTTCACAAACAGTGAAGCGCTCCTTGGGGAAAGGCAGCAGTGGGGTGGGGGTGGAGAGAGAAAGAGAGCCTTGCAGGTATTTTTAAAGGGTTACAGGAGAGCTACTAATGGCCATGCGGGACAGAAGAAGGCTGCTCAGCTGCTAAAGAACCATTAGAAATAAAACCACAAAACTGTGTGGGAAATGAGACTGCCCTTTGTCAAGCAATGCCCCGTGCCTGGGAGATTTATACAACCACAGCCTCATTCCTGGCCCCATCCCTGATGATGTGCTCTCTTCCCCCATGACGTCTAGGCATGGTGTGTGATGTCTGTAATGGGCAAGTCTTCATATGTACTGTTGAAAGCACCTTCCTGTCTTCACAGATACCTAGGGCTCAAGAGGTGTGATGCTGCAGGTGGGGCCAGGAGGCGTGGCCTCCTTCCTGCATCTATATGTTCAGCCAGTGCTTTTTTTCTAGAAAAATAGGTGCCAGTAGACACCATGAAGTTTTTACAGTAAATGCCACACTTTTTAACAACAACAAAAAGAGGTGTGGGTGCTGCATATCCTCAAGTACCCCCTGAACCCCCACTACGTCTAGCTATAGGTGTGGAAGGCAATTTCTGAGAAGGGGCAACTACTGCAATGGAATTGCTAGTTCCTAGAGCAGGCATAGGCAACCTTGGCCCACCAGATGTTTTGGGACTACAACTCCCATGATCCCTAGCTAACAGGACTAGTGGTCAGGGATGATGAGAATTGTAGTCCCAAAACATCTGGCGGGCCGAGGTTGCCTATGCCTGTTCTAGAGTGAGGAAGAAGGAAAAGTAATCTCCTCTCACTGACTGCTAGGAAACTGGGACCCCAGCAATAGGAGTTCTACACCAAGGGGGTTCCGGCAGCAGTGAAGAGACAGCCAAAGTGTAGTAAGGATGCCCTACAAGAAGCTTTGCAAAACGACTCACTATTTCATTTGTTTATTTTTATTTTCTGCCCCTCTATCGGAAATGGTTCACGAGGAGGTTAACATTAGAAGGAAAAGAACGCACAACTCAAGCAAACAACAAAAGATGCAAGCTCCCCACCTACAGAAAGTGAGCAGATCAAGAAGAGTGTGTGTGTGATCAATGAACTAGGGGGACTAGGCTGGTCTCCCAAATATTCTCAGTAAATTAGACTATTAAATCCTGGTGCCTCCTTCCCAAAGCCCAGGGAGCTTCTGCCCAGATTTGGGAGGGAGGCGCGGTGCCCAAACGTGGGATATCAGGATATCACCCTCCCTGAATCGCCCTCACAAGCTGGTGCCTGTGGCCCTAACTGTCCCCTATGAAAACTTTCACCGGACGCCACTGATCTCTTGAGGATATATTTGTAGTCATGTATTTAGGAGACACTAACGGATCAGTAAAATGAAATGCTTTGCTTTTTCAGCACATTCCTTTTTTTATTCCTGTTATTTCTTTTATGCTGATGTGTTTCATAGTCACACACACACAATTTACTATGACTAAATGGTGCTGCTGACAAGGCAATCGTTTGCAAGCAATCTCTTTGATTACCGAGTATATGATTCACACCAGGCAGGCCCTATTCCTTTCACTATTCATAGCTATTAAGTCCCTTGCGGCATCCTTGGAGTAGAGATGCCTCAGGTAAGGAGTGTTCCAAGCAGTTGTCTCTCCAGCGTTAAAATACTCTATTCCTATGGAGCCGCCTTCATATTACTTACACTTGTGATTTACCCTCAACCTCACTACATCTTCCTTGGTGCAGCTCAGCTCCTCTGAACCTATTTATCTAGGCCTAAATATATTCCTGCAGGCTGTTATGTCTTGGCTCAGAGTCAGGAACTTGCACCTCCCTGCAACAGACCCTGGCTGCCCAAATGTACAGAAGCTTCAATGGAACTGTACAGTTTTCAGGCCTTTGTTAATCTTCAAGGTAAAGGCGATTTTTTTCTTACAAGCTCACTTTTCAAAAGAATCACAGCAGTGCGCCAGCACCTCAACAGCTGTAAAGGCCACAGCTCAGCTGCACTGACAGTAAACACAAATTTTGGGGGTGTCCCACTTATTCTTGCAGATAATCAGAATCTCCCTTATATCATACAGCAGAGTTTCTAAATATTAAGGCAGAGGGGAGGGGGCATATAATTCTACTATCGTAATGCCTGGAAATTCTAATCTTCACCATATCAAGGTATTTGTCCTATCTCCTTGGAAACTGGTGTGGCATAGCTACCTTGTGACTGTTACCAGCAGACCATCTTTGTTTTTGCAATAGTCGGCGAAGGCTGAGATGGCCTATCAAAGCTTTCCTCCCCCTCCCCTTGTCTTTCTCATTTTCTATGGTGGTACATCAAGGTCAGCAGATGTGGTTCATGCACTGCTTCAAACCAGTGACCTTACTTTCCCAGGAGATTGCAGTCTCTCTGCTGTGTTTAAGGAGGTTTTCAACAATACTAGGTCATACTACTGTCAGGAAGAAAACATATTTTTACTGACTGCATTTTTATATGTATCTGTGTGAAATTCAAACTCCTTTTTCCCCAGCCCTACCCGCTTAAGATCTAAGAGTGTGAGCATCCCCAGAGGTCCAATTTATAGCATTTAGGCTCCTTATGCCTCCCCATAAGGAAGAGTAAAAGCAGTAGTTTAAACTTTAAATGCTTCCACGTTTTCAGAAAACACATTTAAGGAGCACGGGGGCCCCATTGTCATCCGTTGTTGTCTTTCCCAAAGGAGGGAATGCAAAGCAGAAAGGAGAGAGAGCACTAAAGAGTTACTAAACAGCATTAAACATTGAAGTGGCAGACAACTTAGAAATACTGTACACACACAAACAGAGAAAGGAGAAATCTGAACTACAAAGATGCGTTACTTTCCCTTAGCTCTTTTGTGTATACAAGAAACGACTGCCTGTTTGTCACACTTATGCTCCCCCCCCCCCCCGCACACTGAGCGGATTCAATGCACCTTGGCATTCCTACCTTCTACTGGCAATATAATTAAAACTACAAAACACCATGGATAAGATAAGGCACTGGACAGCCATAACTCTTGGTGACCTGCCAGTCATTTGAAGCCACCAGTTAGGAGAGTGGAAAAATTTGATGAGATCATCATAGTTGGCAACCATCTGCCTTGGGGGAGAGTGCCTTTGCAGGCGAAGTCAAACTGTTGGGAGGTTGCAGCGCCTGCTGTGGCTGCAGAGACATGTTTAGTTGCAGCTGGGGCAGATGAAGGCATCCGGTTGTGCTGCTGCAGATGCACCATGGCGGTTCTTCTTTCTGCACTCCTCCCATTGCGCATCAACTGATATTAAAAATAGGATAAAGCCCAGTAATGCCCTTGCGTAACGGGAGATCCCAGTGCCAGCTACAGACAGACAGAGTGAGAGACTGTTTTGCTGTTCTGGAGGAGCTTTTTCCAGCAACTCAAAGGGCGATGAGGTCTTGTCTCTTTAATGCTTTGCTTTCTATTCTTGCATAGCAAATAACCCCCTGATAAAGGATCAACTTGGGGTTTCTTTTGTTGCCTTGAAAAAGAGCCCCTTTCCCTTTGGCAAGACAGCAATCCCACACAATTCTGGCCTACCTACATTAACTATGAACGGGACAATTTTCACACACACCTAAGCAAACTGTAAGTAAACAGTGAACCGCATGGGAAAGGCATGGATAAGAGCAGCAAGTCATTTGGGAACCAGCCCTCATAAACTTTCCACATTACACTGCAGCAAGCTAGTTGTAATGGGGGTGAGGGGGAAGAGAAGTACTGTATAGCCAACAGCAAGTGCATCTCTGGGATTGCAACACATGTGGAATTGGATATATAGCACAAAATTCCGCTTACCTTGCTTCACGGATACAGAAAACTAACACATCGGCAATACCTAGTGGAAGAAGCCAGATGAGAAGCAAGTAACATTTCTCATGGCCAGGAAGTAAATTTTCAAAGGCATTTTCAGCTTTTTTTAACCTTACCTTACACTGCCTCCTATTTCCTGGAACATGCCGTTAAAGTCCACCAATCCACATACCCTCCATTCTTTCAGTCTTTGCCCCAAATAATAGGAATGTAAGCAGCTGGCTTATATCAAGTCAGACCACTGTTTCCTCTGGCTCAGTACTGCTTACACTCCCTGGCAGCAGAACTCCAGGCAACTTTCCCAGCCATCCCTGGAAAAACTGGGACCGAATCTGGGGTTTTCTGCATGCAGAATATGTGCTCTATTTAATAATTTCACAGCGGATCCTGGGACAAACAGACCATGGGCAGCACACACCTGTGTAATTATGGTTATTTTGGATAATGTTCTCCGAACCTGGAGTGCTATACTGCAGAAAGTACACAGCCCAGCATTAATAGTATAGCTCAGAATAAAACACTAATACTTTTCTGTTAAGCTAAGTACCATATTTGAAGTTTCCCACTTTATGAGCCAAAAAAGGTTGTCTGCAGATTGCTGAGTTGCTATTGAGTTTACACCAAGATGGAAGCCGCTTGTTTGAAAACAGCAAATACATTCATGCTGGACATTTCTTTGCACCTGCTGTTCACCTCCCATTCTGCTTGGATTCAAAATGTTATTGAATTTACTATAGAAATATTAAGTACCCTTTACAAAAAGAAAAGATGCCACATACAGTCCTCTGCAGAGATTTCTGTAAGAAGGGACCTTTATCCCCTTGAAGTATGAAAAGATGCAAATGTCAGAAAATGTAAAATGAGCTTACTGTGCCAACCCACTGAAAGAGAAAGGGCACTCTGAAATCTATCCACTTTTGCATGAAAAAGGCAAAAAGCCTTTAATCCTCACTAGGGCTAGAATATAAAATTTGATAGGTTACCATGAACTACAGCAATGGGAATAATTTTTATTACTTATTCATGATCTGACTTCTTTATTCACATAGCATCTTTTCTACTAAAAAGGGTGACGGAATAATAATAATTTTATTATTTATACCCCGCCCATCTGGCTGGGCTTTCCCAGCCACTCTGGGAGGCTTATAAGATATCTAAAAACATAATAAAAACATCAATCCTTAAAAACTTCTCTAAACAGGGTTGCTTTCAGATGTCTTCTAAAAGTCAGATAGTTGTTTATGACATCTGAAGAGAGGGCATTCCACAGGGAGGGTGCCACTACCGAGAAGGCCCTCTGACTGTAACTTCACTTCTCGCAGCGAGGGAACCAGCAGAAGGCCCTTGGAGCTGGACCTCAGTGTCCAGGCTGAGTGATAGGGGTGGAGACGCTCCTATGGGTATACAGGACTGAGGCCATTTAGGGCTTTAAATGTCAGCACCAACAATTTGAATTGTGCTCAGAAACGTACTGGGAGCCAGTGAAGATCCTTTAGGACTGGTGTTACGGTATATGGTTCTGGTGGCCAATCCCAGTCACCATTCTAGCTGCCACATTGTGGATTAGTTGTAGTTTGCAGGTCACCTTCAAAGGTAGCCCACATAGAGCGCATTGCAGTAGTCTAAGTGGGAAATAACTAGAGCATGCACCACTCTGGCGAGACAGTCTGCGAGCAGGTAGGGTCTCAGCCAGGATTAATGCATGATATTATCCCATTGCACCCTATTGCTTCTCACCTTGCAACAAAACAAAACAATGCAGGATTCTTAAAATAATTGAATAGGTTATAAACTTCTGTCAGATTCTTCCAGGCAAGTGAGTCTATAGGATTGCAGCTATAGGCACCTTTACTATACAACAAGAAGACACTGATCCATCACTAATTTGCAATTCTTAGTTATGTTAATCCAGAACTCTGCAATTTGGAAAGGGCAGCAGGCATAGGGAGTAAGCACTATTGAACACAATGGGATTTACTTCCAAGTAGAAATGCCTAGGTTTAATCTGTCTCTAAAAGTATATTGCTTTTAGAGACTGGTTTTGCAGATGGCTAACAATAATTAAAATGGACAGAACATTTCCTATTGACTATGGAAGCACACATGGAATTTTGAATCAGGCTGTTAAAAGAAGTACGGTAATTAAAACAATGAAGCTGGTCAATTGGAAAACAAGGAACAGGTCCATTTTAACTTGCTGCTCTGCTCTGATCCTATATGGTCACAAGGAAGCAACATTCTAGTCTGAGGGAAACTCATAAGTGGTTTATAAATCCTTCCCAGGGAACTCTACCAATTGCAGCTATGTAAGGACAAGATAGGTCTTCCAATGATTTTCCGCACCCTTAACAAACTACAATTCCCAGGTTTCTTTGGAGGAAGTAACAACTGATAAAAGGGATTGACAATCTTTAAATATACTGTATAGTGCAGCGAGGGCCCCCAATCTAAGTAGACAGGAAGTCTTCCAGGAAAAAAAACTTTGCATTTTATATCCAAGAATATCATGAAGAGAACACTATGCTCTCCAACCATTTTATATGATAAGTAAGAACTGACTATACAAATACAGTGGTACCTCAGGTTACATACGCTTCAGGTTGCATACGCTTCAGATTACAGACTCTGTTAACCCAGAAATATTACCTCGGGTTAAGAACTTTGCTTCAGGATGAGAACAGAAATCGTGCTCCGGTGGCACGCCGGCAGCAGGAGGCCCCATTAGCTAAAGTGGTGGCTCAGGTTAAGAACAGTTTCAGGTTAAGAACGGACCTTCGGAACGAATTAAGTACTTAACCCGAGGTACCACTGTACAGACTAGAGAACTGATAGTGGAGGTCCCCCCCTTTTTAAAAAAAAACAAAAAAAACCCTGTCATTTTCCAGTTCTTTCTTCCATTAGATTACAATTCTTACCTAAAGGCCTACTTAATCTCTTCACAGTAATGCTGCCACAGGCAACATGAAGGATACAGCTATTCATGTCAATCATCTGTGCGTTCTAAATAAAGCATAGAGTAACACACCCATATTTCAGATACGAGTCAAGAGACATTACACACATTTCTTGCTCTTTAGTACTCCTTCGTCTTTCCTTCCAGTCATTTGAACTAACATCTTAAAAAGCAAATTACCTTTCAACTACTTAATGCAGATATTACACATACTTTCAGAATAAGGACAGCATAGTAATTATTTGTTATTTGCAGACTAGTTGTTCCAATAGGAACTCTGTGTATGTATGCTGATGTTTTTACACAGTCTCAAATTCAGTAGCCAAGTGATGGCAATGTGTAAAATAGAGAAAAGTTAATTGTACCAATCAGAATGCTTATTGTGTCTTTTCAACCGACTGACAGTAGGCACTGCCTTGTATCCAGTTAGTGGGGAGAAGAGAGAATAATGAAGTATTTTTCTTGTATACAATTTTAAAGGATCCTGCTGGGAGTGAGACACACATCCATATAAAATCTAGCACAAAGCAGCCCCAATCATAATCATAGTAATAACAGTTTAGTGCAGACACAATCAAACGCACAGAATGGATTGTTTACGACGTCTTCGCAGACAGACAACAAATTGCTACTCTTGAATTGTTCTAATCTAATTACAACCACAGGTAGAATAATAAATAAATATTTTTTTTGCTTATGCCCCATCAGAGTGGTTTACAATGTTGAAAACTTGCACCATAAATTTTACAAGGGTATAGCTTGTAACAGCTTACTTTGAAAAAATAAATCAATACTTGAAAACTCCACACTGGAGCAACAAAGCTGGTTCCCCCCCCACCCCAGCTACCTCCAAAATTCTCATATTAAAAGGTGATATTGTGCTTGACCTCCCACCCCAAAGAGAGATTAAATTCTCATAAATGTTATTTTATGGAACAGTTTTTGTTGGTGGTAGTCTATGCATTCTCTTGAGCTCACAGAAATGAAGGATGGTATTTGATCTGTCCAAAGCAAACACAAAAATCCTTGATCATTATATCCTTCATTATAAAATACTAAATTGTCACGTTGCATGTTTGCAAATTCATGGAGGCTTCATTATATCATTGCCTAAGAGATGGCAGAAACTGGATCCCATTCAAAATGTAAAATTCATGGAGAAAACCAATATTTATGAATACTTGATTAGGCTGTGAATCTGAGAATGCCATATAAAGCCAAAGCAATCAATGCTAAGTACCCAGCCTAGGAAGGAGACTGAGACTGAGAGAGATAGAATCCACAAGGGAGCTTCCTTCAAGCGCTGGGAAATGTGCTAAGAGGCCAGTGTTACCAGCAAAGATACACCAGTATTAGGAATCTGAAATCAAACCAAGTGCATGGGTTTTTCCCCCAAACAGGTTCAAAGTACCTTTTGCATATGAAATGCTATTCTCTTGACACTACCTTATTGTGCTGTGGAAGGGGATGGATCCTCATTCCTGGTTCCGGAAGAGCTGGTTTTGAAAAATGTTGCAGGATAAAACAACCGCCAGCAACCAGGCCAATTTACCTGCATTTCCTGCAACATCCATTTAACCTCTTCTTGTACCATTTCTAAAACACGCATCCAATTAAGCTTTACATAAAAGCTTTCCCATTTAGGGCAGCAAATTAAGCAAGAGGAGCTCCCACAGGGAATGTAAACAGCACTGTGTGATCATAGCTTAAAAGAGAGAATCTACAAAATAGGCAGCGATAGGGAAAGCAATGTTCTCGCGTCACTGATACCCACTCATAGTGACTGGGCATGCAATAAAGCTCAGAAATGGGGCCTGTTGGTGTTCAAAAGCTTGATTTGCCTCTTCGTCACAGTTACTTTCAGTGAAAAATTGGAGTAGCAGTTCTGCTAATGGCTGAATACTAATTACAGGTGGGATTCAGCTAACCAACCACGTCAGCTGAAGGACTTCCTGCTTGTTCAACATGGATTTCCCTCCGTCTCTGCCCTCTGTGTTTCTGAAATTGGCTTGGGCGGCTGGGTGGAGAACAGGGTTCAGGGGAGGAGGATCGTCCCATCTGGCAAGGATGAAAAGTGAAATGTTGAATTCCACCCCACAAGAATCTGCAATCCCCATAATCTAACCTGGCACTGACCTTTCGAGTTTTTCGATAAGCTGACAGGTCATAAGGTAAAGGTAAAGGTACCCCTGCCCATACGGGCCAGTCTTGCCAGACTCTGGGGTTGGTGCGCCCATCTCACTCAAGAGGCCGGGGGCCAGCGCTGTCCGGAGACACTTCTGGGTCACGTGGCCAGCGTGACATCGCTGCTCTGGCCAGAGCCAGAGCCAGAGCCGCACACGGAAACGCCGTTTACCTTCCCACTAGTAAGCGGTCCCTATTTATCTACTTGCACCCAGGGGTGCTTTCGAACTGCTAGGTTGGCAGGCGCTGGGACCGAACGACGGGAGCGCACCCCGCCGCAGGGATTCGAACCGCCGACCTTTCGATCGGCAAGCCCTAGGCGCTGAGGCTTTTACCCACAGCGCCACCTGCGTCCCCCTTGACAGGTCATACTGAATCCTAAATTCTTTGAACAGGTGCCTTGTAGCAGCTGGCAGTTAGAGGCCCCGTGAAGTAGCAGTTAGGATTCAGCTAGAGCTGATCTTTTCACTCTCACTGTTACTGTTGTTTACACATAGGTATTACCTTTTTCTTTTTTCTTTTTAAAGGGACGCAGATGGCGCTGTGGTCTATACCACAGAGCCTAGGGCTTGCCGATCAGAAGGTCGGCGGTTCCTTGTTCGGTCCTTGCTCCTGCCAACCTAGCAGTTTAAAAGCACATCAAAGTGCAAGTAGATAAATAGGTACCGCTCCGACAGGAAGGTAAACAGCGTTTCCGTGCATTGCTCTGGTTCGCCAGAAGCGGCTTAGTCATGCTGGCCACATGACGCGGAAGCTGTACGCCGGCTCCCTCGGCCAATAAAGTGAGATGAGCGCCGCAACCCCAGAGTCGTCCGCGACTGGACTTAACGGTCAGCGGTCCCTTTACCTTTACTTATTACCTTTTTTAACAATCATATTTTTATATTAAGACAACATTTTAAAAGATTTTTCTTCAGGCTTTGATTCTCCACAGCTACAAATCAATTATTCTTTGCAAAGTCTAAAAAAAAAAAGAGCCCACCAACATGTTAGAAGAAATTATTACAAACCCCAATGGCAGCTCAGTTGGTATCGCATGAGATTCATAATCTCAGGGTCAGAGGTTCAAGACCCACGTGGGGCGGAAAGATTCCTGCTTTGTAGAGTGTTGGACTAGGTGACCCTCATGGTCCCTTCGAGATCTACAATTCTATGATTCTATTATTCCCCTGCCAGTTCCCTCCTCAAAACAACAAATCATTGCAAAGATTTGTTAGCAGTAGGAAGGAGCCCCATCTCACTACCTCAGACAGACCAGCTATCTTGCCACACCACACCACTCTTGATGTTAACCTCGTTGTCTTGAGCATGCCCTACTGTGGGCAAGGTTCAAACCATAGTTAAGCTGTGAGCCGTCCAACTGCAAACCATAGCTTGCCAATTTAGAAATTACCAAAAGCCACAGACTTAAATTGTCCTGAGAGAAGGCAAGAGAGCCTTCACCATTTGAAAAGCCGCTCACCTTAGCCCTAAAGAACAATGATATTTTACCAATAATTTTACTGCATACATTCCTTTGGGGTTTCTAATAATAAGGCAGTCGATAAGTATTTCAAAATAATGGTAGGAGCAAGACTGAGGAGAATGGGATATTGCTTTTCAGCTTACTTTCTCCCTTACATTTATTCTGTTTTCACTGCAGTGTAGTTTGGTTGTAATGTCTTTATTCTCTTGTTATTTGTATGGCATCTAGAGAATTTTATCATCATAAATATAATAAATGTTACATGACACTATTTTTGTTTTATAGTTTTTAATCTTACTGTAACATTTAAATTAATGTAGTCTTGGGGGGGGGTTGTGCCTGTGTCATAATGCACCCTGAGTATGAGGGACACAGGAGGAATAAAATCTGAACAAACAATAACACAAATTATTTAGCTGTAAGTGGGTACATGCTAATAGAATAAAAATACAGGCTGTGTTCAACCCAGAGACTGGATAAAACCACATCATAAATCAGGCAGGACAGGTACAGGAGGTATTTCTACAAATTACCAAGCTAATGCAATTTAAGAGAGCAAAAATGTCTTGCAAAGCAGCAGCACTATGATTATTTTTGATTTGTTGCGAACAAAACTCCTAACACAATTATATAGCTTTGCCTCTCTGTATGAAGGAAGCTGGGAAGAACTCTGTGTTCTAAGATTTCAAAAATATTTTAAAGAAAGCCAGAGCATAAAGGAACCTGCTCAGTCAAAAGTAATGTTGCCTTTCTTCGGTTACCTCCCAAGGGAGAGTCACATATGAAGATTGGTGCCATTTAGGAGAGAAAATAAAACTTCAAACATCCTACATGTTCACACTGCTTGATAGAATTTAGTAAATCATCCTGATTTTGCCTTGATGTATACTGGCACTTAAAGTAAATGCTGCTGGCCTCCTTGGGAATTGTCAACAGCATTACTGATCACCTTGTATTTTCATACTTTGTTTACATAGGACAGGAGATGTTCAGAAATCCTTCTAACACTTTTTGAAGCAGCACCCCCTCATAACGCCTTGCCTGGATTAATATGAATGTCTGCATTGCAAATGAACAATTTGGCCCACAGTCCTTGGCCTGCGGCTTTTCAGCAGCAACAAGTAAAGGACTGCAACTGCAATTAAATCTACATTATGACCCATTCATTCTCCAGTGCTTCACAGGTATTTGAAACACCTATTGGCTTCTGCTAGCAAAGGGCAAACCATGTGACAGCTGACACGCCACAGTGAAGTGTTTCAATGTTGAAAATTGCCATGTGACTCTATTCTTCTGCCTCCCACTGATTCACAGGAGGGTAGGACGGATTTGCTACAGTAGCTGAAGACACACGCTTCTGAGGATGAAAGGAAGAGCATGGGCAAGTGGACTACGTAGGTATTATACACAGATCTGAATGAAATGCTAGAATGTAAGCTCATGTGGCCCTATTGCACTCAATGGAAGTAATAGATGAATCTTAAAAGCTGTACCACATAGGCAGCTTAAAATAGGGTATTTCCATAGCTATACTGGGGTAATGTTACATACACAACAATACAAAGTGCTAATGGGAGTGCACTGTTAGAATTAGGTAAAGGTAAAGGTACCCCTGCCCGTACGGGCCAGTCTTGACAGACTCTGGGGTTGTGCGCCCATCTCACTTAAGAGGCCAGGGGCCAGCGTAGTCCAGAGACACTTCCGGGTCACGTGGCCAGTGTGACATCGCTGCTCTGGCGAGCCAGAGCCGCACACGGAAACGCCGTTTACCTTCCCGCTGGTAAGCGGTCCCTATTTATCTACTTGCACCCGGAGGTGCTTTCGAACTGCTAGGTTGGCAGGCGCTGGGACCGAACGACGGGAGCGCACCCCGCCGCGGGGATTCGAACCGCCGACCTTTCGATCGGCAAGTCCTAGGTGCTGAGGCTTTAACCCACAGCGCCACCTGCGTCCCACTGATAGAATTACAGGCTATCTAAATCCTGAAATACTCCAATTTAATGAGACTGTGAACAGGTGAGGTTGGATGGGCACATACCATGCATAACCAATGGCTGCTTCCTTCACACTCAAAATTTATCAGTGGGAGGTTGAAAAGGTTTACTATCAATTCAGAGCAGGTCTCCCCATCTTTTAATTTAAAGCAGATTCAAAGGGCTCCCAACTGGATGCTGGGGGGAAGAGAGTGTTTCCATTCAGAATCTCTAAACATCTCATCTACTTTGGTCCAGAGACTTAACCAAATGCATACGCTATAAAGTGTTAGAAGCAACAAGAATGACCACATTCGCTTTTACTCAAGAGGCCAACAGAAGGAAGATGATGGCTGGAGGTGGGAGCAATTCAAAGCATCTTTCAACACTTCACTAAACAATTTTTTTATGAAAACTCATCTATAATTCCATACTTTCAAAAAACATTAAGGAGGAGCTTCAGTTTTCTCCCTGAATCTGTGGGTGCTTTTGTACCCACCCTCTTGGGAAAACCTGCACCAGTTATACATTCTCTTTTCAAGCTCACCAAATGTACTACCCTGCTGTAATAACAGGGAAAATCTGATTCACAGGGCATCTTAAGAAGAACTCTAGTGCAATTAGGAATGCATTAACACTTTATAATTCAAAAGTGCTTTTCATACTTCCTCTTCTTCTAAACAAGATGTGTCACTGCCGTCCAATTATTTGACTTTTAAGCATGACTCAGCAAACTCCTCAGAGAAACTTTCTGCAGTATTAGGTGCCAGAACTCAAGAAAGCTAAGGGTGGAATTTGATCCTGTGTAAGCATTTCAGCTTGCCAAACAGAAAGCTTGCCCTGTTTCTTGGGGGTGCTCCCAAACCCACCCCCAGGGCCAATTTCAGGTGTGTGGGGACATGGAAGGGGGAAGGAGAGGGAGGAAATCCCCACTGCGCAAGCAAGGTTTCCACCACGGATGAGGTTCACTGGGTGAATCCCATCCTGTTTTTTCAGTTTTTAAGAATCCAGGACATTAATACTGACAGCCTCAGTCCAAAAAGGCGAATCCCTCTTTGTTACAGAGTTCTGTCACCAGAAACACCACAACTGTAACAGTTTACAAACAAAGAGGTATGGTGTCTTTTACGATTGTTGTTCTTTCAGTTGCAGCTTTTAGTTGTTCTATTACTGGCATCAACTAGCATTAGTGGGAGCAATGTAACATATAAACCAAGAGCTAATGATTTCTACCTGTAAAAAATCTGTGACAGTCGGGGCTGGCCCAACAAATTTTACCGCCTGAAAAAAAAGAGCAAGCTCCTCTTCCCCCTGCTCCACAGCTCCATGCACAAAAGCCATCTGAACTGGTGATGGGACAGTGTTCTCCAGGTTATCTTAGGGGTGCAGTCTAGCTAATGGGGTGCAGCACGGGTCTGTCCGCTAACACCTAAACAGCACTTCATATCTCCACTGCCTAAGACAGCCATCTCACTCTGTCTAACGGCAGAGCTAGCCCATGTGAATGTACATTTAGAACTTCAATAGAAGTTCGCTAAAAACCCACCGTGGGTTAGGTGGACAAATTTCCATTTCAGGTGTTACATTGCTCATGTTAGTAGAGCACTTCATACCAGTGACAAAAACAATCAAGGCTGGTGTCTCAATCTCTACATCACTCTAAATACACTTGAAGCTTTGGAGCATACCGTAGCTAATGTTGCTTCTATACAGATTTTTAAGGTACCCAGTTCAATGTAAGGACTGTGGATGGTAGCCTACTTGATAAAACTTTCATTCACATACTTCCATAGATCATGGAAAGAATGGAGGGGTGTGATGTGAATAGGCTATTAGTCTATCTCACATTCAGTAGTTTCAGGCTATTAGACCACAGACACCATTTGAAAATCTGATTTTGAATATGAATGAACAAAATATTATAAATTTTATACAAAATTTGGATAATGTCATGCTTATGCTTATATCCTACTTCTTGAAAATTAATAATAAAAAATAGAAAAATAAAAATACATTCTTGACTCCACAGCCCAGGGAATAATACCTAAGATACCACATTAGCCATTTTAATGCCTGATGTACTTTTGCTTTTCTTTTGCTCTTAAAAACATCTGGCATGCCAGAAGTAGATGTTATGAGTATTTTTTCAGTTGGCAGTTCAGAAGGAATTAATTTCTGGGTACCAATAGGAAATAACTTTTTATATACGGTCATGAGTTAAATGTTCATGATCTCTGCTCACAGTGGCAGCTTGTCAACAAAATAAGAAACAACAGGAGTTGCAGGTCAGGGGAGACTACAATGAAAGGAGAAGGCAGTAGTTTTTGATGGGAGGAAGGCAAATTTTCCCCATAGCAGTGCTGGTCAGATGGGTCTTTATTATTAGCTCTTCATAAGTTCCTCCACACCCGCAAGGCCAGTCAGCTGTTCAACCAGGTATGATATGTCAGTACCTCATATGAACAACTAACTGGGGGAGGAGAAGGCAATGAGGGGTTTTTAAGGCCGCAGATCATTATGGCTCACATTTATTAATTTAAGCCTAAAAACGAAGGTGGTGCGAATGGGCAGCTGTCTGAACCCAGAGAAAGGGAAAACTATATGGGAAGCCTCTACCGAAATGGACACAATAAAAGCTTCTGATAGAAGACAGCTACACTAATTCCCGAGTTTGGAAAAGATATGCAGATCCAATTCCTCTGGAAAAAGTTCACAAGTTTTAGTTTCCCTCAAAAAAATACCTTGGGTGTGTCTCTTAATCAGAATGCTTAGAATGTGCCCTGAAAATTGGTCGCAACTTTAGGAAAAATTACCCTTTTTGGAAACCATAAGTCTTCCTTCCTTAATTTATTTCACACAATTTATACATTGCTTGATTGTAAGAAACCTCAAAGTGGTTTACAAAAAGACAAGACAATAAAACAAACAAAAAAATTACAACCCTACTTTAAAACGTACAAAAGTTAAAGTACTAAAGCCGATTAAAATTACCTCAACTTTCTAAGCATCTGTATAGGCTCGTCTGAACAAGAATATTTTTAGGAAGCACCAAAAACATTAAAGCTCTTCTAAAATGCAGTATGAATGCTTAGTACTATTGTTAAATGTGTTTCATCATGTTTGCTGTACATGTATTATAGCCACTTCTTAAGAATTCACACTTGAGTTAACTTAACACTAATTAATCACTCCATAGCACCCCTTAGTAAACCTGTCATGCACAGTGATGGTGGTGAAAGAATGGATTTCTCTCACCTTTTCAATGAAGTGGAGGTGATGTGGAGATTCTGATCCAAATTAGGACTCACAGCTTGTGACTGTATATGTGAGACAGAGTTCGTCTATATAAAATAATAGAAAGTACAAGGATGGATAGAGTGATGTAACCTATTGTGTTATGCCCACCTCTCACAGATTTGACTGGCACCAACCCATGAGACTTTTGGGTGCCAATTAAAAACCACACACACACACACACACACACACACACACCTATCAGTATTTAGCTGAACTAGTTCTGAAGTCAGCAGCTTGCCCTGACTTGTTGATTTGTGGTTTGCAATGATAAGCTTTAATATCATACTGATTTTGTGAAATCTGCTTTTTCATTAAGTATTTGTTTTGCACATTGTACCCTATGCTGGGATTATTTTTAATGAAGAGTGGACTAGAGAGGCTCTAAATAAAATAAATAACAGGATAATCCAAACCCTCGATGTGGAGGGAGGAGTTGAATGGAGTGGAAGTGTCCCCCGTCCTGGCCATCACCATTGGAAGAACTCTGCCATTGGCAGGGAAGTCCCACCAAAAAGGTGAGCCCTATCATGCCTGCCAAACTAGTAGGCTGAAGGTAGTGTTGGCAGTGATGCCACTGGTACCAGCCTGCGGAAAACCCTGAAATGGAGCATTTTGACACAGGGCTCAGGGCTAGCGCAGGACCCACTCGTCTCACCTTTAGTCTGGCACAAGCAGCAGCTATAGAAATGGCTATGCCTCCCTACTGAGCCCCATCACCCCTGGCCATGGATTTCTGAATCCCATTTTTTGAAACTTGTCTCGCTTTTAAATCCCCAAGCTGGTCCAATGGAATATACCATTTCCTCTGCTGTCTTTCCCACATGCCCTTTCTGGTACAAACTCTTATCTATTTAGCTCTATTTGACGCCTGGTATACTAAACTGCACTTCCAGACATTAATTAATTAATTAATTAGTATTAATTACGTGGGAGAAGGTCAGAGAAAGAAAGAAAAAAGGCACAATGAAAAGAAAAGAGTGAAAATGAGGCTGCGGAAATATTGAGATGACTCATTTCCACTCTTTTTAATCCCTAAAGTGATACGAGAAGAAAAGAATGGATAATATCAAATGAACAAACAAGAAATGCATACAAGAAAACAAGAAGGCTTGTGCTAAGACAAGAGCTTTGAAGGCTGGATGGCATGTTACTTCGCTACCACCTTTAATTAGCAGTTATAAAGCATGACAGACAAAGCATTTAATTCTGTCTTTTGAAATCTTAATTTAAAGATCTAAAGATTTATACACACACACACACACACACACACACAGGAGTTACTCTTGGGACAATGGAGATAAGATATATGGAACAATTTGCTTCAGGTGTCCAGGCTATGCATATAGGACTGTCCTGTCCACAAGAAATTTCCTATTCTTCACTTTGGAGGAAGCAACTCCATGCACATGTTGTGTGTGCTCAGAGTTTCCTTCTCCGCATAAGAAAACGGGAAATCCTCAATATGGCAGCTCCATCCAAAGAGACACAAAGGTCTGGCTTGGGGCAAATGTCGGTCAGGAGGATACAGGAAAGTTACATGGTGTTGTGTTTGCCCACAAGCAGGGAACAGAACTGAGGAAAAGAGCACTTAAATAGCATGACAACATTGAGTGAGTTAATTTGCTACATTAACAGATTAAATTCATTGACTAAAAAGGTGCCCCGATTAACTGACTGGAAGATTTGCTGAGCTGTTTAAAATACAACAGCATATGAAGCCTGTAGAGGACAGGCTCCATCTTAGAAAAGTCATTCTCCCTTTATACTTGCACATAAGTAAATGCTTCTAATGCGGTACCTGCTGTTCCTTTTGCAGGAAGGGTAGGATATAAATGTAATAAATAAGTGGAAATAAACCAGGTGTCCTCTAAAAGTGAGGAACTTTTTTCTTCTTTAATAGAACAGTAAATCAAGCAACAAATATTTCTTTATTTCTTAATCTTTATTTATTCTTCAAAATTCCTAAAATCTGGCAATATAGCAACGAAAGATGCATTGGCCCGTTTTCATCCTCACTAGCATTTGGGTATCACAGATTAGAACAGTAAATCAAGCAACAAATATTTCTTTATTTCTTAATCTTTATTTATTCTTCAAAATTCCTAAAATCTGGCAATATAGCAACGAAAGATGCATTGGCCCGTTTTCATCCTCACTAGCATTTGGGTATCACAGATTTTACTGAATGCAGCTTTCCACAAATCACCAGTTTAACAAAATGAAGCTTCTTCCCACCCCAATTTATTTTCTATTTATAGATTTCAAAACATTTCTAAGCAACTTAATATTTAAAAGTCTCTAAGGGTATGCATGAAATAACAAAGAAACAATGGAACACCATAACTGAAACAATAAAACAGCATAACAACATTATAAAATGGGGGTAAAAACAGCAATTATTACAATGTGTGGGTGTCCTCTTCATGAGGTCACAGGAGAAGAGTAGAAGATCGTAAGTAGCCAAAAACACCAGAAGGAAAGCCCAACACACAATTCAATTTTCTACTATGTTTGCTTGCACAGAATAATTTGTCAGTCTTTCAAAACAAATGATAAGATGTAGTGAATATATGTTCACTGATACCTATGTTGCTATTATACTTTTAACACATAAACAGTAAAAGAAAAAATGTTTATTCACAAAACAGCTCACATTTTAAAGCAGAGATCTGTCTGTAGTCACAATTGGAGCATATAGGTCCTGTTTTCTCAAAGTTGGTCTTAGTATAGGCCCTCTTCACCACTAAGCATAAACCACTGAGATGAGAAACATGATTTACTTGCTTTGGTGGCGAATGCCACCATTTTGCTAGTACATACGTACACCCTGAGACTCCCTAAATAATATACTCTGCTCCAGCACTGTCAGCTGAAGGAAAACGTTTCAGACCAAGCCAAAGATGAGAGAGATCATCATATTTTCACAAGTCAAAATCCTCAGATACAGAAGCAAACCAACAGCCTATTCCCGTGTGCAAATAGGTCTAGATTGGGAACCATTAGAGAAGGCAGAGGACGATCCTCTGATGTGTTCAAGCCACATGAAATTATTTTTCAGGAGTGCCTGTATTACAGGCTAACACATCGCTCCCAAAGCACAAAAACCTTTGCTTTTAAAAGGGTTGGGGGGGTACCATTGCTATAGTTAGTAGTGAGTGGTGGGGTGGCATGGGTAGGGCTGCATTGCTCTCCCAGTTTCTGAGTGTCACTGCTGCTTCAATGAGGTGGATTCTAGGTAAGTAAGTACAGGATCTCACCCAAAGATAAAAATCATGACTTCAATGGGTTAGGCTTAAAGGCTGGCATTTCTCCCTGACATCTCTCTTAAAAAGATGAAACAGAAGGTGAGCAGCTTTACTGAACTGGTTGTCTTTACTAATAACTCGATCAGAAAATTATAAATCTGAGATCTATTTAATTTGGGTTTCTTTTGTTTTGGTGGTTTTGGTTTACACTGGGGGGAAAATAAATTGATTGATTTGATACTCTAATGCCTAACCGGAGTCAAACATGCCTACAGAAATACTGAAAACAACTGTGACCTGCAGTTTGACTCCTATTATTATTTTCTTGTGACATTTGCTTTAGTTTTTAAGATGAATAATTAATGGCAGCATTTACAATTCATTTATCCCAGATGTCCTCCTCTGGAGTCAAATGTTTTCAAAGGAACCACAGGCTTGTGCAACATGTTGCCTTTTATTCTGAAGATTGCATAAAAAAGGCAGGTGGGAACAGCAGGGGCAGGGCAAGAGTTGGGAGAGACTCACGGCCTTCCCCTTATGGAGGGTCAGTAATTTAAGCGCAGCAGATTTCACCTAATACATAAGCACCTGTGTAATATAAATGCGCAAAGTGCTTGTAAATCTTCTTTGCCTGTTCTTACAACAGTGCTGGCAAATGCTCCAATAGCAGTTGCTGTAATTCCATTTTATAGACTGGGTACTGAGGCTGCGGGAGAACATTCAAGTTGTGCTTTGCAACAGGGTCTGATTCAACATGCTGTGATCAAAGGGCAGTGCGGACCCCATTTAGGGCTATGTTGAAATCCACTCTTGGTCAAGGCAAAGGTGATTCACCTGCGAATGAAATATAGGCATGCAAATAATATTTTTTGCCTCTTGGAAACTTAATACATAGCAACTTATAGGAATATAGGAAGTTGCCTTATACTAATTCAGACTAAACAAAAAAATTCCTTCCAGTAGCACCTTAAAGACCAACTAAGTTAGTTCTTGGTATGAGCTTTCGTGTGTATGCACACTTCTTCAGATACACACGAAAGCTCATACCAAGAACTAACTTAGTTGGTCTTTAAGGTGCTACTGGAAGGAATTTTTTTGTTTTGACTATGGCAGACCAACACGGCTACCTATTTGTAACTGGAACTAATTCAGACTATTAGTCCATCTAGCCCAGAGTTTGGGAATATCCACTCTGTGGGCCTAATTCATTTGGGTTTTTCCCAAACCACACCCACTTGCCCCTTCCCATCATCATATGTGATGTCAGGTGGAAGGTAGATAAAATGATGACCTTCATTCATTTTGTTTTAATTCTTTATTTTACTATGTATTTTGTGGTTTTTTTTAACTTGCATTTTTATGTGGTGAACCGCTGAGATTTACAGGTGAAGGGAGGTATACAGTTCTTATTCTTATTCTTTAGGAAATGGTAGTCAAAAGTCAGCCTCAGGCTTGTCTTCTGGCCAATTTAGGAGAGAGGGATCCATACCCTCCAAATGTCCTGATTTTCCAGGGACAGGCCTGGAATTATGATTATTATTATTAATAATAATATAGTTTATTATTTATACCCCACCCATCTGGCTGGGTTTTCCCAGCCACTCTGGGTGGCTCCCAACAGAATTAATGATGATGATGATGATGATGATGATGATGATAATAATAATAATAATAATAATAATAATAATAATAATAATAATAATAATATTTTAAAAATGATAAAACATCAGACATTAAAAACTTCCCTAAACAGGGCTGCTGATTTGATCCCTGAATGTCCCCATTTTCCCTGCCAGTGCAACTGCTGTTGAGCTTGGGGAGGAGAATGAGTTGGCACTTGTCCCAAGCGATGACAGCGGCTGTGGCTGTAAAGAAGCGCCCCATTGCCTCTCCGTGGCCTCTCCATGGTTGCCACTACCAGCCTCCTCCCTGGGTAACTCACAGTGGCTGCTGAAGAGAAGGCGAGGAGGATGAGAGGCTGTGGCCACCGAGGCCCAGCCCCTAGTGACGCGCCAGCTCTGAGGGGCAGGCAGAGGGCAGGGCTGCCCTGGGCGGAAAGAAAGGGGGAGTGGAGCGCTTATTAAGTGCTTTGTGCACCCGCATCTAATCTTGCCCCTTTCTAAAATGTATTTATTGGTGTGTGTTTTTCTTTTTTGTAAATCTAGCAAAGAATAACACAAAATTGGGTTTAAGGAGTTTTCTCAGGACAGTAGAAGGTGTGTGTGCTGTGTCCTGTTGTTGTAGTTGTGGTGGCACTTGCCCTTCTTCTGTGAGGAAATGCTTGAGGGGGAGACACAAATGAGGTTCAGTTGGGGGGGGTGAGGAATCTGCCTGTTTTCATCTGCAGAATATTGGAGGGTATGCGGATCCAGAACAATCCCTGAATACCAGCTCCCTCCTCCTTTCCTGCTACTCACATGACCACATAAGGAGGACTGTGGGTGAGAGGCGGGTACTGTATTGCCCTGTTCTGGGTTCCACCTTGAAGCTGCCTCTAGCCTTTTCACCCATCCTTGGCATCTACGGTATTTTAATTATGGAAGCAATTTCTTTTCAAACGACATTCCCCCTAAATGCTTAAAGCTTGTCACTTGCATTACCTGTAAACTAGGCTCTTGTTACCACCTTCCATAGGACAGATGAGGGGAACAGAGGCAGACTGACAGGTCTGTAAGGGCATAGCAGAGCTGCCACATGATTTAGTTTTTTAAAACAGCATTGACGAAGAGAAGTAAAAAGACATCACACAAACAAACGAGTTCCTCACAAGTATCAGGACAAAGCTTTCCCCATTTCTCAGTTAAATGGTGTTATTTGAAAGTTATGAGCCTGCTGGTAGAAGCCACAAATACCATTAAAATCCACATTGTCACAGTTATGTAAAACAGTAATTAGAAGGACCCAACCTTGCTTGCAGAAAGCCGGGAGACCCCCATTAACAGATATCTTTTAGCCAGTGTCTCCAAAGATATTTGGCAGTTACTGCTTTTTCTGCCTTGCAACCCGAGTACTTGAACATTAACCACTGACACTAATTAGGTTAAGAGCCTGTCCCTTTACTGTTAATGTTCACTGTAGCCAATTAATTCAAGTACAATGTTAAAGACAAGTTGAACATATCTCTTTTAAGTGCCTAAAAAAAAAAAGGACGATGGAACCATGTTTGGGGGCATGCTTTAAACCCTCCTTCCCTTGTAAAATACATATTATTAATGAAAGAGCTTTTTTTTCTAGAAAAAAAGTACTGGTACCGCTTGAATACCTCCAGAAAAAAAGCACTGATTAATGCAATATCTGGGTCAAAATTGTCCCAATTTAATTATAGTTTTAAAAGGACCAGTGAGATATATTTGACAAAATCATACCAATTTACCAATGTTAAACAATAAAACTGTATTAAATGTTTTATAGCATAGTGGATACAGCTATAGTTTTTGGGGTCTTTAATGATCTCCCCCATTAGTTTCTATATGTATAATGAGTCACTTCCTTTCAACTCAAATCTTCCAGAAATGCATATTTTGAAAATATTTTAACACCTTCACTGCTGCATCAGTTTAGAGCCTATATATTTTCAGTGTACAGTGTTTCGTCCCCCCCCCCCCATTTATTTTCATTTGAGTCTGACCACAACGTCATTAATGAAAGCTTCAGATTAAAGTGAAGGAAGAACGAGCACGTCATGGAGTATTAAGTGGAAGAGGTTGGAGAGGAGAGTTTTATACAATCTGTGTAGCCCTTTGGGATCAATGATGATGCCCGACATTAGGGGTCAGGGTTAAACCACAGAGCCTAGGGCTTGCCGATCAGAAGGTCGGCGGTTCGAATCCCCACAACAGGGTGAGCTCCTGTTGCTCGGTCCCTGCTCCTGCCAACCTAGCAGTTCGAAAGAACGTCAAAGTGCAAGTAGATAAATAGGTACTACTCCAGTGGAAAGGTAAACAGCTTTTCCGTGCGCTGCTCTGGTTTGCCAGAAGCAGCTTAGTCATGCTGGCCACATGACTCGGAAGCTGTACGCCGGCTCCCTCGGCCAATAAAGCGAGATAAGCGCCGCAACCCCAGAGACGGTCACGACTGGACCTAATGGTCAAGGGTCCCTTTACCTTTACTTTTAAACTTTTTCAGCAGGGGGCTGGTTCACTGTCCCTCAGACCTTGTGGGGGGGGGCGGACTATAGTTTTTTTGGGGAGAAGTGAACAAATTCCTATGCCCCACAAATAACCCAGAGATGCGATTTAAATAAAAGCACACATTCTACTCATGTAAAAATGCCAGGCACGCCCCACAAATAACCCAGAGATGCATTTTAAATCAAAGGACAAATTCTACTCATGTAAAAACAAGCTGATTCCCAGACCGCCCACAGGCCGGATTTAGAAGGTGATTGGGCCGGATCCGGCCCCTGGGCCTTAGTTTGCCTACCCATGCCCTACATAAACACAGGGAGGGGAAAACTATGGTATTTTAGAGCTACCGGCTCATTTGCAAGCTTTGCCAGAATGCTCAATTGCTGCCATCCTGCACTTCATTGAATTCTTTATAACTGTGCGCAACACGGATAAAATGCTACCAAACCAGGATGTCTGTGTCATTTATAGAGTCCATTTGCACTTTGACAGAGGCATCAAAATGTTGGTAAGTGTGCCCCTAATTCAATCCCATCATAGCTAACTTACTACATCCTAAGCCACAGCTTGAAAGAGTTACTCCACCTATAAACCCACAATTCCTCACTATCTCGACTTTATAAATGTTCTTCCCCTTCGGCTGAAATTTGTCATGCTTAAATTAATCTTTAAGAGCTCGTGCCGTTATGAAAATGTTTGACCAAAATCAGTTGAATCACTTTTGAGTTATTCAAGCATAAAATATTATATATTTTCCTTCTTTAAAAATTAAGGCATCTTTTAAAAGAAAAGGTTATTTATTTTAGCTTATTTCAGCTTCACATTTTCTAAGGATTTAACCCCAGTTAATGATTCTTCACATTAAACAAAGGCATATGAAGGAAGTGAAATAGGCTGCACCAAATGTTTGCAAGGGAACAATTTGAGGGCATTGTGGGCATTTATTCCCCAAACATTTTCCTAAATCCTTTTTACTCCAGCACTGTTTACAGCCATTATTTCCCTATGCTGTTGCAGCATTATTTAATTCCTCTAATCTCTTTTTCATCTCAGCCAGTCAATAGGCATGGAAGATGAGGTAACATCACAGAGGGAAAATATTATATTGAGAGCAATTCCTCTTGGACTGGTGATTTTAATTAGGAACATAATGCCCCTCTGAGCTGCCAAACCTCTTGAAAATTGAGGTGAGGGTCCTAAGTGGCACAGGCTGCCTCCTTTAAAGTGGCATCTTGCAAGCTCTTTGCAACTACATTGTGCTGCATGATTCCAGTGGCAATCTATCTGACTGCAAAGCTGCAGGTAAAGGATGCCTGTTTGCTTGTGCAGACTGAATTCAAACCAAACCTGCAAATGGACAACTTCAAATGGGCTCAATGGTGGTGCCGATCAGCTGATAGGCACTATCAGTGATACCCACTTGCTAAGGAACAACTGGGAGTGCCCTTTCAATTCCCAATTGTTCCCCTGCAGCTACATCTTGACCTGCCCCACAGGTCACATGGGGCCAATGGATGTGCTTTGCAGAGAATGGACTTGTGGGCCAAATTAGACCCCTGTGGCCTAGAGCTATCCTAGCCAATTACATGCCCCACCCCAGCACAATTTTCTTTCTAAAGTGGCAAAGTGCTTGCAACCTGCCATATTAAAAGGAGGCGATCTAAAGTGTGATCCCTCATCCTTTCTTGAGGGCAGGGGCAGCAGCTGCAATCCCTCAGATTGCCAGAAGGGAGCCATGGGAGTGTAAGGTTGCATAGACTTGGTTATCCTTACTTAAGCCCTGTTTGAAAAATCCAGTCTCTTATTCAAAAATATCACAGAATCAATGGATGCCTAACATACATTATTTTAATGGTCCTCACAATAAAACTGTCTTTGTAAGTCACCAATATCTGGCTCTGATAAGGCAGTAAGTTTCAGACCCAGCTGAACTAAGCTTTTCTCTTCTCTTTTCTTCTTTCTTTTCTTTTCACTACTGACCTACCTTCCCAGTCTCAGCAACCATGACCCACCAGATTCCACCCTAGTTCTTCTCCTGTTCCAGAATATGGAGTGCCAATGTTACTGAAATTTAAATGTGAAAGCCCTAGTATTACATAATGGTACTAACACAACGGACAGCCCCAGAGCAACTACAGTGGTACCTCAGGTTAAGTACTTAATTCGTCTGGAGGTCTGTACTTAGCCTGAAACTGTTCTTAACCTGAAGCACCACTTTAGCTAATGGGGCCTCCTGCTGCTGCTGCGCCGCCGGAACACAATTTCTGTTCTCATCCTGGAGCAAAGTTCTTAACCTGAAGAACTATTTCTGGGTTAGTGGAGTCTGTAACCTGAAGCGTATGTAACCTGAAACGTATGTAACCCGAGGCACCACTGTAGTGTCATCTGAATTGCAATACAGTGGTGCCCCGCAAGACGAATGCCTCGCAAGACGAAAAACCCGCAAGACGAAAGGGTTTTTCGGTTTTTGCGACGCTTCGCTAGACGATTTTCCCTATGGGCTTGCATCGCAAGACGAAAGCCCATAGGGAAATCTCGGGGACCTTTTTTTAAATGCTGGCGGTGGGGAGCAAAGCCTTTTCCCCCCCTCCGGACTTCAGAAGAGGTCCAGGAAGGCCGGCGGGGGCGAAAGGCTTTGCTCCCCACCGCCAGCATTTTAAAAGCGGTCCGGGATAGCAGGGAAGCGCTTCCCGCTATCCCGGACGGCTTTTGAAGCCTGCCTAACCGGGGGCTTTTAAATCGCCCCGGGACTGTCCGGGGCGATTTAAAAGCCCCCGGAAGGCTTTTGAAGCCTCCCCCCACCGCCCGGCTTCGGGGCATCGTCCCGATGCCGGGCGGCGGGGCAGGAACGCCTCTCCCAGCCGCCCGGCTTCGGGGCATCGTTCCGATGCCGGGCGGCGGGGCAGGAACGCCTCCCCCCGCCGCCCGGCATCGGAACGATGTCCCGAAGCCCGGCGGCGGGGCAGGAAAGCCTCCCCCGCCGCCCGGCATCGGAACGATGTCCCGAAGCCCGGCGGCGGGGCAGGAAAGCCTCCCCCCGCCGCCCGGCTTCGGGGCAGGAACGCCTCCCCCAGCCGCCCGGCTTCGGGGCATCGTCCCGATGCCGGGCGGTGGGGCAGGAACGCCTCCCTCCGCCGCCCGGCATCGGAACGATGTCCCGAAGCCGGGCGGCCGGGCGGGAAAGCCTCCCCCCGCCGCCCGGCTTCGGGGCATCGTCCCGATGCCGGGCGGTGGGGCAGGAACGCCTCCCCCAGCCGCCCGGCTTCGGGGCATCGTCCCGATGCCGGGCGGTGGGGCAGGAACGCCTCCCCCAGCCGCCCGGCTTCGGGGCAGGAACGCCTCCCCCAGCCGCCCGGCTTCGGGGCATCATTCCGATGCCGGGCGGTGGGGCAGGAACGCCTCCCCCCGCCGCCCGGCTTCGGGGCATCGTCCCGATGCCGGGCGGTGGGGCAGGAACGCCTCCCCCGCCGCCCGGCATCGGAACGATGTCCCGAAGCCGAGCGGCGGGGCGAGAAAGCCTTTGTCCCCCCTGCCTGCCTTCCCAGGGGCTTTTAAATCGCCCCGGACAGCGGAGAAGTGAAGCCAGAAGAGGTCGGGGGAAGGCGGTTTCCATAGGAACGCATTAATTGATTTTCAATGCATTCCTATGGAAAACCGTGCATCGCAAGACGAAAAACTCGCAAGACGAAGAGACTTGCGGAACGAATTAATTTCGTCTTGCGAGGCACCACTGTATATGCCTCAAGTCAGGACCAGGTCACATGCTGCACAGGAATAAGCTTCTTCCCCACTTATATGGCTAGGCTTCTCTGCTAGAAATATTCTGCTCGATGACAGATCAAGCAAAACACACCCTACCCACTAGCTTTATCAAGCATAATGCAAAGCAAAACTGAATTAGGTATTTTGTGCACATATGATACACATACAGTAAGAGGCTATACAAGCAAGAGAACATTCAAAATACATGCTATCCAGGGTGTTTTCACTTTTAGTTTTCCTGTTGATAATTTATGCTGCTAGGTTATTCCCCCGCCCGCCCTGCATGCAGAAATAAGAGCACACATATACAAGTAAAATATTAATGACAAGACCCTGATTCCACTGGCATAAAAATGTCTCACACAGTTCATTCAGAGCCTATCTGACATCCTTGACTTTGTGGGGGTTTTAATTTCCTAGATCTAAGCATCTGCTCCTAACTTGAATAAATGATCAAATGTGACTTTTCATTCCTTTTGCTCACAAGCTCCAAAAATCCTATATCCTCTGTTAAACCAACAGCATCTATTTACACTGTAATTTGTCAGAAGCTGTTTTTAATATAAATAAGTAGCAGCGGGCCCACTGGCTTGTTTTCTGGGCTTCAAAAATATGCAGCCCAGCATGGCAATAAGGAAGAGAAAGCTTTATTTGGTTTTGGTAGTCTCATTCTTCCACTCAGTGTGGCATTAATGAAATTCAGCATGATTAATGGTCTGGCCTTTCTATTTATCATCCTTATCTGCATAAGTATTTCCTGATCTCTCTTTTCATCCTATTCTGGGGCTTCACCACAGTCTCCTATGACCTTTATGAATTTTTAATGGAAAGTTCCTAGGGTCAGATCCTTACTAGTTTCTCAAGGAAGAGGCCCATTCTGGGGGAAGAGTATAGAGCACAGCAGTTGCTAAAAACCATTTTTCATGGCTGACAATCTCAGGTCACAACTTTGGTCCAGGTCATGCATGCCCACCAATGTTAACAGGTGCTACCCTAGAGAAAACGCTCACAGTAGTCCAAATTATTTGATGGGAATTGGAGTGCAAAACATCTGGATAACTCCAGGTTGTTATGTGCCTTGTCTGGAGATGGGACTTAAGAAGCTGTTACTGCACTGAATACAGCCATTGCATACTCAATGTTCCTGCACTGGCTCCATGTCCCTGGTATTTGTTGGGCAGGTGGGGTTGAGGATACTTGCAGGAAGATAGGCATCCATAAACCTGTAAATGTTACTACTTGGACAATTTACAAAATGCCCATATAACACACACACACACAAAATGAGTAGCTCCAACTCCACTCTACCCCAACTTAAAAATATGCAGAAAATTGAGGTCCAAAAACCCAGGTAAATAATAACAATAGCAATAGCAATGCTTGGCTCTTAAAAACAGAGAATATGCAACCTTCCCCCAACCTGCAGTTATCCAGATGTTTTGCAGTCCAATTCCCATCAGATATTTTGGCTCCCGCCACGCTTCCTCATCCAGCCAGTCCCTGACAGCTACACTCCTTACCAACCGCTGTTCCACTCTCTCTTGAGTACCTTTGCTTGACTAAAGTGTACTCTTTGAAAATGTCTCTTGCTTGCCTGCATGGAGGGCAGTGTGTGTGTGTGTGTGTGTGTGTGTGTGTGCAGAAACCTGACTTTTCCATGGCTGGAATGCAGCCTACCATGCAAAAGTAACAGTCACATCTGCTGCTCCACCCATTTTGCCTCTGCCCCTCCCCCCCAGCACTGTCATGCAACTTCCAGAAGTTTGCCTACATGGAAGGCAGCCCTCGTCTTCCACAAGGGGCACATTCGACATGGCACTATGGACTTTGACCATTTAAAAAAGCTGATAGGATAGAAGCTTCTACTCTAACTGCAGCTCTTGCACCGATGCAATTACCTTAGAGGGGTAAACACACAACATCCCAGGGAATGGTGCGAAGCTGCACATGAGGTTACCACCTTGCTGAAGCTAAGCAGGGTTGGATTTGATCTATGGGAGACTTCCTGGGAACCACATGTACACTGCCTTGGGCTCCATGATGGAAAAGGAGAGAGAATATAAATGTAAGAAAATATCAGATAAATTACCTGAGATTTTCCCTTAACCAGCCAACACCTTCAAAATTGGCTTATTTCAAACAAACCATAGTTTAGACTTACTAGTTTATTGGGTTTGGACAAAATGACAAGCTGTGGCTAATCCGAAATGAAAGCTTTTGATCTTGTGATCAGAAGCAGGGGGGAAAGGAGACTGAGGCTTAGTGCAACTCATTCCCATCATGACAAACCATATGTTGAAACTAGATCAATGACATTTCTTCATTTCTGTAAAAACAAACTGATGCTTCAAGATCAGTTAGGCTGAATCTGTACTCATCATATTTCAGACAGTAGCTGGTCAATATTTACAAGGGAAATGACAGCTTAACTGTAGTGCATTGCCATAGTGCTGCCTACTGCTGGGGTCACATGCTATAGGACTATGTGACTCTGTGTTGGCCAGCAGGTAATGGCTTTTCCTACCTGCTTTGCCTATTCTCCAGCCCCGGGAGCCTTCATAAGGGAGCTGTTTCCAGAGGAAGAACTGTGAAGGGAAAGATACTCTTGTTTGCCATCAGCAGGTGGGTGGTTTCACTTGTGCTGCCCCACCTCCAGCCTGAAGAACCTTCAGAAGGGAGTTGCTGCCACAGGCATCATGTTGTTGTGTTTTAATGTGATAAATAGAGTGATAGTTTATGAGTCACGGGGCACAGAGCGTGTGTGTATGAACTTAACAGTGCTTTGTTTCTTTTTTGGCTGCTATATTGTTAATGTTGTTAGTATTGTTTTATAGATGATAAATGCTGTATTGATTTGCTAAACGCATATTATGACTTTTGCTTTAATTGTGAGGTTTGACTTATTCTTTTAGGTGTTGCTTTGTTAAGAGTGTTTTATAGAGTGTAACTGTTTCACCGATGATCTGTTAATTATGCTATGTGATTTATGCTGTATTTGTGATGTTCGATTACGTTCCATCATGTTATTGTTATTCCTTGTTTGTAAACTGGGATTTACAATTGGGAATTATTGGGATTCATTTGAATGAGAAATATATACACTAATCAAAGAAATATAACAAATCAAATAAATTGTTTTACATTAAGCCACTGCTTTTTTTCCTTTAAATATATATATATATATGTTTTAAAAAATATATATGTTTAGGAGTACTCATTTTCCTACTCATACTGAAATACTGCCCCTCAATGAGGCCAAACTTAGATTCACAAAATGTTTAGGGGTATGCATCCCCATGTGTCCCCCATAGCATTAAGCTATGGATACACATTTTCTGCACAGTGAAGGATCCTGTAAGGGCATGTGGAAGCGAAACAGGTTTTCCATACATGCATCCACCCTGCCATACATATGGAAGCACATTCCTAAGCAGGGGCACTTGCTTGTACAGAGGCTCATTCTCACTCAGGAAACCATGGGCTTTAAATGAAGTATTGATTTAACTGAGAACTCACTGTGTGCAGTGTGTAAAAGAGTAGTAAAAATGATTGCTCTTCATTTATTTTATTCATCTGAAACATCAACCATCTTATATACTTCTTAGCAACCTTCCCTATAAAGACCAAATCCCCTAATGCAAACATTTTTACCTGAATTAAGCTAAAATATTAATAATGTTGGAGTCAAGCTACTAATTAGAAAGGTATTTTTTCCCTCAGTTGGCTCCATGCTGTTGCCACCATTCTTCCAGTCCTCGAAAACCTGAAGAGACGTTCTTCAGAGCCCATTAATTGCCTTCTACTAACTCAATGAGACGGCTTGTCTGAATAAATCAAGCTGTCTTTGGCCTGTCTACTATTGATGGGTTTCTGCCGAGCTACAGAGAACACTACCTTCCTTTTTTTTGTAAACTCAATATATTGTTTTCCAACCAGGATGAGACATTCGACTTCATGGCCAGAAAAGCACACAGCACAGGGATTTCTTTTAATGTGTTCTTCACACAGTGATATTTCAAGCACTGAAAAGTGAGTTAAATACAAAGTCCTAAAACATGTACATATCACTTCATGTATAGCAACAAATATAAAGCCATGTGAATGCATAGATTTTACTTTGAAAGCACAGAAGTGTATCTCATTATTTAGGAAAGCAATGTGTCAAGAACCACTCAAGAAGGTTGTATTTATACATGGTTTTATTAAGCCCCGGCACCCACAGCAAACAAGACCTGTGCATATTTCTGTACTGGAAGATGCAACGAGGTCTTGAGTACATAGGGGTCTTAGCTGAATGTCCACACTCTATGAGGACTGCGTGTACAACCCCCAATACTATAAGCCAGGCAAACAGCACCAAACACAGTCAACAGCGGTACATTTAGCCTGGAGAAGAGGAGACTGAGAGGAGATGTGATAGCCATCTTCAAATATCTTAAGGGCTGTCACAGGAAAGTTAGGGTGGGCGATATATCGTTATTTTGTCTCTTATCGGTATGAACTCCAGACCGCAATAAAGCTTTCATATTTTTTCACTCTTTAATATATCAAGACAGGCAGGAAGCAGCACTTTACTGCAAAGTAAATGGCCATTTCCTGCCTGCTCATCTCCAAGGCATAAGCCCCTGCCACCTCTCAGCTGCCTAAAGGGCTTTACTTTGCAGTAAAAGCTGCTTTCTGCCTGCACAATCTGCAAGGTGCAAGCCCCATGCCTCTTGCTAGAGACAGACCCAGCATAGCAATAGGCTTCCTTGCTGAGGCAGGGAGATTTTGATCAGCAAAAAAAGTTTATTTTCTCCCCATAAGATTCATGTTGCTTTGAGGCACACACCTTGCCTCTTACTAGGCAGAATAGAGACCCAGCTCAATATCCAGGTAAGCACGGTATCAGGGTCTCTACTCTGCCTAGCAAGAGCCACAGTGTGTGACTTAAAGCTCCGTGGAGCTTATTGGCAGAAAAAGAAACTTTGCTTATTGGAATTTTTTTTCCTCAGCAGTGCTGTGGAAGGAGATTCCGTTCTTCATTTTAAGATCAGTGTGGTTTGGCTCCAGCTTCTGTTCTGAAAAGGATCAAGGGGTCTTAGTAGACCACAGGCTTAACATGAGTCAACAGTGTGATGCAGCAGCAAAAAAGCTAATGCTACACTAGGCTGCATCAACAGAAATATAGTGTCATAAAGGTAAAGGGACCCCTGATCGTTAGGTCCAGTCATGGACAACTCTGGGGTTGCGGCGCTCATCTCGCTTTATTGGCCGAGGGAGCTGGCGTACAGCTTCCAGGTCATGTGGCCAGCATGACTAAGCCGCTTCTGGCGAACCAGAGCAGCGCACGGAAACGCCATTTACTTCCCGCCAGAGCGGTACCTATTTATCTACTTGCACTTTGATGTGCTTTTGAACTGCTAGGTTGGCAGGAGCAGGGACCGAGCAACGGGAGCTCACCTATCACGGGGATTCGAACCGTCGACCTTCTGATCGGCAAGCCCTAGGCTCTGTGGTTTAGACCACAGTGCCACCCGCACTATTTTGCCTTAGTCAGACCACACCTGGAGTACTGTGTCGAGTTCTGGGTGCCACAATTTAAGAAGGATATTAACAAGCTGGAACATGTGCAGAGGAGGGCAACCAAGATGATCATGGGTCTTGGAAGCCCAGCCTTGAGAGGAACGGTTGAGGGAGCTGCGTATGTGTAACCTGGAAAAGAGGAGATTGAGAGGAGATAGAGTAGCCACCTTCAAATATCTGAGGGGGTGTCACATGGAAGATGGAGGCAGCATGTTTTCTCTTGCTCTGGAGGGGGCAGGACCTGAATGAATGGTTCCAAGTGACAAGAAAGGAGATTCTGACTAAACAACAGGAAGAACCTTCTGTCAGAAAGAGCTGTTCGACAGTGGAATGGTCTCCCTTGGTAGGTGGTACACTCTCCTCCCTTGGAAGTTTTTAAGCAGAGGTTGGGTGGCCATCTGTAACCTAGTTTTAGCTAAAATGGGGGCATCCACACACAAGAGGAGGTATTAGCAGGCTTAAGGAAACCTCAAGGTTTGCAGATGTACAAAAAATGTTTAGAAGAAAAGCACCCCCAGGGCAGGTGGAGAACCCAAGAACAGCCCAACACAGAACAAGTATGCTCAATAGCCACAGAAAATTGGAAAAGAAAATGGACCTGGCTGCTCAGCTTCAAGAACTGCTGATCAGCTAGCTAAGAAACAAGGCAAGAAGATTAAAGGAGAGAGTAGAAGGTACACAGTAATATCATTAGGTCTTTTCCTCCATTGTCCTTCAGTCTATTTGTCACTTTCTCCTTCATCCTCTAAAAGGAATGGGGAAAAACAGACACAAATACAAGAAGTATAGAGAGAATCTTCTTATAGTCTAAAGAGAATTCATTTGCTGGTTCACACCGAGAAGCTATTTTTAAATGTTGTTAGGAACAGAAGAAGTGAGAGCTTCCTAAAGAAACCAATGGAGAAATCCAAGGTTTCTGTGTAACCAGGACTGGACACCAGTGTAGCCACCACATCCCACCTTCCCCAAATGCAATTCATCGCCACCATATTGCAAGTTGGAAAGGCTGTGGAAGAGGAAATGGTTTATGACAGGCCTGCAGTGTAGTTCATGTGAACTATTGCAGCTTAGGCTCTGAGTGATCTACAACAACTCTGCAGTGATCTCCAGAAGTATTAGACCCCAATTGAAGGTTGGATTCAAGCTAAGTGAGCAGTTTTCAACAGCACTGCTGAGGTATTATCCATTGCCTTTATTCCCACATTGCTGGTCGGCTTGAGAAATATGCAGTGCAGTTCAGTGTTGCATCCTCACTGCAGACTTACGGGACACAGTAGTCTTCTGTTAACATTGCTGGACAGAGCTACTGAGGCTGCTCTGGATTTCCAGTAAAAAATACCCCATACATCTCAGGTTGAAGTAAAAATCCAGCTCCTTAAGCTTCCTTCTGGAACCTCATTCCAGGCCAAATCCATCAGTTCAATTGAACTGCATTCCCCTTTAAATGTCCAAGAACTAACAATATAAATAAAACATACATGAATCAAGTTCCAAGTTACAACAGAGAGGGACTCCTGTATTCAATGTTAACTCCCCCCCCCCTTCTACTTAGCCACAGGCCCTGGTAACACCTGTGGCACACTGTAACATCTTGTTGCAGGGCTCCATTTGTAAGTAAATAGGATAACTTCAGTAGCGTGATCCAAAATTCCCCCCCCTTGAAGTCCCGCTAAGTTCAGCAGAATAAACTTTGTAGTTAGTAACCCACAGTTTCAGAAGAATATAAATGCCACTAAGGAGGCACTTCTTTGTAGCTTCCCATACTCACAGTTTAGTAGTAAAGTAATCATCAGGAAAGCAAAGGCAGGTATTATATACAATGAGAGCACTTCATGTGCATCATATTGTGTTAAGTGCATGATCTACGCTAGCCCTGTGAACAGTTATGTTTCCAGTGCAAATGGGTTGAAGAGCAATACGGACTAAAGACGTCCTTGGGAGCTGCATGTGCACTAGATAAAATTTCACACAGAGAAACAATGCAGATTTAGCTTAGGCCTTTGGTGATTTATCCTGATATATGTGCATATTTGTATCAGGAAGATCTCTGATCTTCTTCAGCAGCCACAGAATGGATCAACATTCTTGCAGAAAGTAGAGCAGCAACAAAGCAGCTGGAGGTGCTTCTTTAAGAAATAAACATTTAAATCAGAACGTTTATCAAAAAGAAACCAAAGGCACTGCACTAAAGACATAATCTAACATAAATCCCATAATCAGCCCAAGAGGCTGGTATGCAGTCTCTCTGGTAGTAAACAAGAGGGAGGGGACTCAAAAGCTTGTCAGTGAATAAAAATGCTACCATGGAACATAGTATAGAATTGTTCCTAAGAAAAGCAATAACGTAAAACCCATCTGCTGCAAAGTATAACATCCTGCCTCTACCTTCCACCCTGCAACATCTTAAGTGCGTTTATGCATAAGTCAATCCTCTGTGATTTCAGGAGGACTTATTTCCAAACAAGTATACTCAGGATCAGAGCTCAGTAGTCATTTCAAGACAGAACAGAAGCACCTATCAGTTTAACAATTCAGCATGCCCACCTCGCTTAAATCCTGATCCTGGTCAAATCAACTTTCCAAAGTTAGCTGCTAGCTTTCAAATAGCTCAGGAAGCAAGCAACTTCTATGCTATCCAGCAAAAGGATTACAACTAATTAAACGATAGTAGCATCCCTTTGCTCCGTTAGTCCCAATACAATCAGCCCCCCCCCCCCGAAACATGTTTTAAAGAAAACAAGGTATGCTGCCAGTTGATTTCCATAATGAAACCAACGGTACAGAGATGTGTTATATTGCAAAATGCTTATATTACTCGTAGGAGATACAGAAGAGCAATTTAACGCTCTGTCACATTTTATTTGATTGTTGTGCACGTGCGCGTGCTTGTGTAAGCAAGGCAAAGAAACAATTCCCGCAAGATCTGAATAGCTTAAGAGCTTCCCAGCTTGTGATGCCTTTTGAACACACCGCCCTGGTCCCACAGCCATGATTTGGTTCCTGGAGATGTGTTTATTCCGACAGTCCTGCATACGTGCTGGTCATACAGCAGCAACAGAAATTCACAGGATCTAAAAATAGTTCCGAGATGGTACCTTAACTCTGCCCCATGACCATGTCTGCAACACTGCACACACACACGTGTTACATGGGAGCAACTCTCGCTCAACTCCCAGGGACTTCCCTCTGAGTGAGCAGGTCCAATATCAGGATGCAAACCCATGATCCTAAAGCCATGCTTAAGAGCAAGTTCTGTGATTATCAACAGGATTCATTTCTGCATCCATTCAAATCAGCACGTAAGATTCCATTGAAACCAATGGGTTTGGCGCCTAAATGTGACTAGGGTTGGGCGCTGTGTCCAGGAGGACGGCGTGCTCTCTGGCTGCACAGACCGGGAACATCAACCCCGGCCTCACCATTTCGGGGTAAAGTCCTGGTCGCCTCAAAATCAGGGCGGAGGGAGATGTCTGAAAAAGGGAGGGATGGGATCGAGCAATCACTGACGCGCCACCTCGCCAAACCCAGGGAACTGAAGCCCCTTGTCCCGCTGAAGTTCCTTCCCGGCCCCCCCCCACCCAGGATCGCGGCGCTTACCGGAGTCTGTGGGCCGGGGTCTGCCGCTGTCCCGCAGGTAGTAGTTGAACTCGAGGCAGCGGTCGTTCTCCACCGTCCCGTCGGAGCAGAGCTCGACCAGCAGCTTCAGCGCTTTCTGGCAAATCTCGTCCTCCCTGCCGCCAGGCATCGCCCCCCAGCATCCTTGTGAGTGGAGAGGAGCTCTCCGGTCGCTCACACGCGCTTCTTCGGCTGCCGCTGCCGGCCGCCCGTTTGCCGTCGCCGCCGAGGCATCTGGGGAGACGCCGGCATACTGGGAAGAGGGAGCAGCAGCAGCAGCAACGCCGCCCCTCCTCGCCGCTGCCCAACTTCGCCTGGCCGGCCTCGGCACTGTGCAGGAGCCGCCACCGCCGGGCGTGACCACGCCGCCCGGACGAGCAGGAGAAGGAGGACCCCGCCACCAGTTGCGCGCAAAGCCAGGCGCCCAGCCAGCCGCGCCTCGCTCGGCTCCAGGCGGCGCCCGAACGGCTCTCCCTGGCGGCCGCGAGCCTAACTGCAGCAGCCCGGCGCCAATAGGGAAGGCGCCTCCTTCCGCCCAGCGCCCAGGCTGAGGCGAGCTCGGCGTTTCCCCGTGGGCGCAGAGTTTAACTCTGAGCTGCCTGTGATGTGGAGGGCACGACTGTTCCGCGGGGGGCGTGGTGTGGATCTGTACCGTTTGCCGCTTTGATCTGGCGCCTTTTGCGGAGAGCACAAGACGGGCACGTCGCTTTGCGGGAGCCGGGAAGAGGAACCTGATTCAGTCCCGCGGGGCTCGCTTCTCTTGCGAGCCCCCCCCAGCCGCCTCCCGCTGCCCACGCTGCGCTTCTCCGCCCCCGCCCCTTCTCCTCTCTGTCAGCAGCCGTCTGTGTCTGATTTGAGAGGAGAACGGAGGCGAGGCGAGGCGGCTGCAGCCAGCGACCCCCCTCCGCCTCCCACCCCGGGGCTACCAGAAGCCCCCCTCGGCTTCAGCTGGGGACAGAGAGCGTGCCTGCTCTTCCCTGCGGGCCGCTGCCCCATTGGAAGGGCGGCGGAGGAGCTGCAAGCCGGGGTGCGCGCCATGAGCCTCAGCCTTGGGGTTCAGGGGCCAGTGGTGGAAGCAGGGCCAGTGGTGGAAGTGCGGCGCTTTCGCCGGGTTGCTGGGCGCGGGGAGCCCAGCAATTACTTCCCTTGCCCCGGATTAGGGGGCGCAAATTACTTGCCTTGCCCCGGGTGCTGACAACCCACGCTACGCCGCTGCTGGAGACTTGACGTTCCAGGCACACACGTGGAGCAGCTGCCTCCGTGTGGAATTCTCCTCAAGTACTTGGGGAGCCACATGAAGAGAAAGTGCTGTTTTCTTGAGGCAAATAAAACAAAGCTGATTCCTAATCTTGGTGCTTTTAAAAACAATTCTCTCATAAAAAGTTTCCTTTCGCAACACAGTTTTTCTTCACACACAATTTTCTCCGCCCCCCTCAGTCTACAATGTGCAGGCTTCGGTTTCTGGGCCAAAATGCTTCTCTTCCTTCTTTATTCCAGTGAAAGATCAAGCCACACAAAGCCTCTCACCCGCTTTTCATCAGCCACTTTAAAAATGGTGGTTCTGTTTCATTTTGCTAAGTGGGGGGGGGGGGACTAAGTGTTTCATTTTGCTAAGTGGGGGGGGGGGGATGAAACAGACAAAATTTGCCGCACATGAGGTTGTTTTTCATTTGATCAAAATAGGGTCAGTATTTTCCAACTGGTTCAACTGCACACATATACCTGCTAATCCTTAAAGTACCAGCTGGTGCCCCAGAGGAATCTTACCACCTGCTAGTGCCCCCCCCCCATATTTTGTGAAATTGCATGAAGTAGTTTCACACGCTAGTGCATGCATACTGCTAAGTAATACTATGTATTTTCAGGTTATGTTGGGTCACATCATGGAGGCCCGGTACACTTATTTATTTCCCCAATTTATACTTTGCCTTTCCACTTTTAACAGAGTGTTCAGAGCACGATATAAATTGTGATAGACAATATAAATCGTCGAGAGGGGCTGGGAGCTGGGGGCACTGTTATATGGGGGTTCCGTTCCTTTCTCCTGGGCCGTGTCCTTGGCCGGTGTTGGGGGATGAGTGTTCAGACCCCTGGGCTCTCACTTGTGGGGTGCATCAGGGTCCCGTCCTCTCCCCCATGCTTTTAATATGTATATGAAGCCGCTGGGAGAGATCATCAGGGGGTTTGGGCTGGGTGTTTATCAGTATGCAGATGACACCCAGCTCTACCTCTCCTTTAAACCAGAACCAGTGAAAGCGGTGAAGGTCCTGTGTGAGTGCCTGGAGGCGGTTGGAGGATGGATGGCGACTAACAGATTGAGGTTGAATCCTGACAAGACAGAAGTACTGTTTTGGGGGGACAGGGGGTGGGTGGGTGTGGAGGACTCCCTGGTCCTGAATGGGGTAACTGTGCCCTTGAAGGACCAGATGCGCAGCCTGGGAGTCATTTTGGACTCACAGCTGTCCATGGAGGCGCAGGTTAATTCTGTGTCCAGGGCGGATGTCTACCAGCTCCATCTGGTACACAGGCTGAGACCCTACTTGCCCGCAGACTGTTTCACCAGAGTGGTGCATCTAGTTATCTCCCACTTGGACTACTCCAATGCACTCTACGTGGAGCTACCTTTGAAGGTGACCCGGAAACTGCAATTAATCCAGAATGCGGCAGCTAGGCTGGTGACTGGGAGTGGCCACTGACACCACATAACACTGGTCTTGAGAGATCTGCATTGGCTCCCAGTACGTTTCCGAGCACAATTCAAAGTGTTGGTGCTGACCTTTAAAGCCCTAAACGGCCTCGGTCCAGTATACCTGAAGGAGTGTCTCCAGCCCCATCATTCAGCCCGGACACTGAGATCCAGCATCGAGGGCCTTCTGGCGGTTCCTTCGTTGCGAGGTTACAGGGAACCAGACAGAGGGCCTTCTCGGTATTGGTGCCCACCCTGTGGAACACCCTCCCTTCAGATGTGAAGGAAATAAGCAGCTATCCTATCTTTAAAAGACATCTGAAGGCAGTTCTGTTCAGGAAAGTTTTTAATATTTAATGCTGTGCTGTTTTTAACACTTGATTGGGAGCTGCCCAGAGTGGCTGGGGAAACTCAGCCAGATGGGCGGGATATAAATAATTAATTATTATTATTATTAAATAAAAGACACGGCAAGAAGCACATTAAAATCGTAACAATCCTCAGTTCTTCTAATAGCAAACTCAGCTACTGAGTACTAAGAGCTGTGGCCAAACCAAGACCACTAAAAACCAAGAGGGCTATAGCATCCTCCTAAGGGCAACCTCAATATTTTCAGAAGTATGGAATAAAAATAATGTTTACAAACAGTCAAGTGGGAGCCACAGAGGGTAAAATGGGGTATCTTGGCAGAGGACATGGCTGGCAGGAACCCTAAACAGGAGCACTCCAAATGACAACATTTTGTTCCCAGTGGAGAACTTCCTGGGACACCTAAACGAGCAGAACTGAATTCTCTGCGCATCAGCTGACAGGCAGGGAGTTCAATCCTGCTTTTCAGCAGCAGGATCCAGCCATGCCTCTACCTGCTACTTATCACATCAGATGTGAGGCAAATGGGGGCCAGGTTTGGAGAACACACAATGGGGAAGGAAGCCTGGTAGCTGAAATTTGTCCTGCAAGCTGGAAATTCTAATGCTAATTTGGGGCCAAGCCTGGCAGACAGTAGTTCTTCAGCTGCCTCTTTTTTCTTTCTGTACAATGGCTAAGCAAGAGAAATGTGGGCTCTTGTGTTTCTGGTTTAGCAATTTGGCACAAAGCTCAGGAAGAGGGCCCAGTATGAGAAGGAACGAAATGGGAGTTGTACATGTAAGATTTTCTCATGTAGACCTTTTAAAACCAGAGATGTCCCCCCATCTCCTATGCAGAACTGCTAGTCTATTAGGGTGGCTGTGACACACACACACACCTTGTGATACCTGATTTGGGGTAGTTAAGGAATGGCTGAAAACTCAATTCTGCCTGGGTATTGTTCAGAACAGCACAACCATGGTAGAAACAGAAAACCTGGGAGGGAGTTGGAGGAGAAAGAGTATGAGTTTATGTGTGGGAAACACACACAGAGAGGATAAAATGTCAGGATGATACTAACACCATGGGTAGTCAGCAATTAAAGGAGATCTTCCTTGTTGATTCTTGTAGAGGAGGAGGCCGTTCTTCTGCACAATTCTGCTATAATATTTATAAACAGTTGGTGAAATGCCATATGTTTTCTATGTCTCACTACCTACTCCCATTCAAAAATCATTACAGTCGCTCAACTAATTGTTTTGCAATTATTTTCTATAAATAATGCATGCGCAGACTGCTGCTTCTGACTGTTGGAAGGAAAAAGCCTCATATTTTACAACATTAAACAAACCCCTTTTGGTTTAGGAACGGAGATACAAGCAGCTTTTTATACAAATGGAGAATGTGTCTGTGCCTAGGTCGGGAATAGTCTTCAGTATGTGCCACATCTACTTGACCTATTTTAAGCTACGCAGCATTTTACCATGAGCTGCTTAGCACAGACTGGATGTAGAGCCACCAAGAACTCAAGAGTCCCTTTAAAAAATAAATAAAGCCAGAACCCAGTGGTATGTGTCTGTTGTGATATACCGGTAATTTGAGAAGGATAACAAGGAGTCTTAAAAATCTCTTTTATATCACAGGTCTGCGAGAGATTGCTTTTAAGATGGAAAGGTGATTATTATAGTATTTATGACAGTTTATTCTCTTTAAGATGAGGGGAACTTTTCAACTAAACCTTCAAACTGCTTTTAAAACCCCCACCTGCACCCACAATCGGAAGCAGCAAGGTAAAAGTTGTTAATGACATGTTCCTTGAACGTCTGCTCATGCATCATGGAACATACTGTAGGAGCGTTAAGTCTCTCTATAATAAGGCTCTGACTTTAACCAAATATGGAAGTGGATGCCTAGGACACAACATAGGGAAAGGTGCAAATTTCAAGGGATATTTCTGAAATTTCCATACACTAAGGGGAAACAGCTGGAACAGAGAGAGAGATAAAAATGGTGGAAGTAAAGCTCTGCCTTTTACTCAGGAGCCAAGTCAGGTATAGGTATTGTTGGGCATCTGCCAAGGCCAATTCAGGGCTTCCGCTGCTGATCCTAGAAAGCTAAAGGTGCCTTACAGTATACATTCATACACCAAATGCAAGAACACATAAAAACTATTAAATATAGCAAGATAGTGACTGTATCTTCTCTACCACGTTTCAGTTATATTTTTGTATGCCCTTTTTATTTCCTATAACAGTACATACAAATGGTATTCCTTTCAATAAAAGCAGAGTTTGGTTAAAAATAATCAAAACTACTAAAATCCACAAAATACTATAAAACTAAGAGTAGATTCAAAGAGGGAAAAAAGGGAAAGGAAGCATAAAAGTAGGAGAGACAAACTTCAGCTAAAACTAAAAGTCAGTGAATGCACTTAAAGCCTTAATTTGCTCTCCTGAGGCTTAAAACACAGGGGGACAAACAAGCCATCTAAGCAGGAAATTCCACAACCTGACTGCCACAATAGGAAATGCCCTGTCTTTTGTCTCAACTAATTGTGTCTCTGAAAGTGATGGGACATATAAACAGAATGCTTTTCTCCACCAAATGGATCAGTGCTGTGATAGCAGTGTGTGTGTCTGTGTGTGTGTGTGTGTGTGTGTGTGTGTGAGAGAGAGAGAGAGAGAGGGAGGGAGGGAGGGAGGGAGGGAGGGAATGATTTGCAGTACTGGGCAAAATCTCTTAGTATTTGCATTGGGGGAAATTCCCCATTGGCATCAGCAAGTAATTTTTCCCCAATGCAAGTGTTAGCATAAGAGAAGAGACCCCCCCCCTCAGGATAGTAACAGGGAAGGAAATGGTAAAAATCCCCCCTTCCCATCTGATACGATCCCAATAATTAGGTACTTCCCCTCCCAACTGATGCTATTAGCATCTTTAGAAACCTACATGAGATGAATTGAACATCCCATTTAGTTGGATGGACCCTCAGTCTGAATATTCCTTGCCCTAGGACGATACTGTAACGTAACTACTTGTATCAAATCTAGTGAGGAAGCTGGTCTCAGGAAAGTGATTTTTGATGCCTGCCTGGCTTGGCAGAAAACCCAGCCTCAAAAACAAAGAACAGAGGGGGAAATGAAGGGCCAAGCGCCAACTCTGCTGAAATCCACTAACCAAAGTTTCCTCAACCAACAATACCAATGTTTGTGTAGAAATAGGTCTGATCTTCTCAGCTTGACTTTCCTGCTTTGCTCTATTTATTTTAAAAATGAATTTGGTAGCTTGAAAATGTATATCTTGTTACTCTTATTTTTTTTATTTTAAAAGATCCTCAAAAGGAAGTCTGCATTCAAGTTATTTTGAGATGACGGTTTCAGGAGCTAGTTCTTTTTGAATGAGAAGGAGACTCACTTTGGGAAGAATGGTTTTAGAAAAAGTATTTCTAGGACAGAAATTTTAGATGTCAAGTATAACTCTAGCAGTGCAAGTCTATGGATGCCTACCCAGAAGTAAGTCACACACAGTTTAATAGGATTTATTCTGAGGTAAATGGATAGAGGAGTTCAGCATATTTCCAATAAATCACTGGAAGTTGGGTTATTTCACCTAGAGATGATTCATTAACCGTTAAAGACACCTTAAACTCAGCACAGATCTGCTGTGATGCCAAGTATTTTTTGGGTGCAGTGAGGAACCTCGGATTTTCTACATTTCCACTCTAAAAACAGTTGCTTAACACACTGTGGCCTTTCATTTCCCTCTTAATAAAATTTGCCAACCCATTGGATAATTGTTGGAAGCAGTGCTTCAGGGATGCTAGAGATAAATCGGCTTTCGAATTTGGCTTATTTGCTACTTTTCTTTCTCCCCCCTTTTTAAAGTGTTCTATTGCATTGAAGCAGGTGCCATCCATTAACATCCTTTCAGGTTTTCCAACATAATACTGTGCATCAGTTTTCAGAACCATAAGCAGTGCAGCTTTCATAGGTTTTCCTCCATGGGAGCCCTGTAATCTGCTTGTGTGTCAGAATTAGTTAAACAGCATTGCAGGGTTCTGCTTGATGAATGATAGCTAGGCAACTCCAACACAGCATGTCCTTATACAACCGTAGACTGTTTTGTCTTGCGTTGGGCAAAGGCAACTACATACAAATCACTTAAATACTGCAAACCACCCCTAAAAGCCCTGCTGCTGCTGCTGCTGCTGCATTTGGAATGTATTTATTTGATAGCAGATATTCCATCATTTAGACTAAGAAATATTTCCGGAAATGATTCTGGAAAAGACTAACATAAAGAAACTACCGGTAAGTGGATTTGAACCAATTCTACCCCCCGAAAAGCCGAGTTGAATTTTGCTTGCAGCTAAAATCATAAACCAGCAATTCAAGCATGGGATTGGGTGCTATCTAAGGAGGCTGGAAAGTGGGGGATGGCTTTCCCTTCCTACACTGTTATGCATTATTATTACACAAAAGCAGCTACACTCTGATTATGATCAGGCATCAAAGTGCTTCTAAATGCATTGGGCTGTGCTTTCCCTGCAATTTAATCTGCAATATTAGGAAAACAGGTGTTGTTGTTTTTTGCTTTTCTTGTGACTCCCCCACCCTTCCACCCTCTTCTACCTGTCATCCAAACTGACATGATGCCCCAGGATCCAAGAGAAACCCTTTGTAGCCCAAGACAAAGAGACAGGATTACAACAAAGTGTTCCAAGGAAGATATAAAACAGCACAGCCTGAAAACATGTCATCTTTTCTAATCACACAACTGAGCATTCCAGGTGCCAGGTTTGTTTCCCACAAACCATTTACAGCTGGTTCATTTCCCCTCTTTTGATTCCTGTGCCCATCATCTTGTTACCAGAGGGGATTAGATGTCTCAAGGTGCCACAGCTCCTCCAGATAGGCTGTTTTTGCCACCTGATGCTACATTTAGGAAAATGCAATCAAAGTCAATAAAATCTGGGTCAAAAGCTCTCTCTCTCTCTCCGAGAGTCCATCTTTACTTCTGTGGGGTTTTTTATTGCTTTCCTCTTACCTGTTGTGAATGTTGCTGTTATACTCTCTCAGGAAAACATGCTCACTTGGGAGAGCTTTTTTCCTGTGGTATTACTGTACTTGATTTTCTGAGCCTGCCTGCTCCTCATCACTGTCTTAAGGTAGTGCGATCTCACTTCCCTTTGCCCCTCAGTTGCATCTTGCATGTACGGAACTTCCTCACGTATTGTGAGCTGCCATATTGTGGGAATTGGTGAGGCATGTGAATGTCAGAGAAGATTCATCAAGTCTTGTTCGGTGTATTTCTTGGAGCTAGTCCACACCACAGAGTTTACCATATATCTGCAGCTGTTTGCTTTTAATTTGTGTAACCTGTGTAACATGACATTACCCTAAAACAATGCCAATCCTGATACTTTCCTCCTGTAGATTTGAGTTTACCTGATATGAAGGTAACCTGGGAAATTGGGCTTAAACCTGCTCCACTTGGGTTGCAGGTGATTTGTTTTGTTGTTTTGGGTGGGTTAGCCAATCATCCCTCGAGACTGTGTAAAACGTTCTCGATTTTCAGTATTTTGGTTGAACTCAGCAATTTCAGCAGGATGGAAATGCTTCCAGAATTTTTTTGACTTTTCCCAGTCCTGTTTGGTGTCATTGTTCACTCTGTCTGCTGCTGCCTCTCTGGCTGCTTTCTCTTGAGATCTACAAAGGATGGTCCTTCAGAAATGTCAAGGGAACATAAGGAGGGATTTTGACTCAACAGAACCAACCTCTTGTTTTGGAATCCACTTCCTTTGTTGAACATTGATGTGTTCCAGAGGCAATTGCAAACCACTCTGAGGTGTATAAATATTATGAACTAAATAAACAAACTTCTCAGTTTAGACTGACTTTTGGTGGCCTCTGTGTTTGCTTCTTTTTTAAAATTTTGACATTAATTTATGCACAGGTCTATTTTGTTTTGTGTGTGTGTGTAGCACTTTGGTTCTTAGGATCAGTGGCAACCAACAAAAGGGCACAATCCAAAAAACATACTCATAGGATTGAACAGGAGAATCAAACATGTCCTTCGTATGGACCCATTGGAATCAATTAGACTGAAAAATGCTTCACTTTGGCTGGATTGTGCCCAGAATGCTCTGCTTCATTGCAAATGCATAGCTGGCCTCTTCGGGTAGCTGGCTTATGTCAATAATACACCTAGCATTGGGACAAGTGCTTTCATTTGTGGAAACAGAAACTGTAAACTGCGTAGTTCAGCAAACATTTTAAAAATATAAAGGTCTTTACTGATTAACCTTGCCATCCCCCATGGGATGGAAATACATGCAAAAGTGCAGCCTGCCATCTTGCCCTCTGTCAATACTTGCTTGTCTCTGAGTTGGAGAGTAGGTTGACCCTCTTGTTGCAGCTGGTCTTCTAACAAACAGTGGGGAAGCAATGTGAGATTTGGCACTCCACGAATATACTGAATTAGTATAAGCGGTGATTTACCAAGGTACCTGCTGAGATGATGTTCTTTCTGTCTGACAGTCTTGGGCACCTCCTTTCTCAGCAGAGGCACTAACAAAGACGTCTTTCTTTGTTTCGGTTTGAGCAAATCCCAGAACGTTACAGGAATAAATGAACTCTGCTGCTGTGCATGCTGATTTGAAAAGGAAAGTTGACTTACTTCTTTGGGTTGACATTTTTAGTCGCTGGTTGTTGTTCCTAGAATCCCAGCAATGCTAACATGCACGATGGTAGGATCCCAGTGGTAAAGCCACACATTGACCCAAAACTCTACATTCAAGGTAAAGCATTGATAAAGCACTCAATAGATAGACTACAACATCTGTTTATAGTTACAGAATAGCTGAAAGGAACATTTTCACCTAGACAAAAGTGGTGCTAACAGCAGAAAGGTCTAGTGGTGTAGGAGTTCTGACGTGGCACTTGAATGGTAGGCTGGGGTAGACCACCCCATACCAATATTCCTGCCACCACCACAGGCAGCCTCAGCTGGATTCCTGATGCTACAACTGTGCATGTGGAAGAAGGGAAGAGGGACTGGGAAGATGGCATGGGTGGTGGTGGTGAAAGTGTATTGATTCTGGTCTTCTTTGGCATTAAGTTGCTGTGGTGCCATGATCAATGACACTGAATGGCTGCAGAACCACCTCTGGCTACACTCCTCTCTCTAACCATAGAATCACTCTGCAGAGCTTGCACTCAGGGGTGTACCTGGTCAGGGTGGCCCCTGCCCTGGGCACAGGCCCAGGGGGCACAAAATTACACCTCTCCACTGTGGCTTGGAGTGGCCAGCAGCCCGTCTGCACGCTACCTAGGTTGCTTCTCTGCTGCTCTGGCAAGAGTGCAAGGGACAGGAGCGCCGATACATCTGCTTGCCAATGGTGCAAGGGAGCCTAGGTGCGCCTGAGCTTGTATAAAATTGACAATTGTAGCATTTGATTTAGCTCTGGGCTGCCCCGTGGATTTTATTTCCAGAGAACGTGGCTATTGTAGCTGTTCAGTATGTGTGTCAAAGGGCTCGTCCACACATCCACTGTGCTGTACCTAGAAAGCATTGGTCTTAGTGGTTTTCCCCTTGCCTCACTCCTTTCTAAGGGAAAGCCCCCTCTTTAGTGATCGATCAGAACAAATGGCAATCTGGGGGAAACCCGAATTGCCGTTTGCTCTGATTGAGCACTAAAGAGTTGTTTTCCCCATGGAAAAGCAGTGGAACAAGAGGAACTGTGGATAAGACCAGGTGGGTGGTAAGTTGAGGGGAGCCCAGCATTGCTGTCCTTTTTCTATCCTAGAATTATTGCTTTACAGGGGGGAAATACCATACGAAGTGGCTCTTAAGTATTGCTTCACAAAACGATTCTTTGCCTACTCACCTTGTGAACCTTCTGCTTTTTGCATGGCAATTCCAGGGGAAGCGGTTTTTATTTATGAAGTACGGTGGGGGTAGGGTTGACATGAGAATGATCCTGTTTTACAGCAGGAGGCAGTGCTGTAAGAACTTCATGTCTCCTGCAACTCTATAATTAGATGCTTTTATTATTTGGTTTTGTGCTTTTTAGAATAAAAGCCACTAAGTGCCTCTATGGAGAACCAGTCTCCATGGCAAACTGGCACCTGGCATTATTACCAGGGCCTTCTAAATGGAAACAACTTGACCAGCTCTGACAGCACTAAAGTTCAATCCCCACCCCCATCTAAAGATATGTGAAAAATGTCCCTTTATTTTCCATGGATTTTTCTGCTTTGCTACCCCATAGATATTCATGCAATTGCCATCAAGTGCCCTTAGATAGCCAAAGTTTTTTGGAACTGCAAGTATAATTCAGATGTTGCCATTTGCTCTCTGTGAGATGCAGATTCCCATTCCCGAACCCCTAGCTGTCTAGGCAGGGGCAGCCACACCATTAGATAGAGTGAGCCTCTTCTTAAAATGGGCAGAGGATGGACCTTCAGTTTGACCATGAAACTGCCCACCCACTTTCATTTCAATAACTGTCTTCAAGGGAGACATTGCATAAGCTTCTCCTCTTGGCTACATAGCAGGAAAACAGAGAGGAGGAAGTATGGACCTAGGAAGAAGCTAGAGTCATTCATGTCACACTTGTTCAACAGTAAATGATTTAGCATTAAACACGAACATTGTGGGCAGCATTGTTCTAGTTGATTCCCTCTTCCAGGTAATTCAGATGGGCTTAAAAATAGTTCCAGAACTACTCACAGCCAGATCCTTTTCCTTAAATCGTGTTCCTTGAGATGATACTCTGAGCCGTAGAATAATCTTAAAAGGCACCAGAAAATTATGTTTTTGAACTTGGGGAAGGAGCATCAGTCAGATTTAGGAATGAAAACTGACAGAAATTCACTGATCAATAATTTATTTCCAAAGTTAAAACTTTAGATCAAGGCCTGGTTGCCCATGAGGTGATGTGAGGCAGTTATGCCAGGAGGCAGATCCAGCCTCTGAGGAGTGAGCTAGTGCTGCCTCCTCCTTGCCCACCTCCATGCCCATCCTTCTCCATGCCTACCCACCCACCACCTGCTTGTTGGCATCCAGGGATTGAAAGGCCAGCTGGCTAGCCCCCAGCTGGATCGTCTCTCTCAGCCTTCACGCTGCGGAGATTCATCGACCTCTGCTCTGACATAAATCAGCGACTCAAGCTTGCTGCCTTGAGCACACTATATGTAGCAGAGTAAACTGCACAACAGAAGAAGCTGAGGCTGTGGATACATACTAATACTACAGATTTATTTTACATAAATCAGAATAATGAAACATGTTGTCTCTCTTTGCCGTCTTCTCAGAGAGAGACTCAAAACAAAAGCTATACACAGAGCAGAAGTTCCGCTCACAGGACCCAGCAGTCTGTGCTGGAATGTAAACAGACATGTGATACGCAAAAATCCCATGTCCGCAACAAAAGGTAGAATGGAGTCTCCCAACACTGCTCTGGGGGCGGGGGCCTGTGGAGAAAGAGGTGGCATTGGGGGGCATTTTCTAAAGCTGGTCCAGCTTTAGGTTCTTACTTTACAACTTAGCCCCATTAAATAAAGCGTGTTCTCCATCACGGAGAGCACGTGTTGCGGTTGGAGATTCCAAGATACCTTGCTGTTTCTGGGCAGATGGTTTGGCCAACTCGTAAGCAGGGGCGGGCTGTTACTGGGGAAAATTAGATGTTGCCATTTAGTGATTGACAGCCCTATTTGTTAAATACAAGGCACGCAGCAACAGACGCCCTGCGTGCTTCGGATCACCTGCCCTCCCTTCCCTAATGTTAGGCTGTTTGCTTGACCTTGCTATTGCCTGTCATGGGGTCATCTGCTTTGGGGCAGGGGCCCGGTAGGAATTTTGCCATTTGGCTGATTAGTGTGTGCCACTTGGTTTTCGCCTACCGCGTAGCAAATCGTCACAACTTGTAAGATTTGCGGTTAGGCATTGGTCTGGAATTGGTTGCTGGAGGGGTATGGATTCGGCTGTGCCTGCCCCTCCAAAATGAAGCAGCAGCAGCATTTTGGAGGGGCAGTCACAGCTGAATCCATACCCCTCCAAAATGCTTCTGATGCTTCTGAAGGGTTTTACCGTTAAAGGAATCCAGGGGCTTCCCCATGCTTTTGTCCGAAACCCCCTGGCAAGGGGCTAGGGCCAGGCAAGCCCCTGGGAGCATGCTGGGGAGAGGTGAGGCATGGTTCCCAGTCCCGTCTCTCTCCCCAGGTGACTTACCCTTCCTGACTTCGCGGGGGATGCGAATGTCAGAGCTGTTCCCGTGCGGGGGCAGTTAGTACTACCAATGCCTAAGCAACCACTAACATTGCTGTATTTGAATAAAGTTGTGGCCAAAATTATGCCAAAAAATTTAAACAAAAATTAAGTGTCAGTTGTGTTTTCCTTCGGGGTGTATTGGGGACCTCGACATGCAAATGGACTGTATCCTCAGCGAACACTTGCAGCAGAGGCAGATTTAGGGGAGTGCAACCAATTCGGTCTCACTGGGTGTGGAGCTGCAGCTATGATGCAGAATGGAAGGTGAGAGGCAGGGGGCACCAGATTTTGGCATCTCACAGAGCACCGCTGAAATTTGAGACCCCAAGGTTCCCCACAGTTTGCAAGAATTGAGTTTTTGAGTCTCTATATCTGTTGTGTTTTGCAAGCAATGCCGAATTTACGTATAAGCTAAACAAGCTACAGCGTAGGGCCCCACTCTCTTGGGGCCCCCAAAAAATGTAAAGGAAAAAAAAAACCACTGGATGTACAATTCCAAAATATAAGATAAAAAACAAATAAAATAAAACCTACATACAGTTAGAGCTTAATAATTATTTCACTATTAATATACTTCTTAATTGTATTTCACTGCTAATATACTTCTTCTTAATTGTATTTCAGTTCAACAATTACTTTGATAAGATACATATTTTGTTATGTGCAAATGGTTTTAGATACCTATTAGGTCCATAAATTACCATATAGCATATATTCAACACAAAAAACAGCGACAATTTGTTGTTGACAAAGGACAGCTGGACATATAAAGGGCCCCATCACCTTCAGTAGCTCAGGGCCTCATAAAACCTAAATCTGGCCCTGTGTGCAAGTGACTTGATTTATAGAAGTGAGCATTGTAAAGAGTGTCAGATGATGAGAACTTTGGTGCCCAGTTGGTGAGTGGCGATGGGGAAACTCTACTAGTGGTAGAAAGTGACAGCAGAGCACTGGAGACAACAGAACGGTGAGCTCATAAGCAGCTTATGGGGTATAATAATATTCCCTCTTAGCACACTGGTCCTATGGTAGCTTCTGTTTTCTCTTTTGGAAAATAACCCATCCCCAATATGAAGAGCCCTAAAGAGTCATGTTAATGTTTAGGGAGGTTTTTAATGTTTGGTGTTTTATTGTGATTTTAATATACTGTTGGGAGCTGCCCAGAGTGGCTGGGAAAACCTAGCCAGATGGGTGGAGTATAAATATATTATTATTATTATTATTATTATTATTATCATTATCATTATCATCATCATCATTATCTTTTTCTTATACAAGTTTGCATGCTGATATGAGCCATTGTGCTCTGAAACAGAAAGAGAAAAATCACTCACAGCAAACTGGGGTTCTTCTTTACCCTTACTTTCCTCATCAAGGCTGAATGTGGTTCACTTTGCCTCTTTGAGGGCAAGAAACTTCCCAGGATTGCGGAATTAGCCCCAAAGCCACACCATAGCAAACATATAAACACTCTATATGAATGGAGCTTAAAACGCCTCACATTTCTGCCTGCAAACATGGCTATCTATATATGACCAGGAAGGCAAAACAGAAGAAAAACTTTTGCATAAAGGGCAGCAATGTTATATAGAACACATTATACCGAAATGTAATATGAATCTACTAAGTGCACTGTGTTATGTGCTGGATGAACTATTACACAAAAATAGTAATAATAAAATAGTAAAAAGAGGTCTCACTTTTATCCGAAGATGAGCAAGTAAAGAAACAGAAATTTGACATAGTTGTAATAAATGAGAATTATATTGAAGATTTAAAATTATTATTTTTAATTTAGCCTTTTATGCTATATTCAGTTTTACCTGGTTTCTCCCCATCCCCCAACCCAGTACCCATTACTAAGTACTGGAAAACATTTTCAGGGAACAGCCAGATCTTTATAATACATTTTTCCTATTATCAACTTTACAAAAGCATGAGGGATCTAGCCATAACCATTAACCTGATTTAGTCAAATTAAAGCTAATTTGCTCTTGACTTGCTTCCTGTACAAATGAATTCATCAATCATATTAATGCATTCACAGCATCCTGAGATTACTGGCAATTCTCTTCTACTGTGCGAATATTTGCTAATGTAATTGCCAACCATTTTGGAGGGGGTTTATGCTCTTCCCTTTGTTCCTAAATTTCTTGCAGCTTGCTCGTGTAAAAAAATTACACCCAAGTATGATTACATAACAATCATAGCAATTATAGCCACTAGTTTAGATTACTTTAAGAAAGGATTTGAGAAAGTCATGGAAGTCTGGCCTAGCAGCGGTATATACAGATGGCAAAGTTAAACATGATGTTTGTCAGATGGTTTGGCCTTGTGTAGCTGCTTTTTGTTTTAAAAATAACCAGTGCTAGACCAGAACTGTGGAGTGGGGACGCTTTAACCCAGTGCTTTAAAAAAAAAAAAAAAAAAAGTTTAAGAGTACTCTAATTCCGTCTGAGACTCAGGAAACACTGACAGGAAATGTGGCCGCCATTGGCATACCAATGGAACTGTCGATTCACCGCGCTAGAGAAGAAACCATTTTTTTTAAAAAAAAAATAGTTTCTTCTCTCGTTAGATTCATGAAATATTTAGGGGTAAACATACCCCTGCGTCCCCTCAGAAAAAAAGCACTGCTTTAACCCTTTGACCAGAATTCACTCCACCCACCCAATGCCATTCATGGGAGCTTTTCTCTCACTGTGAACATGGTGACCAATCCAATTGGGTCGGCGATGGATGTAAAAGGGTTAAAGCACACCCATGCCACAAACCAATTCAGTTTGTGGTCGCACACAAGCTCTGCGCTAAACAAAAATCAGATGTGCAAGGCTGAACTAGGAGAGATGCCTCGTGCCTAGTTTTGCCCAGAGGCAATATATTTCTGAACACCAGACTCTGGGGATGAAGGATGAGGAAAGGGCATCACCTTCATATTCTGTTTACATCTGGCACAGCACTGCTAGAAATACAACAGTGAAGAAGAAGTTGTGGTCTGATCCAGAAAGCCAAATGTTATCTTCTGATATTCACCTGTGGTTATGGGCCCAGCCATAGGTACATTTACTGGAAACTGCATAAATACAGGATTATGCAATTGAGTATCCCAGGATGCTTTCATCTGAAAAGCTGGACATCCCTCACTACTACTCAACCAGTCTGGAGGACTTTTACCTCCCTCATCCCCTACATGGAGAAATCAAATGTTTTCAACTGAAATGGGATGTTTAGAAGTACTCACATTTTGACTCAGGAAAATCACCATTTCATAGTTCAGATTAGGAAAAATAAATACAGTAAATGGACAGAAGTACAAAGATTCACAAAATGTTTAGAGGTATGCATCTCCTCAGAAAAAAAGCACTGTGTTTCTATGTCCACAATGAAGAAGAAAAAAATCACAGACATTTACATACACCTCTAGTGAAAGGTACCATTATATATTGCATGTGGATAATAACAACGCCTACTACTTTATCATTTTAAATAGGAAATTTTAGCTAGCTTGTGTTGCAATCTCCTGTTGACAGATCCCTTCTTTCATCTCTGGCTTTCTTGAAGATAATGTTCTACTTGATCCGTAATGCTTTTCATTGCTTGATTCGCCCTCCGCCTCTGTATTTTCTCCCTAATATCCTTTGAATGCATTCTTTCAAAATACAGTACTTGTACTTTATGCTTTGTTCTTCCTTTTCCTTTCTTTCAGATGCTCTAGCTACGCAGAGAATGTGTGGCTGCTCTCCTTGGGTTGCTTTAAAATCCACTGAAGGCAATGAAACTCTTCAAAGGCTTTCTCTCAGGCCCTTAATTATGTCCTTTTCCTGCAGGAAGAAGGCTGTGTATGAGCCTCCATGAGCTTACACCATTCCCCATGGCTATCACATCATGATCCACCTGCCTTCATAGCAAAATACCTCACTGACTTTCTGCCCAGCACAGGGTCTTCTGCTCATTGAGTGGTATATGGCCAATCCTTTCTTTACAGGAATTTGATGAGCAAGATATATAGTTCTTATCTCCTGTCCATTAAGGTTATTGCTGAAGTGGTTGGTTCAATAGAAATGTGTGTGTGTTTAAAAATAAATACATAAAAAGAAATATTTTGAGCACTGTTTTCCTTCCAGATGAAGGTAAATGGGTGGGTTGCCTTTGAGACATACAGTTGTACCTTGGTTTTCAAACATAATGTGTTCTGGAAGTCTGTACGACTTCTGAAATGTTTAGAAATCAAGGCACGGCTTCTGATTGGCTTCTGATTGTGCAGACGCACCAGAGACAATAGCGGAAGCCTCATCGGATGTTCGGCTTCCAAAAAATGTTCGAAAACTGAGATCCCAATGGTCATCTAGTCCAACCTCCTGCAATGCAGGAATATGCTGGCGGCCTGTACGGGAATCGAACCCATGATCTTGGTGTTATCAGTACCACACTCTAACCAACTGAGCTAACTGTGCTTTGCTGTGGGAAGATTCTTATCTAAATGCACCCAACCCATTTTAATAATGAATGAATTCATGAATATAATCTGCAATATTTGCCCATATATTCAGAGAATCTACAAAATCTTCATTAGTAAACACTGTTTTATAATGAGAGATTCATCTAAGCATTGTTTTGTCCTATTAGTTTCAAGGTTTACAACTTTAAAAAGAGGACATAATCACTGCCCATTCTGTGCCTCCCATAATTTTAAGGCGCATTATACTATTGTTGATAATTATTATAAGATTTTAATGAGTTTCTGGGAAGTTTCAAAGTTCAGTGATGGATTTTACAGGGCTTATCACTCATTTCACTCAGCTTTAAGATAAGAGATTCCAGGAATTAAAAAATGATGGTGCGGCTTAAAGCTTCAGGCTGTGTATGGGCATTTTCTTTGTATTTGGAGCGAAAGGAGTGAATTTTTCCTCGCCATAACAAATGAGTTAACCCCAAATTTGCTTCAGCAGAGATCCCTTTAGGCATTCAACCTCATAGAGTTAATAATTGTGTGTGCTTGAAGGGCGGAAAGAGAAGGTCTGTGCCAGCTTGACCTGCTTAGTCTTCATACTGTGAAAAGCTTTACTAGCTGATTTCAGGTGATCAAGCCACTATTAAAGACTATCTATTTTCCTGGTCAGTTGGCAACAACGCTGAGCCCTAACTCAGTGAGTAGAGCACCTGTTCTCCAGGCAGAAGGTTCCAGGATTAATCTCAGGCATCTCCATATAGAGATGGGAGAGACTATTGTCTAAAATCCTGGAGAACGACTGCCAGTCAGTCTGCAGACAATACAGAGCTGGTTGAAGAAATGTTCCTGTTATGTACTGAAGTTCTCACCCTGGGCCAGCAGGGGGATACTGTAGATAGGTATGCAAATGAAGGATCGAAAGTAACGATCAGTGATTGGATAGTTTTTATGCAAATGAAGGATCAAAAGTGACACTCAGTGATTGGATACTTTTAGAATTTGCTACAGTAACGTTGTACTGGAGCTCTAGATAAGCAGGCTGACTGAGCCCTTCAGTCAGTTCTGTTCTGGCCTCTGAATAAACAAGAGCTGTTTGAAGAATTGCTGTGTCGTCTGATATGTTCACCCACAACTCTACATCCTATGTCTGTTTGGTCAACTGGATTGTCACCTCTGTAACTTTTGCACCTGTTCTCTTGGAACCTTTATATGAATGAATAGGCCCTCTGTGAAGGAAACCCTTGTCAGACAAATATTAGCACAGTGTAAAGCTGTTAATGGAAGAGGGGGAGAAGACATTCGTAAGTTTTGTTGGAGCAGGAGACTTGCAGGGCTGTTATACAAGCCCTGTCTGGAACCGTTTAACATCAGATCAAAAGCTTTGATGTTCATACTGAACCACCTGAATAATTCAATGACATTTCAAACATAACTTGTTTAGCGATTCCTTCCAAGACAAGCTTATCCACTTTCCGAAATGGATGGATTAGAGGCTTTCCTTTTCTATCCTTAATTTCATACTTCTAATTACATAATAGTGTGAAAGCTGCCTGAAATATATGAGTGAAACAGCAGCACATGTTGTATGCAATTAAAGCAATGCTGCTTGGATACATCTGTCTGCTTGGGTTTCGTTCATCTAGGCAAATATGCACATGATTAATATTTAGGAGTAACAATAACTTATCATTGTCATCAAAGATCCCATTTTGCATGGGTTGTTCTGTTTTTTTTTTTTTTTTACATAATGCAGGAAACTGAGAAAAATGCATTTGTGCTGAAGTCAGTTGCCATTCAATTGTTTGAGAGTATTAATCGCAACATAAAGACATGATTAGGCAAACAGACACTGTTTCCTTCAAAGCCGGCTGTGTGCTTTATTTTCCTTTTCTTACTGCTCTTTTAGATATAGACTAGGTATATTGATTAATGAAGCAGCAGCACCCCCTATGGAATCGTTCTCTAGCAATGCACGCCAGATATGATCAATACCCAAATAAGCATTACAAAAGACTTTGTATTTTCTTCCCAGGTAGAAGATGCACATTAATATGTGGCATCATTTCAGCATCTTCTAAAGATACTAAAGTTCTGGAAGTGCCCCCCTCCCCTCCCCAAAAGTACCTGCAGTTCTCCCCCCCTTTTTTTTTGCTTGATTGAAACCAATTCTAAAAATTCCTACCATCAATTTAGATTGCATTTAGCTGTCAAACTGTATTTCTCTGATGAATTTCTAACCCACCTTTCAAGGCACATCGCCCCTTATGGGGTGGTTCACAAAAGTAAATTTGAAATGAATAAATAAAACTTGAGAAGCATAATAAATACAACAACCTACCGTTCATAATCATTTAATTAAAACCAGCAGCTGCTAAACATTCAAGCACAGCTTGAAATCATCACTGAAATAAAAACATCTTCAATGGTCTCTTAAAATTTGGCAATGATGAGATTGTACGTACATACCTAGGGAGGGTATTCCAAAGATATGGGGCCACCACTCAAAAGTCCCTATCCCTGGTAGACACTAATCTTAAAGTTATTACCGGGAGGTCTGAGAGCAAGGCATCAGATACTGATCCTAAGCTCAGATGAGTTTGCATGAGGATAACTTCATCCCTATGATATAATGAACATGAAAGATACTTGACATGAAAGTCCCTGTCCCCTCCCAAATTGCATATTGCTTCTGCCCTGCCTCTTACCCATCTCTTTCTCTCTTCCCCCTTCCCCCACCCAGTTACTAATTATTAAGGCTGAAATACTATGCCTGGGAACAAGCCTCAGTAAATCAATATTATTTCCAGGTGAATCTGCATACTGTTGCCCTGGTGCAAGAACTGATGAAAGCTTAAATGCTTGGTTTTGTCCCCAGGAAGGCTTTTTACATCAGGGTGTTCTCTCTTTTTTTGTTGTTGACTGTTTATTGTTTGGCTATTTTGGGACCAGAGGCTCCCTCAGATGACCAAGAAACCAAATGATAGAAAACTGGCTGCCTGGGGTGGGCCAGACTCAAGAGGTTGCATTCAAGCATTTCAGCTTGCCCATTGGAACCATCTTCCCTCTTCTTCCCCCATGCATTGTTCAAGGGGGTTCTCCTGACCTTCCAGAGCAAATTTGGGTAGGGTGGGAGGCTTATTGTGGGGGGAGTCCCACTACACTAGCGGGAATCGCTGGGCCAGCTTCCGTTCCCACAGCGATTTAGTTGAATGCCACCCAGGGAAGGGAATGGTTGCCCACAATCTAACAATCAGAAAGAACATTCCCTGTCTTTTGAGGGAGTTTGACATGGCCAGGGAAAGGATTTCAGTGACCAGTGCTGTTCTTATCTTAGCCTGTCACATGCCTGCAATAAAGCTGTCTTTGAATCAGGTGTTGCTGACCTATATTGCCATGTTCACATCTAACTTTAGCAAAGGCTGCCAACAAGAGGCGATAATTCACAAACCCTTTGCACTGCTTAGCAGTCCTGCAGAAGACACTGGGAATATGTTTTCTAAAGGGACACTGAGTTGCCCATTTAGCAAAGAAAAGTAATAATTATGATATTAAAAAGCTCCCTAACAGCTGCATTGTTTTGTTTATATTTTTCCTCTTTTCTCCTTCTTTCATTCACCAAGACGCATGAACGATCTGTCAGTTTTGTTTTCTCAGTGTTCCAGTCTTAAATTCAGTTTGCCCTGTATCTACATCAGTCTCTGATTTAAAAAAAAAGTGCATGAAAAATTTTGTGCATTTTCACTGCACTTCTCCTAATATACACATTTTTGCGCCATTTCCTCCCAGTCTTTGTATTTTAGCAAGCTATTTCACTTAGTATAATGTATTTTTGATTATGTTCTTTCCACTAACGTGCATTTTTGTGTGCACTTTTCCTAAGATGCGTGTTTTTGTATACATTTTTGGTTAGAAAACTTGATTGCAAATGTGGAGAAGTACATATTCCAAAGGATAGCAATGTTTCTGCTCTCATGTTGACTTTTGGAAGTATGAATTAAGGAAGTTCCTATTAAAATGCAAACAGAACAAATTCTGCCCCCACTCCCATTGCTGTGTGAGACTACTATTTTAAATCTTCTCTGCAGGTTTATGTGAGTCACCACATTTATTACAACATTCACTGTTTCTTTAAGTCTTCTTTTGAAACAAAATGACTGTTTAGTAATTGTACTTTATTGTCTCTACCTGCGCCAGGGAAGTTATTGGGACATAAATGTGTTATTGAGTGAGGAGGATAAAATAACACTACATAAAGTGCTAAGTGTTCCTGGCCTCATAGGAGGAAGCAAGGCGAACCCATAGACTGTGGTTTGTCCCAGATGCCAGTTTGCCTCACAGACAAAATTGTGTACTTGACAGTAATTCATCATGAGGGATAACTTGGACCAGACGTGCTGGAGAAAATAAAGAGTACAGTCACACACAGAAAATGCCTCCGGTTGGCTAGCTGCAGGGGAGGGGGGAGACTGGAAACAGCATCCTTATTCTCCCCACCCCTCCACAGGCCTATTTTGATGGATGTGTGGAATGATCCGCCTCTGGTTTCTGGAGGTTTGAAGGAGCAAGACAGGCCTATTTGAAAGCCCTTTGTGATCAGTCAACATGTCTCCTCTAAACCCTGTTTTCAGATGTAAGTAGCAGTGTGAAACTGCTTGCATTTGGATGAAAATACTTAGGATTCCTCCCTGTGAATGGGAACCTTGTTTGTGCAAAGTTGCCTCTCATGCGGAGGTTTTTAAATAACTCCACTCACACTTTTTAAAGAAGCCCCCTTCAAAACTTCCTGCTTGAGGGTGGTTTGTCACATGCTCCTTGTCCTGGGAGTTTAAGAAGCCCATGTGGATGCTGAAAAGAAAAGTGTATCTACTAAGAACGTGAGCGTTTATGAAGTTGACCATAGCATGGTTCCAGACACAGCAACCACCTATTAGTGGGACAGCAACACTGTCAGCTAATGTTCTCCTTTACAGCATTAGAATCTTGACAGCATTTAACAATCCTGCGATGTTGGATATGATCTACAGTGAAGTATCAAATATGAACGAGCAAGAACAGTGAAATATTAATGTAGATTTAAGATGGTATGTCTATTACATGGTGCAACTGAAAACAAATACTGTACCTATCTTATCTAACCCAGTGGTTTCCAAACTTTTTGGGGTTACTGCCCGCTTGGTTCCATAAACTTATCCACAGTGCCCCCTACTCTACCCTATGAAAAATAATAATTCAGAATAGCAGTTTGCACAACCCACTAAGGAAGGTAGCATAATACAATTCAAAACAGTAACAATTAATTGCACATTTACTCAAAATCCAATTAAAGCTATTTACAGTAGTACCTTGGTACTCAAACGCCTTGGTTCTCAAATGCCGAAAACCCAGAAGTGTTCTGGTTTTTGAGCGTTTTTTGGAAGCCGAATGTCTGATGTGGCTGTCGGCTATTGTTTCTGGAGCACCTGCACCAATCAGAAGCTGTTCCTTGGTTTTCAGACATTTTGGAAGTCAAATGGACTTCTGGAATGGATTAAGTTTGGCGCTTTTGTTTTTGCTTTTTATTTTGCAGTTTTGTTTTTGAGGCTTTTTCAGTTAATTTGTTTTTGTGACTGTGTGGAACCCAGTTCAACTACTGATTGATTGATTGATTGTGTTACTGTGGAAATGGATAAAAGCCCCCCATCCAAACAATGACTATCATCAGTGCAGGTAACAATTTAAAAAAAATTTTTTAATCATCTACAATACTGTCTTATTTATTTTATAGCAGATTGATTATTGCTTTCATTTTATGGTCTTGTTAGATAGTAAAATTCATGTTAAATTGCTGTTTTAGGGGTTGTTTTTAAAGTCTGGAACGGACTTTGCATTACAGTGGTACTTCGGTTTATGAACTTAATCCGTTCTAGAAGTCCGTTCTTAAACCAAAGCCATTCTTAAACCAAGGTGTGCTTTCCCTAATGAGGCCTCCCACCGTTCGGATTCTGTTTGTAGACTGAGGTAAAGTTTGCAAACTGGGACACTAAATAGTTCATTAACAGGGCTGTTCTTAAACCAAGGTACCGCTGTACTTTCTATGGGAAAGCGTGCCTTGGTTTTGGAATGCTTTGGTTTTGGAACAGACTTCCGGAATGGATTAAGTTTGAGAACCAAGGTTCCACTGTAATTAATTCAAGAAAATTGATGAACTCGATCCAGTGATAGTTATTTACACCCATAGAGCCCCCTACTGCCCTTCCCCAGTAATCCTCCGCAGGACAGTACTTTGGGAACCATTGATCTAACCTTTGCATTGAACCTTTATTAACAAATATATGCTTGAACACACAACAAAAATTCAGTCGATACTGAAAGTGGGACAGCACAAATAGAACCTACTGAAATTCACTGCAGAAGTTTTTGCATAGAATTCTTCCTGCCGACTTTTGCAGGCAACCAGTATTAAGTACCTGAATTGGCAAATTGGATGAGTGACCTCCCTGCTAACAAAGTGTTGAGCTACGTCACTACTCCACAGTTTATTTAGCTTTAAGCAGTGCGATTTGACTTTGACATACTTCTTAGGCGAAGCATATGCAGGGCAATGGTATCCATGGAAACTAAAATGATTTTTAAAAAATGATTCAGGTTCTATCTGTTGCCTGCACTCTGGTATCAACCCTTTTATACTGTACTTCCCACAGGTTTCTATCCAGAAACCAACCAAGGCATCAACCATCCCTAATGATTTTCTGTCCCCTGCTGATGCAAACACACCTTCTCATGGAGTACAATAATGGCCAGGCTAATTGAGCGACTCTGACACACTATCCTACTTCAGACTTGTCCAATGTAATTGCAGATCAAAACTCTGCAAAGTATTTCTCTTTGATTTAGTAGATAAAAGAAATATGAGGCTCCTTTGGACTGAGGGTTTATTCTTTGTGTGGCGGGAAACCCTATATCCAAAGGCCCATTATCAGACAATATATTGCATCCTACTATATCTCTGATTTTTTTATTTTCTCTATATCTCACCCAGTAAGAGTAATGAGCCAGACTAGTTCCTGTATGAGATTAAGTTTCTTCCATAGAAAATGCTACTTTTAATGTATCCTGTTTATTCCTGTAAGCTTCCCAGAGTACTCCTGTAGATGGTGGCTTATAAACCGTATAGAGTAAATTAATGAAGAAATAAAATCCACAGTGCTAAGGCACAGATTAGTTTATGAGTCCACCAAAGTGAGAGTACACTCAAAGTCCCTGGTTCTGTTTTGTGGGAATTCTAGGCTGTGAGGAGATCTCTCCAATTTGGCCTGGCTCTGCACAAATTGAAACATGCCTCAGAGCTCTCCACAATTGCAGGAGATAGATGGGTATAGGCATATGATATTAAATCGCACAAATTGCAGGCCCCTCATGAGAACGAAAAGAAGCAGCAGGCCTTCACATTGCATTTAGGGGTAAAGTTAAGCGACACAATGCAGTGTATGGGAGGTAGAATTAAGTTAAGCAGTGGCATGAGATATCAGGAGACATTAGTCAAAATTCTGAAAGAAGTGAAGCTTCTCATCGTGCTAGTTATTTTCTCTCATATACGACTACCCCATCATCCCTGAAGGGACAGGTTCCCTTGGGGGTAGTCTGTCAAGGACTCCAGGCAGGCAGCAGATGAGGCCAAAGCCAGTGATGGGTGGGGTCAGATTAAAAAGTGGGCGAAGCTCCCATTTTTCATCTCCCTCCCTCTGCAACACACTTCTATCTCTTTCTGTAACCACCTTTCTTCTTTCCCTGCCATTTCCTTTCTGACATTTTTTCAGGGAACGATTAATTCCTAACTGCAGTGCTCTCATCATCACCTAGATTTTCAGACTTCTGACTAGATTTTTAATGGCTGAAAGACGTATAGGTCACATTCCCCATGCTGCATTGGGCCGCTGTTCCTTCTTGTCGTGTTATCTGAAACCATCTCCCCCACCAAAATTTTCTTCTAAAACTCTGATGGTGCATATCTTCTGTATATGTGAGCATTCTCCAGATATGCGGCGAATAAAGTATATTCAACACCAGGATTTGACAACAAAATATTTTGCTGGAGCATTCCAGCATTCCACCAAGAGCTGAAATATAATACTAAAAGAGACATTTCACATGCAGCTGCTGACATCTGACAATATGTGACAACTGACATATATAGTTGTAGCTAGCATTTGATTGGATCTGACAGCTGACATGCAGTAGCAGTCAGTATTTGACAGCATCAGACATGCAGCAGCCAGTACTTACTGATATTTGAAAAGTGACATGCAGTTGCCGTCAGCATTTGAGATAGTATCTGACATGCACAGTTGCCATTTTGCAGTATCGGATAGCTGACATGCAGGAGAGGTCAACATTTTACAGTTATCCCACATTTGAGCAGCTGTCAAATTTAGTAATATTCATATTTACTGGTATATGTGGTCTTTCTTCTGGATTCTTGGGTGTAAGCTATGGCTGAGAGAATATTTCATGAGCTTTGCCTGAGACACCAGCTGCACCCTTCTTGGAGAAGAGTCCCCTTGGAACTCTGTGCATGCTCTAGCGACCTCCTGACTTGTGCTTTTTCTGGTGCCATACTTGAAGACATCATGAAAAGCTTCCATTGGTCCAGAAGGAAACAGGCAGGTTGGTTGCTCATGTTGGAGTTTCACTGAAAACTAATTTGTTAGTGAGACAGTTTTTAAATGCTTATATATATATATATATATTCAAAGACTTATATGGCCCAGGTTCAGATTAACTAAGAGACAATCTTCTTTTGTCTCTCTCTCTCCCCCCCCCCTGTCCACTATTGAGCAGAACTAGAAAAGGGGAAGCCCCAGAGGAGGAGAACGATAAAGAAATTTGCCATTTTTTTTGGAGGGGAGGGTGTTTTTCACTAAGCAGGTTTCTTGACAGCTTGACTTGCTTTTTAGAGAGTTGCTGCCAACTTCTTTTTATGAACCATCTTATTATTATTTATTAAATTTATATACCGCCCTTCATCCAAAGATTGGTTTACAACATATAAACACAAAGTACATAACATTAATAATAATAATAATAATAATAATAATAATAATAATAATAATAATAATAAATAATTCCTCCCTCCATATGATGTAATACCCATGCAATAGAACCGTGTATATTTACTAGGTGACCTGGGACGCGGGTGGCGCTGTGGTCTGAACCACTGAGCCTCTTGGGCTTGCCGATTGGAAGGTCGGTGGTTTGAATCCCCGTGACAGAGTGAGCTCCTGTTACTTTGTCCCAGTTCCTGTCAACCTACCAGTTCGAAAGCATGCCAGTGCAGGTAGATAAATAGGTACTGCTGTGGCGGGAAGGTCAATGGCATTTCTGTGCACTCCGGTTTCGGTCATGGTGTTCCATTGTACCAGAAGCGGTTTAGTCATGCTGGCCACATGACCTGGAAAGGTGTCTATGGACAAACGCCGGCTCCCTCAGCCTGAAAAGTGAGATGAGCGCTGCAACCCCATCATTGCCTTTGATTGGACTTTACCATCCAGGGGTCCTTTACTAGGTGACCTGATCCAGATTATTCCTAAACTGCCGGGAGCAATGACACCAAGGTCCAGAAAATGATGTCATTGCAACACTGCAAAAATGTGAACATGAGGTAACTAATACTTGAGAGCACCGCTGGCCTAACACTTCATTCCAATGTGCCTCATCCCAAGCACCCTAGGAAGCAGATATTGGGATCAAGCTTAACAAAAAAAATATATCAAAAAAATATTATATGGGCACAGACCTAGCAAGGACTAAAAATAAAGCTTCACATGACAATATCTTAGTTGATAGGCTGATGGAATTTAAAGTGTAACTAGTTGTTCATATTGTGACTGGTATCCTCTAAGCATCACTTAATCAAAGATCAATACCTCATTAAATGACAGAAGAATAATGAAAGGAAGAACCTTTAATGAACTGTTCCATTTGGCATCCAGACAGTAAAGTCTGGACTGAGTCCATCACCAGAAACAAAAGAATAACATGTCACCCAAATGATTGCTTGCTTGTTCACAAACAAGCTTATCAGAGATTAACCATGCTGTATTAGAAATGTCTGCTCCGATGTTAGTCTCTTTCACCTCAATGGGACTTGCTCACAGGTGAATGTGTACAGGATTATAAGCCTTATAGCACAATCTTAGGCAAGGCTACTCAAAAGTAGGGAAGGACTAATCTGTCAGTCTCATTTTCTCTCAGAATCTCTTTTTTTTCTTAATGTTTTCAGCAAATTGGTTATATTCATGTTAGATAATCTAGAGACATGCGGTCAGGTTATTCAGAAATAAATTCAGCTTAATTTGAAGGATTTACTTCTAAGAATGAGCACCCAGAATGGTAGTCCTACAGTGCATGTCTTAGGCATGTCTGCTTAGAAGTACTGTAAATTCAATGGCAGTGCCATTCAATGGATAGCATTGCAGTCACCTTTAAAATAAAATAAAAAAGCTAGAATGTTTTCTTCTATACTATCTATTTTAAATTGTATGTTCTGCTAAGTAATTAAAAAGCCAGTTCATAAATTTAAATGTATTTATATTTCAGCTTTTCTTGTTTCACACAAATATGACTTGATACAATTGTCATCTTCTACAGTTTAAGCAGCCATTCCTATATGAGAGTGACGATATGCAAAGGTAAAGAGGACTCCGCTCCTTTTAAAAATTTGTCATCTAGAAGAAGGGATTTGAGCAGTGCTACTTCTCATGTCACTTAACAGTACAGTGGTACCTCGGGTTAAGAACTCAATTTGTTCTGGAGGTCCGTTCTTAACTTGAAACTGTTCTTAACCTGAGGTACCACTTTAGCTAATGGTGCCTCCTGCTGCCACCGCGCCGCCGGAGCACGATTTCTGTTCTCATCCTGAAGCAAAGTTCTTAACCTGAAGCACTATTTCTGGGTTAGCAGAGTCTGTAACCTGAAGCGTCTGTAACCTGAGGTACCACTGTACTAATATCCAAAAACATTTGGTTTTGGAAAGCCATGTGTTTGTTGCTCACAACTCCCGGGTGTGTGGCTGTGTGGATGTGTGTAGCTGTATGAGTGTGCTGCTTGAAACTAAAACAACAAAGAGCCTTTAAGGCGCCACAAGACTCTTTGCTGTTTTCATATTTTGTATACCTGTGATGTCTGGGAAATGGATGGATGTTTGAAGGAGAGTGAATTGAATATGGGAAATGAAAGAACATCAAAACCATTAAAAACAGAGAGGCAGAGAGGAAAAGCATGAAGATTAAGTTGACACCAAAAGAGAAAGTGTATATGTGACACAGAAGGAGCTGTAATTGCACCATGATTTTTGCATGAAAAGGGGTGGTGGTGGTGGAAGGTAGATTAGATTCTTCTCCTACATCTCTGAGTGGTTGATAGTAGATCAGTGAGCAAGGTTATCTTACTTCTAACCATTTAACACTAGAAACAAGAAGTATGTGTGTGTGTTTCTCCTAAAAAAAGATGGGGAGGGAATGGATTTGTGTGAGGAAAAAATATCCGTGAGCCCTGTTCTAATAGTGAAAACCAATTTTCTGAACTGAAGATCTGTTCAGAGGCATCTTGACCAGTAATTCTAAGTCCGTATATCCACCCCCAAGCCACTGCTTTGCATCTAGTTCTAGTAAGTAGGGATTTAAATATTATAGGAAAAGAACAAACAACTTTCCTCCAATGTAAGCATATAAAAAGTCAAAGTACATGTCACTGAGCTCAATGAATTTTACACCCAAGGAAGACTGCATGTCAGAGATACGCCTTAGCCCAGGTTAGGCAAGCTAGTGGACTCCAACTCACATCAGACAAGGCCAGCATGTCCAAGAGTCAGGGATGACGGGCATCTGAAGGGCACTCGCATGCCTGTACCTGTCTCAGCCAGTTGAGAATATATATATCTGCCAAACAACAAGAACACACTATGTTGAAATAAAACAAATGCTGCTCAAATGGGGTGAGGAAAAGGAAGGTTAACAACCTATGATTCTAAAAGGAGGAAATCCAGATCAGGATAGCCATGGAAACAAAAAAAGGGAAATCCTCTGTCATGAATTTTAAAAAATAATCCTAAAATAGAGGGGGGAAGTTTTTACGTTTTTCAAAGACCCAGTTTTGAAGGTTCCATGTGGAAAATGTGCATTAGATATACCCTGCTGATGTGGAACTATGGAAAGCAGGAAATAGTCCTAGGGAATCATTCGCTCCTATTTTGACTCAGCACTTGCAAACCCATGCCGAATTCCAAAAATACCAAGCATAATTTAAAAAGTAATGATGTCTCAAGAGAAACACTGGGTTTGCACTTTCTGTTTCTTTAAATGGTAACTATGAGGTAAATTGTAATGTGCATATGTGTGTGTGTGTGTGTGTGTGTGTGTGTAGTTACAGCTGGAATTTCGGTAGTTATTGTCTAGGAGCCTGATGATAGATTAAAACTGCAAAAAAAAAGGATTTGTGATAATTGTGTTCATGCAGGTTTTATGGGATGATAGATAATGCCTTAAGGCACGATTCATCCGGGAAAGGCTGTAGAAAGATATGAATATTTGTAGCAAAAGTATAAAATTTGAATTTTAAACAAATATATTTGCAGCAATCTGGCTAGGGAGGATTGTCTCTGGGCTAAACAACATGATTGTTAAATGCATTTCTGCAATTTCATTATTGTTTTTTAAATAGTTGCATGAGGCCCAGATCCAAATTGATCTTGCTGCAAGGGGAAAGGGGATTCAAGCCTTCTCCCTGATGCAAATTGCAGCTTCCATCCCAGATCAAATAACAGCTTCCGAATAGGGGATGCTTGCCAGGACAGTGGTACAAGGAAATGTGTCAGATGCAACCCAAGAGTCCCACTAGTGGAAGCTCATGCAAGTATATCTGCTATCACAGTGGAGCTTTCCTCTTCTCCTCCCGCCATGTCCCCTCAGATTGGCTCAGGGTGCTGTATCAGCAGAACCCCCAGAATAGCTCATGGGGGACGAGAAGGGGGGTTGTTTTGTCTGGAAAGCAGGAATGCTTGTGCTAATGGAATGATTGCCAGAGCACCATGCTGAAATTGTCCCAATATCTGATGATTTTAAAATTTGTGTTTGCAGGCAGGTTGGCTCCTTCTGACGGATAGCTGCATTAGTTTTCCTGCAAGGACAAGCCTTATAGTTTGGGCAAATTTTGCTTTAACAGATGCTTGTCTGTAGCATTTTTTTTTATGTCTGTGTGAAGGAGGAGGTCACTTTCCTGACTCTTCCCTCCAAGCTTCTAATAACTCACACGTAGTCAATGAACGGGTTATCAGACTTTATTGGCATCTTCTCTGGCACCAGCTACAGACATCAAACGGCAGTCTAATCTACAGTATGTTCTCCCCTCCCTCGGCAGGTTAACTCAAAGATTTATAGGGGCTGAAGACTGCTGGTAGTCCCATCACCTGCTTCCACTTTGGGGACTAATGGTGTTAGAGACTTCAGAATATAGACCAGAATGGAAAAATCCAGGCAGCAATATTTTTAAAAGAGGTTTTATTGACTTTGGTTTAATTTGTCAGACAAATAAAGCAAAGGGGTGCATTCAGGAAAAATGAGAGAATGCCCACGAACACCAGGGGCAGACAGTTTTTATCCCCTCAGGCAAAACAATGGTTCAACCCCCCTGACCCACCCCTTAATCATTCCCATCTCAACCAATTAAAGAATTGATGATGGCCTTTCGGTTCCAAGTTGCATTATCCACTAGGTGGTGCTGCAAGTTTAAAATCTATCTGACCTAAATGCTGTTTCCCGAAAATGCTCCGGCCCCCCCATTTCTCAGGAAAGGGGTCTTGTGGTTTTAACAGGTTCAGGTGTAAGTCTTCTTTTAGAACTTTGTGGTGGGCTACATCCTGAGCAAACGGACAGTTTCTCAGAAAGAGCTCAACCACTAGCAAAAATCCCCTGGCCGCATCCTCTTGCAAAGAGCAGGGGCAAGCAGGGGAGCGAGAGATGTCTTTTTAGCTTTTAGTTTGCTTTCTAAGATGGCTTTCAGCTTATAAAATGTCTCCAGCCTGGCTCTCCAAAGTGGACCCAGGTGGACCCCTTCAATGGTTACACTTGCCTGAGGGGCCTCATCTAGCGATACTTGCTCACAGAATCACTACTTCATGACTGTCTGAACCATCAAGCTGCCATGGAGTAATTCAGGGTAGTCCTGCTTCAACTACTGCAACCTCATGCAGATCCCATTTCACCTTGGGCAAGTCTAAAACCCATTTGAAGCATCAGCATTTGTCTGAATTGGATGTACAACCTTACTATCTATCATGTACTATCTATCATGGTTGCTGTTGTTGTTGTTTAGTCGTTTAGTCGTGTCCGACTCTTTGTGACCCCATGGACCAGAGAACGCCAGGCACTCCTGACCTCCACTGCCTCCAGCAGTTTGGTCAAACTCATGCTGGTAGCTTTGAGAACACTATCCAACCATCTCGTCCTCTGTCGCCCCCTTCTCCTTGTGCCCTCCATCTTTCCCAACATCAGGGTCTTTTCCAGGGAGTCTTCTCTTCTCATGAGGTGGCCAAAGTATTGGAGCCTCAGCTTCACAATCTGTCCTTCCAGTGAGCACTCAGGGCTGATTTCCTTCAGTATGGAGAGGTTTGATCTTCTTGCAGTCCATGGGATTCTCAAGAGTCTCCTCCAGCACCATAATTCAAAAGCATCAATTCTTCGGCCATCAGCCTTCTTTATGGTCCAGCTCTCACTTCCATACATCACTACTGGGAAAACCATAGCTTTAACTATACGAACCTTTGCTGGCAAGGTGATGTCTCTACTTCTCAAGATGCTGTCTAGGCCTGTCATTGCCCTTCTCCCAAGAAGCAGGCGTCTTTTAATTTTGTGGCTGCTGTCACCATCTGCAGTGATCATTGAGCCCAAGAAAGTAAAATCTCTCACTACCTCCATTTCTTCCCCTTCTATTTGCCAGGAGGTGATGGGCCCAGTGGCCATGATCTTCGTTTTTTTGATGTTGAGCTTCAGACCATATTTTGCGCTCTCCTCTTTCACCCTCATTAAAAGGTTCTTTAATTCCTCCTCACTTTCTGCCATCAAGGTTGTGTCATACTATCTATCATTACTGTCAGGGAACTGCCATTGGCTCAGGGGCGAGAGGGGAAAAGCTGGATGGATTACAGAGAGCCCCCAAAGATTGTGGGAAGCAGCACTTCCTCAGCGGAGGAAGGAAGCCACGCCTCTAGTGGAGAGGAGATGCAGGGCTCAGAGGAGGCAAGGCGGTGCCAGGACACCTTGCTAGAGCAAAGCAGGGAGGAGGGAGGTCCTCCTTTCAAGCCGTCCGTGCACAGTAGGCTTCTGCGCAGAGAGGGGAGGCGCAGACTGGGGGTCAAGAAACTACTCTGCTGGGGAAGATTTAAGTACCGTACACTCTCAGATTCTGCCAGTGAATGAGCAAGACATGGAATAGAGGCGCTCTGCATTCTAAAGGTTTTTACCACCAATAAGAAAGCTTTAGAACAGACTATTGAAGCATATTGCCTGATTGCTGTCGAGCAACCAACCGATACATCTAACATCTAACAATTACGTATCTTTAGGCACCAGGCAAAAACATTCCTCTTCTCCCAGGCCTTTGGCTAATTAAAGAATCTATGGCCTTCTAAAGCGGGGGTATTGTTTTCACTGGTTATTGTAATACATATTTTTGTGTTTTTATTTTGCAAACCACCCTGTGATCTACAGAATAAGGGAGGTATAGAAATTTAATTAATAATAATAATAATAATAATAATAATAATAACAATAACAATAATAATAATAATAAAAATAAAGTACCTACAGGAAGTGTCATGAGTATCAGTTGCTGAAGAGTAACCATGAGAGAGGTCTACTGCCCTCCTGCTTGCTGGCTTGCCACAGTCATCTGGTATGACTAGAGAAGCCTTTTATATTCTTACTTTTCCTATTACCTGCATACGCTAAAGTCCTGGTTCTGAATGTGCAATGTGTCTGAGTGCCTGCAAGAAGGAAATGATGGGTTTGCATATCCTTACTTTATACCAGGCTTCCTCAACCTTGGCCCTCCAGATGTTTTTGGCCTACAACTCCCACGATCCCAAGCTAGCAGTACCAGTGGTCAGGGATGCTGGGAATTGTAGTCTCAAAACATCTGGAGGGCCGAGGTTGAGGAAGCCTGCTTTATACCTATAACTGGCTCTAATACTTAATCTAGTTTTAAATTTAGAATACAGTGGCCTTGTGAGTTTCAGAATCTTGTGTTTGAAATCACTCCCTCGTCTAATGCAATTTGTCACCTCTTGTTGTGGTGCAGGACTTTAAAAAACCCAAGCAGATTCTGCCCTGAAATTAAGAAAAGAAAAAGATAGCCTGTGGTGACCTCATAGTCTAAGTTAGCTATGCACCAATTATGTGCATCAGCTGGCTATTTAGCCTGTTCTCCAAAGTAAATCCCGGAGTGTAAATATACTAATTGCAGATGCTTTGAGTGGAGAGCTGTCACCTGGACTCTCAGTTCTATTTAAAGAAAGTCAATGTAGCAGATGAGCACAGCACTACTGAACCCAATTAATTTCCTACAATATATGTCTTTTGACTAGTTTACAGTTCATGTTTAATGGGCAATCAACTATTTATTACTGCTTCACTTCAATAGTCAGCCTTGAATAGAACTTCTGGTAGCTGTATCTCCAGCTAGCTGGACCAAGGAGGTGATTAAGGCCTCATTAGGGAAGGGGGAGAGAGACGGAGAGAGAGAGAGAATGGTCCCTGAATGCCCCAAGGTTGCAGTGGCAAAGCCATTCCTTAAGAAATATTCCTTGGCTTCAGAAAATTTTAATAACTACCTGTTCATGAATGTTCCCTTCTCGGGCACAGTCCTTGAATAGGTGGTTAATAACCACCTGCAGGCTCTTTCCCCCTCTCAGCAGCAGAGGAACACGTTTCCATTAACCTGCTTCTGTGAAGACAATGGGTGTTGTATTCTGCACCAGTTGCAACTTCCAGATCAGATGCAAGGGCATCTCCATATAAAGCCCATTACAATAATCAAATCTTGAAGTTACCAATGCTTTGGGGGAAGACCGGAAATAGGGTATGACATCAGCGCCCCACCCCCACACAAACACTGTTTTGTTGTTGTTTAGTCGTTTAGTCGTGTCCGACTCTTCGTGACCCCATGGACCAGAGCACGCCAGGCACTTCTGTCTTCCACTGCCCCCGCAATTTAGTCAAACTCATGCTGGTAGCTTTGAGAACACTATCCAACCATCTCGTCCTCTGTCGTCCCCTTCTCCTTGTGCCCTCCATCTTTCCCAACATCAGGGTCTTTTCCAGGGAGTCTTCTCTTCTCATGAGGTGGCCAAAGTATTGGAGCCTCAGCTTCACGATCTGTCCTTCCAGTGAGAACTCAGGCCTGATTTCCTTAAGTATGGATAGGTTTGATCTTCTTGTAGTCCATGGGACTCTCAAGAGTCTCCTCCAGCACCATAATTCAAAAGCATCAATTCTTCGGCGATCAGCCTTTTTTATGGTCCAGCTTTCACTTTTATGGTCCAACAAACACTGTTACTTCTTGGCAATTTCCAGCTCCCACTGCCCCCCCCCCAATTTTCAGGGAATATGTATGCATGTTTATGTTACTGAACTGTCCTACATTTTTAAATTGGACCACATTTAGTTATAGGAACAGTTATGTAAGTCTCGGCTGAATTATGTGTCAGGTAACTTCATAAAAAAAGGTGACAATGGCTCCCCTGTTGTAGAGGAATAATGATGAAAATAGAGCCTGCAATAGGTTATTGTGTTCAGCGAATGTATAAAATTGACTTAGGAGAGAACTTGAATGGATTTTTCAATACATCCTTGCTGGGTTCAATTCATGTACACTAACTGTGAACTACACCTTTTAATGAGATGGCCTCGTGCTTCTCTGGCCAAGTGTTAGCTAAGTAGGCCCAAGCATGGGAGCTGTTAAAAAACCCACTTTCATTAATTCCCACCCTCCCAGGTTTACCTTACTTTTGTGTAAAACCAAATAATTCAGCAGGCCACACACTTGGACTGAATGCCAAAGAAAATTTATTTGAGCAGCCTATATGCTATCAGTTCCCTCAGCAAAACAACCTTAAAAGTCAAAGAGATTCTTAAATAATTACCAAAAAATGCAGTCGAGACATAAATGCTTGAGACAGTATTGAGAAAGGGATTAAATGCTTTGGTTGCTAGGAAACATAGCAGGATAGCTTTTAAAGTCCTCAGCCCCATTGAACAATCAACTTTATCTTCAATTTATATATTTTTGTTTATTGTTCTTTAAGAAAATGCAGTGTTCAGAGATCTTGTTTGTGAAGCTCTAAATAAAGTCCATGCTTACAGCTCATAGCCAGTGTTTGAAACTGACCTAGAGCAAGATGCTCCCATTTATTCTCCCTCTGCCTTAGGGATAAAAGAGCAAGTATGAAAGTGAGCAGAAGCAGTGGTTCCTTCTCCTTGCTCCACTCACTCATTCACCCAGTTACTCACTCTCACTCTCTCGGCTAGAGGGAGATCACAGGTTTAAAGGCAGAAATTGCAAGAGAAGCACCAGCGAGGTTAGGGGCTCTGGTCATCAGATGTGCTGTGGACCCTCTTCTGAGGTGCATTGCACATATTAATATTGCGCAGCATGAAGCAACTGGGTACCTAAAAACTGGGTACCTAAAAACTGACTCCTCTTGGACCCTCTTGGTTAGAGCTTCACTAACTAGAACTTCTTCAAAAACAGGTACAAAACAATCAGTGATACACCCAGAAAGTTGTATAATTCACATGCATAGGTTCATCTTCATATATATATATATTAATTACTATCAGTGTAAAAATCAAATCTTTGTTTCTCCCATAGCTTGCATTAACCTGCATCCAGCCTAAGGCTATGCAGCTCCTGGAGAGCCATGATCACATCCTTTTGTTCTCTGTGGTGTCCAGGGAAAGACTAACTCGCAACTCCCTTCAAGATGGAGATTTGCAATTGAATACCTTAATCACATGATCTAAGGTTAAACACTCACACAAAGGCTAGCAGAGAACAGTTAATTATCAACTCAGAAGCTTAGAGAGTGCTCTTTCTAGCTTAGTATACTCAAATGGAATTTTCCAATGTTAAACCTTTTACAACCTGCATATAGGCATTCTTCATTTCAGTGTGCAATTAAACAATTATACTTAACAAGGTGTGGGCCTAGGCAGGAACCCAACTCTGTCAACCTCTGACACCAGCTCCAATACCTTGAAATAAAATTATAGCATCATGCAGCAATCATTCTTTTTACAAAAAGAGTGGCCTTGCGGCCTTGAAATGCATATCTATGCAACAAACCAATAGTCATTCAGTGTAGAACCAGTGAGTTCTCCAAAAGAGCAGACTTTTTGCAGTAAGGAAAGTGATGTGAAAATGTACTGGAAAGTGTGGGCATTTACAAAACATCACCCAACCTTTCCTTAAAAGAAATCAGAATAAAGGCTCATTAAATAGCCAGTGTTGTCTAAATTCCCTGCAAGCAAATCAGGATGAAGGATCAATAAACAGGTCAAATGGAAGTGCCCCAGGTCTTTTAGAGAGTGATTGTTTCTAAATAAGCTCTGCTTTTTACAGAAAGATAAAACATTGCCAGGTTGTTTTAAACTGAAAGGCATTTTCAATCTGCACAGTACATCTGTTTAAAAGAACTATCCTATCAAGTATCATCAGGAAACTTGCAGTAAATAAATACACAGTAGGCCTTGGCAGTTAATGTCATATTTGTCACAGAATAGGCTGCTTACGTGTGCTGAAATAATTTTGTGAAAGTGTTTATTTTTAAAAGACCAGGGATAGTGTTAACTAGAAAAAGCTGTTTAGAAGCATTTCTCAAAAGAATGTTTTCATTCCAAAACATTATAGAGCAGAAAGGGGTGGGGGGGTGGAGTGGAATAGTTTAAAATAGAAGCACTGGTTTAAAAAGAGTGACTTTTTATTTGCTTTCATTACATCCTGGTAATTATTATATTTCTTTTTGTATTTTATAAATAATTGGTTGCAAGATTCATTTTCTACAAAATGACCCAAACACCAGTGCTACTTTATTTATTTACTTCATTTATGAATTGCTTCCCATAAAATAGCCCGAAACAATGTAATTGTCAGATGACAGATTTGGCAGATTTGGCCTCGTTCAGGCATTATGCCTTGATGCTTACAATCACATGTGGAACACAACCAGCGCTGGTCTCATCCCTGTTGCCACACCCTGTTGCCAGGCCCCTACATGTTTTTTGGGGTGGGCGGAGTCTGAAGAGAGTAGCATGCTTTATGTGCATAGGCTTCCTGTGCCATTTAGAGGGTTCTAAACCATATGGAGATCCCTAGACATGTGGAGCATTGCTCCCTTTCTGGGACTTTCCACCTCAACACATGGATGGAGGGGAGGAGGCCTGGCAGAGGGCTTTGGCTCAGCCAGTGACTGAAGTCCTCCTTTCCTCCACATGCAGCTGTAACCACACAATTATATAACAAGGTACAACACCTGAAGAGATCTGGCCTAGAGTCCTTCTGCGATGGAATAATCACTGAAGAGTTATAGAATTGTAGAGTTGGAAGGAGCCATGACGGTCATGTAGTCCAGCCCCCTACAATGCAGGAATCAAACTCATGACCCTGGAGATTAAGAGTCTCATGCTCTACTGGCTGAGCTACCTGTCTGTCAACAACAAAATGGATATAAGCATTTATATGGGCATGCCTTTTAAACTTGTTGTGGGAGGGTGGAGGGGTGTTATTGGTTTGCTTTTGTTCTTGTTTATATGATGAATTTAGCGATTTTTAGCTTGTCTTTTAATGTTGTAAACCACCCTGAGATTTCCAGACGGAGGGCAATATACAAATTTTATCAATAATACCGATAATAGTTTTGCAGCATCATTTTATAAGTATGAATGCAGAAGTATTTGCAGTTATGCAAATACAGTTATATGTATTTTAATATGTATTTGTTCTTTCGCTGGTTACTTTAGGAACCTGGAGGGTATATGACTATAATATGTTTATTATAGCAATGTGAAAATTGTCCATACTTTTAGTGGAAACAATAAAAAGATAATAAGCCTCTCATGGTTATCAAGGAACAAGTTGGAAATTGGGGGTGAGGATCTGAGTGGATAACTTCAATAGTAGTCTCTGATAGTTCAGTTGGTATAGTATGAGACTCTTAATCTCAGGGTTGTGGGTTTGAGCCCCACATTGGGCAAAACAAATCCTGCATTGAAGGTGGTTGGATTTGATGACCCTCATGAGTCTACTACTCAAAAAAATAATAATAATCCATCTCTAGACCTTCCAGCCAATGGGAGCCAGTCATGTGCAACCCAGATAACTAGCTTTCTACCAGGGTATCCTGGGATGAAGGGAAGTCCCTCCCTTTCATAGAATCATAGCATTGTAGAGTTTGAAGGGACCCCAAGGATTATCTAGTCCAAGCCCTTTCAATGCAGGAATCTTTTGCCCAATGTAGGGCTCTGTTTAAAAACCTCCAATGAAGGAGACTCCATCACTTTATGAAGTAGTTTGTTCCACTGTCAAACTGCTCTTACCATCAAAAGTTCTCCCTGATGTTTAGTCAGAATCCCCTTTCTTGTGACTTGAACCCATTGGTTTGGGTCCTACCCTCTGGAGCAGCAGAAAACAAGCTTGCTTCATCTTCCACGTGACAGTCCTGTCATGTCACCCCTCAGTCCTTCCTTTTCCAAGCTAAACATACCCAGTTTCTTCAACTGTTCCTTATATGTCTTGGTATCCAAATCCTTTGTCATCCTCCTCTGCACACATTCAAACTTGTCATGTTGTTGTTGTTTAGTCGGTTAGTTGTGTCTGACTCTTCGTGACCCCATGGACCAGAGCACGCCAGGCACTCCTGTCTTCCACTGCCTCCCACAGTTCGGTCAAACTCATGCTGGTAGCTTCAAAAACACTATCCAACCATCTCGTCCTCTGCCGTCCTCCTCTCCTTGTGCCCTCCATCTTTCCCAACATCAGGGTCTTTTCCAGGGAGTCTTCTCTTCTCGTGAGGTGGCCAAAGTATTGGAGTCTCAGCTTCAGGATCTGTCCTTCCAGTGAGCACTCAGGGCTGATTTCCTTCAGAATGGATAGGTTTGATCTTCTTGCAGTCCATGGGACTCTCAAGATTCTCCTCCAGCACCATAATTCAAAAGCATCAATTCTTTGGCGATCAGCCTTCTTTATGGTCCAGCTCTCACTTCCATACATCACTACTGGGAAAACCATAGCTTTTACTGTACGGACCTTTGTTGGCAAGGTGACTTGTCATACTGCTTATTAAATTGAGGTGCCCAGAACCGGACACAGTACTCCAGGTGGGGTCTGATCAAGGCAGAATAGGGTGGCACAGTTATTTCCCTTGATCTGGATGCTGTACTTCTGTTGATGCAGCCTAGAAGTGGGACTGTTGCTTCCTATGCCTCCAGGGAACATGAAAAGCTGCAGTTCAGCCATGTCCCAGAATTGCGAAGGTAGTTATGCAATGAAAAGAGATTGCTCTCGGGTGGGGGCGGGGGGGAAGCAGGTTAAAAGCTTCCTGTGAGAAGGCAGGATGTGGGAAATGTCTCTTTCTGAATGCCCTTCCCTTTCTTTCTGATTTTTTATTCATATTGGTGCACGCTGAAAAAAATGGAGGCAATGGCATTTTGTAGCTGGCCAGACACTGGACACAATATAAAAGCTAGCGCATCATTGGCATGCCAGTTCTATCAGGCAGGAGAAAGAGGAAATAAATGGACAAAAGCTGCTCCTTCTTTAAAATAAGTGTCTGTGATATTGCTGGAGAATTTTATGTATCCGCTGTGGCTTGCTGGGTGCAGAAGAAGCACTCACTGCAACACCACTCAAGGAGTTTTCATGAAAGCAAAACCCTGTAAAACCAAGTGAAGCAAGAATGCGTACCTTTCTAATCTGAGAGCTGCTTCAAGTTGCACTACTTAAACTATGCCTCTGGCGCCATCCATTTTTATTTGTAGGGAAGCTGCTCTTCCACCGAGAGTACATCAAAGGCTAGCCCAAATACAGTAATCCGCAAAAGGATTTAATTATGAAGTCAGGCTCTAACCAAAACCAGACTCTGAGCGGTGCCATAGATTTCAGAGGGAGACCTCAGCACACACTTAAATCTCTCCCACTGCACTCAGCAGATTTAAGTCTTCTTGCTTTTCACTAGATCATACCCTAGATTTTACCTCTGAGTTATTTATGCTAAGAATTCCAATGTATTCTTTCCCAAACACGACTGTGTGCGTTCTGCGGTATGATACAAATTTGGGCACAAATGATGAGCTTTCTGTCAAAAGAAAAAAAACACACATCTTAATATGTAAGTGCTGAGCACTTGATCTGTGGGCATCTTCAAAGGCCACGTAATAGAGACAGCAATAGTGAATATCAGTGCTTTTTTATTTTTATTTTTTACTCTTGCAGCTAAATTGCATATTCCTTTTGTGATGAAGGGTTAGGACCAAGCAACAGTTTTGTGGGGTTGCGATGGGTTAAAGCAATGAAACAACAGCCTGGAGCAATGTTTGAATGTGAGAATGATCAACCCAGACACAGATGAGGCTGCCACAAAATACATTTGTTAGCTGCTGTCTGTTTTGAAAGAGCAATAGCAGTTCAAACCCAATAGTTATTGTTAGGGTTCCAAGCGGTTTCTCGAGAGCAAGCAGGTAAATGCCTCCCTGCTCGGCTGTGAAGCCTTGCTTTTGATGCCAAAATAAACTTTATCTGTCCAGTGCGCCACTCTCCCATGGCTGGCTCATTCACTGGCAGAATCCGTGAGTGGGCGGTCCTTAAACCTTCCCCAGCAAAGTAGTTTCTTGACGCCCAGTCTGCGCCTCCCTTCTCGGCGCGAAAGCTTACTGCGCAAGGAGGGCGTGGGTAACGGAGGACCTCTCTCCTCCCCGCTTTGCCCATGGTGTCCTGGCACCGCCTCACCTCCTCCGAACCCTGAAGCTCCTCTCCACTGGAGGCATGGTTACTCTCCTGCGCTGAGGAGGAGCTGCTTCCCACAATCTTTGGGGGCTCTCTGTAATCCATCCGGCTTTCCCCCTCTCCCCCCTGAGCTGATGGCAGTTCCCTGACAGTTATTATTTATTTATTCATGGCTTTCCACAAAAAAGCCTCAATGCGATTTACAAATCTATAGCGTACACAAATAAACAAATGCATTTTAAAAATAAAACAAAACTTGTTCTTTAAAAAACAAAAGTACCCCTCTCACAATCCTATAACAAGGACGGATTCTTTGTTCCTCTACTAAAAAATAAACACCAGAAGAATGTCAGAAATCAAACGGCAGTGTGATTCCAATTGGCCACTCTGTGCTGTGAATGATGCTAGGTTGTCTGGATTCATGCACTATAGCTCTGGCCTCTGGCCTCAAGGTCTGGATTAGTCAGAAAGCAAGAGTTTCCCCATCAAACAGGGTCTCCCATGAAGGATATGCCAAAAACAATATCTTTTCATAGTCTCTTTTAGTATAATGTATGAAATGCAGAGCATTGTATGCAAAACAACCAGAGTTATCCTATGCAGAGCAGGAAAAGCAGTTCTGGAAGAAGGAAAACAACCAAAAAGGTAAACAGGGAAACTCCTTTTCATCCTTTCTGGACATTAAATAAAACTTATGGGGGAAAATGAATTGAAATTTTCACTTCACTGCATCCAATATTACCTTTTCTTCTCTCTGTTGTCTTTAATAAGGGCAAGATTTCATCCTTGGTTGCAGACTCAGGAAGTTAAAAACATTGAACCTTACAGATTGCATTTTGCTGGGAGCACTTGTCTGTCACCGTCTCATTTACAGTCTGTTGAAACAAGGAAGACAAAGGTTGTTACATGGCTGTATCTGTTTTATAGGCTTTTCTTCTAATTATGCCTTTCCTCCTTTGTCGCTTGCTTTGTGGAAAGCAAAATCTGCCTTTCTTTTCCTTGGAGAGGTCTTGCTGCCAATAATTTATACACAGAAATCTTCTCAAGTTAGGAGACCTCTAACTCTGTGGGCATTATTAGAAAGGCAACAGAGAGGCAAAAAAAAGTAGCTGTGTATTTCTTTCAGGGGGAATTTCTCCTCACCGCTCTCCCCACACCCCTGTTCTTTGGATAGCTGAGTTTTTGACTCCCCTTTTCAAGTGTCATTTCCTGAAGAGATAAAAAGACTAGAGCAAGACTGCAGGGATAGACATTTATGATGGTGTAAGATGCCCTGCTGGGAACGCAGGTGGTGCTGTGGTCTAAACCACAGAGCCTAGGGCTTGCCGATCAGAAGGTCGGTGGTTTGAATCCCCGTGACGGGTGAGCTCCCGTTGCTCGGTCCCTGCTGCTACCAACCTAGCAAGTAGATAAATAGGTACCGCTCTGGCGGGAAGGTAAATGGCATTTCCGTTGTGATGGTTCAGAATTTATCTGGTTAAATTCCCCTGGTGTGTGTCACCTGCTAACGTCAGCTTACAGAAGCTGGGCGGAGACAGAAGCTTTCAGAAGCTAAGAAGGAGGAGTTTTTCCCTGTACTTTCACTTCCCTCTGTGTATCTGAGAGGGAGACATGTTTGCAGCAATGGCTGCCTGCAGTGACGGACCTTTGATGCTGTAATGTTTTAATAAAGAGCTGTATATAGGCACACCTGTCTATGTATGCTTGCTTGGAGAAGTAAGGCTGCTTTACACGCTGCGTGTTTCTACTCTGCTAAAAAGCCGTGACTGAGAGAAGACAGCAGGGCTCCTTGGGAGTTGTTGCGCAGCTCTGGAGGAAGCGTGCCGGACCCGCTGTAAGTGATTGATGCGGATCGTAAAGCTGTCTGAGCTACGTCTCCTTCGGTCTAGCCCAGAGATCGATTTCCCCAGAGGTTATGGGGTCAGACAACGCTCGTAAAGCAGTCGGTGTGAGCTCCAGGAACGCTTTGAAGTCAGCGTGGGTGCTGGAGAGCAAGAATGATTGATTGCCTGCTTTCGGAGAGGCAATGGTGGCTGCAGAGACTGAGCTAAAAAGCAGCTAAAAAGCTGAGAAATAGCTGGAAGCTGAGACGCAGCTAGAAATCGTTTTTCCACGGAAGCAAGAGCCAAGAGAGACGGCTGCTTCGGACGCCCAGCTGGTACTGAGTTCTGAGTAAGTACAGCTTGAGGGGCCCCACGGGAAAACGGGAGAAGATGGCCAAATGCCAGAATATACCGCTGGAAAAGCTCACTCTAAAGAGTTGGGCAACGTGGTCCAGACAAATAAGGGGATGGTTCTTGGTTGAAGGGCTCTGGGAAGCAAGTCAATGGGAGCCAAAATCATCACCCCTTGGCCGGCCAGCAGCTGGAGCAGGAGATGCAAGCTGTGGGGCTGTGTTAGCTGAAGATAGCCAGAGGCTGCAAGAGCTAGAGATGCTCAAAGCATGCGTTGATGTATCACTGAGGCCTCATTTGGAGGGCGTAACGACAGCGTGGGCTGCCTGGAATTTGCTGAAGGGCTTGTGTGAGGCGTCAGCGAAAGGCCAAAGCCCTGGAGGAAGCCCTGGGGGGGCTGAAGGATGCCCAGAAAGCCCAATGGGGGCTGGGACAGTGTTGGGGAGCTGTTGCAATGCTTCTACACGTCTGTGTGATGGACTGAGTCCTGGAGACGCTGGGCTGGCAGGCCCTGTTCCCGATGTCTTGGCCTCTAGGAGCGCTAGTGAGCAGATCGGGGGGGCGAAGAGTTCCAAAGGCAAGTTTAAACAGCTTTCGCTTTGTGCTGAAGCAGAGAGGAGCTTCAGGGGGGGCCGGGCTGGTGGGAGAAGCCGTTCCAGAAGGAGGAAGGCCAGGCCAGCTGGGAGGAGCCCCGGGCAGTGTTTTTCCACTGGAGTTCAACGTCGGCGTGGCAGTTGCCCCCACCGGAGCAGAGAGCCGATGCAGGATGTTGTGAAGGACTTTTCCCATGGGAATCAGGGAGGTTTCCATGGCAACAGGCCTGGGAAGACAGGCAGGCGTGGAACTGAGCCAGGTGGTCGTGGTAAACAACAGGAAGAGTCTTATCAAGTTTCTGCGAGTATGGCAGTGTTTGACGACGGCCAAGTGGAAAATTCCGTCAGCTTTGTTATAGACTCTGCAGCTAACCGCAACATGGTTCCAGAGACCCCTGCAGTCGAGAGGTGGAATTGCACAGCAGTTCCGAAGGGGCGAACTATTAAGTTCGCGAATGGACAGAAAACTAGAGTTCACAAATGTGCTAATGTCTTTCTTTCTATTTTACAGGAGACGGTGGATTTTTGTATTGTTCCAGAGATTCATCACTGTTTGCTATCTGTGCCTTATTTGTTAAGTAAGGGGTTCAAAGTTTGTTTTGAAAATGATGTCTGCACAATCTCCAAAGAGGGGAGGTTACTGGCCAAAGTGCGGAAGGGACAGAATGATCTTTTCATTCTTAAAACGTCTCTTGGAGGTGAGGGGAAGGTTGAGAAAGCACAAGCGTTGCGTGCTACAGTTCCCAACCAACGTGCTACAATTCCCGCTCATAATGTTACATGTGCATGCGTATGGCATCAGAGAACAATTCATGGGTCGGTAGAGGACTTGCAGACTCTGCCCGAGGTTGCCACGGGGTGTAGGATTCAAAATTGTGGAAGTGCCATTGATTGTGACACTTGCAAGCAGACAAAGGTGAGAGGGTGCAGTTACCCAAAGGTGGAACGTGTGGCCACTAAACCTTTTGAGTTGGTACACATAGATTTGGCCGGTCCTGTCAAGGAACCAAGTCTAGGGGGGGCCAGGTTTCTCCTAACTTTTTTGGATAATTTCTCGCAGAGTTCCTGGGCTCATGGTCTCAAATCCAGGGAGGATGCAGCACAGCTGATCAAGAGCTGGATTGAGGGGGTGGAACAGAGGTTCTCCACCAGGGTTCAAGCGATCATCAGTGACAGAAATGCTGAGTACACTGGTTCTGCGTTGCAGAAGTTCTTGCAGAAGAGAGGGATACGCCACACAGTTAATTCACCCCAGCAAGGGGGGGGGCAGAGCTGAGGAGTGAGGCTCTGGTTAAGGCTGCACAGGTGATGCTGAAAGAAGCCAGGTTGCCTCCTGAGTTTTGGGTGGAGGCTACTAGGGCTGTGTCATTCACCTGGAATCGTGTCTATAACTCACTGGTAGGTGACACACCGTTTTCTTTGTTAAATGGCCGCAAACCCCAGGTTCACTTTCTGCGGACTTTTGGGACTCCTGCGCTTGTCGCTTTGCCTAAGGCTTTGCAAGGGCCAGATGGAGCCAAAGTCCAGAAAATGATCTTCTGTGGGTATGAGCCAGATGCCCGTGCATGGCGTTTTGCTTACCCGTCAGGTGATCAGAGTAAGGTGCTGATCAGTAAACACGCTGAGTTCTTAGAGGAGGGTGTAAAGTCAAAGACTCCTGTCAGGCGTGATGTTCTCTCAGATTGTCTCTCTGACCCAGAAGACAGTTCTGATGAGGCAGAGGAAGAAGAGGCTGAGGCTGCTGATGACGACCAGGTCACTGACCAGGGTCAAGAGCAGGAAGTGGCATCTCCACAAGCTGTTATGAGACTGCCCAAGAGTCAGCCTAGTTCTCCTGTGAGTGTAATGGAGAGGATTCGAAGACGCTTTAAGTCAGAGGGTGAGTTCCATGATGCAGCGGATACACCTGCCGATCAAAGTGAGTCAGGGGGAACACCTGAGTTTGTGCCTAGGAGGTCCAGTCGCACAACGAAAGGTATCCCACCAGAGAGGTATCAGGCCACAGGTGCGTGGGTAAGTTTCGCACAGTGCGATTCTGAGAGTTGTGAGGTGGTTCCACAAATGCCAAACAGGTTTGCCAAGGGAGGGCACAAGGCATTGGGGAAGGGATCGATCTCACAAGGTGTTACTGAAGATGTTGCACAGGTATCACGCAGGGACACAAGGGGGGGTGTGATGGTTCAGAATTTATCTGGTTAAATTCCCCTGGTGTGTGTCACCTGCTAACGTCAGCTTACAGAAGCTGGGCGGAGACAGAAGCTTTCAGAAGCTAAGAAGGGGGAGTTTTTCCCTGTACTTTCACTTCCCTCTGTGTATCTGAGAGGGAGACATGTTTGCAGCAATGGCTGCCTGCAGTGACGGACCTTTGATGCTGTAATGTTTTAATAAAGAGCTGTATATAGGCACACCTGTCTATGTATGCTTGCTTGGAGAAGTAAGGCTGCTTTACACGCTGCGTGTTTCTACTCTGCTAAAAAGCCGTGACTGAGAGAAGACAGCAGGGCTCCTTGGGAGTTGTTGCGCAGCTCTGGAGGAAGCGTGCCGGACCCGCTGTAAGTGATTGATGCGGATCGTAAAGCTGTCTGAGCTACGGCTCCTTCGGTCTAGCCCAGAGATCGATTTCCCCAGATCCGTGCGCTGCTCTGGTTCGCCACATGCTGGCCACATGACCCGGAAGCTGTACGCCGGCTCCCTCGGCCAGTAAAGCGAGATGAGTACCGCAACCCCAGAGTCGTCCGTGACTGGACTTTAACAGTCAGGGGTCCCTTTACCTTTACTTAAGATGCCCTGCAGAAGGTAGGATATTTTGTGATCTAGGGGCCATTGCACAGAAGCCCTTCTTATGCATGCCACTAACAGAGCCTCTTTGCATTTGGATAGGGTGTGATGGAAGCAGGCATTTCTTCAGATATTTGGGGCCAAAGATATTTGGTAACCCAATCAGACCCAGCGTAGAAAGAACTTTTAAGAACTCTGCCTTGCTTGGGGGTAAGGGCCTCTTGGTGTGCTGGCTCCAGAAGACTAGGGATGCTTGTGCAAGAACTTGTAGGAACTCAGGCAGTCCCGTGAGATCACGGAAGAACATCCCAGAACCAGTGTGCCAAGAGGGCTTTGATTCCCAAGCAAGGCAGAGAACTCTAAAGCTTTTTATATGCCCTGAAAGCCCAGTGCAAAAAGAGCTTTTAAGCTCTATGCTTTGCTTACACTTAATTTGCAGAACTTCAGCCAGCCAACCCTCAGTGGAATATGGTTGAAATGGCGTGTGTTAAATGGACATAAGATGCGGATGATCTGCATTAAAAAGGCAAACACCATGTTGTACTATATTTCTGAAGCATAATTTTATAAGCATATTGGTGCACATGCCCACTTGACTGCTTCAAGCTGCAGAACTGCCACTGTTACAGCTGCCACATCATTCTCATTCTGCATTTATAAGAAATAAATATTTTAGTGTGGCAGCACCTACACCTTTGAACTCCCTGCCTGTTGATCTCAGGCAGGTTCCTTCACTGTACCTGTGATGGGATGATGAGCTGCTTGTGCGTAAAATGCAAGTCCCTCAGAGTTTGATCAGGTTTTCAAACCTCTGCCTGTGACGGAGCCCCTCCAGCATGGCTGCGTCAATCGCTAGTAGAATCCGAAAGTGGTTGCTTTCGGAATCGTTTCCAACATAAAAGCTCTTTAACGGAAACACGTCTTCTGGACTCTCGGCGTGACAGTTTCCGGCGAGGAGTGGGTGTCCCTATAGGAGGTCCTGAGACCTCCCCACTGTTTTCGCTGGAAGCGTCTCTGAGCCATCCCTCCGACTCACTTTCCCTTGGAGTTCTTGCTCGCCCTCTACTGGTTCCCTCTTCCGCTGCTACTTCTCTCTCAACCTCAATGAGCCTTTGCACCTCCGGTTCTTTGGATGGCAGTTCCCTGACATCCACCTCCCCTCCAGGGCCCCCTTCACCCCCTCCCGTCTCCTCCCCCCCGGGCGGTGAGGAGGTAAAACCCCTGAAAGAACCTCCCTCATCTTCCGAAGTCTCGAACACTTCCCTCCACTTGTTGCTGTCCCTGGTCTCTCGGTACTCTTCGTCATCGGAGTCCACTCCCTCTTCCAACTCCGACTCCGCGAACCCTTCCAGTTCCTCTTCCTCGTCGGTGGTGCCGAAATACTCCCTCCTAAACCTTGCTACCGGCTGAGGTTTCCTCGGGAATCTTTGGTGGAACGTTTCTGTTAAAACCTCGTCATTGACTTCCTCTGCAATCACCCAGGTGTTTTCTGACTCCGGTTCCCCTTCCCACGCCACCAAATACTCCACCTGATTTCCCTTCCACCTGGAATCGAGGATTTCCGCTACATGGTTGCGGCGTTCCCTCTCTTCCAAGGCTGGTCCCCTGACGTGCTCCCCTTCATGTCCCCCCCCTGTATGGTGACAGTAACGACCTGTGGAACACTGGGTGCAATTTCATGTGGTTGGGTAACCGGAGTTTGAAAGCCACCGGGTTGACCTGCTGAATGACCTCAAAGGGTCCCAATCTTCTGGGCCTCAATTTCTTACAACCCCCTTTGAACGGCAACCCTTGGGTTGACAGCCACACTTGATCCCCCACCCTTATGGTTTCACCTTCCCTTCTGTTCTTGTCTGCCTGCTTCTTATATTGTGCCTTGGCCCTTTCTAAGTTGAGCTGGAGCTGATGATGGATCGCTTCCATCTCTTCTACAAAATGTTCAGCCGCTGGGACGCTCCATCTCTCCCCTCCTTCCCCTGGAAATGCCCTGGGGTGACACCCGTAATTAGCCAAAAAGGGGCTCATCCCTGTGGACACATTCTCCGCATTATTGTAGGCAAATTCTGCCAGCGCCAACTTTTCGACCCAATCGTTCTCTCTGTCATTGACATAACACCTCAGATATTGTTGAAGAATGCCATTTGCTCTTTCCGCCTGCCCGTTGGTTTCAGGGTGCCGGGCAGTTGAAAAATTGACTTCCACGTGCAGCAAGCTCATGAGCTTCCTCCAGAACCTGGAAGTAAATTGTTTGCCGCGGTCTGAGATCACCCTCAAGGGAGCCCCGTGCAACCTAAAGATGTGTTCTACAAACAACTTCGCTGTTTCTTCCGCTGTGACTGCATGTGAGCATGCTACAAAGTGGCACATCTTAGTTAACAGGTCTACTACTACCATGATGGCTGTTTTCCCCTTGGACTTCGGCAGATCCGTCATAAAATCTATTGATACCGCTTCCCAAGGCCGTTCTGGTGTGGGTAATGGTTCTAATAACCCTGCCGGCGCCCTTCTTTCCCCTTTGGTTCGCTGACATTGGTCACACCCTCTTACATACTCCCTTACATCTTCCCTCACCTTGGGCCACCAAAATTCCCTGGTAACCAACCACATGGTCTTGTGTTGCCCAAAATGTCCCGCCGTGGGGCTATCGTGCAACTGCTTGAGTACTCTCCCCCTCAATTCACCTTCGGGTATATACAGTGCCCCTTTGTAATACAATGCCCCATTTCTTTCCTCAAAACCTCCGGGGCTCTCGCCCTCCCCCCTGAGACCTCTGAGCTTATCCTGGGCATATTCATCATTTTCCGTTTCCTCTACCAGTTCTCGTTGCCCCACCAGCGCCGCCCCACACACCCAGCGGTCCTCAGGGATGACATGTCTCTCTTCGATCGCCCCCTCCCCTTCCCAATACTCTGGTTTGCGTGAGAGCGCGTCCGCCCTGACGTTTTCTGGGCCTGGCACATAACAAATTTCAAAGTGGAATTTGGAGAATTCCTGTGCCCATCTCACTTGTCGTTGGTTGAGCACTCGAGCTGTTCTCCAATACTCTAAATTCTTGTGGTCGGTGCACACTTGCACCTTGTGTTGTGCCCCAATTAATAAATGTCTCCACCTCCGGAACGCTTCGTGAATGGCAAGTAGTTCCCTGTCATACACCGTGTAGTTCCTCTCGGATTTATTCAGCTTCCGCGAGAAGAAGGCACACGGTCTCCACTCCGACGTACTCCTCCCCGGTTGAAGAAGTACCGCCCCTACCGCCCGGTCGGATGCATCGGTTTCCACTCTCATGGGTTTTCGTAAATCCACATGCAGAAGTTGTTCTTCCAAGGCGAAAGCCCTTTTCAGTTCTTCAAATGCTCGCTCCGCCTCTGCCGTCCAAACAAATTTCTTCTTGCTGCTGAGGCAGTCGGTGATGGGCGCCGTCAAGTGGGCAAAGTTCTTGATGAACTTCCGATAAAAGTTTCCAAACCCCAAGAATCTTTGCACATCCTTCTTGGTCTTCGGTGTCTTCCATTCCAGTACCGCTTGGACCTTGCCTGGATCCATGGCCAATCCCTTGTCTGACAAGCGGTACCCCAGGAATTCCACCTCCTTGGTATGAAACTGGCACTTCTCCAGTTTCACCCACAGCTGGTTGGCTTGCAGCCTGCCCAACACTTCTCGAACGTCCCTCACATGCTGCTCCTCATCTTCCGAATACACCAACACGTCGTCTAAAAAGGCCACACAATTCTTGTAGAGCAAAGGTCCCAGAACGTGGTTAATAAAAGCTTGAAAGCACGCGGAGCCTCCTTGTAGACCGAAGGGCATAACGAGGTATTCAAAGGCTCCCAAAGGGGTGAACATGGTGGTCTTCCATTCATCCCCCTTCCTTATGCGTATCAGATTGTACGCCCCCCGCAGGTCCAGCTTTGTAAAAATCTTTCCCTTCCTTACCCTGGTCAAAATGTCATCAATTCGGGGCATAGGGAAAGCCAGGGGTTCCGACACTGCATTCAGGGCCCTAAAGTCACACACAAGTCTCGGCTTATCTGTGTTTTTTTTGTCCACAAAAAACACTGGGCTGCCCCCCACCGCTCGGGACTCTCTGATGAAACCTCGCTTCAGGTTTTTGTCAATGAACTCCCTCAGCTCCTGCATCTCCCTGTCTGACATGGCGTACAGCTTGCCCACTGGGAGTTGGGCCCCAGGGAGTAGGTTGATTTGACAGTCAAAGGGTCTATGCGGTGGCAGTTTGTCTGCTTCCCTTTCGCTGAATACGTTGCTCAGATCTGCGTATTGCGGGGGCACCTTCCCTTTGTCCATTACTTCCATCCCGGCTAGGGTGACTCTGGCTCCTCCCGGAACCTTCCCCTCCTTGCAGTGTTCTAGGCAATGCGCTGACCCAAAGGAGACCACCCTCTGATGCCAGCCCACTAGCGGATCGTGTAGCGCCAGCCAGCTCATCCCCAAAATGATGGGAGCTCCTCCCAAGGTGGCCACATTAAACGCTATCCGTTCGGTGTGCCTTGCCACCCTCATTATCATCGGGACAGTCTGTTGGCTAACTTCTCCCCCCAACAGCTCTCTGCCGTCAATCGTAGTCACCTGCAAGGGGTTACTTAAAGGGATGGTCTGTATCTGGTGCTCAGCTGCAAACTCCTTACTCATGAAATTACAGGAGCTGCCTGAATCCAAAAGCGCCTTGATCTTTAGTGGGTGTCCGTTTGGCAGTTCTAGTAACACCTCTATCACTAAAGCAGGTCTGGGAGGTTCCGGCGTGGGCACTTTCACTGCTCTTTGGCCTGGCTGCTGTGCCCCGACGGTGGCAGCCAGGCGTTGGCTTTTACTTGCTCCTTGCTTTTCCTCTTCCTTTTCCCCAACTGCTCCTGCCATCCCTTGCCATTCCTTTCTTTGTGGGCAGACTCTGGCAAAGTGCCCTGGCTGTTGGCAGAGATAACATCTCTTGGCGCTCTTTCCCTCCTTCCGCCCTTCACTGGGATTTGAAACTGCGCGCGCCCGCGCTGTTCCAACTTCCATCGGCTCTGCCGGCGGGAAAGGTGGCTCTGGAATGTCTGGAATGCGGAGCTCCCTCCAACGGTCTCCTTTCCCTTCCCGCTTTTCCAAAGCCCTCGCCTCCTGGCGCGCTCCTATGGACAGCGCAGATTTGGTCAGCTGATCCATAGACTCCGCCCTGGGCCCCCGGGAAAGTTCATCTTTGACGGCCGAAGAAAGCCCCTCTTCGAAAAGCATCTGGATGGGTTCCGCCGATAGGTCCCACCCCAATTTATGAATCAGCATAGTAAACTCAGTCCAGTACTCACGGACAGATCGGCTTCCCTGCTGGCAAGCCATTAACTGCCTTCGCACCACCCCCTGCTCAATGTCGCTGGAAAACATCAGGTCCATGGCACGAAAAAACTTCCTCGTGTCCTTTAGGATCTCATTATTCGCTGCCATCAGGGGTCTAACCCAGTCCTTCGCCCCCGATTCGAGATGGCCAATTACAAAAGCCACTCGCGATTCCTCGTCGGGGAAGTCATCAAACTGCAGGTTGAGAGCGTATTGCATCTCTGTTCTAAAGGCATGATAGTTCCTGGGATCCCCCCCGAATTTCTGCACCAATCCTGGCACCTTTCTGGCGAGCGGGGTGGTTTTCTCCTTTCCCTTTTCTGCATCCTGAGCCCTCCTCTCCTCAAGCCTCGCCGTTTGCAGCGCCAGCTGGATCTCCAACGCCCTGTACCTTTCTTCCAGGCTTGGACCCCCTCCAGCTGCTCCTGCTCCTCCAGTTCCGGCTGGGTTGCTCATGATGCCTTCTCCCTGCACAAGCTGGCTTTCAGAGACTTTCGGATTGCTGTGATGGGATGATGAGCTGCTTGTGCGTAAAATGCAAGTCCCTCAGAGTTTGATCAGGTTTTCAAACCTCTGCCTGTGACGGAGCCCCTCCAGCATGGCTGCGTCAATCGCTAGTAGAATCCGAAAGTGGTTGCTTTCGGAATCGTTTCCAACATAAAAGCTCTTTAACGGAAACACGTCTTCTGGACTCTCGGCGTGACAGTTTCCGGCGAGGAGTGGGTGTCCCTATAGGAGGTCCTGAGACCTCCCCACTGTTTTCGCTGGAAGCGTCTCTGAGCCATCCCTCCGACTCACTTTCCCTTGGAGTTCTTGCTCGCCCTCTACTGGTTCCCTCTTCCGCTGCTACTTCTCTCTCAACCTCAATGAGCCTTTGCACCTCCGGTTCTTTGGATGGCAGTTCCCTGACAGTACCCTTTTTGCTGCCTACTAAAAAAAACATTTTTGTTTAGACAAGTCTGCCCAAATATGTAAAACTTCCCACAGCCCTTAAATTTATTGAAAGGTTGTAAAGGTCCTGAAAATTTGTATCAACATGCTACAGAATTTCAAAAGCTGCTTATATTGTTTGCTTGAATAAATTAAAATATCTGAGGGAAGAGTGCAGTGTTTTGTGAATAAAGACTGTGCTAACAGACTATGCTGTGAGTGTCAGTTCCACACCACTTGAGCTGTGGGGCTACTTGAGCTGTGAATTAGAACCTGAATATGGATGCTTCTCTGAATGAAAAAAGAGACTGAAAATTCTTAAAATGACTTATTTATGGATGCATATTCCCATACTTGAAGACATGTTACTATGGAAACTCTGTTTTAGAAGCTTAGAGATTATTGTTTTGATTTAAATTGGAGTGCAATATCCAGCTTCTTTAATATAGCTGCCTCTCCCAGTCCCTTAGTGTATTCTGTGGTAAATTGTAGAACTGCAAAGATCACTCGGAGTGTCTTAATTTCTGTAGAAGCTCCTTCTATGATTCAGCATATTGATCTGGAAAAGAAACACAGCAGGATCCACAGAAAGCAGGTATCTGTTAAATTTAAGGGTCCTTCCTTCCCAGAAAGGGGGAGGGACCCTACTTCTCTTTAAACACCTGAGCATCTGAGGCCTTCCCAACAGATACTCTTCAGGTTAAGTATGACATCATGTTTACCTCAGTGGATAAGAATACTACACTGTGACAGATTACAATGTAGGCATTGTATCCAACGGTGTCTTTCAGCTAATGGCAGTGATAGGAGAGAAATAAGTTCAGTTTGCATTTTAATTCCACTTAATTCACACTTAAAAAAAAAGTTTTTAAAACTTTAATTTATTATTGTCAGAACAATATTTCTATATGGGGAGCTTATTGGGTTGTTTTTATTTTGATTATATATTTTGTGGTTTTATATTCAGATTTTGTTCTGTGAACCGCCCTGAGACCTCCGGGTATAGGGCAGTATATAAATTAAATAACACATAAATAACCATTGATAATAACCAAACAAATAAAAACCATTGATAATTACAAGAGTAAGCATCACCCTTGAGGTGACATTATAACAAGTGTGTAAACAAATACATTTGATCATTCCCACCTATATTAGATTATGAACACATCAAGAGCATGATTTCACTAATATTTCCCAAGATAAAGAAAGCACATGTCTATCTTGTTAGCATAATACTTCCTCATACGGATATGTATATTGTAAACGCTTATTTGGCTCTAAACAATATCTTTATATTAAAAAAAAATTCTGGCATTTTGTTTATCTTCTCTCTTTCTTCCTACAATTCACAGAGTTCCTTGTGAAGAGGGATTGACTATTGAACCATTCTGGGAATTGTAGATCTGGGAGGGGTATAGGGGTCTCCTGTCAACTCTCAGCATCCTTAATAAACGGCAGCTCTCTGAATTCAGAAGCCATGACTGTTCAAAGTGGTGTTATGGTGTTTTTAAATGTATGGTGTGAATGTGGCCTTAGTGATTAGCCATTGACACTACGTTTCCCTCTCAAAATCCCTGGCTGCAATCCTATAATCTTAAATTGGGAGTAAGCCTCATTGAAATCCATGAGATCTACTTCTGAAAAGCCACACGTAGGATTGTAAATTTCTGTTCTGTGGGTGCCAGTGTTACAGTGCTCTGCAAATGAGGTTTCTACATTTGCACCTGTATCCCTTGTGCAAGTGTCATGAAGCATCCAGATGCTTATTATTCTTAGTAGTACCGTGAGAAAAGTGGTTTGGTGCCTCAATTTTCTCGCGAAGAAGGCGATGGAGAACATAGCTGAGAATTAGATTCAATTTCCCTGGCTTCTGAGCTTGGTCTGCCCCTCACAATACTTGTTCCACACAGCCTTTGAATGCAGATTGTGATAGACTTCCAGCTTTGTCATTTGGAATTGATAGCACCACTCTTGAAAACATGTTCTAAAAAGTAATAACACTCCAGTACTGCTACCCGAACAATGGAGACAATAAATGGATTACATAACGTTTCTGAAATAACATCTTTTCCCCATTGTAAAATGACATGAAAGGCTTGAAACTGAATCTCCTTAGAGACAGTTTGCGACATCCGTCAAAAGTTTGCCCTCTTTCATCATCTCTCTCTAAACTTGCTATGCAAGAAGACATCTGTCAGTATGGTGTGCTGGTGGCAAGCCAGGCCATTTCCCTGTGTCTTCGTGTGAGGAATCGTAGCTAGGTGGTTGAACACATGCATTCACATCCAGAGTTCCCCTATGTATCAGTCCTGGTCATTTCCTGTTGGCAATGGCTTGGAACGCTCTCTGGATGAGAGTTGAAAAGCTACTGCCAGACAATATAGAAAATGTTGGCCCAGATATATGAAAACAACCAAAAGCAATGCAAAAAAACCAAACCAAAACCAAACAAACATCAGATAAATTGAGAAACAATACGAAATAGGCACCTGTGGCAGAGACATGATAAATCAAAGAACAAAAACACAGCAAATTAAAAACAAGACTGAAACCCTAACAAAGTGGACACTCAGAGTAAATACTCATTTATTCAGTTGAGAAAGCTTGTCAGAACAGAAATGGCTTCTGTTGTTTCCAGACAGTGCAGAAAGTGGGTGCCTCTGGTTCCACAGAACAGGGGAAGCCACAGTAAAAGCCATGCTCCACGTTCCTGTAGAACAGGCTTCTGATATCTTCGAAACTTGCAGGAGAAGCTCTGCCACAGACAGCCGGCACCTATTGGGTATATAAGGGACAAGGCAGTCTCTCAAGTAACCTGGTCCAGAGCTGCATGGGGCATTATAGGCTAGTATAGGCTAGTACTATATTCTGAATTCTGTCCAGTAGCAGACTAGCAGTTGTGCAAATCCAATGGCTAAAGTGTTATATGCTGCAACCTAGCCACTATGTTCTGCAGCAGCTGCAGCCTCAGGAATAATCTCACATAACGTGCATTGCAGTAACTAAAGATAAACAATTAACAAAATTCATGAATTCACGTCACATGCAGTATTCTAAATAAATATTAACAAAATTTCAGCAAATGACAATAAAATAAAACCAGCACCACCCATTATAATAAAACATACATTTGAACTGACTCTGTACATGATCCTGCCCCTTCCCCCAAAACATCTTCATCAAATGGAGCAAAGGAATTTAATAAAGCCACTCTTAGCTCTTCAGAATATGAAAAGCAAGCCAAAGGCTAAACGATAATTTTCTCCTCGTCGAGCTCAAAAAACACACACAAACATCAATCTCTTTCCATGCTTGAGGCTTCTCTTTCTCTGCGACCATCACTGCTGTACCTCTTTATATTAAACCATATTACTTTATTCTTCCCTCCCCATTCCTTTTTTGTATCATGTCTATTAGATTATGAGCTTGTGGGCTGCCTTATCTTTTAATGTCTGCTCATTGCTTAGAAAATTGTAGGTGCTTGGTAGATGATAGACAAATATTTAAATAAAGAATACCTTAACCTGACCCTTTTGATATAGCATCTAAGGCCCCGTCTGTATTATACATTTAAAGCGGTATCATACCACTTTAAACAGTTGTGGCTTCCCTCAAAGAATCCTGGGAACTGTAGTTTGTTAAAGGCACTGAAAGTTGTTAGGAACACCTCCCCCCCCCAAACAATTTCCAGAGTTCCTTGGGGAACAGGGTTGGGCTTTTAAACCACTCTGAAAATTACAGCTCTGTGTGGGGAATAGGAGGTCTCCTAATGAGTCTCAGCACCCTTATCAAACTACAGTTCCCAGGATTCTTAGGGGGAAGCCATTGCTATTTAAAGTGGTATGATACTGCTTTAAATGTACTGTCCAAATGGGGCCTTCAAAGGGAGTGCCCCAAAGCAGGAGAACCGGCTCCCAAATGCAGACAAATGAAGGGAAGAAAATGTTTCATATCAACAGAATGCTTCATAATAATCAAAACCTGATCGGCTACTTCTGGGCTGGGAGCCTTGATCATTCGGTTACAGAAGTATTTACTTTCCGCTTTCAAGCCCTGCTATGTATAAGGAAAGAAAAGCACAGAACAGAGCAAAGTATTTCCAAAATATAAAAGTCCTTTGAGTCTAGACTTTCAAGGCCTCCCATGGTGTCAAGAGCTTCTGAAGACATGTCTCTGGGATTCCATTGTATAATTCACAAAAGACTCAGCAATTCGCTTTCTGTACATTATCTGTCAGATTTCTACTATACTCTTATGGATTTTTTTGGGGGGGGGGGTTGAGTGGGGGAAGGAAGTCAAGGATACTGATATGAGAAGCCTTTGTAAGAGAAGCAGAATGTACACTGGCTGAAAAGGATGGGCACCTTGATTGAACTACGACACTCTTTAAATGAATTTCATTTTGAAAAGATGCAACACTCAACATGGCTGTTTCAGGCACAAGAAAAAGTGTTGACTTCAAGCGGCGCCACAGGCAAGAACACACCGCCCCTTGAGTGCGCTGCTATCAAAAGTTTCATGTCTGATTCAACTCCTGCTAAATGGAATAATTAAATGGTCAAGCCTCAGACACCAGCCGTACTGCAAAATGTTCCTGAGGCCTGAAACGGCAACCCAGGGTGTCAGCAAATAAGCGCTTTGGGTGGGCCTCAACAAAGGCTCCTGTCACTAGCAGTGGCAGACTGATATGAGCCAATTCAGGAATGTCATTCTTACACGAGGGTGGGTTGACCCTACCGTCCATCACTATTGATTGAATAATACTTTATTTAGAAGTGCTCACTCTGTCGTTTCTTTTCCTCTGCAGAGCCTGCTGGCTTCTGCTTCTCCCTAAACAGTACAAGCCAGGGGTGCCAACTCCTAGGGGACCAACACTTTTGCCCCCCCCCCAATACTATGGGAGGGGGGGTCCAGGATGGCGGAGGCGGCTGAGCATGGAGCTGAGTGTGGTATGGCTTCAGTGGCTGGCTCCTCCTCCTCTTCCTGCTGCAGAGGGGAAGGAGTGGGAAAGCAGCTCTTGGCTGGTGGCAGGGGCAGGAGGAGGAAGAGGATGACGATCAGAGGAAAGGAGACGCCGGTGATCGAAGCTGCACTGCAGCCACGTTTGGCTCCACCCCTTGGCTCCTCCTGATGTCCTGCCATTGTGATGTGACATCACATGTGTGACATCACAAACACAATGTCGCACACACCCATCTCCTTCTCAAGTTGACACCTTTGGTACAAGCCTATGCATGTCTTCATTGTTCAATGGAGCTTACGTCTAGAGAGGAGGAAGGTCAAAAGGCAGAGATGAGGCAGGCTGCTGAAGAAGCCAGGGAGTCTCCCACTCCTGCAGCAACAAGTTCCCCTTCAGCCTGTTTTCCTAGAACATATGGAGGAATGAAGAGAGCAGAGCAGAGATTGGTTGTGTGCACCTGCAGTCTACAATGGCTTGGGTCAAACACTGGAGAGGAGATAGGCAGCTGTAGGAAGGTGAGGATCTTCAGCCCTCGCAACTGCCTCATTGGGGCAAGATCTACTGGGAAGAGTTGCTGGGATTACTGTGCCTGCACTGTTTTGGTTGCTTTGAATAAAGAGTTGACTGACATTGTGTGTTTTTATTGCTGACCTACACTTGACTTCGGCTCCTAACAGTTAGTGCTGCAGCAGTTGGATTACGTATGTTGTGTGACCATTCTTGGTGATGGGACAGTTATAAATCCCAATAATAATTATAGTCGTACCTTGGAAGCCGAACAGAAGCCGTTCCAGAAGTCCGTTCGACTTCCTTGGTTCGGAAACCAAGCCGCGGCTTCCAATTGGCTGTAGGAAGTTCCTGCAACCAATCAGAAGCTGCAGGAATTGTGCTGGACATTCAGCTTCCAAAGAACGTTCATAAACCAGAACACTCACTTCCGGGATTGCAGGTTCAGGAGCCAAAACACATGCGTATCAAGGCGTTCGGCTTCCAAGGTATGACTGTATAATGGTCTCAAGCTAATATTTTTGGTTTTTAAAAACTGTTCCCCAGCCCCACCAATAATATATACCACCCTGAGCTCCTTAGAAAAAAGAAGAGATGTAAATTTAGTCACCCAACTAAGTGCTACTCTGAGTATACCCAATGAAATCAATGGATGTGGCCTGCTGAAATATGTTGATTTTAATCCACCCTGATTATGACATACTCTGTGAACAGTTTTACTCCTCCTTGCAACCCTGCTGAAAAATCAACAAAAGGGAACAGTCATTTCACAGGTCAAAACTACGAATGAGAAGTGTCCCCCTGTTCTTAACCTTTCTTGACCTGGGAAATTGTAAAGTATAGATATATAGCCCCAGAGATCAGTGGGTAAATCATGTCATGAGACTCTTAATCTTGGGGTTGTGGGTTGAAGCCCCATGTTGGGCAAATGATTCCTGCATTTCGGCAGGAATAGATGACTCTTATTAAAGAAAGTGTAGCTGTAGCCCTCCTACACCAGCTGCCCCGTGAATGGGGAGGAAAGGCATTGACATTCCCGTGGAGAGGTGTTTTCATCTGTCCTGTGTGAGAGAAAGCTTCTCCTCCTTCCGGAGGGGTTGGGTTGTGAGCGGGAGCCGATTCCCGCGTCGCGCAGGGGGCGTTTGCCCCCTGCCTTGCCTTCATCACTGGCGCGCCACGCCTCCTGGTTGGGCACCCAATTGGGTGACACTGCAGGGGCGTGGTCTAGCTGTTCAAATGTGGCCGCGCCAGCTTTCTCCACCATTGCACTGCCGATCTCCACGAGTCACCCACCCACCACTCTCTTTAGAGCGTAGCTTATTGCTTGACCTTGCTATGGACCCACGGTTGGTTGCCCTGGTTGCCCAGGTGGCCTGGTAGGAGTTTTTTCCATTTGGCAAATTGGCACCAGCCTCTTGGGTTTTTTTGCCTACCTTGTAGCAATCATCACAACTTTCTCGGTATTTGGCGGTTATGCATTAGAATGTGTTGTTGGTGTATGGAAGGGCAAGGTGTGGCCATCGCCTACCCCTTCACTTATGGGTATTCCGTTAAAGGAATCCGGCAGTCGTGGATCCTGTCCGATGCCTGTGTGGCGGGGGGCCATGGCACGACCCTGGTGACATCAGGGTAGAGCTTATAGTTGTATTTGCATCAACAGGCTCCCCCTACTGGTGGTTAACCCTCCGTCTGACTCACCCCTCTCCGAGTGGGTGGAGTCAAATCTGCCGTTGTCCAATGCCTAAGCCAATACCTTCTCACATGCTGTAATCAATAAAGTTGTGGCCTTTTCTAGCCCATTAACCTAATATCCTGTGTCCACGTGTCTTTATTATTCCCAAGTAGGGGGCGGGTCCTCGAATCATAAGAATAGTTGCAAGGGTGGACTTCTAATGAAATGTGGGCATGCTTCAGGAATGGGGTGTTCAGTGGATGAGAGGCTGAGCCAATGAAAACAGGAACTGAGCAGAAAGAACAAGCAGTCTCTTTTGTATTGTAGATTTCTGAGGAAATATTTATTGAGACCTTTTGATGGGTGCCATGGGAGCTATTGGTGGTTATACTGGTGCCCACGGGCGCCACCTTGGAAAAGCACATTTTAAAGTGTTTGCCCTAGATGGGAGTAGGGCTCTGCTTCGGGTAGCAAAATGTCTTGGGCTGGCACTGTTCCATGGCTCTAAGCAGCTCTATGGATTCTGACTCCAAAGCTTCATTTCCCTACCCTCACATATGGGGTGGGGGGAAGGGAAGATTAATGCTATTATGTAATATCAATAGGATGTTACTTTTAAATGAGTTACCAGAGATGTGGCATGTCATTATACAGAGGTCATAATGTAGCCTGCAATTTCTAAATTAGCTATACATTTGATTTCTGAGCTCCAGAAGGAATCTGACAGATGGCTACGCTCATGTCAGGGGAATAAGTTGGTATTAAATAGGTCTAAAAATAGCCTGAAATGCCTTGAGATTCATCTCCAAGTTACAGTTAAGGGCCGAACTGTAATTTTATAACCAGTGGAGATCCTTCGGACAGGTTCATTTTAAACTTCAATTTTGAAAATTGGACCATTGGCCCCAGAAATATTGGAGAGATCCTTGTGTTGCTGAATATTAATGGGACTGATGTCACACCACAATCCAGAGGAAATTAAGTGGTGGAGTCAACCGATCATTTCTTTATTCAGAAATACTAGGCTGATAAATGGCTAGTTTGAAGCTTTTGGTGTTTACATGGAAACTTTTTTCTAGTTTTTTATTTATGCTTGTCAAATTTATACATTTTCATTAGTTTTACAATCAATTTAACATCTCAGAATTTGACTTTCTTCCCCCTTTTTCTGTGGTTCCTTAATTTTTTTTAATATCTTCTGCATATCCAAATTAATTTAACTTGCTCATTTAATTATCTGTAAATATAAACTCTTATAAAACTACTGGTAGTTACAATAATGCTGCTAATGTTTTTTATGTGTTTACAACTTATCTGTAAATATTCAACAAACCATTTCCATTCATTTATAAAATGTTTGTTATCTCGATTGCTTATTCTTCCTGTAAGTTTCACCCTTTCTGCATATTCCATAAGTTTTGGGATCCATTCTACCTTTGATAGGACTTTTGCTTCTTTCCATTGTTTACATGGAAACAATTGACTGATTTAAATTAAATATGTTATGAAAAGGGATTGCGTGGAACACATGACCCCTCTTTTCCACTCTCAAATGCAAACAGAACTTCTTTAAATTTAACACACTCAAGAAACAGTCTTTTCCTACCTGCAGCCTCTGACCTCTTTGCACACTGCCACCTACTGGCCCTTGTACTTATATTACTAATACCACACGTCCAGTGAGATTTTACAGGCGCCTTGAAAACAATCTCACAAAAGTCAGTACATGCAAAGGAGAAAAGGGATGTACACACCATACATTAAAACCGCAATCACACACACACACACACACACACCACATCCTGGGACCTGTAGCTTGCTGAGGGTGCTGAGAATTGTAGCTCTGTGAGGGAGCTAAACTACAGTTCCCAGGATTCTTTAGGTGGGGCGGTGTGTGCTTTAAATGTGCTTTAAATTGCTCTCCATCCATCTCCATCTCCATCCATCTCTTAAGACATGATAAGCTGCATCTGCCAAGACCAAAGCAGTGGAGCAGATATCAAATTCCAGGATGCTGCAAGCTTAGGCATATAAAGTGTGGAGGAGATGGGAGGGGAGCTTATATCTTAACACATAGTTCACACAAAGAAATGGGGAGTAAACACCTAGGTACACTTGCTGTCAATTTTTTTAAAATAATGTTCTTATTTATTTTCATGGTACAGAAGATAAATTTTGAGAAACCAATTGTTACAACAGAATATGTGGAGAGGATACTTCCAGGTTGTAGAAACTCCCAGATCAAACTTCTGGTACCAATTAAAACTCTCCTTAAATTAAACTCCTGCACTGGGACTGTGTTGTCACTTCTGGTGGTATAATTTAGTACCCTCCCTTTCTCTGGTGGCACCATAACCAACAACCACCCCAAAGGAGCCAGGCGGTTGTTTTGACCACAAGCAGAGAATGCAGTGGAGCTGTCTCTCGCCATTTTGGCCCAAGTCTATCCAAAATGCCTTGTTCCACAAGGACAGGAACAATTCTGTAACAGCAAACCTTTGGAGTAAGGACTTTTAGAAAACATAAACAGGAAAGCAGAGCAGAGCTAGGTGGCATTGTCCTAGTTTCCAGATGTAAACAAATAACAGCTGAGTTAACAATATGACCAACAGGCAAGTCATTAGCTTCCTGCTGACCAGATCGTTGCACACTTAAAATCCTCTTGAGAGACTCCTTCTCAGATCTTTATGTACTCAGTCTGCATGTTTGTGTCCCCCCTCCCCCCCTCTCTTTCTCTCTCTCTCACACACACACTTTAAGCCAGGGGCCAGCAACCTTTTTCAGCTGTGGGCTGGTCCACTGTCCCTCAGACCATGTGGGGGGCTGGACTATATATTTTTTTTGGGGGGATGAACGAATTCCTATGCCCCACAAATAACCCAGAGATGCATTTTAAATAAAAGGACACATTCTACTCATGTAAAAACACGCTGATTCCCAGACCGTCTGTGGGCCGGATTGAGAAGGCGATAGGGCCGGATTCAGCCCACAGGTCTTAGGTTGCCTACCCCTGCTTTAAGCCCTTGAGTACTCTGGTGAATAATGACTGATTAGGTACCATCAGCAAATTTGATGAGCATCCCCTCGTCCAATGTTCTGAACTACAATTTCCAGGGTTGGGTTAGGTTGGGTTGTACTTCCTATTGCTTCTGGGCATGGTTCAGCCAGTGTAAAGCACTTTGCAGTGCTATGCTATTTCATGGGAAAGTTAAGTGCATCCTTCACCACCCCCCCCATCAAAATAAAATGTGATGTGCATGTACTTTGTTATCTTTAATTCATTTTCCATATTTCTAGACCACCCTTCTATCATATGGAGTGTTAGATAATTCCTCATTGAGTATTCCACATCACCATTGAGGGGCCAATACCCCCAACAGGGGGATTCAGTCTCAGGATATTTCTCTCTCTCTCTCTCTCTCTCTCTCTCTCTCTCTCTCTCTCTCTCTCTCTCTCTCTCTCTCTCTCTCTCTCTCTCCACACACACACACACACACACACACACACACTCTGCATTTTTGCCTAGAGAACTGCATTGCAAAATATGGAGAAGTGTGGATTTTGAAGGGAAGCCACATTTTGGCTCCTATATACCTTCAGGAAGTGTAAGTTAAGTAAGTTTGCATTAAAAACTGAGTAAATCTCTCTGCATTCCCTACCCCTAAGAGAGCCGTAGGTACAATCTATAATTTATGAAATCTCCATGGATTCTGCTTAATAGTTAAAACAGAGACTGGGCTTCTTGTACGATATCTAAAGCTTTAAGTTTTCAGGTTGTTACTAAATTGTAAGGGATATTTCCCAAGGCAGGCAAATACAAAAGCTTCTTTCTCAACCTGACATTGCTTTGATTGATGTTACCCTTAAGAGTACAGTTCAGAAACAGATTTATAAAACATCTGCTTGCTTTCAAACACTCCGTCAGCAGCCACTGAAAAGTTTTGTTATCTGGGGTTAGCAGTAGCTTCAGATTCAGTTAGGCCTCTAGTAAAATAAACATCCGTAATATGTGTTTGCAAAGTCAAATGCATAGCCTTTGAGGGCATACTAGAGACAGGGAGAGACATTTGCTATGTTAACAGGTTGTTTTTAATAGGGTTCATATTTTAATGTGAGCTAACTGAATTAGTGGAAATAATGTACCAAAATAATATACCATTAGGGGAAAAATTGCCTGCAAAAATTAATATGCTAGGCAAAATGGTATAGAAATATGTGCATATTAGGAGAGATGACAATGAAAATGCATGCAAATTTTCAAGCAACCTTTTTTAAAAAAAGAAGACTGCAAATGTAGGCAGAAATTGGTTGGATCAAATTTAAGATTGGAAACTAGGAAACAGAGAAACCAAGATTAACAGAGTCATATATCCTTAGTCACCTGAATGAAGATTTGGATGATTGTGCCGAAAAAAAGAGGGCAGGCTACTGCAAAGTCTGAATTGAACCTTAGCTCAGAAAAAGGAAAAGGCAACTTAAAAAAAAATATTATCCTAAAAACAACTTTATATAGAACCAAGGCATTGTCTGAACAAGAAGACTGCAGTGGGCCTGTTGCACTCCTTATATATTTCCCATGCACAGTATGTGTTAATTCCATGTACAGCATGTTAGAGATGGCACCACTGGTATATTTCTCCTTTCTTTTAATCCTTCTTCCCATGTGAAAATAGTTTAGTGAGGCTTGAGTTTCCACCCAGGGTGTTTTGTGCCTCACAGTTACTTGTGGCTATGCACATGGCAAATGGATAATTGCCTGTTGTTCACACCCTCTCAAAGCAAATGCATCTATCATACTAATTTCCTTCCTTGCTTTCCAGCATCTTTCCCTGGCCATTAATTATCCATCACCTCAGTGTTTGCTTCCTGACCCTTCCCTTTTATCGCAAGACATAATCAACATTCATTTTTAATTAGACTTTCAGAAACAGCAGCCCTGTTGGTTTTAGGAGCTGTTGTTTCCCTCTCATCCACCCGCTGTCCTTCCTCACTTTCAGACAACACTCTGAGGATACCTTTCAGCAAAGCCCCCGATCAAAACATGGCTGCCAACTGAACAACAGGCGTAAGAGGTGCATGCCTGCTTAGTGGAAGTACATATCTGAATTTTATGGTTATGAAATACATTCTCTGGATACTAAATGGTTTCCAGAAGTAGGCATCTGGAAAGTTGAAGCAGATTGCAAAATTTAAAGCTGAAGACACTAAAGATGCAGAACAACAAGAGTTGCAAGTCTTGAGAGTGGGTGGAAGGAGGGGCAGAGAGAAAAGATTTCATGGCTACAAGTTGCAGCCCAAGAGACAAAAGTCAGTCCCAGGTAGGGTCAAGCTGACGCTGCAGAACCTTGGACAGCTCAAGGCAGACAATTTGCTTCACTGTGGTCTGGAGTTCAATGGAAGCACTTTGTAACTCTTGAGCTAGTTTACACCATCAAGTTTCCACCTTATTTCTGAATTGTAGAGAGCCTTTGACCAGGAGTCTAGTGCTGTGTCATCTCTTAGTTGGCTACCACCTTGTATCAAGTGGGACAGTCACTTGGGAAGTTCTGGTTTAGAGGGTGTTGTGCCCGATTCATGAGTCTCCAGAAGAAGAGATTCCTAGCCTGCTTATTTTGTGCCTGGTTTTAGCACCTGCATGGCTTGGACCTCTAATTTCCCTAATCCAGTTGCCTCCTCCTCCTCTGTTTGTGACTCTTTGTTGCTGCTCAGGGTCATGGTGAGGACACTAATGATGTTTCAAATGGAGAGATTTTCAGGATAGAGTATAGCCTCATGTCCAGGGGCCAAATGTGGCTCTCCAGGTCTATGAAGTCACACCCTTTCCCACGCCATATCCTTCACCACTCCTGCTCCACCCTCTCCTTGAGCGTTTTTGAATAGCTGATGTCATGAACCGGCAGAACAACAGGGAGGAGGAGGAAGAAGAGGAAGAGGATCCTGGTGAGGGGTGTATCCAGGACTGGGACACACCAGGGCAAGCTGGGGATGGGGAAGGAGAGGTTGGTATAGGAAGTACTCACAGGGTGATGGAGGACATCATGAGGGGATTGGGGGATCAATGCACAGGAACCAGAGCAGCAGGACCCATCACCAGAGCCAGAGAGGACCCTGTATCCACTAAGACAACAAGTAGAGGGAGCAGTGGGTGGGGCGCTCTAGGAGGCTGAAGCAGGCAAGGACCCACAGCCCAGTTCACTAGCTGGCCAGGTGGGGCTCGCTAGCTCTGGGAGTGATTCCTCAGCTGGAGTAGGTTGGGAGCAGGTGAGGGTCACATGCCTCATCAAGCCCACATGCTGAAATTAGCATGCATAATATAAAAGGCAAGCAGAGCTGATCAACTACTTAGGCAAGTAGTCTGATCAACTACTTAGGTTGGTTGGACCACAGCTTAGCTGTTCCAAGGAACTCTTCTGGACTGTGCTTCAGGTTTGACTCTGGACTGTATCCTGACTGTTGGATTTTGGATTTGCTGTCATGTAGGCCAGGATAGCTAGAACGTGTCCTTCGACTGTGATAATGCCTCTTTCTTGCTTAGGTGGAGAGATGTGTGTGTAGTGTGACCTTGCTGATTTCCCTTGATCTCTCAGTAGCTTTAGATACAATTGACCGTGGTATTATTCTGAAGCAGTTGTTGAAGTTGGGAGTGGGTGGTATCCATTTACAGTGGTTCTGGTCCTATTTGGGTTAGCCCCATCACTGACACAGAGGAGACAGACCTAGCTGCATCAAGAGGACCAGCAGTGTCAGCTATGGAAGTGCTGAACCCAGTTTCCTACACCAAGTCTGCTGCTTGGTATAAGATCCAAGGATCTTATACACAAAATCTGAGATGGCCTCTATGGTTCCCTCCAGATGTGGTCTACAACTAGCCCCACCAACATGGTCAAGGAGAGTAGGAAAAAAGATGTCACAAGTCAATCAATGTCAAGCAACCATGGTTCCCACAAGGGATTCTTTGTTTCCATTGTAAAAGGTTCTCAAGTCCAAGGCTATGACAAAAGATGTATTTGGCCCAGGCAACTGGGAGAGGGCACAGCCACTTTGGTTTTAAAGGTGCTGCCTCTTGAGTTTTCAAGGAAATTTGATCAGTGACACCATTTCAGCAGGAAAACAAATTTCCAGCTGTGAACAAAGCATTGACTTGTAGTGGGCAAATTAGTACTTGTTCCAGAGAGAATTTTCACTATTTTTGAAAGAGAATTTTGACAGATTGCCAGCATACCAGGTTCTTTTCTTTGTCAGGTTGCAGTTTTCCCTTGTCAAAACTGTCTTTCAGTCTACCAAGAAAGCAAAGAAAATGCGAGACAAAGCCCTAAATATTATCTGCTTTTGTCAGTGATGAAAATGGTGTGGTTTTTGTTTTGTTTTTGTGTTCTATAGCACTTGAAGAGTACAATCCAGTACTAAGTTTACGTACACTCAAGTCCCATTAAGATCGATAGAACTTTAGGCTGCAATCCTATACACACCTACCTGGAAGTAATCTGCATTGAAGTCAGTGAAAGTTCTGAATAGACATGTATAAAATTGTGCTGTAAGGTTGCTATCCCATAGAAACGTACCTGGGAGTAGGTGCCATTGTAATCAGTAGCATTGTCTTCTGAACAGGTTTTCCGAGGATTGTACTGTACGTAAACTGAACACTACACTTAACAGCGCATCTGGATTCTTCCTCAGAGGCAGTGGTCACATCTGAAGGACCTTCATAGGAGGATTCTTATGCAGCTCTTCAGATGTTTGGCAATGGCTACTATACTACCTTTCAGTCTTTTCTCCAGGTTTCTACATGATTTCTGCTATTAAAACAAGAATAATTCAACACTTGCTTTTGAAAGGTCTGAAAGAACCTTAAAGGTTGTGTATGGGAGCAAACCTACCTGCTTGCTGCTCCAGGGGTGCCCAAACTTTTTCTTAAAGAGGGCTAGATTTGGTGAAATGAAGGGCCGTGAGGGCCGACCAAAGTTGTTGAACTTTTCTTAGGATTGAAGTTCTTGAGCTTTTTGAAGTTGCTGAGGGTTTTGGGTTTTTTTTGGATTTTACCCCAGGAAATAAACTGCCACAGGGGCTCGATTAAACCAACCGGCGGGCCGGATTAGGCTCCTGAAATGGACTTTGCACATTATGCAGTGTAGAAATGCATTGGTGTATCCTACCACTGCAAGCGAGGGACGCGGGTGGCGCTGTGGGTTAAAGCCTCAGCGCCTAGGGCTTGCCGATCGAAAGGTCGGCGGTTCGAATCCCCGCGGCGGGGTGCGCTCCCGCTGCTCGGTCCCAGCGCCTGCCAACCTAGCAGTTCGAAAGCACCCTCGGGTGCAAGTAGATAAATAGGGACCGCTTTCTAGCGGGAAGGTAAACGGCGTTTCCGTGTGCAGCTCTGGCTCGCCAGAGCAGCGATGTCACGCTGGCCACGTGACCCGGAAGTGTCTTCGGACAGCGCTGGCCCCTGGCCTCTTGAGTGAGATGGGCGCACAACCCCAGAGTCTGTCAAGACTGGCCCGTACGGGCAGGGGTACCTTTACCTTTACTTACCACTGCAAGCAAATGAAAACAATGGCAGGATTCTAATAACACTTGAAATGTAACAATCAATATGGACAATATGGACGGATACAAATATGGATTATGAAATAATATGCAGTTGAAAATGTTGGCAATAAGACCCATGGAGGGGATGATGGGAAGTCTGGAGATTCGGAGAAATCTCTAAATGTGGGTATTTACTTGGCATTGTTATAACTCCACACTTGTAAAATCAAATAAAAATCATTTTCAAAAAAAGAGAGAAATGCATTGGTGTATCCTGAAGCATTTTCTAAATGCCTCAAACATCAGTATTTACTCTTTCAGTTTCTAAAATTTAATAGAGTGATCTAATAAAAAAAATAGTTACAATAATTTGCTCACTCACTTCTTGTCTGTTTGCAATGTTTTGCCTTCAGCTGCATTTTATCAGAAAGATGAATAAACTAAAGAAGTAGGGAGAAGAAACAAACCCTAATACCATGGAGATGGTTTTGAAGAGAAAGGGTAAATTTTCAGAGACTTTTCCTAGCTGTTCAGCATGGATCTTACATTTCTCATTTTGGCTTGTTTATCCATGGCTATGAAGGAATATGTATTCTTGTCAAAGAAAGGTAGGTGTATGATAACATGAAATGATTAGGAAGGTAGAGGGGAAAGTAGATATGATAAGCCAGTGATATCTGACGTTCAGCCAATATGAATTTGAGAGACTTCACTAACTTGAAAGAGATTATGGCATTGGAAGAACAGAACCATTATGCAAAGCTCCTTGATATGCATGCAAATCAACTCATAAGCATCTGCTCATCTTTCTCCAGATCACTCTCCACAAATAGCGCAATATTTTCCTGGTTTGTGCACCTAGCCATTTAAGTGACACTGGAATTGTTTTTCATCATTTCACTGGAAATCTAAATAATATTTTTTGTAATCCCCATGGAGGTTACTCTGGTTGTAAAAAGAGACGGCTAGAGTGGGTCAAGATGATTGGACAAGTGTAGCCTGGCAGATTCCCTTTTGTTGAGAGGATTGGTGCAGATGGGCCCAAACACCTTTGCATGGCCTTCTGGTAGACAGCATGCCTTTCTTCCCAGAGTTTCCATCTCCCTGTGGGGAATGATGTCACCAAGCTGGTGATGAAATTCAGAAAGGGACTGGAAGAGAGACAGAAGCTGTGTCCACACTAGGGTGTCAATGTGTATGTGGGTCACAATTTCTGTGTATTCATTTGTGCACCTTTGTCCACCCGTTCTTTCCATTTTTATGCCTCCAAAATCTACCCTCATGTTTCCATCTACTCTAGTGGATCATATAGTACAGGCACCCCGAAGCTCAGCCCTCCAGATGTTTTGGGACTACAGTTCCCATCATCCCTGACCACTGATCCTGTTAGCTAGGGATGATGGGAGTTGTAGTCCCAAAACATCAGGAGGGCCAAGTTTGGGGATGCCTGATGTAGTAAGGATCCATTCCTCTGTGTGTTCCTCATCAAGCTTAAGTTCTGGAAACTTGAGGTTGATTGTGGGCATGAAATTATGATCGTGGGTATTGATTTACCTTTACACACACAGCTTTTTAATTTTTTAAGTGCAAGTTTTCGGATATACCAGATTGTATGAAAGAGTAGTTCAATTTTTTTAAAAAAATAAAAATAAAAATACAATGTGTGTTACTCCAAACCAGGAAACCTGAGAACTGTTGTGGGCATGTCAGTGAGCCAGGGGTTGTACTAGATTACCTTTTGTGTTCCTTCCAATTCCATGAATTCTATGATCCCATGAAATATTTTTGAAATGCATTTTTTTTCAATATACCAGATTTGCACAAAAGAGCAGTATTTATATAGCTTCAAGCTAGGCAATGATTTGCTCACATGTAAAGATGCTACTTCTTTTTCTCCCCTTCCTTGCCTCCTGTACCCGCAAGAGCAAATTTAATTTTTTTAATACAACTGTTTTGTGCAAGATCAGTTCTGCAGAATAGAGCTGTTTTAGAAATAAGAATAAAAATACTGTGAATATGCCTTCAGCAACAACTGGTAGAAAGAGGAAGACCACATCCTTTCATTTGAGCTGATGAAACAAAATGGAAGATTCAGCAGTAGCTGACACCCACTGAGCATATATGCACTTTAGTTTGTCCACAGTTGGGTAGTGTGATTTTATAAGGGGTTTTTGGTTCCTTATTGAATTTTCTGAGGATTGGGACAATCTCAGTTTAGCAATGGGATGGGCTACCACTTGGAGGAGGAGGAGGGTGTTGTATGGCTGCCACACACAAAAATAGAGGCACCAGCTGCTTCAAATCCACATTGAAGTCCAGTGTGGGCGAGTTTAGGGCTGCTCTGAAAAAACCATAAGGTGCTGGTGGGATGAGCAAAGTATTTCTGTGTGTGATTATTGCTGTGAAGTCCCACCTCTCTGTAAATAAAGCAGGTATCATAAAACACCAGCAGTATTCCTACTATCTTGTTCCAAAGAAAGTAAACCAGGGTGTGGGACCTCTTAAAGATGCTGTTGGACTGCAACTCATTGATCATCATCAATGCTACCTGGGAGGAAGGGGACTGACAGGACTTGGGAGTCCAACACCATCTGCAGAGCCATCCTTGAAATAGACCTACTGCAATCTCAGTGCTCAAATAATCAGGGTTCACGTGTGTTTTTTCCTAAGCCAGTGCAGCCTAACTGTTGTCAAAGGGCTTGTATTATTTTGCAATATTTTCATCAGGTGTCCAGGAATTATTCTGCTAGATTTCACAAGCAAGCATCTGCAAAGACAATGAACAGATCAGAGCAGCATGACTTTACCGCTTGTGCACATTGGCACTTTACAACAGCAGATAATGTATAATCATTTTCCTGAGCATACACTCTTGAGCCTTATTGTTAATCAAGGAGCAGAGAACTTCATCTGATTCTGCTGCCTCCTGTCCCAAGTCAGATTTCCCCATCTCCAATAATCTTTTGTTTTGTTGGGGCAGCCTTTTATGTCTTCTTGAGCATCAGTTGTTATCTTGTGGGGATGGTATTTTTATATGTGCAAGGCACAGCAGGAATTAAACTAATCCCCAACAATGATAATTTAGCACCTTTGACAAAATACATGCTAGTGGAGCTACACCAATACAAGGATGATAACAGATGCCCTGAGTTCCAAGGGCACCATTAATTTCAAAGCTCTCTGTAGGACTCGGGTGTTATTAGCTGCTTGGAAAAAAGAGAGGTGGGAAGACAGTTCAGAATAATCTCTGGAAATCATGCAACTATATGGGAATTAACTAATTTTGCGTAAAGAAACTTTTTTGATTCTCCACCCACCCTTCCAGAATTTCTTTTGTTGTTGAACAAGGATAAACAAGGAGAGGGCCATAATTTTAAAGATATGAGAGCAGATTCAAAAATAAAGTCAAAATTGTGGGCAAACATAATTACAAAAGATTAACAACCAGTCCAGGTGTGTATCTCAAGCAGTGAGAAAAATCATTTCCTTGTTCCAAACCAGTATTTTACAGCTCCCCTAGTTAATCACAAACTGCCCATCTCTGGACTACACTGAAGGGTACTGCTCCAGGGTGTATTCAGAGACGAACCGGCACATTTTTACCTTCATTTGTTAAAACATTTGTTCTGCATCTAGATTCTCATTCTTAGGCCCCACAACTGCTGCAAAATGCATGAGAGCAATCCTAACCCCTGACCCAAGCTGCAGAGGAGGGGTATAGGTTCCCTCTGCTGGTTTCCACCAGCACATGGGTTGGGGGTTGGTTGCACCTGCTGAGAGTGCAATCTGTTGATAAGGTGCCACTCATGTTATCGGTAGATAGTATTGTCCGTTTGCATTTCTTAGTGCAGAAAGTATTGATCTGATGTGTAGAGATCTTTCCTATTCTAATTAATTCAAGAGGGTTCTGGAAGCTTCTCTGTGTGAAAGAAACAAGCAGAAGGTTCATGATGTTTGGGTTATTCTTTCAGAGAAGCTGAGTACAACTGGCTTAAACTGGTTCTGTCATCTCTTCAGTCAAGGTCATGCTGACTATAAAAGTAGGGCCAGAAGGAGCCTGGGTTTCACTTTGTCTTTCTGTCTCTTTCCTTCTGGTGTGGTGTTCTGTACATATTATGCTTAGTGTTAAGGTTTAGACTTATTATAAGTTATAGTAAGTTTAAGTTAAGTCTGCTGCAACTGGATTTCATATGGACAATGTCAATCCTGAATGTATTGGATTTGTGACCATTATGCTAATTTGCCTTCAGTAGCGGTAAAGCTCTGCTGGATGAAATTTAATTGCCTCTGGTCTATTTTTGGGAATCCCACAACGTGTTTAAGTTTTTACTCTTCTAATTATACATTGGGACCTACTGTGGATGAATATTGAGTAGAATTTCAATGATAAGTATAAGGCCCCAAAATGAGGTGGAATGGGGAGGGGATGGACTAGCCAAGGGTCGGCTGGATTTTAAGCCAGTCCAGCATTCAGCAAACTTTTTTTAAAGAAAGATATCCTCTCCCCCAGACAGTGTGAGTGGCAGGGTTTCAGATGTACCTCTTATTTTCAGCCTCATTGTTCTCCGTGTGGGACTTGGGACTAAGGAACAACTAGGGCGCAGAGCTGCTTCCAGTTCCTGTAACTGGCAGTTTACAAAATATTTAAGACAATCACTGCCAAACAACTTCAAAAAGGAACACATGGACTGCTCTAAATTGATCATAGTTGAGGCTAGTATTATATGTTGGCTGGCCAAATCACATTTCCATACTCTAGATGCCTCTCTGCTACCACAAAGAAGCATTTAGATAGAACACTTTGCATGAGTGAATTGTACTCAGAAAGTCAGCCTATGAATATTTGAAATGCAGGGAAAAGCAGTAAGCAGAGGGTGTCATGACCCAGACATCACATGCTATGCAGCAGAGGACTCTGAGGAGAACAAGGCTCTGGCTCTGGTCTTGAGTGAAGACCTACCAGAACTGTCTTCAGGAGCTTCACTTCTTTCTGATGCTGCCGACTCCTCCAAAAACCCTGACAACCCTTGGAAATATGTCTTGACCACATGATGTTTAGTTCTGGACTGACAAATATTTAGAAATTGAGTGCACCACAGCAAGCGTCAGGTGCACTCCCCAATAAAGGGGCTGAGTGGAATGTCAAACAATAAGGAGAAACGTACAGCTGAATGTGGGATTTGATTCCTGAAGTGTGTCGAGATAGGCTCTTATCAAGGGAATCTGTAGAAAACAATACAAAATACATACTGAAAGGATACAAAATGACATATTGTAAAAAGACAACTCCAGAAATAATTGTATCGAACAATCTCTCACAAGAAAGCCCTAAAAACAACGGTAAACTTATTTCCAGCATTAAGCCACAATGCATAAAGCTTTTTAAAAAAGGAGTCAATTTTCCTATTCCTGGAATTACTGACAGCAGGCTACATTCATTACTTTAAATCTCTAATACATTTCAAAACTCCCTTGTAACTAATACATTTGATATCAACTACCATTATGCAGCGGTTAAAGGAAACCACCTAGAAAATTTCCTGGAAAATTCATTAAGGCCACAGCGGGTCATGACTATTGTGAGATGAATGTGAAAAGTAGAATCAGGAAGCTATGGAAAAGGACCAAAGAAAGCCAGTCTTTTCTCTTGACTGCTCTGAGAAGCTACTCATGACGAAAGCAGCAAGGGGTCTTGTGGCAAGTAACAAATTTATGATGGTGTATGCATCTGTGGACTACAATCAGCTTCATCACACTCACATAGGAATGTAGGAAGCTGCTTCAAACCATTGGTCCAGCTAGTTCAGTATTGTCTACACTGACTGGCAGCAGCTCTCCAGGCAGAAGTCTCTCCTAGCCCTACCTGGAGATGCCAGGGATTGAACCTGGGACCCTTTGCATACATGGCAGATTGTGTTCCATATTGCCAAATACTAGAAACTGTCTTCTCTCTGCACTTCTGTAAGTTAATTCCAGAAGGCCATGAGACATCCAAGCAGGGCCATCCTCCTCCTGAAGCTGAGGCTGGCCAGGGGTGAAGGAAGGCACCGTAACACTCAGAGCAGGCATCATGACATAGAGCACATGTGCGGTATCGCTACATATAACGCATGCGCCATACGTAGTGCCGCTGCACATGCGCCATATAGCGGTTTGCCGCCAGCGCCACTCCAGCGCCGTACGGACAGTGCCAGGATCCCTCCGACACCGCTACAGCCGCGAGCAGAGGATCCTGGCACCGTCCGTACAGCGCTGAAACGGTGCTGGCGGAAAATCTCTAAGTACAGCGCATGTGCAGCGTTGCTACATACAGTGCATGCGTGTGACACCGCACATGCGCTGTACTTAGCGGTTTGCTGCTGGCACCAGGATCCTCTGCTCACGGCTGCAGCCGTGAACGGAGGATCCTCCAAAGGCGGCTGCAGCTGCGCAATGGCTACTTGCACCGCCGCGAGCCCCAGCGGGCTGACTTCTTGTCACCCCTGTAGGCATGGAACCCGGGGCGTACCGCCCCCCGTTGTGATGCCACTGAGGCTAGTGGCAGCTCTGCCTGACCCTCATAAGGCCTTCTGGTCCTAACTGGAGATTGGCAGGTGGGGCTGCTGTCTCTGCTCAACAATCCTGGTGCCAGAGCTACATGAAGTGTTGTGTTCACTTGGCCAAGCTCCTGCTGAGCTCTGCAACTGTTTCCCATCTCCCTCTCTCTCTCCTTCTCTCTCTCTTCCTGATAGAGAGGGAAAGAACAACTCCAGAGTAACATTAGGTTCATGGGGGACTGCCAGGAAACCTCTGAGCAGCAGTATCAGTTTTCAGGGTACAACTAGAAGGTGGGGAAGAGTTTTCTGTGCATTTGCAGTGGGCCACTTGGGTAGTTGCTCAGGAGAAAGAACTGGAAGGATGAGGAAAATGGCAGAGTACTACTAGCCCAGGGAAATCTAGTGGGCAGCCTCCAGAATATTGTCTCGTATAAGTGAAGGCTGCATTTAGGAGACAGGCCCCTTCCATGAAGAAAAGTGGTGTTTCAACATCATACAGTTTCTTCAGGTTTTTCACCACATCCATATCTTACTTGCTTCCTCTCTGAATTTTCCATTGTCAGCTGGAAATACATTTCCCAAAAATGACTTAGGCTGATCTTCCACAGAATTTGTCCTCCTTTTCTCTTCAGTTTTGAATGGAGGCGTTCCAAGACACAATGTGCAGCTGGCATTGTTACAATTAAGGTTTTTCGCAGCATCCTAAAAAATCACCGTCAAGTTGTGAAGAAAGTAGGTATAACAGAGAGATTTGTGTTCTTTCTCACTGAGTGCTGCCCACACAATCATCACACATTCTCCTCTGGCAAGATGCCCTCAAGATGGCAATGTATACATTCAATAGTGGGTAGAAGTGACAGCCACCTTGTTGGTCTGTGCCAAAGCACATCTTTGTATGCATTCCATTTTTACAAACTCAAACAAAGAACAAAAGAATTTCTATCTTCTTTCCTGGGGAGGAACACCAACCTTAAGAACAAGGATTTCTACATCAACATCTTCATCCTATGATGGAGGGAATTATGGATTCTCTGATATTTGCATTCCGTTTGTATCAGGTGGTCATTAAGTTGTTTTAGTTTCTGATACACTCGGTACATTTTTCCTGGCACTACTCACCAGTACACAGTACCAGCACCTTTCCCCTCACCCTGGAGATGCTCCACAAGGAGTGCAAGAGTGGGTGGCACAGCTTGTGATACACTTAGCCCACCATGCAGTGCGCTCTGCTGCTGGTCATGTGCACCCTGGTCGCTTCAGTGGTGGTTCTCACAATGGTTATGGCAGGCGCAGATGCTACCAGCGAGGACTGAAACCATTTTTCCCCTAGAAAAAAAGAAAATGGATACACTCAAGTGTGTATCCAGCATCTGGTGGGTGGGCCCAACTAGCACTCACAGTGGCTTGTCAGATCTCCAGGATCAGTCTCAGGAGATTCCTGGGGATCAAGGTCATTCCTGGAGACTCCAGGCCAAACCTGGAGGGTTAGGAAGCTGAAGGTGCATGGTCTAATGTTAGCACCTCAAGGATGTGGGGTCAGGAGAATATTCCTCACACATGAATCCTGAGAACAAAGAAGTTGGCACACATATTTTTTTGTTTTGGAGCGACGCATACCTAGACGTTTCAGAATCCATTCCCCTGCCCTCTCTTTAATCCTGTGGGTTTTATTCACATGTCTGCTCCATTTGGTCCCTTTTCTTTAATGATAAACAGCCTGTGCAATTGCTTAAGTCAATAGATTTTAAAATATTGCTTGTAATCTGATGGCAGATGAGCTGTGGTGTAAACTGTTCATTCATCTCGCCCACTGGGGTCAAGTGTAAGTACCCAATTGGGAAATGATCTCAAACCTACTACATCATTTTATCTGAAGTACTGCTGACCTATGGGTGGCAAAATGTCAGGGTCAGCAAAATCTAAAAAGTAAAAAAGTCTGTAGAACTATGGAAGAAACCTGATGAGAAGATTGTCTAATGTAAAAAGTGCACAGTTAATTTCCAATTCCCAGTGCACGTTCTTCCATCTGTCACATCAGCTTTCATTAATTGCTGAGTTTATGAAACTATATCTTGCTCTTACTACATTGTACTAATTGTTCTACTTGGAAGGGAAGGAAGGGAAAGCTCTCTCTCTTGGGTTAATTTTCCACTTCTTTTCCATTTTGTCTGGAGGGGATTAACAATAGAACCCAAAGGCTGCACTAAAGCAGTTTCCCAAAGCTCAGTACAGTGCCAAATAAACAAGGAGAGAGGAGAGAGAGAATATTATATCAAGGGTAGATTGGGTCACAAATCTGGGTTACAAAAGCACATTAGGCGATATACTCAACTTAGGGACTACTTCAGGAGGTAGCCAAAGTGGTGCCCTCTGGAGCCCATTGAACTACAACTTCCATCATCCTTGACCATGTTGGTTGGGGCTGATGGAAGTTGCAGTCCATCAACATCTGGAGAGCAACACACCAGCTAGCCTTGCACTACATGAACAGATGCACATACATAGATACAATCACCACTGCTATGATGTAGTTCCAAGTAGTGTTTTCTTTCCCCTGCTGGAATGCTCTGCTACAGAGGACTGTGCCAGCACCTTTACTCTGGCCACTGTTGCCCACCAGGCACATGGAGCTGGTGTTAGGTGCTTCCTTTGACCTGTGCAGGGGCTTCTGAAAAGAGAGTCAAGCAGTGTGACTCTGGCCATTGCTGCCTGCCAGCCAGGTGGAGCTCACGGTGGGTCCTGCCTTAAAAAAGTCTGGGGAGAGAAGGAAGGGGTGGTGGGGGTGCACACTCAGGCAGGTGGCAGGTGCCTCTTTTGCCCCATGCTGGGTTAGCAGGAGTGGGGGGAAGTGGGTGTGGGTGAGAATTAGAGGAAGTTTCCCCACATGCTCGGGATGCTGGTGTCTGCTTGCCTGTTGGGGCTGATAGGAGTCTAATAGCACCTGAGATACTCTTGCCCCACTTACCTATGCTTTGCTAACCTCCAGATTGGATTGCTTAATGCACTCTGTGGGGCACTCCACCTCCAAGGTTACAACTTGTGGAGAATGTAGTAGCCAGGATGTAAACCAGGGCAGTGAGATGGGCCCAAATGGCACCAGTCCTGAGGAAACTGCTATATTGTGTCCGAGCCCAATTAAATGTGTTCATGTTAACCTGAAATGCCCAAAGTTGACTTGGAGCCAAACTACTGGAAGGAGTGCCTCCTTCCACACTGGAGGGGAATAATAACAGTGGTCATTTTTATTATTTTTAAATTTGTCAGTAGCTTTATCTTGCCCAGGGCAACCCAAAGCCATTGATAACCAAACAGACAATAAGCCCCACATAGTTAATTTAAAACTAAGAGGGAAAACATCCCACCCGTATTGATTTATTTACCTTATAGGGTTGTTGTAAAGATTACAAGAAAGTGTAGGTCAAGCACCTTCAGCATTTTGAAATGCTTCATCTAAATGAAGTTTGCAATTTTTAAGGCCCATTCTAGCTCTCCACTATTATGACTGTAGGGTTTTTACAGCTCAGAATGGAAGCCTGCTAAATTATGTTGCATTACCGTATTCTATTTTGATCCATGTTGCTTTTAGCATGGCTTTCTTCAGCATTCACACATTGAGATGGTTCTTGCACTGCCCCAAGCTAGTGTATACTCACTATTTCTGTTTTGCCCATTAAGTTAAATAAAGCGACGTGCCAATTTTTGCTGCAAAAAGCTGAAATCACATATAGTGGGCCATCCCAGGGCAGAAGAAAATGCCCAACTTGCACTGTGATTTCCCACTAAGTAGGATGCTGGAATGGGACTCGGGAGATGCAGCTCTTGTTCCTGCTCTACTCAGAACCTGTGTAAGTGTGACCTTAGGCAAACCGTTTCCCCTCTTTGCACTTTCACATTGAGCTCTATAATGGGTATAATGGCACATTGCCATTGCTTAGGAAAGTGCTTGAAGTGGATGGAAATCAATATATAACAATCATTTGCCTTCCCTTTAAAGATTCAGATGTTTCCCCAATGACTTACGGAGGCTGTGTGTGTGTTTAAGAAATTTCTCTGCAGACTCTGTGTGCTCGAGGAAATGTCACATAAGCCCTTCCACTGAGAGTGGCAGCAGTAAGTGGCCTGCATTCTTCCCAGTTTCAGCACCAGCCCAGTATCCTGGGAATCCAGGTATATGAGAGGCGGATCTGGTACCTGCAGAAACGCTTATTACAGATGCTGCAGCGAAATGTACTCTTAACACTATAATGAAGAAGCCACACCTGCCAGTCAGCTGCCTCCCCTACAGCTATTCAAAGGACAGGCGTAGCATGGGTTGCTGGTACCTGGGGCGGGACAAGTGTTGTGCCCCCCTGGTGGACTGGCCAGCAGTCAGCCCCTTCGCCGGCCAATGTCTACTCAAGGGAGCCTGTCCATACAAACTAGCCCCAACCTGGGAGAAGAGATAAGGCAGAGAAATGTGACACCTCCTATCCTTCCAGTGAGGCACTTTGGGCAATGCACCTGGCTCCTGAAGACTTTTCCTCCTTGTTGGGTGCCACTGTTGCTCTCCCTCTCAACTGGCCCAGGGTGGGGAGTGTGAGGGCCTCCCTTGACCGGCCATGAGGAGAAGGATGTGCCACTGCACGAGCCTTGAAGGCCTGGCCCAGGTGCGGCTTGCCTCCCCACGGCTCCAACCTTGAGGAGGGAACCTGTCGTAGGGGTGTCTGGTTGCACTCCTCCAAAATTTGTGCCCGGGGCCATGGCTCTGCTGCCCCCACACTATGCCACTGCCCCTACCCTGCCCCAAGTCTCTGTGCTGCCCCATCATATAATTTCCTCATGTGATGTGATGTTAAATAAGCCAACGTTGCCGCCGGCATCACCACAATGACAGTGGGCATGAATTCCAAAACTTGCTTGTGTTGTATGAAGAAGTGTTTTCTTTTCTCTCTCCCCCCCCCCTTTATAGCAAGGTTCATTGCCTGTCTTCTACAAGGTCATTATGGGAATCCACCGTCAGTCAATTCTGGTGCAGTCATAGTGCTTTTGCCAAGAGAGCTGCAGAAAGTTTTAGAGTTTTAATTTGCCTCTCATAAACGGTGAGTTTCTATCAAAGCTTTAACGATTGGCAGATTTATACACTTTGAAGAACTTCTTTGTATTTGTTTCGTGTAGGCGTTGGATGAAAAAGGGGTAAAGTGGTTTCTATGTGGAGCGATATACAGTATTATGAGTGAACTGCTCTTGCAGAAGAACTGTAGGATGCCTTCCAGGCAATTAGCTTCCATCATACAGGTTACTTGAATCTTAATTTGTGCTGAGGGTTTTTTGGTTTTTGTTGGTTATTTTGCATATGTATAGGACTATGTTAATAGGTGTGTGGCAGTCAATCTCCTTGCTCTGTGATTCCACCTTTTTTTATTAAGACTCCTGCTGCTTAACAGTCTTGATGCACTGCAATCGACCAATCCTTTTATGAAAGCAATGATAATCTGTCTTATATTTATACTTACACGGTGCCTGAAAAATGCTGCTTGAAATTAGTGTCAGACTTGCATTCCATGAAACTCAAGCCACAATAAAAATGAATTTAGCCCCTGTGAAGAACAGCAACTCAGACCCAGAACTTGCAGCATTTGACCTGAAATCTGTGTACCAGACAAGTTTGAAATGCACAGAGCAATGTATCCCAGATCATCCCATTCTGGATTGTCACTTCTTGCACTGTGATGTCCACAAATAGGCTTGTCAAATCATAGATTTTTTAAATAGAAGTGGGTGTTGTTGTTTTTAAATGTTGGGGTTATTTACAACTCTGTCTACAGGCCCTGTGGAAAGAAATCAGATCCCACAGGGCCCTGGTCTCATGAGACAGAGCATTCTACCAGGCTGGAGCCAGTGTTGAGAAGGCCCTGGCTCTGGTTGAGGCTAATCTAACTTCCTTAGGGCCCGGGACCTCTAGGGTGTTGCTATATATGGACCATAGGGTCCTCCATGGGGCATACCAGAAGAGGTGGTCCCGTAGGTACGAGGGTCCTAGGCCGTGAAGGGTTTTAAAGGTCAAAACCAGCACCTTTAAAGTTGAAGGAGTTGGGTATATTTAGCCAGGAACTCCCTACCCTATTGCTGTTTACCACTGATTCAGCGGTAAAATGTGAGTTTTCCTGGGGAAAGCTGTGCAGAAGCACACTCAGACACTTTGCTCTAAAGCCCAGACCTGTGCCTAGAAACGCAGCACAAAAGGAAGTCTGGCTGGGCCATTGAACATGTGATCACACCGGCATCCTACTACCCACCCACTCTCACTTCCCACCCCTAGTTCAGACTTAGGTAAAAAAAAAAAGGTAGAGGACCCCTGGACACTTAAATCCAGTCAAAGGCGACTGAGGGGTTGTGGTGCTCATCTTGCTTCAGGCTGAAGGAACTGGTGTTTGTCCATAGACAGCTTTCTGGGTCATGTGGCCAGCATGACTAAACTGCTTCTGATGCAACAGAACACCGTGACAGAAACAGTGTTTACCTTCCCGCCTCAGTGGTACCTATTTATCTACCTGCACTGGTGTGCTTTCGAATTGCTAGGTTGGCAGGAGCTGGGACAGAGCAACGGGAGCTCACCCCATCACAGGTATTTGAACCGCCGACCTTCTGATCGGCAAGCCCAAGAGGCTCAGTGGTTTAGACCACAGCACCACCTGTGTCCCTCAGTCCAGACTTTGACACTGCCTGTCTCAATTCTTTGTTTCTCATGTCCCAGTTTACGACTACCTTTTTCTCCAAAAATCCTTTCTGGGCAGCAGAGACAGGTATTTTTAATCAACTAACTTTTCTAGCACAAATAGGATGTTGTAAACCACAGTACTGTCTAACACTTCCAGGTTTAAGTCCACTTGTTTAATTCTGTAACGAGTGGTCACACTGAGATGGTTGGACTTTTCAAAACCATGTTGTGGTAATGTCGTGGGTCTACTGTGCTACAAGAGAAAGAAACTCTTCCCACTCCATGCATAAAATCTGACACACTCAAAATCTGACACACACACTTCGCGCTAGTCATAGCCGTTGCTTCCAGCAGTTTTCAGTTTTCCCTTCTCATCACAATCCACTCGTCATAAAAGTACCTTTGGGAGAACAGATCTTCATCTGTTGCAAGTTTATTTGGCTCCACTGAAATTGAGGGAATTTTGTGAGGTCATTTAGATCAATATTTTAAGAGACAATTTCCTGAATTCTGGTGCAATTGCTCATATAGCTCATCCTCATAAGTTATTCACAATGTCAGATATTTTATTTTAACTTCTCAGAAGCTTCTCCACTTGGGTTGCCAATGCTTGCAGCAAACATTTCAGATTTTGTCAGGGCCTGGGAGTGGAGTCCATCAGTTTGAAGAGGGCCTTGAGGGGGGTTCCAGTGGTTTCGGGTGGGTCTAGAGCAGTTCTCCCCAAAGTGGATCGTACCACCCCTGGGTATATGTTTCCATTTGATTCTGACTCTTTCATTGAAGAGAATAGAGAACTACAAAGTATGGGGGAGCTTCATGTGTGCCTCAAAGCAGGGGAGGACTTTCAAATTTCAGCTGTATCCTGTGCAAGGCTGTGCCCCCCCCCAGCCTTCTGTTCTGCTACATTCACAGCACCATAGTTGTGATGCCCTGTGGCGCGCCCTAGGCCCAGTTCAGCGGAATCAGCTGTGCTGCCCTAAATCCATCTCTGATTAAAGTTTCTGTACCTACAAGGTATTTCTGGACTGAGGCATTGGTATAGGAGCTTTGTTTCAGCTTTCAGCTGACCTTTGGAGTTTATCTATTGCGTCTGTTATGTACTGCAAGTTATGTTACATTCTAGAGATGTTTGTGATGGCCATTCTCCTTTTGCAAAGGATTGAGAACCAAATCTTACAGTAGAGCAGCATGGATCCCCTTTGTTACATGATGATGATGATGATGATGATATTAATTTAATATTTGTACCCCACCCATCTGACTGGGTTGTATACAGCATACAGTGCAGTACTTCACTGAAATCGGCTGTTCCCAGAATAATTTTCCCTACATTCAAGGATGGTCCTCCATTTCTATGCCTGCAAAATCAAGTCGACTGCTCTTAATCAAGCTATGTATCACACCCATTCATTTTCTAATTATCTCATCAAGAAAATTGTTTTAGCATACCTTGATTAAAATAATGAAATTCCATCATACAAAGAAGATGCAGCTTTAGCACCAGCCATGACATTTAAAGTAGGCCTATGATAGCAAAGCTAAGGAAGAAGTAATATGACAAATAAATGCATTTCATTTATTTATTTTAAGAATGTATAGCCCACCTTATTCTTTAATCTCTGCATTTATTAAATTTATATCTTGCCTCTCCAAACAATTTGTACTCTTCAAAGTGATCTCATCGAGATCTCAGAGGCTGAGAACTAGTGTTTAGTATAGAACACTGAATATTTTATTAATGCTTTAATTTGTACGGGGTTGAGCTCTTTATCTTGATGTGGCAGATTTAGATGTTAGTACTGCAGTGCCTCAGAGGTGACATTAAGCGTCACCCTGCTTTGAGGTTGCCTCAGCAGCATGAGAATAAAATCCAGATTTTGAAAAAAAAAGTTGCAAGCAATTTGTTCTGAATGCTAATATTTAACCACGTATTCCTTACTGTGATTTATAATTCTCTCGCAAGTCCAGCTCACAGGCACAAAATGCCAATGCTCCATATGTCCATAGTTTTAAATACTGAAATTATGCAGTTCTTGTATTCTAGACTTTGGACATTTCTTTTCAAATGAGGCAGACTTCTGAGACGCCAACTCATAAGGCCAACTCTCATCTGGCTCGTTTTATCGGGTTTTAAGAGCCTGTCTAAATTTTGTGAGAACTTTCCAAAGATTGGTTTGCAAGAAGGTTTCTGCTTACATCCAGAGTTTTCTGTGGAAATCTGAAGCATTTGTTTACCCTGGTCATTGACATGTGAGGGAACTGGTTGAATTGTCACACTATAGCACCACAAGGTCCAGAATGTGGTAAAAACACAGGAAGTTGCCTTGTATTGTGTTATGCTATTGGTTCATCTAGCCGAATATGGTCTACACAGATTGGCAGCAGCTTTCTCCAGGATTTCAGACCAGGTTCTCTCCCAGTCCTACCTCACGATGCTGAGGACTGACCCTGAGACCTTTTGCATGCAAAGCAGATGCTATATACCACTAGGTTATACCCCTTCCCCATGATATGGTGGAGCACCATATGGAAAGGTGATCGAGGAAAGCATTGCATGGTATGGCATGTCAGTTTTACAAATGTGGGAATCTAGACTCAGTATCATATGTCCTTCCCATCAGAGTTGGGTAAAGATGTCCAGATGCCTAATGGAGGCAGTAATGGGATGGAGAAGGGTCTACTGTATATATAAACTCAAGCTGAATTGTGAAAAGAGGGAGGTACACTGGATTGGAGGTACCTGTGTCAGGAATTAGGAGAACGGGCTATGCTGGGCTTTCAGTCCCCCTGAAGGATCAGGTACATAGTTTGGAGGTACTCCTTGATTCATGGTTTGGAGTACCTATTTCTAGCAGGGGTGGAGGAAGGGAGGTGCGGTGGGTGCGGGCCACCCCAGGTGTCACCACAGAAGGGGTGACAAAAAGCCGGGCGGCACTCACTGTGCCTGAACCACGCATCTCTCCTGGGAGAGACGTGGTGGCTTGGGTGCACGCAGGCTCCGCGCTGCCCAAACGGTCTGCCCGCTGCCTCCCCCCAGCTGTAAGGTGGCTGAGTGGGAGGAGGCAGACAGACACTGGAGGCCCTGCGGCGCTCGCCCCGCAGTGCTCGCCCTGCCCTCGCCCTGCTCCTATAGGCGGCTTGCCCTGCCCCGGGAGTACCACCCCAGGCACCTGAGTGACTTCCTCCACTGCTATTTCTAGCTGCAGCTGGTCATGATGCCCCCTCCCAAATCTTGAGATCTGTAGTTTGTCAAGGGTCTCCTACGAACTCTCAGTGCTCTGTACAAACTGCAGTTCCCAAAATTCTTCGGCAGAAGCCATGACTTTTTCCATGGCATAATAATAAATAATAATAATAAATTTTATTTATATCCCACCCTCCCCAGCCGAAGCTGGGCTCAGGGCGGCTAGCAACAGTCAAGAGCACTTTATGGTGTGGTTGTGACCCCAGTGAAGGTAATGCAACTTCTTCCCAATGAAATTGTGGATTACTGTCCAAATACTATTTTTTTTCTTTTTGGTGAGAGGAGATATTTGTGTCTTAGCTGTAAGCTTCCAGCAGGAATAGCTTCTGCATGTTGTTAAGCTCCATCCTGTTATTGTCTAATGAAATGCAACAGGGTGACATGTTGAATTTAAATAATGATCGGCTGGCCAAGCTGCTAGACATTTCAGCGCTCTACCTATTGCCAGCTGACAATGCTCCTTGCTGGCCATATGGCCCCTTTTCTGGCTGAAATTATGTGGAAGATACAGCACAAATAGAGCATCCCTAAAGAGAAGGGCTCTTTATGAATCATACATGACCTGCCACTGTAGATGCCTCGTGCCTGAAATCCTGGCATATTTCCATCTTTCGCTTAAGAAAAAATTAAACCAACTGTACATTGGGTCGGTTGGGTTTCAAAGTATTAAATACTGTTTCTTTTTGTACAGGTTGCATGTCAGTGTTGTGGATGAGGGGTTTCACGGAAAAAGATTATTTATATCTCTGAAAACGTATATTGCCATTTGAAATATTACCTACGCTTGCTGGGTCATGTTCACCTAGAGAAGAAGAATCTGATAAATAAGGAGAAATTGTAGGGTGAAACTATGTTTGCAGAGCCTTATGACCCTGGTTTCAAAGGATGTCAGGGTCAAAGGCGATGTTACATGTGAGTGAGCATAGCAAAGTTGCAATAGAGCTTCTGGTTGTTGTTTAACTGAAATCACTCTTGTGAGGTGCTATTTTCAGTAGAGGGATGATGGGTGAAGGTGGTACATTTTATCTGCTTGCTGTTTCCCCACTAAACTTTGCCTCCTAGTCTGCTTCCCCCTCCATCAAGCAGTTCCATGTGCATGGACACAAGCACTGGTTTGTTACAACATAGGAACTGCAGGGCATCTGTGAAGTAATGGAGCAGTGTAATGAATTTCAAACTTCATTAAGTGACATCCCTCCTACATTTCCGCACTTTTCTGACTCAAAATTGCATGCCCATTTGACTCCTTTGCATCACTTTCTATCCGGCCTCTGAGGAACTTTTCCTTTGACTCCGTTTCACTGACAGCCTGAGGTAACTGGGAGCTGCAGCAACACATAGAATTGGTTCCTGCTGGCAGCAGCTGGAATGATTTGGGACGAGAGCATGAATTGGCAGTTCCTTTTGGCTGTGGAGCTGGCAGATCCTTTGATTTATTGATATGCCAAGATTTTGCAGGTTTTGAAGGACCACATCTGGGGGAAGTTCTTGCACATCTCTTGTTGCACTTGGGTTGAAGATACCTGTTTTCTGGGCCCAGATTAACAGTGACGAATGCTTCCTGCTTTCTGACTGGTCTCTACCTTGCTATAGTCTGCCATCCCCCACTTTCAAATCAAATTGTCGTCTTTGGGAATATCAACCTGGGATTGCAGTTCCTATCCTTCTTTCCAGTTGTTTCTTTTACTATTCATTGTAGACTATGCTCAGTTGGATAAAGATGGGTTTGTAAGAAGACGGTGGTTTTCAAACAGTTACTGTATTGTCTCTTCATTTCATTAAGGGCTTTGTACAATACTGTATTGATGAGAATTCCCACTTTAGAAAAGAGAACGCAGTCAAACTTTTAAATGTCTTTTTACTGGATTAACTATTCTTCTTTTAACTAATTGATCTATTACTTACTCAGTTAGAATGTATGCTCTCCTTTTGTAAGAGACAGATCAATTGCTACTTAATCTATTTCTTTTCATTAAATAATAAATTACACACACATACATGCACACCAATCAATCTTAGCCTTACAACCTTCCCAGCACACAGTAGTTCTGCTCGCTCTATTCATAACAGAAATTCGATAGACACACAAAGGATCATATTCAAAGTCTGCCCACAACAAGGACCACAATTCTTTCAGATTTGCTTTTTTTTAAAGACCTAATTCAGCATGTTAATGTAAGAAACACCCCAGCCATGCAGCTTCTTTTATTCCATGTGCTGGAAGAGCTTGGTGTTCAAGGACTAGACCACCTGATTTATCATTAGCAATTCATTGTGCTAACAGAATTAACAGAGCCTTACTTTATCCTAAGATAGCATCAGTTCATGGCCTTATTCTGTCTGCCTTTCCTCTGAACAGACTGAGAAGCAAAGGTGAAAAAACTGTCAGTGGTACCGACATCTAAATGCATGATTCTAAAAATAGTGGGTGACGGAACATGGGAGGGGGGGAGAATATAAGTATGTCACAATTTCAGCACTAATGGCAATTTTTTCAATGGAAAAAAAACCATGCAATTCTACTTTTACTCTCTATAAAAGTTCTCAAGCCCTATATTTTCTGAAGGGTGTCAGATATTTCAGAATAAGAAGGACTTGTCTCACTTGATCAACAATCAGTACACTTGATTGCTGTTATGTGTGAGGCAAGGTACATCCATTACTATCCACAGAATTGTGAGATTTGCAATTAATAGACATTTGTTATGTTCGCTGAGATTGGGATGATGATCTGGAATAAGAGAAAACTCTGTGCCTTGCCAAATGTAAGGTGGTTCTTTTAAAATGAGATTCAGAGGCAATACAAACACAAGTGAGTGAGAAGATTAAATATTTTATTCTAAACAGCAAGCATTATATACATTACCAAGCAAACACTTTGATCTGCCACCTGGAAGCCCTCAAGAAGTGGCAAGGTGATCCATCAGGTACCCTCAGGTTGCACAGCCCTGCAGCCATCAGTCCATGCACGAGCTTCTCAGAACTAGGCCCTGCACCATCTGATTTATAGATAGCTAACCTGTTAGCCCCCTCTCCCAATACCTTACTTTCTTCAAACAATGTCTAACATAAAAAAAAGTGAAGGTACCCAGGGCTCTCACTTCCTTCCAATATAATAGTAGTAGTAGTAGTTGTAATAACAATTTATTATTATTATTATTATTATTATTATTATTATTATTATTATTATTATTTATTATTATTATTATTTTACACCCTGCCCATCTGGCTGGGTTTCCCCAGCCACTCTGGGCGGCTTCCAGCAAAAATTAAAAATACATTAAAACATCAGTCATCAAAAACTTCCCTAAACAGGGCTGCCTTCAGATGTCTTCTAAACATCATTTCTTTTTAAAGGCTGTTCTTCAGCCATCAAAGAGCTTAGAGACGGGGAAAAGGAAGGAGCAGGGGGTAGGAAGAAGGCAACCAAGTTAGATCACTAAATTTCTCGAAATACAAATATCTTCTGGGTAGATTGCCCACACACTCTGAATTCTCAAGTAGCATCAGAAACTGAGTACCGTATTTTTCGCCCTATAGGACACACTTTTCCCCCTCCAAAAATGAAGGGGAAATGTGTGTGCGTCCTATGGGGCGAATGCAGGCTTTCACTGAAGCCTGGAGGGCGAGAGAGGTCGGTGCGCACCGACCCCTCTATCTCTCCAGGCTTTGCGCAGCTCTCTGCAAGCCGTGGGAGCCAGGCACTGGGCTCCCACGGCTTGCAGAGAACTGCCTGTTCTGGGGGCTGGGGTCAGGGGAAGCTCGGGCTTCCCCCGCCCCAGCCCCATGCCTGGGGGGGTAAAATAATTTCCCCCCTTTATTTCCCCCCCAAAAAAACTAGGTGCGCTTTATGGGCCGGTGGGTCCTATGGGGCGAAAAATACGGTAACTGGTAAGATGGCACCCAAATAGGGATATATAGGCATATTAATTAATTAATTTGAACTGGAATGTTTGCTTATTGAAGAAGGTATCTTTCTAAGGATCAGAAAAAGAATTTGGCTTTCCTGTACTGTGTAATATTTTTCTTTTCTTTTGCCTAGAATCTAAGACGGATTTATCTTTAAAACAGTGACCTCTTCCATAGTTAAATACCTCCTACTCAAAATAAATAGATATTTAAAGAAGAAAATAAATGGAGAGTATTCTCAGAGCCTGATCATTAACCCAGTCAACAAACAGATTTGCTGGTTTTAAAAATGTAATTTACCAGCATTGCTTCCTGTGTAAATTATTGAAGAAACTTCCAATCAGTGGCATAATTATTAGATGCATCCCCCAAAGCAATCTGCATATTGACTTCAGAAAGTGCCTTCTGTGGGTTTGGAAAACATGCAATTTAGTTGTAGACTCAAAGGTAAATATTAGTATTTGGATAGTGCTCAGAAGACGTAATTAAGCCCAACATTCTAATGCCTCTGTGCTTCATTTATGAAAGCTCCACAACTGCAATTTAATCTTGCTGATGAAAATGAACGCAGTCCTTTCCCCCTTGATGATGCTTACAGTTGGTGCTTACAAATGCCAGAATCACATTTCACTATTCTAGGTAAGGTCTGATTTCACAGCTTTTCATTTAAAGCCAAAATCTATTATTTTGAATATTTGCATCTTCATTAATATTTGATCAGGGTCAAGTTGACCTCCATAAAATGCTTGATAAAGCTCAATCCAGATTTTTACAAAAATAAATAAAAAAGACTGAGTCCCTGTGCTATGCTATGTATGAGAGTTAATGTGACATAGTGGGCAGGGTGTTGAACATTAACCTTAGCTCAAATCCCCCCAATTGCAAAGACTGCCAGCTTTTAGTCCCCAGTTCCTCCTATCCAAAATGGGAAAATGGATGATAGAACAACTGGTGCTTTGTTAAGATGAGTAGTGAGCAAGCAATTTTGTGTATTTAATGTTCAAACAAGAGCATTAAAGAACATACAGTTCAGCTGCCACTACGGTATCCTTGTAAAACAGAAAACATGACTTGATACCATTAAGCTGCACATTGTCCCATCTATGTGGCCAACAGGTAATGCATAATACAGACACATCACATCATGCATAGTGCTTACCTAGATCATAATAAGGACAAGTCAGAAAGAGACATGGACTCTGGTGGTAGCTCCATATTTGTTGTAACATCTAGCAAACATCTACAGCAGAGATGTTATAAAACTACCTTTCACCAAGTCAGACCGTTCATCCATTTAGCTTAGTATTGTCTCCATGCTGACTGGCAGTGACATTCTAGGGGTTCGGGCAGGGTTGTTTCCTAGCCCTATGTGAAGATGCTAGTGACTGATCTTCTGTATACAAAGTAGAGGCTCTACCACTGAGCCATGGTTCTTCCCAAAGTAGCCCAACACTGTTGGACTCCAACTTCCATCAGTCCTAGCCAGCACCCCGAACTTTAAGAAATGATGGGAATTGGAGTCCAACAACACCTAGAATGCCACAGGTTCCTCATTCCTGCCCTACAATATTGTTTCCCATTTGCTATTATTCATAATATGCTGGATCTGATGAATGGTCTGTATAGCACCAGATGTGGTCAGTAATGTGCCCTTGGGAAACTCAAAGGCATGACAATAGCTCTCTCTTGTTGATGGTGGTAGTTATTACTTGTTGTTTTCACCCATTGGAGTTATATAGTCTCTGGAATCAAGGCTCCATTCTGATCTACTACTTGACTAATGACTATTGATGCCACAGAAGGTATTGTCACCCATTTCGGCAGGAGGGTTCCTGAGGGGGAGATGGCGGTTGTCATCTACATTTAGATTCCATGCGCCATTTTGAAACAAGATGGCAGACTAAAATGTGACTGTGGTGTGTTTCCCCACTTTTTGGGATGAAACTGCCCCAATCAGGATTGGCTCTGAAGGTATCTCTGCCCAGTTTGGTGGGATGATTCCAACCTGAGTCAGTTTGGATGGCACTGATGATACTATTACCCAACTCAGTACGAGGGTTCCCAAGAGTGGAGGAGCAGGACTTTGTGTTTGGATGCTGTACATCAAGAAGGCAGGCCAAATTAACCCCAATTAAACATTAATTCTCCCCCTTTACAGACACAAAGGGTTCAGGTGTTCCTGCGTCAATGTGCATATGTGTGGGTGTGCATGCACTCAGTCCTAAACCTCTCAAATCACACTATTCAATTTTTAAAAATCACATCTTTTTCCCTTGAATTCCTGGGCAGCACCAAGTACTCCCTCCTCCTCCTCCTTCTTAATAAAAAGCTGAACTTTATTAGAATTCTCCAAAAATGCTTGGAGTCCCAGTCTATTCTGAAGTGAGATTACTTGGGTTTTGCGTGTTGAGGTCCCCAGGGCCACCCCAAAAACTCACACATCACACAGAAATTTTATTTAAGGTTTTTGGCATAATTTTTGGCCACAACTTTATTAAAATACAAAAATGTGAGTGGTTGCTTAGGCATTGGTTGCGACTATCTGCCCCCCCATGGGGACAGACTGACATTCTGCACAATGCGAAAGTCAGAATGGGGGAATACACTTGGGGGTTACGCGGAGCAGGGAACCTGCCCTCACCCCAAATGCAACCAGGAGCTCATTGCTATGGCCCGAGCCCCCTTGACAGAGTGGACAAGCAATAGTTAGCCCCCAATTCCTTTAACGGAATCCCTTGCAGCAGCAGCATTAGAGGGGCAGGCACAGCCAATCCATGCCCCCTCAACCAACCAAATCATAAACCAATGCCTAACCGCAACCTTACAAGTTGTGACGATTTGCTACACAGTAGGCAAAAACTAAATGGCACCAGCCAATCAGCCAGATGGACAAATTCCTACCAGGCCCCTGCCCCAAGAGCGGACAACCCCATGACAGGCATAGCAAGGTCAAAGCGAACAACCCTAAATATAGGGAGGGGGGACGGACAATCTGATGCACGGGACGAAAGAGGAAGCTTTACACCTCATGCAGGGAGTTTTAGCATTTCTGGCTGTCAATCAATCAACAAATGGCAACATTAACTTCTTCCCAACAACAAGGGAAGCCCAATCACATCAGTGGCCAACAATCAATTAGCCCGCCCCACAACTTTGGAGTGTCCTGTCAGCCCCCACCGCAACACGTGCTCTCCATGAAGGAGAACACGCTTTGCCCATCTCTTGTTAAATCTGAAATAATCACACAAACTTTACACCAGGCATGGGCAAACTCGGCCCGCCAGATGTTTTTAGCCTACAGCTCCCATGATCCCTAGCTAGCAGGACCAGTAGTCAGGGATGATGGGAATTGTAGTCCAAAACATCTGGAGGGCCGAGTTTGCCCATGCCTTCTTTACACCAACTTTAAAGATACTCAGCACATATGGGGTTGGGACCGGGAACCAGAGGACTGTGTTAGTGTGCTGTTTATATCTGCCCTAAAGCATGGATAATGTATTGGAGGCAGGAGCAGGATAGTCAGCAGCAGGTTGTTCTAATTCCAAACAGCTCTCTTCATGTCCGTGTGCCCTGAGGCAGCCAAGTAGATCTGACAGTGTTTGCAGACCTTTTCCAACAGCCATAGTGCCCAGTTTGCCTCCATTTCAAAGGTTGGCACTTGCATGCTGGAGTTCTTTTGACATAAAGGGCAATGTCATGCAATAGCCAGCCTAGCTAGGAATAAATTCTGGACCAGATGAGCTCCTGTACTTTGGCAGCACAGTAACAAGGGCCAAACGGCCTTAAGGGAAAAAGCCCATTTAGCTTGGTGATAACAATGCACTGTCTCAACCTGAAAGTCTGGGACTTCAATCAAGAACACCAATGTTTTTGTTTCCTGTACTATTAAATGATATCTGCACTCATTTGAGCAATAATCAAGTTGTGCTCTTATTTCATTTTTGTCCCCTCCTCTGAAATGGCTTCCCTTGCCTGAAAGGGAAATGGTCCTGCTGCAGTTCAATATGGATACCAAAAGGAATTAGATTTTCATAAATTTAATTGAGGGGACGATCTGCCTTTTAGCTCTGAGTACTGCTGCTAATTACAGAAGGATTCGAATAGAAGAATACTTTCAGGGGTGGGCTGAGTGATAATATACACAACTCTATTGATCCCAGCACAATGACCCTTTGCCTTTCAGTTTAAGGGAGGTCAGGGGGTGTTCTTAAGAACCAGCATGCTCAGTCAAATGTTTGGGGTGGGTTTTTTTGTTTTTGTTTTGTTATGGGGGAACATTCAAATGTTAACTGCACATATCTTTAGACAATCCTCTCCAACATTTCTCCAATGAAAATAGGGGTGTCCTGCTGAGGAACGACGGGACATTTGGGGATAAAACGGAAACCAGGAGGGCTTCTGTAAATCCAGGACTGTCCCCGGAAAATAGGGATACTTGGAGGGTCTGTTAGTCTCAAATGGTACAATCCATAGCCCTGTTTAGATGTTATATGAGGAGGCTGGGTCATGTGGGCTAGATCCCCATGTGCTCACTGAGCTGCTGCTGCAAAGGAGGTTTGGATTGCTCTCTTGGTTACTAATGTGCTGGAGATACTTAACTCCATTCTTCTTTGCTAGGAGTAAGCAGATGGAGTGCTTTCATCCCAAAGGAATGCCTGTCTCAGCTTCAGACCTGATAGCTTAGAAGGCAATAGTGGACAGGAGAGTAAGTAGTGAAGGATGGAAGTTGCCTCCCTATAGACCACACAGTGCTATATGCTAGCACTTCATTGGTCAAGGGCAGAGAACTATGGAAGATTCTTCATTAATTATATGTAGTGGCCAGGTTAAAACTTTATCCAAGACTTCTAGAATATTGCTCTGATGTTTCTACTGCTTTAGTAGCTCTTCATTTTTGCCTGTTGTTTTACTGACCACTTGCTGCTTTTTTTTTGGCAATTGATAAATATTTTCTTTTTACTGTTCAATTTTTATTGGCATGCAGTTTATTTCTAGTCCTGCACTTATCTTTGAATACCTTTGTCAAAAAGCAACTTGAAAAAAAAATAATTATGCGCCTCCAGTTCCATAAAATAAAAGGGTTTCAGAATCTGTAATTGGGCAAAGGATTGTAGCAAACCATAGAATTTTATGTAATTGACTCTCCATTCTTTTTGAATCTAGCATGAATGGCTTTCACTACCACCGCATCTCAAAAGATAAAAGGCACCAGAAGCATTAAGCAAGCATATTTAATTCCATTGCTTTCTTGTATTAAAGGCTTTGTGATTTGGTACGTGCACATGTTGGAGAGGAAATGTTTACAATAACAGATGATTACTCTAGCCAACTCTATCGCTTAGATCTTATGGGAAAGCATTACTTATGATCCTTCCCATAATGGTTGATGTACTCTGCAAAGCCAGAACTATTAGTACATGATGTGTGTTCATTTATTTAAAAATAAATCTCCAGTGGAGACAGCTGAAATAAATAAAAAAGAACTTAACTACTGCCTGAATACATTTCTGAAAACTAATCTGCTTATCAGATTGCTATTCTAAAGCATTACAGGGTTTTTGTCATGGCATTTCTCAGCTGAGAGGGGGGAAATAACAATTGCCTCCTGAAAACTCCATGAAGCATTATTCTACATTTATGATTATAGCTCTCCAATGGTGCGAACTGGTATATGACAGCAAGCAACTTTTAAGACAAAAAACTGACCCTTTGAAATTGTACAATTGCATGTTACATAACTGGCCCAGAATCAGCCCACCATGGAGCAAATGGAACCACTGGTCTCTTTGCCATGTGCTTATTGGGTGTTCTTTAAAATGATAATAACAATATCATTGCTTTTGAAATCTTAGGTCAGAATAGCCAATCTGGTGCCCATATGTTGTTTGACTAAAGCTTCCATGATCCCTGACCATGATGATGGACGTTGGAAGCCAACAAGAGTTGGAGTGCACCATTTTGGCTACCAGATGGTTGATCTGTCCATCTGTGATTTCATGCTGTGGAGATAACCTCTGCAGGCCGCATTAGAAACTGCATCAAGAATTGCAAAGGGAGCACTGAAGCTGATGGCATCTGTGCACTACCAGAGAATAACTTCCCACTGAGGCAATAAATATATCACCTGTTACCCTCCATGCTCACACATACCAATGCTTGACGGCAAGGGGAAATTTGCCCATGAAGTGGAATTCCTTAACTATGGCCTTGTTAACTCCTTACATCAGATTACATCTGAGGTGACTCATGCTAACTGTCTTAACATGGCCCACTGCACTAAAGCACATTCTGTCCTATGTCCCTCTCAGTTGCTTACCATGTCCATATTGGCTTGTTGAACTGGGTCTAAGACATGCACTTTCCATTTATAGTTCTTAATTAATACATCTGCCTGCCTTTCATTGGCACTAATCAATCTTCTGAAAATGTAGATAGAGAAGCCAGATGTTGTGCTTCCTCTCAGTGAGTTACCAGGAATAATTAAATTGAAACGAATCCTCCTTTTGCAGTCTATTTCTATATTTCCACATAGAGCAATTGGGCTCAGAGGAGTGTGTGTAAAATACATTATTGCCTTACAATTTCTTTTTGAAACACAATGGGGTAGATCTATCTCTGGTGTGTATTCACTGAAGCCCGTGAGGTTATGCCAGTAAGTCAGCTTCAGGTCCCTGTGATATTCTCTACAAAATAACAAAACAAGACAATGTTAACTCTGCAAATCACACCCAAAATAACAGCACAATGAAAAAAAGAAGTCAGAATTAAAATGGAGTGGGGGTTTTTAAGGCAAAAAGTGAAATTATCAATGGAAAGTTATTGCTCTGTGTGTGTGTGTTTGGTTTTTTTTTAAAAAAATGCATAATTTTCTTCACTATCAAGTGAAAAGTAGGAACTTGCTCTTTTTTCTTCTTCCAATGATGAGGGTCTGAAGAGCTTACAGAAAAAGAAAGCCTGAATTTGCACTAGGAAGGGTGAATGTGTATTCATGATAGCCATCTTTAGAAACTGGGGACATTAAAACTAAACTAGAATATGATGACCTGATCTTGCCATTGAATTAATACAGGCTCTGCTTTAGACATCCCTAATCATTCTAAAGACAACAGAGATTTAGAGATAGGGACATGCCTTTAGAGTAATGTTTCCTGGAATGTTTTCCTGGAATGAGTCTCATCCTTTCAGCTTGCCAACAAACCTTTTGTGTGCTTATATTACTTTTGTGTGATTATATTATACGCTCCCCCCCCCTAAATATGCTATGTTTCACCAGCAATGAAACATAGATGTAGAGATATTAGAATAGAGACAGAGCAGCAGAGAAGGAGGATTAGAGGAAGAGACTAGCATGGAAAATCAAATAGCAAATCTCAAAGAAAGATGAAACAAGCAGAAAGAAGTAAAAAACAAAGCAAAGCAATCTAAGATTTTAACAAGTTAATAGCTTGTGCATGGAGAGAGAATGAGACTGTGGTCAAATCATCCTGTGAGCATGTTGGTAGAAGGGCTGTTTTACCAATCAAGATACCCTCCTTTCATCCAGGTAAGGGCACTTACCTAGACTTATCCCATTGACCTCAGTGGGACTTCCTCCTATGTAAACATGTGTAGGATTGTGCTCTTAATGTATGTGGAGAGCCTTACTTTGTGACCATCTCTCATTTGTTTGCATGAACCTCGTCTCAGGTCAGCTGAGGATTTCCAGTGAACAAAAAGGCATGCAGAAATAAATGCAGACTCTGTGTCAACTTTTACATGCCCCGTTTCAGCACTAATCGCATGGGTACATGGCAGAAAGATGAAAATAGCCTCTGGGCTAATGGAACTTTAGAACTGAAGTAGAAACTCTAATTCTGGAGCTAAGGTTAACGATGCTATTGCAGGCTCTGGGCCTGGGAGCAATTTTGGAATATCAAATCAAACCGTGTGTAATACTCTGTGCATCTTGGGATATAGAGTTAGCCCATCTCGGTATATAGTGTTCCCATATTCAACAATTTGGATCTTTTAAAGGCTATAGGGCAAATAGTGAATTTGTCTTGCCTACCTATGAAAAGGCAAAGGAAATGTTTAAAGTTCAGTTTTCTCATTTGTTGGCTGCTTGATTGCAATATTATCATGCCCTTCTCCCTGAATATTAAACATAGATTCGTTCTATCTATAGAAGTCACAAAAGAGGGTGATGCCCCCACAATTTAATTCAAAGTTGACAATTAGAGGAGTTGCACATAACATTTATTATTCTGTGATAACAGTGAAACAATACACACATATAAGAAGCAAGTCCCAATGTGTTCCCAGGGAAGTGTTCATAGGATTCAAGCCACTGTCCTAAAGCATTTCACACTAAGTTGTGTGTATTGTTGGGGGAGATATATTTATATGACTGTAGATAAATGTAGAAGAAGAAGAAGCTTCTAAAGCTGAACTGCCTTAAAAACAAAAACCCTGCAGTAAATCTATGCAGAACAATTCTGAATTTAAGGAAGAACAGGAGACAACACAAAGAAGCACCTGAGCAACTGGCCTTGTCTTAGCTGGTGACAATGTATTACAGAGTTGATTCTGGTGAGATGGGGATAGTGAAGTAGAGATTGGACCTGCTACATCCCAAAATGGGACTGTCTAGACTTCCAGAGTGCTCTAGACAGGGTTGGGGCTTAAGCTTGGGTTATGACAAATAGTTTGCCTTTCCGAAAAATATACAGATTAAGTAGTTGTGATGACAAATTCTATCTTCACACATCTTTTCCCCTGCTTCCTCTGCCAAGGCAGAATGGGGAACCTGTTTTGTCACGACCAAACTGTCTTTGATACTGAATATGAAAGGAGTGTGCAACAGACACCCCTTTATGACACGCTCACACCATTATCAGCACTAAAGGATGACAGCATCATACCAGGTAGGAGAGATGAGAGGCTGGACCAGGAAATACCAGACTGTATTCATCTTTTGAAAGTACTGCATTAAAAACCAATTTGTTGCTCTTACAGCAACTTTTGTGGCAGCTCTTATGCCTATACTTTTGTGCAGGTGCATAAGAGGAGAGCAATTAGCACTCTTTAATTGGACCCCCCCCCAAGTTCTTCTAAGCTCTCTGCATGCTATATAGAGCACATATGATCACTAGCTTCTGAAGCTACAATTTGGTCAATATGATGGACTGCAGAACAAAACTGATAGACCGGAAGGCTCTATTCTGAGGCTTCAGACACTTCAAAAGCCATTGAACCCAATATAGATATGTGCTACAGACAGGTACATCTACACCTGAGTTTGTGCAGTTTTCTTCTGAAGGAAACATACCATAATTGTCAGCTTGCAGGTGTCAGGCTAAGACCTTTTTCCTTGGGTCGTTAACATGGGTAAGACTTTGTTATGATGTCTAGCCTAGTTTGCGGCATTCATCACTTAGCAGTAACCCGATTCGATGGGGTCTGTAGAAAATGGCAGCTGAATGACAATGTTCTCTATGCTTAGCCATGGTTTTCAAGTCCAAATAGCACTGGTGGATTTGCTCCTGTCATCTTTTGTTGTCAGTCAGAATGGGGTGGAGCCATCCTTTTTATTGTTATTGTTGGAAGAACACTTTTGGGGGGGAGGGTTCTATTGTATATTTTTCTATGGATTTGGCTTTTAATTGATTACCAAGGTGTTTTGAATTTTATGGATTTTTTATTCTCTTTGAGACCTCTCCTTGTGGAAAGTGATGAATAGCAATACTCTCTCTGCAGAGAAGAGAGAGATCCTCACTGCTAATTGCCTATTGAGAAGAGAAGGGAACACTTGGCACCAGCCAAGCTGGTAGGCATTACTTGGTGGCAAAAACATGGTGCAAGAGACCACACTCCTGGTGCTGGATTAGAGCCCCCCCCCAAGAGCAAGCCAGTCGGACGCCTGGGGTGGCACACCCTAACTGCCTTTCAGCTGAGGGGGAGGCAAGCAGGCAGACCGTTTGGGGCATTGTAGAGTCTGTGGGACCCAATCTACTGCGTCACTCGCAGGAGAGATGCGTGGCTTGGGAGTGCTGCAGGCCCCGCAGTGAGTGCCACCCAGCATTTTGTCACCACCCTTCAGTTGTGACACCTGGGGTGGCCTGCCCCTGCCACACCCCCTTTCTCCGTCCCTGACCCCCCATAGCAACATTTGTGACAGCAGAATGGAGCATATTAGTTACTGTACTTTGTTTTAGCACTAGATATGAGGATCTCATTCTACTCTGTGGGAAGACTTCAGTGTAGCACTACGGCTAATGTTCCATCAGCACAAGGATTTTTCCTTGTGCAACAGAATGCTCTCCCTCTCTCCTCCGCCCTAAATCTGTTCTAGGGTGGGAAAGTCCCATTGCATAGGTGGACACCATTCTTTTCACACAGTTGTTTAGTTGAATTCCGCCTGTGAACCTTTATATACTTCTGGGAGCACATAATCTCTCCTGACTCACTGTAGCTCTCTGAGGGCTATTATGGTAGAGAGAATTCTGTTTGTCATCATAACCTTTCTGATATGTGATGAAGTCATCGTATAAGCCACTGTTCTCATAGACATGATTTTTAAAAATTGGAACCTAGAGTAGTAAGCTTATATAAATCAATCACCTGTTAACATATACTGGGAATCTGACTCTTGTTGGATTGCGGGGGGACCAGCCAGAGGAGTGATTTTTAACAGAAAAATGACTGATGAGAAAAGAGTTAATCACCCCCACCCCCACCCCACGCCTGTGTTTCCGAATCCCAGGCTGCTTTTCATTTTAAAAATCACCAGGACTTCAGTATAAGTATCTGTAAGTAACATGCCATTTACTCATGATGAAAAAAGGTATTCCAATGCTTTAGCTCTTGAGCATCGCTGCTGGAAGAAAGAAGAAATTGGCATGGTGTGTGGGTGTGTGTAAAAAACAGACAGGTCTTTTCTCATCAAAATCCTATGATAAACGTATATTGAGGAAATCACAGTGTAAAGCGTCACCAAGAGACAAAGAATAGCCTTGAAATCCTGAATATATGAACCTTAGCATATGTATTGCAGTGACTCGATTCACCGGGTTCTGTCAGTTGAATGACAATGTTCTCTATGCTTATCCATGGTATGCAAGTCCAAATAGGACTGGTAGATTTGCTCCTGTTGTCTTTTGTTGTCAGTCAGAATACAAAATCAGTGTTTGTGTAGTGAATGTGTAGTAGTCGCTGGCAACAGCTAACTGGAGTGAAAGGAAAATACTTCAAATTCCCCAACAGCAGATATTTTCTTTAACAAGAAAAGGAAAAAGAAATGAAGCAGATTCCATTGTGGTACTCAAATCAATTGTTACCCATATTTCCCTTGCTTCCTTTTCCCCCTCCATCTTCTGTAAATACCCAGAATGAGGTGAATCAGCTGATTTGGAACAAGCTTTCATGTCTCTGAGCTGGTTTGCGCCATTAATAAGGTGTGTCAGTGAACCCCAAAAGCACTCTCTTTTTCTTCACAGAGAACACTTCCAGGAAAGGGGGAGGGGAGAACAAGAAAAGTGTGACTTTTTCCTATAATGAAGGTAAAATAAACAAGCACAATTGTCCCTGGACATGTTTGTCTGAAATTTGGTGTTCGTTTTTTTGTCCAGGGACACCTCCCTCATGGCCCCCATTTTCAAACTACTTGTCAGAAACAACATCAACAACCGCAGGGGAGCATGTTTTTACCCCTGGCTTCAAATGGTAAAGACTGCCCTGGTGTTAGAAAGCTCCCATTTCATGCTGATTGGGTGGCTGGTAGGATGATGAAGACGTGGACCCTCCTGCAAAAATGATAGTGGGTCTTTGACACCCCTCAGCCCTTGACTACTAAGGAGAAGTGAACAATAGGCTTGGAGTCAAATAGGCTCAAATTTGGAATCAGCCAGGGAGGAGTTCATAACCATATATTGAATCTGATACCAATGAATATTCCCAGTAATATTTGACTTCCAATTAATTGTGCTGCCCTTAATACAACATATTTGATACTTCAGAGAGTAATATGCCAGTGTGGACTTATTTACCCTTGCTCCCATGGCTAATCTACATTTTTAAGTGCATGGCACCTTTCTGTTGTAGGCAAGTTTTCAGATCCATATTCATGAAAGCAATTAACAGCTATCATTCTCAGGCAAGACATTGTGACTTAGCACTGCATAATCACTATGGTGGTTGAGGTTCCAAAAACACTTCAAATCACAAAATTTCCACAACAACTAATCCGGATGTTATATATAGCTGTTGCTTAATGCTAAATAAATATTTGTGTCAGTTAAAGACATTTTTAGATTCTTAATACACATTTTCTTATGAATCAATATGTTATTTGGTCAAGCATGCATCTTGATAATTGTTAACAAGTATGATGATCATAACTGATGGATTTTGGTGATGGCCACTACTTTAAATGGCTTTAAAGGGGGGATTGGGGAGGCTATTGTTGAAGATTCATTCCCCATGTCTGCAGTCATGTGATTGTTGTCTATCACATGATGCTGTATGTTTTCATTCCACAGAGTGGGAAGTGACGGAGACAGGATGTTTGTGTTACTGTGTTCTGTGAAATGGGATTATTGTCTTTTGTTCTTCCTCTTTGCTGTCTGATGAGAAAGAGGAAGGAGCTAAGTCAGAATGCTCTGAGTGTTTTACATGTAAATAAAGTAGATTAGCCAAAATGCTGAGTTGCTGAGGTCTGTTACGCAAGCTGCGAAGACTCTGCGGATCCCTAAGTGTGCTGATGTTTCTTGGCATCAGTCGCTGTGATGTTCGGGCAGAAGAAAGCTTTCAAAGCTCCCAAATGATCAACCAGGAGGGAGAGAACATGCCAGTTGGGCATGTGCCTCTACCAGGGTCCTACTTGAGAGTAGGATGGCTCCTGACAGCTATAGTCATGATGGCTACAGTGGTACCTCGGGTTACATACACTTTAGGTTACATATGCTTCAGGTTACAGACTCCGCTAACTCAGAAATAGTACCTCGGGTTTAGAACTTTGCTTCAGGATGAGAACAGAAATCGTGCAGCAGTGGTGTGGCGGTAGCGGGAGGCCCCATTAGCTAAACTGGTGCTTCAGGTTAAGAACAGTTTCAGGTTAAGAACGGACCTCCAGAACGAATTAAGTATGTAACCAGAGGTACCACTGTATATGAATATCACTTGCTGTGAATCACAATCAGTAGATGGCTTCTGCACTCATGCCTGGCTTTTAGACTGTCCATAGGCAGCAGATTGGCCATGGTTGGGAACAGACTATTGGATTAAACAGACCTGTAGTCTGATTCATCTGGGTTCTTTGTATGAAATGCAACTGATGACAAGATCATGAGCCAGAGCCCCCATAGTTCTGGAACCTTTTTTTAAAAAAACCCCAATTCCTGAAATTGTTTTTATTTTATTTTTCTTTCCTAGCGCCTGTTCTCAGGAAGACACATTTTTGAAGGTTCTTGATCAGCAGAATGCAAAAAAGAAATGGAATGAAATGAAAGCTGGTTAAGTACTGCTTGTCTGGGAACAAAAGGTGAACCATACAACCATTAATCACAAAGCACGGGACCTTTGTTTGGGGCAGAGGTCACAAACTGCCAGTTGGTTTATTCCTGATTGCTTCATGGTGGTAATGGAAGTGCCCAGACAGCCTTGATTTTTTCAGTTGACCCGACCTGATCTTTTTTTGTGAGGGTTAATTGGTAATTTAAGTATACTGTACAGGTCGAATGATTTGAAGTGCATGCCATTAAGAGTGAGATTCAACACACTCTCATCATTATGAGGGATGTTTGGCTTAGAGGGAGGAAAGGCACGCGGATAGCTATTCCCAAACCTGCATTTGAAAATAAACATATAGATATAGATATTCACCTCATTGCCCTTTATTTATTTCTGGAATCCTAAAGCAGGACTACACAGTTTGTACAATATTTACATTCAAAACTGGCTTGTGAATGTGGTTTGGGACAGAAGACATTGCCTCCTATTTTTGCTGCCTTCATGGCAGTGAGGGAAAAGGGCCAAAAATAGTACAAGATAGTACAAGAGGAAGAGCATCAAGAGAAAGAGGGCTGCGTGACCAGCCCTTTTATGGGGTCTCAGAAGGTCAAGCTCATCTACCTGGTCACATACAGGGTGAGGATGCTCCAGACCAGGTGTGACAGGAAGTCCTCCTGACTGGAGCAAGAGTCCCCTCTGTGTCCGCTCTGGGCAAACAGGAAATGTTGTATTTGACTGCTTTTGTGATGTTACAAACCACACAAACCACACAGTCTTTTTGGTCTTATCCCTGTGCCCAGGATCCTAATGAGAACCGAATAGGCCAGTGGGCGGATGTGAAGCCTCAAAATGGCATTGTGGACCTGTCTTTTCCTCTGGCCTCCGAAGCAGCTGTGGGAGGATACACCATAGTCATTGGAAGTCCACTTTTTGCATATGAGGATTCAGCAAGATATTTCATGGTGGCAGAATATGGTGAGATTTCAAGGGGAGACCAATTTGGTTGCAGTGTGTGTGTGTGTGTGTGTGTGCGCGTGCGTGCGTGCGCGTATGTGCTAACAATAAAAGGAATGCAGGCTATTACAGAGGCCAAAAATCACATCTTCACAAACTGGTGAGGCTACTTTCGAGTAAAAGATCCTGGCTCTTGCATCTTAGAGCCAAAGAACTCTTAAGTTTTGCATAGCTTGGAGATTCTTTTTCGTTTCAGATTTGTAGCTGCTGATGTGACAATTTGAAGCAAATGAATAATGGGTGGGGAGAAGGCTGGCTCCTTCCCCATCATGTATTTTTATTTCTGCTAGGGATGGGAGAGAAATTTGTTTAATTCACAGTGAGCCAGCCTGATTCAGTGTCCCTGCATGTGCTTGCAGACTGGAGCACACTATCAGTTCAATTATGCACTTCTCCAGAGTTTGTGGTGCAGTTTAGATCCCATAATGTACACACCAAAAACATATTTTTTGTTAGTAAATGCATACGTGTATATATTTTAGGGCATTGAAACAAAGTGTATTTTGTTGGAAGAATGTGTGCAAAGTGCATTAAAATGTATGCAACTTGGATGTTCATTTTTCGTGCATTCGTTCGGAAAGTCACAAAGCCTCAGCAGTAAAAGGAGCCCCTTTAAAGGACTGCTAAGGGAGGAAAGACCAGCTATTGGAGGAAAAGAGTGAAACGTTCTCTGGCCTAGATGGTGGACAGAAAAAACTTTCTCCCTCTGGCGTGCTGGCTCTCCAAATATGAAATGGGTCACCTTTTGGAGCTGTTAAAGAGAGACAGGAAGCAGGAATTATATGCAAATTATAGATGTGGACATTCAGAGGTAGGGAAAAATGGATTTGAACATCACCTGTGTAAATGACCTTAGTTCAGGCTTTGCAATGGAAGGCAAGGATTCATTAGCTGAAAGTAGAGCGACGGTGCATCATAAAATAGCTATCTACTCCCCTCTACAGGCACAAAGTGAGAATGGCATGGTGAAATTTTGCTTTCAGAGCCTTGCTGTTGCACCATGAAAAGGTCCCTCCATGCACTGAACACCCCTAAACCCCACACACTTCTTTTGTTCCTCCTTTGCATGAACTGAGGAATGGGGACAAGCTCATTTTAATCCAAACAGAGCCTAACCTTATGAGCTCTTGAGGGGACGAGAATACCCTTACCTTGCCAAGCACATGAGAATTGAGCTGAAAGTTCTGCTTAGAGATTGCTACCCTGTTTTAAAAATGAAAGATTTCTTAACTCAGCTGTCTCCTTCCCCACCTAGGAGAGTGTTAGGATTTGATATTTGTAGGTTAAAAGCAAGTATAAGAGTTTTGGAGGTGACATGTTATGTAGAGCTCAGGATGTCTTGGGAAACATTTTAAGAAGACTTTTCCTGTCAGCTAGTATAATATGTCTCCTCACAGACATGAAGTAATGGGTTAGTTGCCCTCAGACAATTGAAGCTCATGCAACAATAAATTTTGTCAGTCACAAGCCTTGAAGAAAGGTGTGACATAAAAACAAAAGCTTTGGGGAGTCACCATTAACATGCCCGGTGCATTGTTTGTTACTGTTTACATTGATAAGTCACATGTTTGCCTAGTCCTCTAGGTGACATAAACCAATTTAGTCAATAAAAATTAAAAGACATACCAAAAATCAGATAAAATACAATATCAGCACGCTCATGCAGCAAAACAAATGCATAAAAAGAGCCACAATAATCCCACTGGGATAAAATTTAAGTGGTCAGATTTTGTCAGACTAAAGTAATATTCAATATCAGTTTTGAGATATTGTAAATCTTAAACATGTTAAAAGACGGGACAAAGTATTTGCTTGGAGCCACTTAAAGCCCCAGGCAGGTCTTTCCTTCATGATTTTTTTTTTTTAATGTCTTAGGTCCCACTGGGGGCAGGGCATGAGGTTTGCAAGGGCTTCACCTCATGGAAAAGCCCTTGCAAAGTCTCACTGGAATGTGTGAGGGCAAACTCTGCAAGGACTTTGGGAATGCTTCCCTCTCACTCAGTTTTTTTCCGGAGAGCTTTGCCACTGGTGGCAAAACTGTGTGGCAGAATGCTGTGTCACTCTGCCAATGCCAACAGCTCCCTTACCTTGGTTGCTTCTCTGGTGGTGGCAGAAGCTGTGATCAGTTTCCACCGCTGCTTCGCCCCACTGCATGGGTGGGCCAGGTCTGTCTTTGTTCCTGAAAACAATGTGGAAATTCCTCTACATGTTTATCATAGCTACAGTGTATATTATGTTACACTGTTAAGAGATGAAGAGAGTTTGCAGTTGCAGCTAAATTCATTTGCAGCTGAGAGGATAACCTAGTTGCTAGGTTCATTGTGTGTTGCTGAGGTAATGACAAGCCTGCTGAGTCGTTTTGCCTGGCTAGACTGTGTCCTTGAATTCTTAGAGTGCCTCTTTCTTGCCTGGATGGAGAATAGAGGGCAGTGTGTGTGTAGAAGCTAGTTGATGGGTACAAATGGAAAGCTCACATTTGTTGCGCTGTCGACTTTTGCCCATGGTCCTACCACTTACTGGTATATGGCTCTTGCAAAGCTGCTTAGAAGGGCATTTGGCCCTTCGTCTTAAAAATGTTCCCCACTATGGCAGTGCAGGCGCAGTTGGGTGGGGGAGAGAGTTGGCAAAGCTAAAGCAGAGAATTTGTCACAACTTATTCCTCGCTGTACAGTGGTACCTCGGGTTACAGACTCCACTAACCCAGAAATGGTACCTCGGGTTAAGAACTTTGCTTCAGGATGAGAACAGAAATCGTGCGGCGGCGGCGCAGCAGCAGCAGCAGCAGCGGGAGGCCCCATTAGCTAAAGTGGTACCTCAGGTTAAGAACAGTTTCAGGTTAAGAACGGACCTCCGGAACGAATTAAGTACATAACCAGAGGTATGTGAACAGATGGGAGACTTCAGTGAGTCTTTGCCCCAGAAACAGCTCTGCATGCAGGCATATCCTAGGACCCTTTGCATGTGGATTTGAAGTATTAATGGTAGTTAGGCCAGAGATGGGTCAGCCCTTGTGAATGTGAACCCCTGCTTGGGAGGTTTTCTGACTAGATAATCACTTTTTAGAAGCAGTGTTTTAATAAGATAGTTTATGATACTGAGCAGCTCATTCCACATTCCTAAAATGAGATGAAAACCCTCCTGCACCATAACTCTTTAATAGTCTCCAGTTGCATAGTCCTCAAGTCTTTCAAACCACAAAAGACATACCGGTACTATATAAATAATAGCTGTGCTTTTAGCACCATCTAGTGGTATTTTATTTATATTTTCTGGCATGCTCAGTGTTCTTCCCCCTATTCTTCCACCTTACCAAGGACACAAATTAATAAAAACAAGCAAATAAGTTACAAGTCAGGACTACACCATTGCATAGCTGCTAGGATCTGATACAAGAGTCCCTTGCCTGGTGTGTTCTGTGTCCTGGGAAGAAGAGGTGTGGGATGGCGGCAAGCCCCCACTCCTTGCACCAATATCCTTGGTGACACTACTTTGGGACCTCCTCAGATTTATTCAGCATTTGGGATTATATCTAGGGTGAGTCCAACTTATTCCACCTACCAAGTGTAGAAGGTAAGGAGGCCCCACCATGTATTTGAATTTGAGGTTTTTCTAGCTAATCTAGTGGTTGCCTTTTACGACACTGAAGGAAGCAGAGAAAGAGGGAGGGGAGGGAGTACATAAGCCTGAAGCCCATGACCAGGCTCAGAAATTTACCTCACAGAATCATAAATGCAGGAATATGCAGCTGTCCCTTACAGGAATCGAACCTGCAACCACGCTCTAACCAACTCAGCTATCCACCTCCTTATGCACTGCCCTTACTTTTGCCCAAATGCCAGATAATAAGCAACACAAGAACCATACAACACAAGAACCTTGAGTAGAATATCGGAACAGGCAGTTGAAGCATTAAACTGGACAGCCAAGTGTACTTATAGTCAGGTAGAAAGGGGTTACCTGCCAGGAGTCACACTCTGCATTACTAGCCAGGCTTAAGACTGCTGCTTTAACTTCCAGCAGCCTCCCTCTTTGTACTCCTGGGGCTAAAGGAAGTAGGATAGGATAAGTTTTGTATTGCGTCTCAAATTCCAAGCAGGTTAACATATGTTCAATGACTACTGGTCATTATGGCTGTGTATTACCTCCACTTGCGGAGATGATGTGCCTTTGGATACTAGTTGCTGGAGAATGGGAGGTTGCTTGTTGCATGAATTCCCCCCAGGATTCCTATAAGCATTTGGTTGGCCAATGTGAGGACATAATGTTGGAGGAGATGGGGCACTGGCCTGAGCCATCAGGCTAGTTTTTTGTTTGTACACAGGCCTTTAGTCTGATGCAGCAGGACTCTTCTTCTGTTCTAAATGTTGCATTTAGACAAACTGATAATACTGCTTAATTGTATTCAGTCTTCACATATTTGTAAGGCGGCATACATAGAGAGGATTTGTTTTCTTCCTTTGTGGTTATCCTAGGCAATTGTGGCCTACAAAAGGTGGTTAAAAGATAGAGACTAACTCAGTGCTAAGGAAGTTCAGCCTTCTTTGAGGTATAGTAAGGCAACAGTCCAGCTGCCTTCCCTCAAACATCCTAGAATTTAATGCTGAACACTTTGGTTCATATGTTCAGCCAATGCTGCAATTACTCAAGTACCTTGCTGAACAGCTGCATCACCTCTATCTATATTTTGCTACTCTAATAGGTGTAGTACTCTAATAGGCCCTCAGAGAAGCCATACTGGCTCTGCTTCTGCAAGGCTTGTTCTTCTATATGCTTGCTTATTTTATTTTTAACTACACCAGCTTCACCATGACAGATGTTAAGCCAACTGACCTGTATTACCCAGGATCCCCCCTGCATCCCTTTTAAAAAAATTGTACTACATTGGCTACTTTTCAGTCCTCAGGTATGGAGGCTGATCTTAAGACAACATATTCATGTTAGAAAATCAGCCATTTCACATGTGAGTTACTTGACAACTCTCCGGTAGATGCCATCCAGATACAGTGATTTGCCTGTCTTTATTTCGTCTAGAACTTCATTTCTCATTAGTTCTCAGTTCCTGTTTTGTTCAGGTTTTTCCAGTAAACCTTTACCAGGATTTTCACTCTGGACTGCAGCTGCATTATTGATGTGTCTCTGCTAACGGGTGCAATATACATTTCCCTAGATATCCTTTCCTTTTTGAAGTTTACTCTTTGGGCCTTCCATTATCAAAGTAGCCAGTCTCGCAAGAGCTGTGAGAGACTGCAAATTCAACAGTACAAGATCTGTGGTGCCAGGAAGAGAGTGTAAGGAATACTCTTGCTTTGTGCCTACTGAGCAGTTAATGGTGTGCATCAGTTAATGTGCAAACCATTCTGGCTCTTACAAATAGGAGGAGAGGATGCTTAAATATCATTCAGGTGGGCTGTAATCGCCTTTGTTTCACAGAACATTGCAAAAAACAACAGGAAGTAAAGGTTGGATATTGAAAGCCTAGCGATAAAGGCCTTAAATGAGTTTGCATGCCGAGTGAAGAATGACAGGTGTCTGGAATACCTCTTAGAAGGATCTTTAGCGTAGTCCATTTTGCTGGTGAAGTCTTTAGGCTGCAATAACACAGCTTCTTCCAAGGAGGAAAAATGAAAGTGTACATTTGCTCTCAGCAGTTATTAAAGTGGAAATGTGATGGCATTATCTGAACACTCATCAAAGGTCAAGGGAATTAAATTGGCATAAGTTAACTCCCCCCCCCCCGCTCTCTATTGCATGTGACTCCGACAGGGTTTATCTTTCTTTTCTGAGCTATTCCTAACAGCATCATACAGGGACCACTGCTTTATTTCTAGAAAAGAGTTGCTGGAGCTTGTCTCTTTAGAAATGTTGCCCTCTGATTCAAACACACTTCTTCCTAAGCCCAGGAGATGACTATGTTTGATGACTGTTTCTTAGCACCTTTTCCCTAGCCATTTCTGTTTTGTAGGGCCTGAAAAGCAGAGACTTGGCTGCACAGTCCAAAATCAAAATTAAGTGTACCGGTAAGTTTCCCCACCAAAACCTCACTTCCTGACATAGACAATAGAATGGCCCCAGTAACTGACATCTTCAGGTGACCAGAAAGTGCTCTTTATTTGGGGCACAACATTATGTTTGAAGACTGGGAAAGGTTATGGAACACCGGAATGAAATTTACGGCATGTAGTGCCTTGAAGGAAAATATTATGAAAATGATATACCGGTGGTACATGACCCCAGTCAAGCTTGCAAAGATATATCACCTGTCTGACAACAAATGTTGGAAATGTAAGGAGGAGGAAGGGACATTCTTACACCTCTGGTGGACCTGCCCGAAAGTGAAGGCCTTCTGGGAGATGATACATAATGAATTAAAAAAGGTACTCAGATTTACCTTACCTAAGAAACCGGAGGCCTTCCTCCTGGGCATGGTAGACCAAAGAGTGGTTAAGAAAGACAGAATCTTCTTTATGTATGCTACCACAGCAGCAAGGATCCTGATCGCAAAGTATTGGAAGACACAAGATTTGCCCACGCTGGAAGAATGGCAGACGCAGTTGATGGACTATATGGAATTGGCCGAAATGACTGGCAGAATCCGAGACTTGGGAGAAGAAACAACGGAGGAAGTCTGGGAAAAATTTAAGGACTATTTGAAAAAGCACTATAAGCTGTATTAATGTTAAAAAAATGCTCTTTTTAGGAAACTATAGCTTCAGCATTTGTAAATTATTGAAACGGAAAATAAGGTACAAGAAGCTGGAAGTGGTGTAATGAAATAACTTTATTGTGTTGAAACTAAAATTCTTAGGACTTGGGTTACAACGTTTTTGAGATCAGATATCACGATAAAATGAAAGATACATTATTGTGTTGAAATAAGTTAACAAATTGCTGATGTTTTGAATTTACAGAGAATGCAGGGTTCGGAAGATAGGGGGAAGTCCACTAGATTTATTGCAACTTGTAATTGGATGTTTGATTTTGTATTTTATAAAATTAATAAAAAATTATATTAAAAAAAAAATATTCCCTATGGTTTCAATCTTTTCAAAACCTGATGAATGCTATATTAGAAGTACCATAAGCCCTCCTTTGAAAGTCAATGAAACAGGAACCACTTTTTTTGTTAGACAAGGGCAAAGTTATTTCTTTCCTGGGGTGGATTTTGGTAATCTTTGTTATATGGTGCCCTATGTGAGGCCAAAATTGGGCCCCCCCCAATGGATCTTTTCATTATGGATCTTCTCAGTTTTGCACCCCCGTATTTTGGCACCCTGAGTGGGGGAACCTCCCACACTGTCCTAAATACAGAGCTGGTCTTTTCTTTGTGTGTCTGGAAAGCAGCCTTCTAGAACCACCTCATTCTTTCGTGATGTCTTCATCAACACTTTTTAACTTTTTATCCTTCTACATCAGGACTTACCCATGTTTGTGCTGGCCTTCAAAAACAGTTTCTTCCTCTCTGTTCTGAGTTTCTGATCATCAGCCCCTGAATACGTGCCTGTTCTTGTGGCTCCTAGAAGTTGTCAGCATGCAGCAGTGGCCAGTGTCTGGGAATGGCTTCAACTGGCCTGCTAAACCAGGTGAGGATAGCCAACAGGTCTCAAACCCTCAGTGAGTTAGGGACTTCCCCTGCATGCGAAGACAGGCTCCAGCAGTTGAGTGGATGAGACCAATAGGGGGACCAACAGTCAAGAAGCTGGTTTTTGCACGTACTGTAGGAGAAAGTGAGGGGCAGATGGAGTTTGTGAACCTGGGAAGGTAACCCATTTAGGAGAAGGAAAACTACCACTGCTCTGTGGGATATCTTTAGGAGAATAAAAGGCTAAATCCAGAGTGGGAATCCAGAGCCTTTTAGAAGGTTGGATGGTGCCTTGTAAGCTTCCTTCGTGCAGCCAAGCTGGTGCCAAACGTGTTGCTTTCCTTTCCTTTCCTTTGGGCCACATCAATGAGGCTGAGAGGGGGCTATTGTTGTCTGGGCAGTCCAGGACCTCCATACACACTGTCCAAACTTGCACTCTGGGTAGGTCACTTTGGTACTGCTAATGCTGTGGTTTGACCCCTGGAGGCACAGTCCATTGTTTCTGAAGACAGACAGATGCCAACAACATTTATCTACTTGTACCATTAAACTCAAACAAACAAGTGATGTTGTTTTCATAGTAAAGATGTCTTTATTCCAAAATAATAATGTGTTAGCCGGACAACTACATACAAAACATCTACACAAGACTTTGGTAAGAAATATATCCATGACAGCTTTCTCAGAAATTCCATAGTGAACCAAAAAAAAAAAAAAAGAACAAACAACAAAGAAAACATAAAAACAAAAAGGCCTTTTTTGTTTTTTTAAAAAACCAAGTTGCTTTTATTAAAACCTATTGTACATATAAGCCCCCTAACATTTCTGTTTCATTGCTTGTAAAGTTTCTACAGATTATGTAAGAAAATAAAATACAGAGAATGTTAATAAATGGTAAGTGAGGTGTATAAAATTCCTAGAGCTATACCTGTGCTTTTGGTTCCAGAGTGTGCAACAGGCATGAATTATTGTACAAGATAAGAAGTGTGGTCTATTGTTGGCTGATTTGCAACAAATATTACACTACTAGAAGGTTTACAGTAACTTTGCAATAATGCTATGCATTCTGTGTCACTTTGGGATTCATTTCTTTAATAGAAAAATCAACCTTAAGAGTCTCTATCAAGCTAAAATTAGGTGTGATTAACAGCACAATCATACACATCTCTACCTAGAAGTAAGTCTCATGACTTCAGTGGACTTACTCCCAGGTCAAGTGTGTATAGCATTGCAGTCTTAGTCCCATTAAAACCAATGGAACAAGGTAGTCCTAATTAAATTTCCACTAAAAGTGATTGGCTGGATTGGGTCCGTTCTGTTTTTCATTCATTTTTCATTTCTTTTTTTTTAAAAAAAGCATTATCATTATTACAAAAAGTAACGATTCCCACCACTATTTGGATCAAATTAGAAGAAATTTGTCAATGTGGACTGGGACAGCTATATTATCAGGTGATAGAACAACCAAATTTTCTTCAGCTGCAAGCTCTTTCATGCTTTCGAATCACAATCCTTTGAAAAGTCAGCCAACCAAGCAAAATACTATTAGATATTAAAGAAATTACAAGCAACTACACAGAGCTGCTGCTGTGTCAATCAAGTACTGGGGACAGTGAAAGTCAAATCATTAAGTTCATGGAAATTCTTACTGAGTTCAGTAGAGCCAGCACTCTTTCTGGGACAATTACTAGCATTTAATACAAGCACAGCGTAGAAGAATCAAAAACATTTTAATGCAGGGTGTTTTGTTTTTTTGCAAGTAAATGCAACTGGGCATACTCCAGCGGTTACATATTTCATGCATATTTTGACTGAATAAGTATATAATGTGAGGAAGTTAATGCATAATTCATTGAAGCAAAACATAATTGAATCTTAGATATCTGAAAACCAGAGACACAAAAATTAGCTCCAGCCTAATCTCGTGCATTAACTCATAAGTGTGCTTGTCCTTTCAAGACATTTCTGCTCGGCGCCTGTGCTGAAGGCCCTCCTGAATTTCCCCTGGTTCTTCCCTTCCTTGCCCATTGGCCCTCAATTGCTTTGGGTGGCTTTGCACTGGAAGTGACTGGCTACTCAGTGCAAATGGTACATGAGAAGACACAACCACAATGAACTAACTGTGAAGATAGAGTGTCTCTGGGTCTTGAGTATAGAGACAGGGATGGAAAAGGCTTATGAGAAGGAATATAGTGAGGATTTGGGAGGCGAGGTGCACTTTAGCTCTAGAAAAAGAACACTGCCAACCTTTTGAGATTACGTTAACTTTTCTGATGAGGCATTCAATAAAAGGACATATATTTATCTTGAATAAAGGACCTCTTTCAAAGTGGCTATGGTGACTGTGGTAAAAAAGCTAAGAGCCTAGTTCCTCAGATTTCTGCTTAGCAACCCCACAGACACCCAAATGGCAGACTGGCTGATGAGTCAAAAGTAGTTGATTCTGAAACAATGTTTGGATTATACATAGAAAAGTGATGTTATTTCTAGCTGACCACACATGTCTTCTGAGGTGAATCCTTTCTGGAATAGTTACAAATGAGACCTTTTAAGTTTCCATGTATAATGAGCCCGTGGTACCCTTTCAAAAAGACACCCCGAGTGCACCAAATATTATGTTGGAAGAGGTGTTTACATTTTCCCAGAGCTCAGCGGTCAGTCTTAGGTGAATCTCTCTGTGTCAAAAACAATAAAATGTGTTTTTTCCCCTTAGGGTGCCAACACACTGTGCTGCTGTTTATAAATGCTGCAGCTCTGAAAGGGGTACAAGATGATTAATGTCAGCAGCTACATGACAAATTGAAAATGAAAACCTTGTGGAATTTTGGAGCTGTGTGCAGAATTCATTCCTTTTCTGCAATAGTTGGAGGTCCCTTACCTCTAGAAGGCTGGTGGCATCACCCTGCACGTTATTTCATTCTGAGACCACTGCCTGCAACAATATCATTATAGTTTTGGGGACTCTCTAATTTGACTCAGTCCCTTTTGGACTCAGTCCTTGTACAGGATTACGTTTGGCATAGAGAACTGAAGAGAATGCAGAAAGATGCCCTCCTTTTTATACTGTGGTTTTTAACTGCTGATGATTTACAGAACACTCTAATATATTACCTGAATCTTTCTCTACACCTCTTGACATTCCAGGGAAACTCACTGATGCCTTATCCTTTGGAAATGTTTACAGCCTCATGACCAGATGAGCCACTCTGGCAAAATGACATTGCATGCATGCTTCTGCCCTCTCCCACACTAATCCCACATTCCTCTGCACGCAAGATGCATACAGACTTCGTTAGTACTGGGAGTCATTTGCCCAGTACATCAAAATGTTACTAATAATCCATGCACTTGTTCCTTATTGTGGTAGACTTGAGCTTGCTCCTTAAAATTATTTATATAACCTCTAGAGTTTTTTGTTGCCTTCTTCATTGTTGTATCGAAATTTCTGAAGCTTTGGCAATTGAAAGTAGAAACACATGAACATACAAGGTATTTCTGTAAAGGTATGTAGAGAACGGCTGGCATTTTCAGCATTTTTTTCTAGTTTGGATTTTTGCACACTGAACACAAGTTGTGTTCTCCACAATTATACTGGCTATATTAGGGGCAGGTAAGTGAATCCCTCTCCTTCGGGCCCAGGTTGCAGCTACATGGCACACATCAGCCAATATTGGGTTTTATGAGAGAGATGGTGAAGGATTAATTCAAGGCATTTGCCTTGCCTGTTACAGTATGCCATAGCTGTGTCTGTAACGTAGTCCTACATTTTAGACAGAAATGCCGGAGCTTTCTGCTTCATCCATGGGATAAGGACCCACTTACTGACCCCAGCCCCCTTTCAATGGTACTTACTCCACTGTACAACTTCCTATTGGAGCTGTACTTTTTGTTTTTATACTAATATATAATACCAGCACCACCAAAATTGTCTCTCATGACAGTTACTTTTTTCTGAAAATATATGCCAGAAATATGGCAGCCATTACTAGAAAGCTAGTAAGAGAACGAGGAGAAACAAACATATATGCTGCCTGTGACAATTACATCAGGGTAACAATACCTCTGCCAGGTGATGGAGAGAGAAAAATGGAAGCTTTGTGACTGAAACCAGCAAAAGCAGCTTTGGGAGTGATGTGGAGAAGCTTCTTCCCCTTCTTCCTTCTTGGAATTACTTGGTAGAGCAAGGTTTGAAGCTCTGATGCTGAGGACCGTCACCTCTGCAGCAGGCATCTAAACAACACCTTGTATATTTATGTTAGCTCAACTCTTAGAAGGCAATGGCTTCTCCCGAAACCACCGAGATCTGTTTGGTTCTGATCCCCAGGCAAGGATAATCTCCAAATCAGAGATGAGCGAGGCTGGCTGGGATTGATGGAGTGCAGCAACATCTGGAGTGCCACAGGTTCCTCATCCCTGATGCAATTGAGTGCCTGCTTCCCTGTATCTTACCACTTCTCCCTTGTGGCATTTCAGATGCTGCTGGACTCCATCAACCCCCTAGCCAGAATGGCCAAAGCTTGAGGGATGATCAAAGCTGTAGTCCCACAACTCCTGGCAGTCACGGGTTCCTGTCTGGTGGTCACAGGATGTCCTGACGTAACATCTGACGTGGCAAATGTGAATAGTTAGTTCTTACTTAGAAGCAGCCCAACAGTTAATTTGTGGCCTTCAGACAGAAAGAGTTACCATTTGTTCTATTCGCATGTGAACAGTTTAAATTTGCTTTCCCTTCTGAAAGTGGGAAGGAAGAAAATATGCTTTATTTTGTAGCGGTCCCTACCGAAGGAAAAAGAAATGTCTCACAGGATTGCTATAAATACAAATTTAAAAAGATAACTATGCACCTGAAGTATTATTGAACCAGCATTATTGAAGAAATTCCTTGGCACAGTTGTGTAATCACAGAGGCACTGCTTTGAGTATTTTGAAACTGGATCCAAATAGGTATTTATGTTTGCAATGTAATTTATGCATGCATCCTGTGTATTTACAGGTAATATTTCTATGATTATGGTATGTCCACACAGAGATGTCTATAATTTCAAAGTTATTAGGAGTTCACAATGACTTCACTATTTTTATGCATTAAGGGCTAGCTGGAGCATCAAGGAGCCACTCTCAGCATACATTTGTGAGGAAATATTTATAAAATATATCTCTTGCACCAGCAAGACTAATAAGCAAACCACACTGCAAAAATGAAAACTAATATACACAATTTATATCTTCTTTAAAAAAAATCAAATCAAGGTTGATTTTACATTTAGCTCAGAGTGCATTATTTGAAAGACTCAGGTTTTGCTAACACGGATGAACATTGCAGGCTCTTAATTCCTTCTTGTCTTTGCAACTAGTAAACTGAGTGCTTTTGAATCTCTTCTTGACTGTCATGAACCTTTCCTGGATTCCACCCCCACACAGTTTGGTACATTCTGACCAAGCAGTCCATGGTTTCATCTTACAACCTAAAATTAAAATAAAATAAAAGCATGAAGGTCAATACTTCGTGTGAAAATTCTCTCTTCTATACACTTGTTTTGATTTCTGTTCTTAACTTCAAGCTTTTAAAATATCATGGTTAGATATATAAATAATTCCACAGGTCATTTGGCATGTTACCTTGAGAAATAGTTTATACTTCTAGAAATTCCTTGTGAATATCTGTGGCTCATGAGTCTATCGCAACTGCCACATCCACATAATGCATCTTCTGAGTGGCAGATGTTGCCCATGTGAATAGGCTGCTCTTCCAAATGCACAAAGGACTGCAGTAGCCCTACCTAGTACATTAACTGGGCCCTTTCTATTAAATAGATAGGATGAATGACAAACAGAAGCAGAGGATCGAGGCTATGGAATGTGATCTCATTCTACATTTCGGAAAAGGTGCTTGTATTCAGAGTAGACCCTTCAAAACTAACGGTCCTAAGTTTGACGTGACTTGTAAAATTAATGGGTCTTTCTGAGTATGCCTGAAGTGGGATAAAACCCAAAGTTTCAAAACTGGGTGTCTGGAGCTTAGCATGTGTTTTATTCTGTTTTGTGTTTATTCTGAAATTGGTTTAAATCACGTTGTATTTTCTTTATAATTTTTTGGGGGGTTGTGTGTTAACCATTCCTGTGATCTCTGGGGACCAGTTCAGAATCTATAAATGATTCAGGAATAAATAAACAAACTAGCATTGTAGTCTAGGCTTGTGTGCCTGTTTGCTCCTCTTTTAACCAGCTTTTGGTGGCACAACAGTTCCAAGCAACGTCTACAACACATACCTGGAAATTGCTCACCATCTACATCTTCTTTTGCCTGCTCACTTCTCCTTTTTTCACGAGGCTCTTTCCACCGCCGTTTCTCAATATTGGGATTTCTCAAGCATTTCCTTATCCGGCATTTTTTACGCTGTACAGTTTCTGGGCATGAAGCTCCTCCAAACTGGGGTTCCATTTTGATCATCCTTGTCCTGATCATATGACCTTTCCCACAAGATTTGTTGCATTCTGACCACTGAGACCACTCTGTTAACTCACAGTCAATGGCTACACAGACAGAACAAGAAAGGCTGCCATGAGCATCAAGCTACGCAAACAAATGAAGTTAAGGAACAATGTCAATATGCTCTGATAGTGGCACCAAAAAGCAGGAAAATTCCCTGATGGTCTCAGAGCAAATTTTATAGCAGCTCTCTGCACTCTGGTGTCCTACAGATACCAGTGGACTACAACTCCCATTATCCCTAGTCATGCTAGCTTAGGAGCACCAACTTGGGGAAGGCTGTTTTATAGCAACACAGAACCTAGATCATCTTCTTTTAATTATGTTTTGAGAATAAGCTCAAATTACTCCCTGGGGACTTACTCTCCATCTGTGGTGGTCTTTCATTGGCCAGGCAGAAATGAATATGGAAGCGGTGAAATGCTCGTCTTTAGAGCACGCAGACCCAGAGGCTGTTTTTGCACCACTTCAGACAACATTCACATTCTGTTCCTTTCACAGACACAGAGATGCCTGAGAATCACAGGGATTCCCAACAAGGCACTGTTATTCTCTCCCCCTACACTCTTTTCCTCTACTTCCCACTGTAATGAACCAACCCATTACCTTGAACTCCTTCATGCCTCCCATGGCAGAATCCAGTGGCACTCTCCTCCTCAGAGCCCCAGCATGCAGGCTACTTGGATGCCTAGTGAGAATAACCTGGATCTTTGGAAGGGTAAAACCTTTTCAAAGAATTTAAGTGGCACTTGGCTCTATAATGGAACACTCTTGTGGGTGGGCAGAGTTAGGAGACCAGAAGTGGGAGCAAGGTTGGGGAGCCGAAACAGAAAGATCCTGCAGTCATCACCATTTGAAAGCTGGGATGATCTAGCAGTTAAAAGTATAAGCTATCTTTTGGGAAGTCTCGAGTTCAGGGTGGGGAATCTTTTTGGCTCCATGGGCAGAATCTGACAGGGGGTGGGGCTGCCCATCTGTCAACCATCTGACATCAGAACGAGTCAGGGGCTTGGGCACTTTTGAAGCCTTGAATTTGGGATGTCAAAACACCAGGTGCAGCTGATCCAGAAAGCTTCATTTCTACTGTTGATCAGCACGTGGGCAGTAGAACCGAAGCCTGCTTTCTGCAGGCATCAGGTGTGTGATAGAACTAGCAGTAGTTCTGCATCACCATTGCAAACACTTTTCAGCAGCAAGGAAGGCCTTTCATAGGCTCTCCAACACTGACACAGAATAAATCATTCTCTGTGATCTCTGCAATAGAATTAGGCATCCTACCCTTGTGTCAGGAGCTGCTGATATCTGTGTCCTGTGTGGTGACAGCTTCTAAAGTGACAGCTTATAAGCAAAGTATCTTCAAGCCTTGGACTGACTCTGCCCACTCAGCCAAGCCTTATTCAATCAACAAGGACTTCTTGAGCAAGGCAGTCTTTAGGGGGAATCACTCACCTGTAACAACAACGCAGCAGAAAAAACTGCTTTTGTTTCCTGACTCGGTGGGAATGTATGATGCTACGGAGCAACAGAGCAACAGAGGAGGGGGGCAGGGACTTTTGCTCCATTGCTTTTCACTGCCACCTATCAAGAGGGACTGGTATAGGTATATACTTGACACCCCCCCCCAATTCAGCACCCAGGTGCCCCACACCCCTTGCACCCCTGGGTAAAGACAGCCTTGTTCTTCAGCTCTCTAGCTCTTGTTATTTGGTACTGATTTCTGCCTTGCTCCTTGATTTCTGCCTTCTCATTTGTCCCTTGGGCCTGACTTACATCTTTGTCCCAGATCTCCATGTTCCTACTTCCTTGCCCATGTCAGTCTGCTTGTCGATGACCCTGCCCTGACAGCTTGTGTGGAAATGGTGCTTTGGCAATGCCTGCATAGCTGTGCATCACCACTCTTGACTCAAGGCTATGATCAGGTTAGGAGCAGCACTTTGTCAAAGCGAGCAGAATGACCAAATTTCTGGCCAAGCAGCATGCTGAATGGGAAAGAAGGGGAAGGGAAACAGCAACCTGGCCTTCAGACTCCAGACATCGGTACTTACGGCACTCGGGCAGCATGCACTTTTCTACTTGCTCCAGCTCCTCATTGCAGTCTCCAAGCTCTGCTGCAGATTTCAGCATTCTCTGTCGGGTCCTCATCCCCTTCCCACATGTTACACTGCAGTCACTCCATTCAGACCAAGGAGACAGCATACAGGGAATGGTATCTAGTGCAAAGGATAAAGATTGACTAGCTCACAGCCAGGGTTTAATTTCAAAGTGTTGTCCAGCCATTTGGAAAAAGCTGGGGGACAGGGCCACTTGGTAAAGACAGGATTGGTACTGTGGGAGGATCTTGCAATGGAGGAGGACCCTTGTTGGCTCAAATCCATATTGACTACCAGGGTGCAAACACCAGTGACCCCATCACCCCATCTTTCTCACTTGTGGGGCAAATGAGAAATTGCAATCAGCTCCCCCAGTCTCTCTTTTTTCCATCTTGGGAGCAGTCTTTCCTCTCTCTGAATAGGCTCAGGGCTGAATTGGCTCCGGGGACAGAGTTAACCCATCTCCCCTGTGCTATTTCTCCAATTTAAATGGCAGCTGCTTTTGCCAAGAAGCTCAGTTCAACTGGAACTCTACATGTGCCCTGAGAAAACTGGCACAGCATGGTATGTTTACTCTACAATGCAGCTTCAGTAAGGAGGAGATGAAGCAAGATACCTTTGTAGATACTTATACATTGATTTAGGGGCCCCAAGATTAGTGTCCCCCCAAAAAAAGCTTTAAAAAAATCATTTTGGATAGTTTGGTGCTCCCAGATGCTAATAGTGTTATATCAATAAAGATGCATCTATGGCTCTTTGTTGTGATTTTGAATGTATCTCATGAAACCTGAAATGATTATTTTTCTAAAGTCAGGTCAAATGAATTCATTCACCCATGCTAGAATGTGGTATTTGTTAGGCCTTCTTGAAGGAAATTGTTACATGTGCCAATGAGAAAATGTACCAAGAGAACGGGGTGAGGGAAATCCAGGAATAATTCAGTCAAGAGAGTGAACTGGGGAGAACAAAGTCCAGAGTTAAAGTGACACTGGCTAGGCAGGGAATGGAGCCTGAGACAATGGATATTTTCACACCTCGTAAAGTCAGGTCAGCATCAGTTCACACCACTACGGTTTCCTGGGGCTGGTTTCATGATGTGTAAAAGCAGTAAACAAGGGTGACTGGCATGATGGAGGTGGCACACAGCTGCTTGCACTCCCTGATGATTTTTATAGCCTGGAGATGGCTAGTCCTCCAGCCACCCAATGGTGCTGTTTATTCTTTTACAAGACTTGAAGTCAATCCATTGAGACCTCACATTAGACTGATTTATGGGTGATTTCATAACATGCAAAGGTTCACTGGACTGAGTACATAAATCACAGTGACAGGAGAGGCTTGAGAGATACTAATTAAGGTTAGCCTCAGAGCCATTTTGTACATTACGTATTAGCGTGTGCCTGTACATACTTAAGAATAAGAATTTGAAGGCTATATTCTGCAGCATATGTTTAATGCATGATTATTCTGCGTGGAGCTCTCCTTTTGACTTGAGTCTTCAGGCCAATGTTGTATGAAATGGTCCATACATGGGGAAATGCAATTTTGTATCTAGTGAACTGATTTATGGTCCCATTAATATATGCACGAGAGCCAGCCAAAACCTATAAAACAGGCAGGAGCAGTCCTATAGATGTATAGCTGATGGGGGTTTTTTTCATACCGTGGTCAGATGAACATAACTGAGATGAATATTGATTCTACAAGGTGAATAATTTTGGCCGCAGAAGAAATCAGAAGCAAATGGTTTTCCAAAATAGAGATCTGGAAGGCTATTTCAAATCAGTACCTTACCCCTGCAGATCCTGCTCATGTGAACCTCCTCATCTGTTCAGCCTATTCCTTATCTGTTTCAGGGGATTCTGGGGGTTATTTTTGCCTATCAGTCTCATCCTTCTGGCCAGTTCCCCTTGCCCTCATTTCTCTGGATCCCTCCATATTTCAGCCCTGTTGCCCAGGGCCTGACTTCTTCATCATAAAGGTTGTTTACCCTTCTATCTGCCCTGCCCTAGTCTAGGATTAGAGGGCAGGTATAAAAATGCAGCAGAATGGGGTAGTGGAGTTAGTTGCACCATTTCAGGTGTAACAGGTGGCACTGTGGGTCAAACACCCTGGGGTTGCATTCAAACCACAGCCCATAATCTTCCTGGCCAAGGAAATTATCTGAAGATAGTGATGTAGAAAAAGAACGCCTAGATTAAGAATATCCAGCATACGTCACGTTACAGACTTGACTTCAAATCTGAGTTAAAGTGGTATATTTTACTTAAGTGCACTCTATAATCATATGCCACCTCCCTGCTAATACTATTAAAGGTGGCTTTGCCGAAATGAATCACATAACTTTCCATCTGAAACAAGTGCTCTTTTGTGCAGCCCAAGAAAAGAGAGACGAAGTCAATAATGGCAGGTTTTGCATTTGAAGCTTTAAAGCTGCCAAACAAATGGGATTAATCATCAAAAGACAAAGGAATTTTGTAGGATGTTGCAATAGCTATTTAAAGTAGTTTAGACTTTAGAGAAAAGAGAAAGCACATCCCCAATGCCCAGGCAGCTTCGGATGCTGAAGTCTTTGCAAATCCTTATGGAAAAGGACCTGGACTAACACATAGGGCAGATGTTAGCCATCTGCTGACTTTGAACCTCTCTGAATATTGTGATACAGTATGCATTTAATACATAATTTGAAGATGGGGTGTGTGTCACAGTTTAAATACATACGTTTTAAGAGAATTGTTCTCATAATTTTTAATATGTAGTTTGAGATGATCTTTTAATATTGAAGATTAATGTGGAAATGGGATAGAATTATGAGTAAAAATATGTGAAAGGGGCACGTACCCAAAACAGGCCAGTTCATCCCTCCCTAACTTTAAGCCACATGGCTACGTGAGAAGCATCAGCTCAGTTACCTGCCCAGTGAGGGTGCATTCTTTATTCCACCTGCAAATTTGCTTGTCTCTGAGTATAACAAGCTGTGGTTGAGCCACATCTCAAGGCGGGGAGACATGCTACTTTCCCACACAGTGATTGGGTGAATCTCGGATACTTACGGCATTCGGGCATCATGCATTTCTCGGCTTCCGTGGTTTCTGCCTTGCACATGGATCCGTCTGCTGGGGTCATCTTGATCATCCGGTGCCGTTTCTTCATTCCCATCCCACAGCTGGCACTGCATTCATCCCACTCCCCCCATTCCGTCACCAGGCAGGTGCTAGGAGCTATTGATAACAATAGGCAGAAAGAAGATCAGTCTACTGGCACTCGTTTAATAGAGGGATCACAGGCAGCTCTTATGCTGATTCAGCGAGGTAAGCTAAATCAAATACTTACAGCACTCCTCATTCACAATGCACTTCTCGGTCTCTTCTGTGGGTACTTTGCATATTGAGCCATCGTCGGGGAACTGCTTCACATATCTTTCTCGCGACCGCATTCCCATGCCACAAGAGACGCTGCAGGGGGACCACGTTATCCACTCAGACATCATACATGTGGAGCCGTCTAAAATATAGAATACAATTGCCATTTCTTTTCTAAGTCTCACCTGGATGTGGGGTGGGTGGGAAGAGAAGCATACCTTTATCTCACACACACCCTTCTTCTCTTTCCTACCTTCATCACTGCAGCCTGGGCCCATGCATGGCTGAAAGTCCTGCGTTTCTGGGCAAGGCACACTGAGGTCAAGTTGAGCTTTGAGCATCCTCTGCCTCATCCGCTTGCCCTTTTCACAGGTGGAAGAGCTACAGGCTGACCACGGGGACCAGTTGGAATAGATGCAGGTTTCTGGAGTGTCGTCTAAAAGCAAAAAGAAACAGTTACTCACATGGTGCATAATAATTACCCTATGGAACTCACTGCCATAGGATATTAAGACAGTCACCACCATCACAAATGACTTTCCATAGAACAAACAAGCCTAGGGATGAATTTCGCCGATACCCCCGTTTATCTATTGTGCCTTCTGTTTTCTTTATCTTCTCATATCTCGTTCATTTCTGAACACTTCTTGCCATAGGCTATCTGGCTTTCTCAGCTATGTACACAGGTGCTCACAGAGCATCTTAGACAAGCCGCTCAAATTATTTTGCATGCAAACACACACACGTTTTCAGTGTAACATTGCCAGCCAATCAAACTATCCTGCTCAAATAGGTCAAGGGGTTTTAAAAACAAAAACAAAACTCTTCTACATGCCTCCTAATGCAATATCATTTCACTGGGTATGCCAGGGATTGAAGCTGGTACTTTCTGCAGGAAGAAATGAGGTGCATCTCTACAAAGCATCCTTCCATATGGAATGACAGCCATGCTCTTTTCTACCACTTTTTGAGTTGCCTGGTGTGCCATGTTGCTCACTTATTCTGCGTGTCAGTTCACAGCTTTGAAGACAACTAGAAGACTGCATAAAGAAGCATATTAAGTGGCTATTCCGCAGTAATGGATAAGCCAGAACATCTTCCAGTAGAATTTAATGAAAAATCTTCCTGTTTAGTCTGCCTTTCAGCAGCTATTTCCTGTTATGCTGCTCCATACTCCAAACAGTACAGGACAAGTCAGCAGTTGCAGCATGGTGCTAAAGAAGATGGGACGGGCAGAATTTCACTTCATTTATTTCTTGATTGAAGTGTTTATAATCCACACTTTCACAAAAGTATAACAAGGCAGTATGCAAGATTATAATAAATTCAGTAAAAACACCAGTGAAAATATCATTAGGAACATCAGTTGATTGAAAAAGAAAATCAGATTCCCAAGGCTAGCCAGTATGGTGTAGTGGTTAAGAGCGGTAGTCTTGTAATCTGGGGAACCGGGTTCAAGTCTCCGCTCCTCCACATGCAGCTGCTGGGTGACCTTGGGCTAGTCACACTTCTGTGAAGTCTCTCAGCCCCACTCACCTCACAGAGTGTTTGTTGTGGGGGAGGAAGGGAAAGGAGAATGTTAGCCGCTTTGAGACTCCTGAAGGGGAGTGAAAGGCGGGATATCAAATCCAAACTCTTCTTCTTCTTCTTCTTCTTCTTTACAAGACAGTTTTCAGATGCTGTCTGAAAAACGGCTGAGATGATTCCTGCTGGACCTTCTACACAGCAAGGTGTTCTGCAGCACAGGGGCTGCCCCACTACAAGTTCAATACCATAGGAAAGTCCAACTGAACTTCAGTAGTGTGTGAGGAACCACCAGAAGTGCCCCAGCAGAAGATCTCAGTGATCAAGGTAGGGTTCAGATGGTCCTTAAGACATTTTGGGTTCAAGTTGTTTAGGGCTTCGTGGATTAACACTAAAACCTTGGACCTGGCCTAGTAAAGGTAAAGAACACCTGGACTGTTAAGTCCAGTCAAAGGTTACTATGGGGTTGTGTTGCTCATCTCGCTTTCAGGCTGAGGGAGCCGGCGTTTGTCCAAAGACAGCTTTCCAGGTCATGGGGCCAGCATGACTAAACTGCTTCTGGCGCAACAGAGCACCTTGATGGAAGCCAGAGTGCATGGAAATGCCGTTTACCTTCCCACCGCAGTGGTACCTATTTATCTACTTGCACTGGCATGCTTTCAAACTGCTAGGTTGGCAGGAGCTTGGACAGAGCAACGGGAGCTCACCCTGTCATGGGGATTTGAACTGCCAGCCTTCTAATCAGCAAGCCCAAGAGGCTCGGTGGTTTAGACCACAGTGCCACCTGCGTCCTACCTGGCTTAGTATCAAATTGGCAACTAGTGCAATTCTCTCAGCACTGGAGCAACATGTTGCCAGCAACCTGCTCCTCTAAGCAGTCTGGTCACTGCATTTTGCACTAGTTGAAGCTTCTGGACCAGATAAAAAGGGCAGTACTGAGAAGTCACACAGTCAGACGATGGCCAAAGTCATTCAGATATTTAAGTTTTTTTAAAAGGCAACCTGCTCTACAAGCAATTCTGAAATATAGGCTTGTAAATGTGCAATTCTAATGAGTTTTCAAAGGAAAAGAACCCACAGAAATTGCTTGCATCTTAGACAAAAATAGAAAAAAGGCACAAATGACAATGAGGCAATTAACTTTTGAATTTAAGAGATAACACCCTTTTTTACTTTTGAAAACAAACTCCATAATCTCTACGATACTCGATTTAAGATACTAGTGCATATGGCTGAATCATTTCTGCTCTCATTTGAATTCTACACATATTATAGGCTTACAAGGGCAGCCTGTCCTCATAGACAAACACAATCGTTAATAAAGAAGAGCAGTTAGATGAGGAAAATAGTAGAGCCTGACGAAGACCAACCCAGTGAAGGATAATAAAGTCAGTGGGATTAGGCTTCTTCTAAATTAGTATAGTGCTGCTTTCAATTCCAAAAAATTCTGCCTGCTGACACCATCACTGTGGGTGTTTATTAAGTAATGATGCTCGCTCCAACCACAAATGGGTAAGCAAATTGTTTTTCCCCCTTCCTGTTTTTAATACTGTCCTAATAATAATGCAGTAGGCGTGAAATATAGAGTAGCAGCACTGGAGGATGAAGCAAAACACAAACTTGTGCAAATAGAACATAATTAAAAGGTACCTTCATCTTCCGGAGCTTCTGCGGCAAGATCTGCAACAATGTCATCAACGTTATCGGGGACAATATTGCACTGCTCTCCCTGCAAAGAAACATTTTCAAGTGTTTAAATTGGCAGAGGAAACCATGCAGTTGCAGGCGCTGGAATGGAAAATCAGCTGCCTGAATACGCACAAACAAGATCTGTGTCCCTGGAGTGTAACCTAGCGAAGGCCTAGTGAAGTCATGAGGTCCTTTTTAAAATGTAAGTCTTGTGAAATAGCCCAGGAAGCTAAAGCCTCAAGGGTACCTAGGCCTCTCTTCTGAAGAATGAAAGCTGCTGAAACTTCTCTCTGGAGAAGTTTTCAAATAGGAGTCGGAAATGGCAAGCTAAGATGCAAAGGGGAATTTTGTAAAAGGCAAGTGTGGTTTAAAATGCTGGCAAGGTGGGAAAACATCCAACGTGATGATCTAATTAGTCATAATGCTAGCATCTGGCTGGGTTTCCCCAGCCACTCTGGGCGGCTTCCACAGAGACCAAAAATACACTAAAATCACACATTAAAAACTTCCCTGAACAGGGCTGCCTTAAGATGTCTTCTGAATGTCAGGTAGTTATTTATCGCTTTGACATCTGATGGGAGGGCGTTCCACAGGGCGGGCGCCGCTACCGAGAAGGCCCTCTGCCTGGTTCCCTGTAGCTTTGCTTCTCGCAATGAGGGAACCGCCAGAAGGCCCTCGGCACTGGACCCCAGCATCCGGGCAGAACGATGGGGGTGGAGACGCTCCTTCAGATATACTGGACTGAGGCCGTTTAGGGCTTTAAAGGTCAACACCAGCACTTTGAATTGTGCTCGGAAACGTACCGCAAGAAGTGGTCATCCTCTCAAGCAAACTGATAGGGGCCAAGGCATCCCTTAACTGTGATTAAAGTGAAAGGTAGCGAATTTGCTCAGTTGGGCACTCTGGAGAGTCACTGTATGAACTCGTAGCTCCCTCTCAGTCACTTAACCATGATTACGAGATTGGGACCCTCATGTCTCCACTGACACAACATAGACAGGAAGACCAATTCATAGCTTCTCTTTGATGCTTGTTATGCATTACTTGAAAAATCTAGTAATGAACAAAGTAGTTCTATGTTACAGCTTTATTATTAGATTTATCCACCACCCCATTCAATTTGTATTGCTGTTAGGAATGCCATACCTTCCGTGCAATCCTTTCAATGACAACTCTGGCTACTGACTTAATGGATCCTCCTTCTGGGTCATAAAAGGGACTCTGGGGGTGGTCGAGGCTGGTGAGAGGCCTTATCTTCTCTTGAGGTACTGTTGGTTTGTTGGGTGACTGCAGCAGAAAGATATAGATATAGAAGAAACCCGTTATAAAAAATGTCACAGTGAATAGTGGACACAAAATAGAATAGCACTAGAATCAAGAAGTACTCTGAAAAGTTTTCAGTTGTACACTACTTCCATTACAACTGACCTCAGATTCTGAACTCTTTATCATGAGTATATATTTGTCATGACTGTCTATTTTTTATGGTTTTAGGTTTCTTTTTTAAAAAATGCACCTGCTGTTTCTTAAAAACTGGGTTTTCTGGCAGTTTTTCTTGTACATTGTCTCTTGAAGACTGTATAAAAGACAATTAATAAATTAAAAACAACAGCCTGAAGCTAAAATGAAGACAAACTAGGAGCACATTAATTTATATATTTTGTGTCTTCAGCCCCAAAGTAAGAGTCACTCACAGCAAATACTCTATAAAAATATGGAATCAAATCAAATTACAATATGAACTAGTTTGACAGCAGCAATACCAGAACAAAAAAATTAAAGCAGAAAAGTCACCAGAATTGTAATAGGCATTGCCTTATAAAACCTACAAATTCAATTAGAAAGCATGGATGACTTCTACAAACCCACCCCATCTTCCGTTTCCACATTTCTGTAAAAATAAAAAAAACACTTCAAAATTTGAGCATAAATACATATTGGATGTCCGTATTCCCTAACAAATATTGCTGCACTCAACTATTTCAAGACATCAACTGCACAAAAGGTTGTGCGACCCTAGCACCTTACTAAAACTAAAAATCAATATAGCCAGAAAATAAACAGGGCAGTCTATTCAAATCCTAACTTTGCCTACACTTGCACATTTCTCATTAACTGCTCTCATACATATTCAGGAAGGTAAATATTTAATACAAAAAATTGAATATCTCAGAAAACGTGTTGACTCCTAGCGTGTGTCCATGAACTCTGTCTGCCAGTACTCATAAATCATTTCCAGTTTACACAATGACTTCGGGTTGACTGATCTACAGACTAAAGCAAGTTCTTGCACTGTACTTAAAATAAAAAATAAAAAAATCTCGCTTGCTTGTTCTACCTTACACTTTGACATAAAAGGCAAAGTTCAAACAGAATGGCAAGAGCTTTCATTTGCCATCCCAATTTCAGTTCTCCCACCTATTCCTCTTGAGACTTTTGCCCTTCTTTTGTGGCTCCTGGAAAAGTCAGCAATGAAAACTTAGTATGGATGCCCTAAAGTTTTAAATAAACACAACTCCACTGAAATGACAATAGAGAAGGTATTTCAACTGTATATTAATGGATGAATAAATGTAATATTAGGCAGAAACCTAGTCCCTACTTTTTATTTCAAGGCACACTCGTTAGAGTAGGACACCCATACAAACTCCTGTAAAAATGATAACCAACTAGACTAAATTGGATTCTTGAATAGCTTGGACTTTTTGTCCATATGGCATCCAGATTTGGGGATGAGTCTGTCAATCCAAACCTAGTTGTTACTTGTTTGCATGTGCATATTTTAAATTCTGATCCACAGCAAACAAATTCTTGCTAGTCTTTTAGTACAGCTCAAGCTGAGTGCAACCCAACACTCATATATCAGATACTCAACAACCTCTCTCCCACCCAGATTTAACCTCTCTCCCACCCAGATTTGTTCACTCATTTCTTCTTCATTTAAGCAAAGACTCTATGTGATATTGTTGTCTATTCAGTGTTTTCTGAATTAGAAATAATATCGCGAGCTGCTTATACTGAGCCAGACCCGTGGTCCAAATAGTAGGGGCATGCACTGACCACAAGATTCATTTCAAACCCCAATTTAGCTCTTCAGCAAGAACAACCTTCCTTGGTCTCCGTGCTTCATAGGCTGCCTGATTCTGATCAGGGTCCAACTGAGTCTGCTCCATTCACTACCACTGCCTTCAGTATTGGGAAATAAAATAATGGTTACAGTACTTAATGATTAAGTACTTAATTCGTTCCGGAGGTCCATTCTTAACCTGAAACTGTTCTTAACCTGAAGCACCATTTTAGCTAATGGGGCCTCCTGCTGCTGCCGTGCCGCCGGAGCACAATTTTTGTTCTCATCCTGAAGCAAAGTTCTTAACCTGAAGCACTATTTCTGGGTTAGCGGAGTCTGTAACCTGAAGCGTATGTAACCTGAGGTACCACTGTATATCCCCCACCCTTTCAACAGAAGTGGATGAAATGTGCAGGTAGTCTACAGAAACATTTTTGTTGGCAAAAGAGCCACATACCCTTGGAAACTTTCTCAAGGCTCTGTGCCAGGTGGCCAAACCAGAAGTAGGTGGGGCCAAAGCCACATACACACCTCATTCATGCTAACACACACACACACACACACACACACACACACACACCTGTAAACATGCAGACACATACAGTATTCATCTATTCATTCTCTTTCTCATTCTCCATTCCTTCACCGCAAAAAAAAGGAACCATCCCAGATCCCCCGTATAATAGCATTAGAATTGTCTTCAAAAGGAGCTTGCTGTTTGAAGAAATTCCAGTGCAATTCTTCCCTTTTGGTTGTCTCACAGCCCCCCTTATTTTTTGCCATGCTCTAGTTTCCAGCGTTGGCGAGGCTGGGTGGGGGGAAGGTAACGGCTACAGGAAATGGTACCGTGGAGGCAAAGCTAATGGGAGTGAGGCTTGAGAACAGGGGCAGAAAACTGAACAGAGAAGCTGTGTGTGCCTCATAAGGCCACAATTTCCTTTAAAAACCATAGCCATTTTTTAAAAATCCCACAATTTTAAAGCACAATGGGGGGGGGGGGGGAGATCCACCTGAATATATACTATAAATTGGCTTTTATCATTTAGCTTCTGCTCATTCTATAACTCCAGATGTTTGGCATTGCAAGCTTTCTTAAAAGTCTCTTTTGCAGCATGACCATAGCATGCAGGCAGGTGGCAGAAGCACATAAAGAACAGGGACCCTTTGCTTTGTCTAGGAAACTATGAGAAATATCTGGCTAAAGGCTTTGCTGCCACGATCAGCTCAGACTCCTCCACTAGGAACCTGCAGCGGGCTTTTTTATTTCTACGACAGATAATTTTTACTGTTTTTATTAGTTCGGCAGTCAGTTTTTAAAAAAACCCACCCCATTCCACAGAATTGTCAGAAGACAAGCAATATGCAGCTGGATTTTATTTCAAGAAACTGGATGGATAAGCAAGTGGACTGATTTACATCGTGGAATCAAAAAGAACAACAGAAGATTATCAGGACTGTATTTCACCATTATATAGGCAATAACCAACTGTGCTGAACTGCACCTATTATTCTCATGAAACCCTTTGCTCCTTACAGAAGAGGTGTCCCAACCCTGGCCTCTTTCATGCAGAATGGGATAATTTTTCTGAAATTTTGTGGGGCAGGATGGTTGCTCTTAACACCTCAAAGACTGTCACTTACACTTGCAGGAGTGCAGAACTCTTTTCGCAAAGGCTTCCACCTGACAGCACTTCCTAGAATGCCCATTGTGTCATGTGGCCACATACATGGGCATTCTGGAAAGTGATGCCAGACTTGAAGTCTGTATTTGAAGTAGGGAAGGGGAAGAAATTTGATTCAGTTCCCATTTAATCCCCACTTTCCATATTAGGGTTGTGGGGTGGGGTGGGGTGGGACAGAACACCCTGAATTTCCATAACAATATGAGAATGGAAACACAGCCCTCTTTCAAAATTCACCCTTTTCTGAATTTTGTGATGCCATTCTTCTACCAAACAATGTCACAGGAATGCATATACTAGGGGCAAAAGTGCATAAAAATGAATATAGTAGTGAAAGTAACACACACAAATGCACTATATTGGGAGAAATCACTTGCAAAAATGTGCTCATTAGTGAAAACTGCATACAAAAATGCATTAAATAGGAAAAAGTCACACAAAAATGTTGAAGAATTTTCATAGGTTTCTTCTTAGGAAATTGTTGCAAAAATTTAAGATGAGAAAAATTTAAAACAGATAGAAATGGTCAGATCCTTCAATTCCTAGTCAGGAGAGTCTCACATGATTGCAAATGAATGTGGGGTGTTTAAAAGTCTGAAGCAGAAAAAGAGCCTTCAGCCACCATGGTCTGTTAATAATAAAATGGGTTCTGTATCAACTTCTTATTTCTAAAATTTACATCCTATATGAAGCCCAAATTGATTACTGGAAGCATTCTACTTAATTAAAAATAAAATAAAATAAAATAAATAAAATAAAATAGGGCCGCTTGCCCCCTCCCCCAACACACATATCTCTTTAAGGCAAATTCAATCTGATTGACACTTCCGCCACCCCACCCTGGCAAATGCTCATCAATCACAACTAACAGAGATTGGTTAAGTAGAATTATAACAAATACAGATGTATCTCTCTGGATGCGGTCACCTGCTGCAAATCCATAGGACTCAGCCAGCAAACCCAACTCAAGGATTTGTGTAATGATAACTTTGTTTCAGTGTCAAAAGTCAATACAAACAAGTCAATTAGTTAGAGAGCAATAGGCTTCCAGCATCAATGTAATTGTTTAGTATATGATACAGTAAGATATGTTAAGACAAGAAAATGCATCTACAGTCATGCCTTGGTTTTCAAATGCCTTGTAACTCGAACGTTTTGGCTCCCGAATGCCACAAACCCAGAAGTAAGTGTTCTGGTTCACAAATGTTTTTGGAAGCTGAACAACTGATGGGGCTTCCTTGGCTTCCAATTGAGTGCAGGAAGTTCCTGCAGCCAATTAGAAGCCATGCCTTGATTTTCGGAAGTCGAACAGACTTCTGGAATGGATTCTGTTTGAGAACCAAGGTACGACTGCATTTATTTATTTTTTGATGAATTTCCAGATTGGTTTGTCCTCATTATTTTTGACCCAAGGGTCTGTTTTAAAGGGTAATGACAAACTGTTATGCTAGTTCACAAGTGTGCTGGTTCTGGTTTCTGCTGACATCTTCATTAATGACCGTGAAAGAAAGTAAACAATGCCTTGTGTAATTCCGGGATAGTAAATTGGGAGTTGTTGATCAGTGGTAGGAAATGGACTCGGAAAAGAGGCAGGATAGTAAACCATAAAATGAGAAAAACATGCAGGGAAGGAGGGGGGTGGAATCTTGAACAACAACATTCAGTGGGAAGGCAATAGCATGCTTGAAAAACAATAATTCCGCTAAACAGCACAAAATGATAGTAGGCAGGAAGTTTGATAAGACCACACAGAGCAATACAATGACAGAACAGTAAGATAGCAGAGTTCCTGTGGTGAGTCATGGAAATAAAGTCTACACTGTTCTGGAGGAGCCTTGGGTAGAAAACAGCACATGGCACTAGTTATCTCAGCAAGGATATACATAAATTGGAACAAATTATTTTCAGTGCATACTCAACAGACTGCATTCAAAATCGCTTGCTTCTGTCACTGAAATATTAGAGTCCCTTACTACTCTTTGAACATATTCTTTGTGTTAAAATTAAAAAAAGACACTCAGTTTCTAATTTGTTTAGCTGGAAAAGTTATAGGAAACAGAATATCTTTTTGAGGATCAATATATATGTACGACAATTTTTGTGGCATTTTTACACATGGAAGATTCCCCCTACATTGTAAAGAATGAGATGCCCTGCTTCCACTCTTTTGTATGCTCAGCAGAGAGCCAGCATGTACCCATATTGGATAAGAATAATGATATTTAATAAACATGCCAGGAAGCATCCAAGCATCAAATGGACAAAGCATATTGTCCATTTCCCACTTAAAGAAGCAAATTAAGTAGTAATATTTTCCTCTAGTGATAAGGACATAGGATGTTTATTCTCTCAAGACTGATCAATTGAGTAAGAAATTCTTCACATAAAATTACATAAAGGGGCTTTGATTTGAGATCCAACTTTCTCCCTCTCTCCACAAGAGCCTGCCCAATGTTTAATTACAATGTATTGATTCTACACAGAAGCTATTATACCTGCACTACTCAGCGGATACTCTTTGCCTTATGTTACGCTAACACACTGCTTCTGTTAAAGTCCTGCATTTAAATTTTCTCACACTCAAATACTCTGGCATAAGGACTGTACATTCACAGCCAGCATTGGAGGGGATGTAACCAGCAGCTGCATACTATCATTACTGTTACCTAGCGGCAGTGTACAAGTGGTGGTTAGGTCAATCCAGAAAAAGCATGGTGTGTGAGGACACAGAGTGCCTTCTGGTTCATGATAGGCACCTGAGAGATGGAGGACCCATGGAAGCTGATGCAAGCAATCACTGGAAAAGGGGATTCTGTGGGAAAACCATGACTGCCAAAGTTAATCCATAGGAACAAAACAGCCTTGGATTGACCTATCTGGACTGGACTGACCCTATGTCTCAGGGCTGCTGTGATGTTAACAGGGAGACCACAGAGGTCACCCTGAGCTGTGTGGAGGAAGGACAGGATAAAGTGTAATAAACAAACATTTCAGAATGGCAGAACTTGACAGGAACAATACTGTGAGTTATATAACTATTTGAAGTTCTGGTCTAGGAATCCATTTTAGAAACAATTAATTTCCATGCAAAACTTATTTCTGCATGTAAAAGTAAGAGTAGCAGTTATTAATCAGCAGCCAAGTGGTGTGGATGTTCAAACTGCAGTGGGCAAGGCCTTCAGTAGGATATGCAATACAAACAGAAAGGAAGCCTCCAGAAATTTAACAAGTGATAATGTTATTTTCTCTTCCCTTGCTATTTCTTGGATGCTACTCCTGAACAGAAACCAAAGTATCAGACCCTCCAGGTGTCCCTATTTTCTAGGGTTATCCCTAATTTAGTGAAGCCATCCCAGTTTCTAATTTGATCCAGGAATATCTCACTTTTCCTTTGGATGTCCTTATTTTCATTGGAGAAATGTTGGAGGATATGGAGTTATTTGACCCCCCCGAGCCATCTGAAGGCAATGCTGTATAGGGAAGTTTTTTAATGTTTATTTGTTCTTTTATATATGTTGGAAGCTGCCCCAAGTGACTGGGGCAGCGCTGTAAGATGTGTGGGGTAAAAATAGCAAAATTATCATTATGGAATGGGATGTTCCTATTTTCATCGGAGAAATGTTGGAGGTGAAATTCTAATATCAGGGCTTATTGGTGTTGCCCACAGCAAGATACTTTCTTGATTAGTCTCCCACAAGGATATCTAGCACTTTTGAAAGATGGGTGACAAGGCAACACATATTGACTAACAACCTGCATTAATCTTTTCTAGAGTCCCCCTTTCTATAGGAAAAAAGAAGCTGCCACTCCAGCTTTCCCTGCTTCTAACTGGTGCTGCAACACTCGACCAGAAACAGCAAGCATGCACATTTAATTTATTTATCTTTGATATTTGTACCATGTCCTTTAGAGCAGACATCTCTCACAAGCCCCTGCATGTTTCTATTCTATTAAGCAGCGCACGTTCTAAGCGAGTAGCATCAATATTTATGATACCTCATAGGTAACACCACTGTCAGTGCCAGCATCCCACGGTATCAGATCTTGAATTACTCTCTGGACCCATCCGCAGTCTTTGGTGCAGAGATCTTCAGCCGAAAGCCCTACATTCCAGTCAGGACTGGGGCCTAGCATGGTAAGGAAAGACATCAGATGACGTGTTCTGTCCACAGAAAATTCAGCAGAGGGAGCAGCTCTTCTGCAAATGAAAAAGAGGGAAATGGCTCAACTAAATATTGCTGCTTGAGACGATATCAGCTTGCATGCCAAATGGAGTGAGAGTATAGCGAAAGAGAGTTGCGCTGTAAGCCATAAAACATTTCCGGGAGAAGAGTCAAACCAAAGTTGACACAACACTTCCCACAAAGTGCTTTTAGGATCAGTGGCAGGTAGCAGAATTCCTTACTGTACCTGAAACTTAGCAATAAAAGATTGATAAGGCAAACTGCTTGATAATGCTGTTGTTTTGTATACTATATCCTTTTCAACAGCAAAACAACCACATGCATTTAATGAAATGGCTTTTATTTCATTCCAGGTATTCTTTTACGGGTGCTTTAAGTCACTTTGCAAAGGAGACAAAAGGATGGCTTATTTTAATTGCGGCAAAATGTTGGTTTAAACTGCAGGTAATTTCTAAAGACATATATTCTCACCGCAATTTTAGCTGGGATTTAACAAAAGCATTCAGACTGGCAACATTTTCAAAAGTAACATTAGTTAGATTTTAATGCGCAGGCCTGTGTGAGATTCATAGCATTAGCTTGTAAATGTTGTAGCCAAGTATTGTGCAAGTTTATGCCAAAGTACATTCATACTGATAAGCAGCACACCCAAATTCTTGAGGTCTTGCCAAGGATTCCCTTAAGTAGAGGATATGTTACATGTGGAATCAATCAGGTTGTTTCAGTAACAACATCCAAAGGTCTTCAGTGATTGGCAGTCCAACTATCCAGTAGATGAACTATCCTTTCTAGGCACCAAACTATTGCAACTATTTCTCCATATTAACATGTGCATAAGCAGTGCCTGATCCCACAGGGTTTGTGCTGCTGTAGAATCCTGTTCTTGCCAAACATAACAGTGACAACTGGCGTCTGCCTTATCTGTCAGGCAAAATGTGCTGTTATCTGAAGCCAACGCAGGATTGTGCCAGCCTCACAAGAACCACCAGGCCCAAAAGGGTTCAAGGAAGGAGTATAGCTATGCCATCAGATGTCTTCCTACCCCTTCGCAGTCATCTCTCGACATGTGGCAAGTGTTCTGCCATATGGTGTTGGAGACAGGTAGGGCAGACATCAAGATTTGGCATAGTAGGGCATCCACTGAGGCCTAGAGCCTTGCAGAGGGCCCACCATTGACCTAAGATGCTGGGCCAGTTTCCCATTTCTTGGTACAAATTCTTGGCAGCAGTGAAATAAAGAGATCACAGTGGAGTAGAGCTCTGTTGCCTCCTCAGCACCTCTCTTATTGATGTTGGAGTCACAGGAACTGCCATATGTTTCCAAGTTTGAAAGACACCTGGAACAAAGCAGCAACTCTGTTGCTCTCCACAAAGCCTGAGGAGAGTCCCCACAGATCACACCAAAGGCTTTTCTAATCCAGCATCCTTTATTCCAAGAAAACCACGAGAAAATAAAAAGAAATATCATTGCTAAATCTCTACTTTATTACAAAATCTCCCATGAATACAATACATATTATAAGATATGAACCAGTGCTGGGCTGACAATTTCTCAAAAGTTATTAAAGGGGAGAGTGAAATTTCAGTGAAATGTTCATATGTGGGATGCAGCTTTTTATTGCACCTACCTTAGGGCCATATTCAACGAAATTACTGCATCAGTGAAAGCCGGCAAAGTGATTTCTTCCTGCATCCCATGCCCTGCCTTTACCCTGCCCAAATTTGATCTGGAGGGTCAGGGAAACACCCAGAACAGCATAAGAGGGGAGGGGAGGTTGGTTCATTGGGCAAGCAGAAATACTTCTGCTAATAGAGTGTTCTCCTTAGTCCTATGTTCAATGCAACCTTGCTGAGGGATGTTTGCGAGTGTTCTTTCTTTCATTCTATCAAACATTTCACTAATGGTCTGCACTCTGCATGGAATTGGTGCAGATCTACAATGGAACTAATGAAGTTTAAGCTTCAGGGACCCTAATCCCGGAAGGGCCCCAGAAGTGACTTTAGTCCAGATTGCTTCAAAATTTTGGGTCTACGGAAGCCAATTTGAGTGGCACGACACAGATTGGTTATTTTTGTTGTTGTATATATTTCATCAACCCCGAAGTTTGAGAGTCAGTAGCACAGATGTTGGAAACATGGGGTGATCCGTCATGGAACAACCCCATTGAAGAAGACAACAGTGGTTACCCAGACCTCATAGCTGGTTGCGAAGGGACCGCCAGAACAGGTCCCTGAAAAGGTAGGTCCACCAATGTATGGGATAACTCCTCCCATGGTTTTTTTTTCCATTTCAGAAAGTGTGGGCAGTCAGGAATGTTGCAGAGTGCTGGTGCTTACTGAGGGGAAACCAGCAACAAAGGCACTACCCTTGACCATCTCACAATGATTAGGTAAATTCAAAAGTCTAGAGGAATTCTCAAGTGCCCTTCATATGAGGCAGAAATATGAAAATCTCTTTCATAGAGGAAGAAAAGTTAAGAAATTGGTTAGATTTTTGATGACAGGTGTGCAAATGTTTGAATGGTCTATGATGATAGATAGATAGATGATAGATAGATGATAGATAGATGATAGATAGATAGATGACTTAAATATTTATTGAATATATTATTCAACTAAAGACTCTCCTCCCTGAAAGAGAGGGGAGTGGTTGTGGGCGGGAGCCCGAGCACCGCCCAGCAGGGGGCGTTGCCCCCTGCCTCCAGCTCACCTGGCTGGCGCTCACGCCTCCCCGGTGGCCACCCAACCAGGTGCCGCGGTGGGGGCATGTTCAGCAGCCTTTTGCTGCAGTGCCAGCCTTTCCCTGGCCTCATTCCTCGTCTGCTGCACTAAAGAAACTTACAATAAGCCATTCACATTTAGATGATAATTCAGTTCACAGAATAACAAAACATTCAGCATTCATGCAACATTTTTGAGTAGGCCAGCTTGAGATTAATAGTAGAATTTGAGGCCATCGTTAATAAAGTTCACCATCACTGAAAAAGAGACATTTAGTCCTAAAATATAATAAAAGTGATTTTGGCATATAAGTGGTGTATTTAATAATATTAATAGTAACAACAACAACAACAACAATATCATTGAAATATTTAAAAAATATTTTAAAAATCAGTTTTAAGAAAAGAATAATTTATGCTAATGTTAGCAGTCTAATGTATGGACAAACCATGCACTCAGACATACTTCTGTTCTGCAGCGGATTGGTCTAACTGGACAGTTAAGAGTTTTCAAAGTTCTTCTAACTTTTTGTAAATAATAAAACTATTTGTGTCCACTTTTAACTTTGTATTGAGAATTGAACAGATAAATCTTACTATACGTTTACATTCCCTCTCTCATTGACCTGCCTTTTCATTGTGTTTGGGGCAGGAGATGGGAGTGGCCTTTCTTCTTCCATCCCACATTAATGTTGCCAGCCTCAGGGCTGGCACAGGGTTACACCATTTTGGTGGGCAAGTTGAGGAAACAAAGAGGCTTTCTCTATGGTGTATCCAGTATTGACATCTGCCCTTGCCACACACTGCTTTCCCCTGCTACACCAGCAGAATCTCACAGATTTGACATCTACTACCATGATGGAGCTTTCTGTCAACTTGTGACAAGTGTCATCTTGTCAGCATGCCTCTATTTCCATCATTTGAAGTGATACTTATACTATTTCTTATGGTTCTTCGGCTTGGATTACACCCGTAATTTTTTTTAAAATGGTAGAAAGTGCAAGGAAGGTAATCGAATTCTGACCACGTGCTTCTTTGTAACAAACAAGTATATTGTCTCTTTTTGAGAAATATGTACTGTAAGCTTTTTGAAGAAAACTTCACAGAACTTGGATTTTGTCCCTGTCAAGCATGCTAGTATAGCCTTAGTTCAAATTCTGTTTGTGTCTTCATTAGAGGCCTCCAAGGAGAAAATGTGACCAATACTGGGCAGCAAGACTTGCAAGATGGATAGGTCACCATACCTGCTACAGATGAAAAGACTTCTGATGTCATCTCATCCATCACCTGGCAGCTATGATAAGATTGCTCTTTTCTTTGAAGTGTTTCAGCCACTTTAATTCTAATGTCTCAAGCCATTAGCGTTCAGTTGTTGCTTCCCGTGAACAAACATGTCTCTTCACTTTGATGGATGGAAGAGTACCAATTGAACTAAATACAAAGATTTTCGAACGATGTAGCAGGTTCGGGATTTTTGGCTGCAGAGATTGGTTTTTAGAATTGTTGCGATGGAGCAAACTCTGCGGAAATCAGTAGTGTTTGAACTAGGATCTTCACAGCACTGCAGTTTGCATGTTGCTTTTTCTGGAATAGTCTTCTGAGATAAACGGGGAATGGCTGGGTCCAGTATTGGGGGGAAATACAATGCTAGGAATCATAGAATCATAGAGTTGGAAGAGACCACAAGGGCCATCAAGTCCAACCCCCTGCCAAGCACGAAACACCATCAGAGCACTCCTGACATATGGTTGTCAAGCCTCTGCTTAAAGACCTCCAAAGAAGGAGACTCCACCACACTCCTTGGCAGCAAATTCTACTGTTGAACAGCTCTTACTGTCAGGAAGTTCTTCCTAATGTTTAGGTGGAATCTTCTTTCTTGTCAACTGGATGAGTATTTGGAAGGGATTTCCTCTCAGCTACTCCACCACAACCTTTTATCAAGGCTTTTTAATCATCTCCCTCTAAATCATCATCATCATCATCATCATCTATACATGTTTCTTCCTATTAAAGAAAAATCACTAATAGAGACAAGTTTTTAGCAGCACTATTATTATTTACTTTTTCTGATTTTGGACATGCATACACCTCAATAATTTTTCCCAGCACCAGCTTTGCCAAGAAGCAATATTAAGCAGCCATTTCTGCCAGCAGTTTCTGGCGATGTGGCAGTTCCCTACCCTGATCCTTCATTTTTATTTAAAGCATTTATTTTATTTTTCTTTTAGCATTTATTTAGGACATCCAACAACAGTGTTATCCTGGCAGCTCACAAACAAAAAAATAACAAAATACAATTCTAAAATTCAATAATATAAAAGAATAGCAGCATAACTTTTTTTGACACACTTGCAAGCGTCAAAATCTGTTTCATGGTATAGTCAATATACATGACATGCAAACACTGGTTCTTTATGTCACATTAATACATTAATGGGGAGAGGTGTCTCATTTGCACCTGAAGCAAAAAGTCAAAACAACACCACCTCCTTATGAAGGTATAGGGGCATTGCCCTCCACTCTCCCATGGTTTTTTATTGTATCACAATCCCATGAAATCTGTGCCACATTAAAAAGCGTATCTGGCTGTATTCAGGGCTGGCATCACGAAACAGCAAAGGGCATTTGCCACAGGGAACCGGGAAACATAGTAATGGACTTCATCCCAACTAATCATAATCAATTTATTCTACAAGGCTGGCCTCATCACTTCTCTGCATTATGCTGGTGCCAGTAATAAAACCGTAACAATGTGAGAAAATAGACTCCGTCTCAGTTTCAATGATAAAAATTATTCAATTTATTAATACAACCGGATGTGCATTTCTCTCCAGAAATATAAAGAACCAGGCAATAACTCACTTCACATCAGCTAACTCCATGTCATTGCGTTTCACGAGTATGGCACTGTTATTTTTAGATGGAAGATAAAATCATCAAGACAAGGTCTTATCACATCCTGTAATATAATTTAAATGTACTGTTTCACAGTAAGAATAATCAAGCTGCCACGGTTTTAACACTAAAAAACCCTTCCATTAATTATGTATTCTGAAAGTGGCAGATGGAAGGAAAACGAGGACAGAATTACACATTTCAGTCTGATGTGTGTCTTGCTGAATAAAAAGAAGAAGAGAAACCAACCACTTTAAGTTGTTTCAAGGAAAGGAAGTTGCACGTCATAAAATGCGGCTCCCCCAGGGAGTTTTAACTATGTAGCAGTATGCCACTAACATTAATTATATTTATTTTGCTCATCATCTATACAGCAGATTGGTTGCCTGATCTTATGCTCATGCCATATCTGTTGCACAAGAAGAGACTTGCACAGTTTAAAATTTCATCTTACAATGTTTTGGGACTGAAGAAGACGCCCTCGGCCAGATGGCCAACCGCTATGGTGTCATTGGTTAGATATATAGATGACTAAACATACGGCTGCTGCTAACATTGATTAAATATTCTGGCTCTTTAGCACAACAGAGAGTACGCTGAACTACCTCAGGGAAGCCAAGCCTAGGGCATCTTAAGCTAAACAAGTAAAGTTGAGTCAAGAACTCTACCTCACTTGCCATTAAAAAATAAACAGAAGCTCAGACTCTGAGCATTCTTACTGAACATTTTTACTTGGCCAGCGGGATTATGTGCCTGTTTTGACAGACTTCCTACAGACTCCACTTTTTTAATAACCACCCCTCTTATTTCCCACAGCACTCTTACACAAGCATTTCCCTTAATGCTGGAGCAGTGGTGCTGCAAGAAGGATGGGCTACATCGTTGACCACCGTGCCAAAGCAAAGCAGCATCTATTTCATTCTTTGTGAGATTATTATCCCTATTTTAGAGGTGGGGAAGAGGCTGAGGCCAAGCATGAGCTACGTCTTTCAACAAAGGGGCTCCCAAGTATTCATCAGTGTACTGGATTTGTATACACAGTATTAACAGAACAAAATAAAACAGCGGTAGTCCCCCAACGCCTCATGCTCAGAAGCCTTGAAAAAAAGCTGAGTGTCTTAGTGGACTACTAAATGGTTGTTTTCTGCCTGTTGTAGCAACTGTGATGAGCTGACCTATATGCTGTATGTTTTATTGTTTATTTTATTTTTTTATAAGTTGTATTTTATTGTACTATGATTTGAATTCCATAGAATTTGAACAATAACATACAATATGAAAGAAGCAATGCAAATTAAAATCAATATGAATCTTTAATGGGTGTTCATTCTCCCATCTTCAACTACAAGTCCACAGAGACACTGTGGACCACCTGGATGAAGCTTGCAGACCACAGTTGGTCAATGGAGCACAATTTCTGGACTCTTGATAAAATCCAATGTTTGTTTATTTATTGCACTTGTATCATGCCTTTTCTACTAGGAGCTCAAGGTGGCATGCATGGTAGTAGTAGTAGTAATAATAATTTTATTATTTATACCACACCCATCTGACTGAGTTGGTTCTCCCCTTCCCTCATTTAATTCTCATAGCCCTGTGAGGTTATTTAGAACACAATATTTTTGCTGCCCCTTCATGGATCACTGCCTTGCCATGGCGAAAGGGCTTGAATAACTCAGAGAAGCTATGAACTATGCCGTGCAGGGCACGCAAGATGAACAGGTCATAGTGGAGAGTTTTGACCAAATGTGATCCACCTGGAGCAGGAACCGGCAAGCCACTCCAGTATCCCTGCCAAGAAAACTCCATGGACAAAGAGAAGATCAAACCTATCCATTCTTAAGGAAATCAGCCTTGAGTGCTCACTGGAAGGACAGATCCTGAAGCTGAGGCTCCAATACTTTGGCCACCTCATGAGAAGAGAAGACTCCCTGGAAAAGACCCTGATGTTGGGAAAGATGGAGGGCACAAGGAGAAGGGGACAACAGAGGACGGGATGGTTGGACAGTGTTCTCGAAGCTACCAGCATGAGTGTGACTAGACTGCCGTAGGCAGTGGAAGACAGGAGTGCCTGGTGTGCTCTGGTCCATGGGGTCACGAAGAGTCGGACACGACTAAATGACTAAACAACAACAACACTTTTGCTGCACCAATTTTATCAATTATAAATATCAGAGAGAGAGAGAATCTAGAACCACATGCTTATGGGACTTTCCCAGGCTCTTCTATGAGAATGGGTGCCAACATTTCTCCCATGTTTCCATTTCATATTTTAAAAAATCCCTGCACATTGATGACTTTGGGTCCTCTCAACCTGCGAGAAGGAAAATAAAAAAGTCTGTGGTAGAATCAAAGCTTTGTAAGACAGCACTGCAGATACACAGACAGGGAGCAATTGCTCGCTTTGCATTTGACAGAGAATGTGAAGGAAAATGGGGAGTTTGGGATGAGGAGTATTGAATGTGATGACCACAAAATACAAGAAAGGGCTTATATTTTGCACTCAAAGTAATCTTACTGAATGCCAGTATTATATATAGAGGTCTTCCAACCTCACATTCAGTCAACAAAAATATAGTGCCTTTTAGCTAAGGCTCTCTATTTTATGGAGGTACAGACAGGTCAGGCAATTTCCCCTGAGCTAATCCTAGGGATATGTGAAAAGTCTATTAGCATGTGACTCTCTCCTGGCCTGCTGCACCTCTCCAACAATAGAAATGTAAGGCTTGGGAGCTGTAGCAATAAATAATTTTTCTTCGTCCATCTTTCCTTTCTCGCTGTAAGGCAGAGGTCAAGGAAAGAGTTAAAGTGGTGGAATTCTTCTGCCGGCATGAACAGAGCTTTTCATTCCCCCACATAATTTATAATGCACAAAGGAAAACACACTGCCAGACATCCCGGGATGCCATTTCAGATTTCAATCACGCTGAGTGGGAGGGATTTGCAGGCCCACCCTAGGCTGCATTCAAGGCTAACTGGTAAAGCAGAAAATAGTGCATGTCACAAGCATTCGCTGGGCTTGTTTTATACACTTTATATAGCAAGGCGAACCAACGTCTCAGGGACCATTCGATTTTCCTGATAGTAATCCAGACATCAAAGGTAAAGTGAGCTGTAATCATAAGCGCTCTGGATTCACGGTGAAGTTTGCACCATTTAGCAGCCAGGGCTCATAAGTTATGGATCACATGATGGGCTCAGGCACAACATGAAGTGTTGATTCTTTTCTTCCTAAGTGAATGTGTAGGCTTCTCCCAAGTACAGTGGAATAGTGCTGAGCCGCTGCCCTCCCAACAGCAGTGTCGATGCCAGATACAAGGGTGGTCTGGGGCAGGAGATGACAGCTTCAAGATCAGGGCTGTGCAGGTGCACTAGGTGCACAGATTGGCTCTGTTAATGCACCTCTGAAATCCCAGCCTTGCTGCCACTTCAACGCTGCTGCAGGTTTTCATTTGAAATTGACTTTTACAAGCCCTGAACATTCTTTTCTGAGCCTGACTCAGGAGAAATTTGCAGGCAATATACCCAGTGTGACACCTGCCTACTTGACTCTATTGCATGCATCACAATGAAGCTAATAACACACACATGTGTTTACAACTAATTCCACTTCCATCCACTGTTTGCAGTTTCTTCTGTTTTCTGTTTATCTTACCCCCCGGGTGCCTGGGAAAGTATACTCCAGTGCTATCATAAAGGCGTCTGCTGAACAGAGAGGGCTTGGTGTGCCCTCAAGTGCTGCTATCTGCACTTCCCAGAGCACTGTGACACTCCTTCCAGCTTAGGCTCTTTACTCACACACCATACTCCAAGGTTGTAGTGGTTGTCAGGAGGGACCGTCACTCACCTGGAGCGAATGCTACTTAGCCAAGTGCATGACTAATTGCAGCCATGCTAATTAAGCAAAAGAGCCATTCTGTGCTAATAGACTAGTGTGCTGATTTTATTTATTCATTTATTGCTATTACAAGGGCTGTTCTGGGAACTGAAGTAGATCTTGCACAGCAATCTTGATTTGTCAAGTTTTACAGTGACCACCCCCCTGCCCCCTGCCAACAGTTTATTGTCTAAATCTCAGGGGCAGAAGTTTCTCCCCTTCAATGGGAAAAAAGAGACAGCAAAGGGGCCCCAAAACTGAATCCAAAGTCTAAGTGTTCTAAAATCTTGTTGCTGCCGGAACATATCATAAAGCATATTAACAGAGGGAGCTCAAGAAATCATTTAGGACAGCAGTAGCAGAAAGGGGTCCCACACAATTTTACACTACATGTTGACACTTGATCATAGTCAGCTCAATCAACAAAAAGAGACCGAGAGCAAGGTGGACCACACAGTCAATGGGATTATGAAAATACTGATACAGGTGAACCACCGGCGGAGAAAGGTGGGGGGTTCACACCGGGTGTCAGCCATGAGGGTGGGTGATATCGCCACGCCACCGCCAACCTCATCCCACGCTCGCTGCGTGGATGGCGCCCCCAGACACTCGCTGCGCGGGCAGTGGGCCACTACGGACAATGCTGTCCTAGCGGTCCCTCCCCCATGCTTGCCGTGCAGGCGGCTAGCCCCACCCCTAAGGGCTGGCTAGCCCTGCCCCCATGCTGCTCCCAGTACTAGGGCAGGTAGCTCCGCCCCTGAGATGAACCAGCCCACACATCTCAATTTCCTAAATAAAAACACTTAAACAGTATGCCTGGTTGAGAAGAGCCCTAACTTTATTTTCTTTAGAGCTGTACAACTGTCTATAATATCTGAAAAGTAAGAGATAGCAGAAGCCAGCCCTGAAGCTTTTGCCAGAACAATATAGCATCCTTCCATCTGAAGGACAATCTATTTTATAAGCAGCGACAAGCCTGCAATTGTATTTTCACTCCCTGTGTAATCTCAAAAGATGTCAGACATCATGGCGCCTTTATTAAGACTTAAAACACCTCACCTCTTTCAGCATCAAGTACTTTTCCAAAGATTTCAGAACTTCTAACATGCCTGGGTTTTTACCTGACTGAGAGCTGGATGTAGAACAGGAAACTAATTTATATCTTAGCAAGTTCCATTACATTTTGCACTACTTGCTTTACAAGCATTTACATAAGTGCTGACAGAATCGCAAACAGATTTCTAAAGAAATCAGATGGAGAAAGTGCACACATTAGTAGGAACCAGACTGAAGGATGTTTTGGCCAAAGGATGGGCAGCAGATGGTCTGAAAACAACCTCGAAACTGCAGCCATAAATGTGACAGAAGAGGAAAGAAAATAAAGACAGGTTGGTACAATTAAAACTTTGTTTTACAATCAGCTGGCCATTGCTTTCAATAGTCAATTGAATCAAGTTCATATGGTGCAGGATGTTGGCATGGTTGGGAGTTAAACATTCAAGTGAGAAATCTAATATAGCCTTCAGTGTGTAATTGTGACCATTTTTCCTCCTTATTGACATTGCATTTTAAATAGAAATTTAATCACATGAAGCCAACTTCATCTTTGCTGTGGAAACTTATAACAGATATGATTCCCTCCCCCCTTTCTCTTGGCATGTAACACAATCTTCCTTAATCTTTTGTGATGGAATCTCCTTTTTATTTATTTTACTGTTGACGGATGTACCATCTGAACAAATAAAGAACAAAACAGATTCATACTGCTGCCCATGAATTTAATTTCTGAACATTATTCATGGTTCTTAAAACAATAACTTTCACAGCTTCCACACATAATTGGCATTTAAATGCCAACCCGTAGTTTTCCCACATTTAATCCAGATTTACCTTTCCTAGTGGGAATCCAATAAGTTTTTCTCATATATATCAATGTGGCCAATGACCTAATTACAACATTAAGTACCCTGAATGAGCAAGTCTCCTCTCCAGGAGATATCATATTTCTAACCCACCCATCACTTGGGGCCAAGTGGAGATATATAATATAAAACCTCATAAACTCCCAACACAGTTGGTACATAATGCTAAGACAAACCATACATTAGCATGAATGTGCAAGCATGTATGCTCCTGGAGAGGATATTGTGGCTGATGGCTCCTTTTCCAGGCCTGATGCTGCTATGCTTTGAGCTAATGTATGGTTTGTTTTAGCTTGTCATCTTTACCCTGGCTCATGGTTTGTCTTACTCCAGATTCATTCTTGGTTTACAGCTTGTGGTTTGTCTACAAGTGTCCCTCTATCCAGTTCTCCTGGCTAAGCCAACTTTCCATGGGACACTTCCTCCTCCTCGACCCCTGAGCCTGTGTTGGATAATGCTATATCAAAAGCCCAGGTGGACACAGTCAGAGTCGTTCTCAGCTTGTCCATCCAACCTCAATACTACAAGCCGACATGGCACTCTAATGCAACAATCAATTAACGTCAACAAATGGAGGCAAACTGCTTATGTGCCAGTTCTGAAATTAATTAAAGCTGGAAGACAGACAGAGCAAAATGAAGAGAGCCAACCTGCCAAAGAATAATGAAATGGAGCTGGGGAAATCCGTTCATACCTAGCTTAAGTAGGGAACCATATCATTCAACAACCACCTTTTTAGTAAAACACAGGGTTCACAAAGTTGGCTTTTGTAGTCGCAAGTTATAGTACATAAGTTTTCCTTTCTATCCCTTTTAATTCTTTAGGTGTGTTTTTCATTATGCATCACTGATTCACAGTCTTCTATTCTTGACAACATTAAAGAGAGGCTTCTATGCTAGACATACACTGGTTATAAAATGATTTTTAAAAGGAGAAAAACAGCTGAGCTAGGCACACTAGCCTGTTGCCATAGAGACAAGGGACTGTCTTCTTTCTTTTCTATAATTCCCAAATTGAGAAAATATTTCTTTACTGCCATGCCATGCACTTTTTTTTGCAAAATGTTAGTGCATTTAGACTAGTTTGACAGCACTGGGCTCTTAACAAAGAACTACAGTATCCATAGTAAAACTTGGAGGGGGAAGGAGCATAGATAAAAAGGATGGATTTTTATTGTGTTAATTTCTCTTTTAGAAAACCTAAACAAAATACTACATTCTCTTGCACAGCAGTGGCATCCAAAACAGTGTGCAATAATTATGAAAACCATAATACTATCAGCAAAAAACAACAACAGTTAAACATTTCAAAACATAATAAAACTCTGCTCGGAGCCAGCACAGCCAAAATGTAACACACTAAACCCAGCACTAAAAACTTTTCTTCTTTTAACATGATCACCTATAACTAGAGAGCCAGTGTGGTGCAGTGGTTAAGAGCGGTAGACTTGTAATCTGGAAGGGAAAGGAGAAGGAGAAGGAGAGGGAGAGGAAGAGGAAGAGGAAGAGGAAGAGGAAGAGGAAGAAGAAGACAAAGAAGACAAAGAAGAAGAAGAAGAAGAAGAAGAAGAAGAAGAAGAAGAAGAAGAAGAAGAAGAAGAAGAAGAAGGAGAGAGGAGGAGGAGTTTGGATTTGATATCCCTCTTTATCACTACCCGGAGGAGTCTCAAAGCGGCTAACAATCTCCTTTTCCCTTCCTCCCCCACAATAAACACTCTGTGAGGTGAGTGAGGTTGAGAGACTTCAGAGAAGTGTGACTAGCCCAAGGTCACCCAGCAGCTGCATGTGGAGGAGTGGAGATGCGAACCCGGTTCCCCAGATTATGAGTCTACCTTCTTAACCACTACACCACACTGGCTCTCACCAGGAGAATGTTAGGTGCTTTGAGACTCCTTCGGGTAGTGATAAAGCGGGATATCAAATCCAAACTACTACTACTACTACTACTACTACTACTACTCTTCTTCTTCTTCTTCTTCTTCTTCTTCTTCTTCTTCTTCTTCTTCTTCTTCTTCTTCTTCTTCTTCTTCTTCTTCTTCTTCTAGTATACGCTCTATAAGGCATTGCTTGGTTTTGGGGTTTTTAAAAAAGCAAGTAGCAGCCTTGGGTTGGGGTGGGAGCATCTGAGTCATGACCATGGCATTTAAGAAATGGCTTTTAAAAACACATTTTGTCCTAAATACAGTCATACCTTGGAAGCCAAACGGAAGCCATTCTGGAAGTCCGTTTGACTTCCAAAACATTCGAAAACCAAAGCGCAGCTTCCGATTGGCCTCAGGAAGCTCCTGCAGCCAACCAGAAGCCGTGGAAGCCCCGCCAGATGTTCAGCTTCCAAAAAAACTTTCAAAAACACTCACTTCAGGGTTTTGATCATTCGGGAGCCAAAACATTCAAGAACTAGGCTGTTCGACTTCCAAGGTATTGTCCTTTTCCAATGCAGCCCAGTGTCAGGTCCCTGCCACTGCCCAATGCCAGGCATTGCCTCTTCCCCATCACATTGCTACAGATTGCTCCACTTCCTTGATATTTTTTCCTTCCTTGTGCCTGGACTGCAGGAGGCTGTTGGGCAGCCCAGCAGGCTTCATGAATTGTGGTGTGTGGTGGAGCAAGGGGCACCCTCAGCTCCCAAAAGTACTAATCAGAGTGCTTGGCTGTTGTTGCTGCCTACAATGAAGTTGTTGCTATCCATCTGTGTTGGGAGACAATGGAGGAGTGAGCCTTTGGGGGTGAGGTCAAGCTGTTAGACGGTTGCAATGCTTGCTGTGGCTGTGGAGATCAATGCGGGAGAGACATGTTTTGTTGCAGCTGGGGCAGAGGAAGTCATCTAGTTGCGCTGCTGCAGATGCACCATGACATTTCTCCTCTCTGCGCTCCTTCCAGCTGTCAATTCTCCTCTGGTCACTGCTGTGGATTCATGACTTGACTGTCTGTCTCCAGGCACTGGGGTCTTCTGCAAGGGATTCCCACTGATGTCGCCAACCTTCATGCCACATTTGCAGAAATCTTCATAACGCAGAATTGGTCTGGCAATTGGCCTTGTGCCTGAAGCCAGCTCCCAAACAGCATGTCCTCTGAGATCCTGCCAACTTCCATTTTGTGACATGACCAACCAGCATAGATGTCAATGAGACAGGAATTCAAACATGCTGGGAATGGGGGCTTGGGAGAGCACATCTTTGTTTGGAATGTTGTCCTACCATGTGATGCCCAAAATCCTCCTGGTGCAGCGCATATGGAAGGCGTTGAGGCATTGCTCCTGATGGTTGTCGATTGCCCACGACTCACTTCCATAAATTGTGTCCTCCCTAAATGAGGAGGACCTACGCACATGACCCAGAGCTTCCTCTTTCAGCTCATGCATCGGAACATCCACCCACCTCTCCCTACTTTTAGGGCATTTTGTGTTTGACCTTGCTATGCCGTCGTGTGCTGTCTGTCATTGGGACAGGGGCAAGGCAGGAATTTTCCCCACTTGGCTGATTGGCAGTTGCCATTTGGGTTTTCACCTGCCACATAGCAAATCGTCACAACTTGTGGATAGGCACTGGTTCAGGTGATAGGGATGGGAGAACGGTCTCACCATCCCTATGTGAAGGGTATTCCATTAAAGGAATCCAGGGACTCAACTTGGTTTGGTCAATCCCTGAGAGGGGGTTGTGCCCATGCCTGAGTCCAGGGGAGCATCTGGGGAGTGAACAGTCTGTTCCTGGGCTTTTCACCTACCTCAGGTGTTCATCCTTGGCTGACCTATGCTGATGCCCTGGGTCAGTGCTACCCGCAAGGATGCAGGAAGCTAGTCGAACCAGAGTCTATGCAACCACTCACTTTTCTGTAATCAATAAAGTTGTGGCCTAAATTCTGCCAAAACCCAAAACTAAAATTTGAGTCAAATGTGTGTGTTTTTTAAGGGGGAGGTCTTTGGTTCTGAACACGCAAAGCAGCATGTTCAACACACAAGCTTGGTAGACCTTCATCTTGGTATTCGTTGTTAGCATCACATTCTCCCATACCCTTTTGGAGAGGTGAGCCATTGTCATAGCTGCCTTGCCAATACTCTTATCTAGCTCAGCACTGATGGAGAGATTGCAGGTTATGGTGAAACCCAGGTAGGCAAAATTCTCTACCACCTCAAGCGTGTGGTCACCATTTGGATTCATGTACAACTGACTTTGCGTCGCTGGCTGAGCATTACTCAGAAGTAATGCTACATGATAAAGGGCCTTGTGGTGGCAGCTCCCCTCCTCTCTTCATGTGGACAATCTATAGGGCCCAGCTGACCTAGGTGGAGCAGATGTGAACAGTAGGTTTCTTTGGGGCTTTTTTTTCAGCCGGGACTTGGCAGAACTCAGTTCCGGCACCTCTCAGGTGGGTGCCATTGTCATTATAAGAGAACAAGGGAAGTGTTCATGGTGAGTTCTGGTACCTCTTTTTCTAGAAAAATAGCACTGGGTTTCTTAATAGTGGAGAGGCTAAAATATATTTCTGGTCAACAAGGCCAGTGGCAGCTCTCTGGGGGAGAGATTTGTTGCATTATTATGTAACTTTTGGGTGATGCCTGTTGACCATAGGTGAAATTATGTATGCATGATTTCATTTTCAAATTATGAAAGGGAATACTTTTAAAAAGAAATTAGTATAATAAAATGTTAATGATATACAGTGGATACTTCATTAAAGGACTATAATATACCAGGTTTCACTTCTATTTTGAAGGAGATAACAAATAAAAATTAAAATGAGAACATAAGTATTAATTAGAGTTCAGAATAAGTCTGCATCTTACAATTCAAAACTCTAGTTATTCGCCACATTCAGAGCATACTCTTTGAAGTTTGTGTGTTCAAAATACATATTTTCCCTAATTGTACTTCTCAGCTGGATAGATGAAGGACATGATTAATTGAGCAAAACAACAATTCCAATGCCAATTTGTTCAGTCATGATTTACATTTTCAGAAACTGGTACTGTGAAGTGCAAAATATTGATGACTGAACACCAAGACATCCCTAATCTCCATGTTGTAATAGAAAAGGTGAGCTGAGCAGTCCAATTAACAGAGCATCTAAGTCTAAACATAAAACTGCCCACTTTATGTCCTACTAGGGTTACAGTTTAGAAAAAACAAGCATGACTTTTTATATCTTAAGAGGAGGATGCTAACAAATATCCTCCTATTCCTGATATTTTAATTTGGAGAAATAAAAAATTACAATGCAAACAGGTGAAAATAGAGGTTATTTTTCTTATAAAATTAAACAGCTTAGATACTCTTGTGTTAATTCAACTTTGTATGCATTGGGAACTCAATGCATTACTAGAAAATGTCTTGATGCATTGTTAATAAGGATGTTCTTGGAAAACTAATTGACAATACTGACTTAGACTTGTTGCTAGATCCCTGGGGTTGATGCATTGGGGATTTCATTAATATTTATCTAAATCCTTTCATTTATCAAAACTGTGAAGCTCATTGATTTGAATCTTCCTTTGTCAGTGCTGATTAATGCAGGTTTAGTATAGATCTAGTAGAGAATCGCAGTCAGCAAACACAGTAGAATTTAAGGTTGTCAGTGAATTATCTGGATACTTATGTCTTCCCAAGCTTTTCATTTACTGCTCTGTCCCTGGTGGGGACTTTGAGTAACTTGAACACTTAACTGCATGGCCTAATGGTAATCTCATTTAATGTCTGCCCCAACTCATCTTACATTCTACAGGCATGGAGAAAACAGATAAACATTGAGGGCTTTCTGTTTATCCTGTGAGCATGAAGAGAATAGGGAGACTCAAAAGCTTGCACCTTGCATTTTAAACTTGAGTTCATTACATTCATTGTCACAGGGATCACTTCTCATGTTGGATTTGCTCAGAAAATAAGCCCAACAACATAAAACCCCCGAAATAGCTCATCTTCTTTTCTGAAGTCAATATAGCACCCAACATTGTCCACTGATCACCTCTGTCCACTGTTTTATATTGTTGTTGTTGTTTAGTCATTTAGTCGTGTCTGACTCTTCGTGACCCCATGGACCAGAGCACGCCAGGCACTCCTGCCTTCCACTGCCTCCAGCAGTTTGGTCAGATTCATGCTGGTAGCTTTGAGAACACTATCCAACCATCTCATCCTCTGTCATCCCCTTCTCCTTGTGCCCTCCATCTTTCCCAACATCAGGGTCTTTTCCAGGGAGTCTTCTCTTCTCATGAGGTGGCCAAAGTATTGGAGCCTCAGCTTCAGGATCTGTCCTTCCAGTGAGCACTCAGGGCTGATTTCCTTCAGAATGGATAGGTTTGATCTTATTGAAGTCCATGGGACTCTCAAGAGTCTCCTCCAGCACCATAATTCAAAAGCATCAATTCTTTGGTGATCAGCCCTCTTTATGGTCCAGCTCTCACTTCCATACATCACTACTGGGAAAACCATAGCTTTAACTATATGGGCCTTTGTCAGCAAGATGATGTTTCTGCTTTTTAAGATGCTGTCTAGGTTTGTTTTATATTAGGGGTAGTTAACCTGCAACTGTTCAGATATTGATGAACTACAACTCCCATAATCCCTGCCTATTATGGTCAATGACCAGGGATAATGGGAGTTGTAGATCAGCTGACCACAGTTCAGCTGCTCCTCTCCTACTCAAAGCTCAAGTCACAGAGCATCATTACCATGGAAGTATTAAGCATTATTTTCAGGACTGCACAAAATATCAGTGGAGCATCAAAATATCAGGATTCAAGTACCCTTTCTTTCCCTACAGTGAGACTGGCTTTGCTATCATGTGGCAATTAAAAGCTATGTAGCAGTTTGATTCTTATGACCTCTCTTTATATAACCTCAGTCCCCAGAGCTAGCTTGGGTCCTGTTTTCCTTTTATAACTGTTGCAAGTTACAAATACACCCTTTAAACTATTTAATGAAGCCAGTAAACCCTGGAAGTTATTATAAACTCCAGCAACTTGGGAGTTAAGAATCACAGCATCAGCCATGGCAAACTGTGTGTTAAAATTACAAGAGGTGGCAATGTTATTTCTGGACCAATAACATCCAGAGTTGCCTGCAGAACAGCACAGGGGATTCACTGAGAGGCAGTCCCTTTACTCAGAAACGGCTCATTTACTTTCCTGTTAATTCTATTTTCCCCACAGGTCCTGCTGCACAAAAATGCCAGCTTTCTTCATATAATTTACAGTAGGACATCATTCAAATAGAGAAAGAGAAAGAGAAAGAAGGGGGCATGGTCCACAATGTTTGTTTTCTTTCCCTTTTGATGTTGATCAAACTGCATTTATGCCTAAGCATCTATTTTATAACAACAACAACAAAGACTATTCAGACGGCTACAGAGCAGCACCTAATGTGCTCAGATTCACTGAGCAAGTACATGCCTGACTTGGCTTGCAGCATTAAGGTGCTTTCCTGGTGTTTATTTTATTTACTGGGATCGGGGAGCACAAAAACCAAGTTGTCAGCTTGGTCACCAGGAGCAGTTCTGCAGAAGAAACCTCCCCTTCTCTTTACTTGTGTGGGCCATAGGAAGAAGCGGCATGGATCACACAAGGTGGGTGAGTGGGAAAAGGGCCAACGGTTTAGAGAAAGAGGCTAATTCTCCAACTACACGATGGGGAATTCTTTCTGCTGCAAGAGAGCTGATAAAAAGCAGCTGGCAGAACCTCTTTGAAGACTCCTGGCCCATCCATCTGCACGCCGTCTCCCACTCTCGCTGTAGCCGCTGGAGTTGCCTCCAGAGAAGAGAAGTGAGTGGGAAAGCAGCCAAGAAGAGCAACATCTTTGCCAACACTTGTGCTTTAAGTAGGAAAAGATACTGAAAACACCCCGCAGATACCCACGAGTAGGCATTGAGCAGAAATAGTAAGAGAGGCCACCTCTTACTCCAACCATCAAGGAACAACATAGCTTGGCAATGACCTTTCTGTGGTAAGTTCACACCACAGAGACATGGAAAGAAGCCTTCTTCATGCTCGCTCCCCTGTTTCTGGAGCTCTCCCTATCCCAGAGATCCAGCTAAGCCAGAGTCAGAGTACTGTATACTCCTGAAGAAATACAAGACCCTCTTATTCAGGTGACTATTTAAAAACATCAAAGCATCCCTTCTCCATGAAACCCTTGCCTAACCTTCCAATCCTCATCTTCAAGGACAATGGTAGTTGCAGCTGTACTTGCTCACATTTCATTGCTTTTTACACCTGCATCTCTCATTCTTTTTCATTCTGTTCTGTCATTCACTCAGACCAGTCACTCCAAGTGTTCCTATTTTCCAGGGACACCCCCTGATTTACAGAAGCCGTCCCAGTTTCTTATTTCCTCCTGGAATGTCCCACTTTTCCTTAGGACATCACTATTTTCATTGGAGGAATGTTGGAGGGAATGAGTTATGCGACACCCCCCCCCCAAGCCAAGGAGATAAATAACTATACAATCTTTAGAAGACATCTGAAGGCAGCCCTTATAGGGAAGTTTTTAATGTTTCATGTTTTATTGTGTTTTTATATATGTTGGAAGCTGCCCAGAGTGGCTGGGCAATCCAGTTAGATGAGTGGGGTATAAATAATAAAATGGTGATGGTGATGATGAAATAGCATGTCCCTATTTTCATCGGAGAAATATTGGAGGGTATGTCAGACTTTAGGGTGTATCTTTCTTGCAATTTAGATCTCTCTTTTTTCTTATGCTACAACATGGGTGTTAATAATAATAATAATAAACAACAAACAATGTCATCACGACAGTAAATGAGAAGTCCAACTTTTGAAGGGCATTTTCTATTTACGATGTTTTTAAATTTAGTTGCCATTCAGCAATACATTGTTTTCTACCTTGAGACTGAAATGCAATGAACTGAAAATCCAAATAAGGATGCTCTGTAAGCAGGAAACGCTTCAAATACATTCAGAAAAAGATGGCACTATGTTTTATAAGAGTTTTTGTTTTAGTTCATATAGCACTTAAAGTCAAAATAGGCTTCCAAGTGTTATACTTTTATAGAGAAGTATAAAAACCTGTCACAGAGACATTAAAATAGAAATACTGATAAGTACATAATAAAACAGTCCCATTAAAACATTAAGAAATTAAATAATTAAAATAATACAATCCCAGTAAAACAACATAGCACTACAATGGGCTTCAATACGATATCTTCAGATTTATAGGACTATTCAACACAAAACACCCTTGTCACATGGGTCCCACAGCTGGTGGCAACAGTACTTTCATACAGAGTGCCCACAGTGTGTTAAACTGATTGGCAACAGCAACTAGAGGACTCCTGCAAGATGCCCCAGAGGCAATATACCGTAACTGCAAACTCCCATTTTATGATCTGTACACATTGGAAACTACACCAGAATTTGCTCACATAGACAACAAAGTTGAAATTCAAATGTCCTCTTTAGCTTGTGTCAGGAAACATTCCTTTGAGTGGGCTTTGATTCCGTTATAAATTCTAACGTTTTTAAAACGCTTCACAAAAGTGAAGCGGGTTCCAAAGAACTTTCGCAAATTGGAACACTCACTTCCAGGTTTGCGGTGTTTGGGAGCCAAAACGTTCAACTCGCAAGGCATTTGGGATCCAATGTATGACTGTACATGATTAAATTCTGTGTCTAAAAAGTACTGACCATTTGGAAGCTTCACTCCTCCCTGTGGCCACTGTTACTGGAGTGGCATGGCATGAGATCACCTGGAAGAAGCTCTTGCATCGCAATGGCCTTGGTCCCTCTTGACCAAGTGGTTTAGGTATTATGAGTTGCCCTGGATGGATTTGTAGCTTCATTTGGAAACTATGTAAGCCCCAGGATTCTGGAGAGTTACAATCTCAACAAAAATTACACTTGGCAAATAAAGCTTCACGCTGAGCCTAAGTGTGAGATGTAACAGGAACAACACGGAGGGTATTGTTAATTACCTCAGCTGGACATGTGTTGATTAATTAAGGACACTTTTCAAAGTGCTCTTCAATTTTGTGCTATGGCTGTCAAGCTGTTCTGTTATTAAGCCTGGCTGCTTCCCTGTGGGAGTCCCTTAGGAATGGCCATAGGTGGGTTGTATAGCCTGGAATATGAAAACAGCTGCTACAGGTTAGGGTCATCACTGTTATTAACAACAGTGAACAGGGCAGGGAATTGAGGTGTCAATTTATTTCACTCAGAGTTTTTCTGAAGGACAGCAACAAAGTTGAATAACGCCGCCTGCCACTTTGGCTCAGATGTTCTGCGAGTGGTTTTTTTCTGAAACAGTAAAGAAAAATTCAACCACTGCTCCATTCGGTCTTTAAAAATATTCACATGCATTCAGGTGCCCCTCACTAAAACGACAGATTAAACATCAATGCTGTGAGACATGTAACTATTCCAAACACTATATTGTTCAGAAATGCAAAGTAATCCTTCTCTCAGTTCTTTTCATTGTTCACACAACAGAAGAACAGTATGGTCAGCTTAAAAGCAAAATTGTGGTTTGTTTGTTTTTAAATCCTTTAAATGACTATTAAGCAAAATAAATACGTTCATCAATGAAATGACTATAGGTTTCCTCTAACCTTTTCAGAAGAAAATAGATTGCTTTATGGAGTGCACTACAAAACTTGACTTGATTGATGCTATGTTTGCAAAATTAATGGTACTTTCATGTTACTCCCAGTACGTTTCCAAGCACAATTCAAAGTGTTTAAAGCCCAAAACGGCCTCGGACCAGTGTACTTGAAGGAGAGTCTCCACCTCCATCATTCAGCCCAGACACTGAGGTCCAGTGCAGAGGGCCTTCTGGCAGTTCCCTCCTTGCAAGATGTGAAGTTACAGGGAACCAGGCACAGAGCCTTCTTGGTGGTGGCGCCCACCCTGTGGAATGCCCTCCCATTCAATGCCAAGGAAATACAGTGGTGCCCCGCAAGACGAATGCCTCGCAAGACGGAAAACTCGCTAGACGAAAGGGTTTTCCATTTTTTGAGCTGCTTCGCAAGACGAATTTCCCTATGGGCTTGCTTCTCAAGACGAAAACGTCTTGCAAGTTTGTTTCCTTTTTCTTAACACCATTAATACAGTTGCGACTTGACTTTGAGGAGCAACTCATAGAACGCAGTGTACATAGTAGCCTTTTTTGAGGTTTTTAAAGACTTTGGTGATTTTTGAAGCTTTTCCAAAAAAATTTCTGGGTTTGAATTTTGAAATGCTCTTTACAGTATGTGTGACTTTAAAGAGCACTTAATAAACTCTTGTTGTACCAAATTTGGCTTTGTTTGGACTTTCTTTGACCATAGGAACGCATTAATTGATTTTCAATGCATTCCTATGGGATTTCGTGCTTCGCAAGACGAAAAATTTGCTAGACGAAAAAAATCGTGGAACGAATTAATTTCGTCTTGCGAGGCACCACTGTAAACAACTTTCTGACTTTTAGAAGACATGTGAAGGCAGCCCTGTTTAGGGAAGTTTTTAATGTTTGATGTTTTATTGTGTTTTTAATATTCTGCTGGGACCCGCCCAGATGGGTGGGGTATAAGTATAATAATAATAATAATAATAATAATAATAATAATAATAATAATAATAACAATAATAATAATACTTGCCCCCCAAATTGCCCCCCTCTCTATAGGATGAGGCTGCACTGATGCAATTTTGCCTATGTTAGAGTCCTCCCTCCATTGGCACTACTAATTCTAACATGGGAAGTTACAGATAGGTAGCCGTGTTGGTCTGCCATAGTCAAAACAAAAAAAATTCCTTCCAGTAGCACCTTAAAGACCAACTAAGTTAGTTCTTGGTATGAGCTTTCGTGTGTATCTGAAGAAGTGTGCATGCACACGAAAGCTCATACCAAGAACTAACTTAGTTGGTCTTTAAGGTGCTACTGGAAGGAAATTTTTTTGTTCTAACATGGGAAGTATCTTGTCTATCAAGATATTGTTATTGGAAGCGACAATGCTGTATAGATAAAATAAGAAATATATCAATTCACTCTTATTTATCTGAATGGCTCAAAGAATTTCTAAACTACAATTGAAGGTTTAGCTGAATGCCTGCCAATCTGTGCCCTGAACATATACCTCACAGGCTCCAACAATTTCATTTGAGAGAATCAATTCTTGCACCCCATGAAAATGTGGCCATCAACTCCATCAAAATTAATTGGAACCCCAGTTTGGGTAGACAAACTCTGTGTGCACTGATGGAGGAGACAATTAAGTAATGCTTCTGGAAGATTATATTAAGATGGGGAGCCACGTGGGACTGATGGCATATTCAGATACCCAAGCTAAATCACAGGATTTCTAACCTATTTGGTATGTCGAATGCCCACCATGTGTATCATCTACCATAAGTATATAGCCGTTCAGCAAATCTCTTCTTTTTACACATTGTTCAGTTGTGATAATTTCTCCGGTATCTAAGGTTATAGCAACAGGACTGCAAGTCTTAAAGCAGAGTGCTATTCAGAATAGTTGCCTTCTGAATAAAGAACAAACAGACCTCCCTACAACGGCACATATTAGTGACCATCTGTTAAGATGCTCTCAGTGCATACTTATCTTTTGAGACAGCTGAGGGTTATCTTTTAGAAGGATACCCCTTGCTTATCTTTGGTCACAAGTTTTCAAAAAGATTCCAGATTGACTCTCTCTCTCTATATATATATATATATTTGCTTTCGTAGATTTTCACGGGTACAGGAATGCAGGTTTTGGTGTCCTCGGGTGTCTTCCCGTGTAAAAGTTGGGGTGTCTAGGCGACGTTTCGACGAGGTCTCACTCGTCATCTTCAGGCTGGTGCTTTCGGCTTCTTGTTACTGGAACAGAGCAGGATCTCAGTGTTTGAGTTCCTATAAATACTGTTGAGGGGGTGTGGTGTATAGCCTCCAATGTTCTGGGCAGAGAGGAAGTTCCCAGGCTAGTGTGCCTTTTCTTCTTTTGTTCCTTAATTACTTGAGGGATATCCTGAGTGATTTCTTGAGTGATATCCTGAGTACCACTTAGGTGGGTCATTAGGTGTGGATTAGTTGCTAAAGTCTTTGTGTCTTGACCTCTTGAACTTTGTGAAGAGTTTTTCTGAGAAGATGGCTGTACTGCACTTAGTTGTGCTCTGGCTTGGCTTCGTGTATAGGGGCGAGCTGTGGTTTTGTGGCTTGTGTCAGCCAGATCTGTGTAGGGATTGCAGGGGGGTGCAGCATCCGGAGGTGCCTCCATGGTTTGGCTACTGGATGGTGTCTGTAATTTATCTGTGGAGAGGGTCTGGGTTTGGGTCTGGTGTGGTTGATTGGTGATGGCGTTCTGTGTGCCTCTGGATCTGGTGTCAGTTTTTGTGGGGAGGGCTAATTTCCAGATGTCTGGCAAGCGGGATGTGTCGTCACGCTTGTTCATGTTGTGAGGGTGTTTCTCTATCTCGATGGCTTCCATGATTATTCTCTTGTGGTGATGTTCCATGTTAAAGAGCAATTTGGAATCTGCAAAATTAATTTCGTGTCCTGTTTCTTTCATGTGTTGGAAAAGAGAGGAAGTTTTTTCTTCTTTTTTGACGGCATTCTTGTGTTCTGCGATACGTGCATTTATTCGTCTGTTTGTTTGTCCAATGTACGTGGCTGGGCAGACTTTGCAGGGTATTTCATAGACCCCTTGGTTTTCCAACTGGATTTTATCCTTGGGGTTTCTGAGGATATTGGCTATTTTTTGGTTGACTCAGTTGTCAACTCATTTGTTGCCTGGGAACTTCCTCTCTGCCCAGAACATTGGAGGCTATACACCACACCCCCTCAACAGTATTTATAGGAACTCAAACACTGAGATCCTGCTCTGTTCCAGTAACAAGAAGCCGAAAGCACCAGCCTGAAGATGACGAGTGAGACCTCGTCGAAACGTCGCCTAGACACCCCAACTTTTACACGGGAAGACACCCGAGGACACCAAAACCTGCATATATATATATATATATATATATGCAGGTTTTGGTGTCCTCGGGTGTCTTCCCGTGTAAAAGTTGGGGTGTCTAGGCGACGTTTCGACGAGGTCTCACTCGTCATCTTCAGGCAGGTGCTTTCGGCTTCTTGTTACTGGAACAGGCTCTGTTCCAGTAACAAGAAGCCGAAAGCACCTGCCTGAAGATGACGAGTGAGACCTCGTCGAAACGTCGCATAGACACCCCAACTTTTACACGGGAAGACACCCGAGGACACCAAAACCTGCATATATATATATATATACACACACAAACAATTCTGTAGCCAAGAACATGATGTTGCATCAAAGGTGTAACCAATCAAATGATAACCCTTTTATCCAAGTATAAAGGCCCCAAAGACAGGCTGTATGCAGCTGTGCAAATAAGAAAAGTGCAGACCATATTTCTGTGCCTTATGGATTTCATACTCATTTACTGCACTATAAGTCAGTTCCTAAGAGCTCTCTATAACAGATGGCCCGTAGCTTTTTTGCTAAAGTAAACTGCTACATCAGTTACTTGGTAAGTAGAGACATGTCTCAATGGGTGGCATGCTTCCACATTATGATGATGATGAACACTGGCATTCTTGTTCAAGCAAAGCATTAGGTGAAGCAATTAGACATTCAGTCTAAGACCCACATCACCTCTTGGCATAGTAAGGTAACCTGATGCGATTGTACCACATGCATCTTTAGTGATTTTGAATAAATTAGAGAAGCACTCTTCACCTTGGGTCCCACCATCCCTCACCGTTGGCTAAGCTGTAGTCCAACAAAATCTGGGGACCCTATTGAAGAGCACAGAACATTATCATATAGTGAGAAACTATTATTTCCAAACTGAGAAAAATCTACTGTACACTAGACTTTGAAAACATTGCAAATAGCATTTCTCTCACACTATTTAAGGCTGCATTAAAATAAAAGATTCAGCATGTGAATTCTACATAGTTAAATCACCTCATGGTGACTTTACCACATCAAAAAGTTACATGAGAACCATGCCTACCATTTTAACTCATTTATACCTGTCACAGTTGGACTATGTTATAGTAACAACCTATGTCCATAACATAGAGAAGTTGCTTACACAGTGAAGAAGGCTTATAAATTTTCAGTTATAAGGCACTGGTGTATAAGTAAGACAAATAATGATGTGTCCTCTGATTGGCAAAGTCCTATTCCAGAGTTAATTCAACTTACACATACTTCGTTTTGCAAACTGCAGCTGTTTTGCACAGTTAATTGTCCTCCTATGCATCTCACAGAAATTTCACCGAACATGAAATCAGAAGTGGATTTGATTTCCCCCCCTCAGGCAAAATGTCCAATGAGTTCTTAGGGATGCCAAAGAAAGTTTCAGTAAAACTAGTTAAATTTCCCATGGTGTTCTTCACAAGTTACAACCCTAGGTCATCCAGAGTTTTTGCCTTAAGCAAACTTGAAAGTTTCTCCTCGGATGAAATGACTGGAGTGTCAAAGGAAGCCAAAAGAGTTTAAATAAGAGACACTACATCTCAAACTGGACAATTCTTTGTGCAAGGCTTGCAATCTTTGAACAGAGAAATTCTTTTTTAATGTTGAAGACCCTCTGGATAGCAACCTCTTTCTGTTTATGATATATAACAACAGTAGATGACTCTGCTGTATGTGATCATCAGGATTTTTGTCATTCAGTTCAGTTCAACTTGTGCAAAATAAAAATAAAAATGGGTTAATCAGCCATATTTGTTCCCATATGTCAGATTAGTTAAAAACAGATTTACAACACGGCTGCATTATTATTATTTTTTAAAAATGTTAGGGGTGACAGGCGCAATAACCTTTTCAGAATGATGACATATGTATAACAACAGATGATGCTTAATCTTTAAGCAACGTATAAAAAATATATCCAGCAATGCATTCACAGTTTTCCAGACACCAGTGACAAGTTTAACTTCAGGCAAACACTGACACTTCAATGATAACTACTGGAACAATTATTAGTCATATTTCATCACATGAGAAAATGTTTCCTTATTCTGAACAGTGATATCTTAAAAACTGAAATATTAGGGCAGCAATTTCTTTTGACAACTGTAGTGTAACTTTATGATCACTGGAGACTACAAACAGCGGGTGAAAATATTTTATGCATCACAACCCAGCCTAATTCCCAGGCAGTAATATCTTGCTGAATGTATAGTGATCCATTTTGACATAGTTATATATTGTGCAAAACCATGCTTTGGCAAATCTGTTTCTTGGTGCAGGCTTAGTGATTACTCTTAAGAACATTATCCATACATATTAGTCAGTGGAAAATTAGCAACACATATTGCCACAACTAGTTTGTCATGTTATGCATAATAATGGACTAATTTTATTTTATCCAGAGGCAACATTTTAATCATTGCTAAATCATCTAAGGCAAAATGGAAAAGTTGAGTGTAGAAATTATAATCGTTGGTAAAGTTCCCTGTTCTTTAGACAGCTGGAAGCACAGCTGCATATACTGAAATACAACAATTTTTCCTAGCAAAGTTTGCAGATGTCCACTTACCATCTTTGGTGTGGTGACATTGTGAGCTGGCATCGCCTTGCCCACCACGATCCAGGGCTGTGAATACAAGCTTGCCTGCAAATTGGCCAACTGCGGGCAGGCTATGGGGCTGGTCTATGGGGGAGGCACTGAACTGAGCCTGTAGGCTTCACTTGGGTCCACTCCTGGGGAATATGACAGCCTGCCTCTGACCTATTTGATGTATGTCCTAGGCCTCCCCTGCTTCCAGGTTGACCCTAAAATAGATTACTTCTGGCAAGTCAATGGTTATACCCAAAGCTTATGCCAAACCTCTTCCATCTGTAATCAATAAAAGTTGTGGCCTGATTTGTTTCTTGTAATTAGTTTTGACTGGTTATTTTACAAGATGGGGTGGTGGGTGGTGTGGCACCTGGGCACATAAATGAGATTTCTACAAGCAGGTGGATCTCCTGAGGCATGTGTGGAAAAGCCTATTGTACAGGAGTGGTGAAACAAGACCACACATGGAAATAGGTTAATGAACAGGTCTGCACATAGTGTCAAGACAAATCCTGCATCCCAAACTGATCTGAGTAGATCTGGGATTTTTCCAGGCAGCCCTGGAACATTCTTGGTTGGATCTGTCTAGAGAGCTCTGTGGCTGTCAAAAAGTGGTCAGAAGGCAAGGGGAGAAGAAGACGATGCTGGTGGAAGTCTCTGCCTGCATGTCTCCTTCTTCCAGCCTCTCCTTGCTGCCAACCACAAGTTTAGACCTGGATTAAACTGTCAGTTTGCATTTCTTAGTGCAGAAAGTATTGGTCTGATGTGTAGAGATCTTTCCTATTATAATTAATTCAAGAGAGTTCTGGAAGTTTCTCTGTGTGAAAGAAACAAGCAAAAGGTTTGTAATATTTGGGTTATTCCTTCAGAGAAGCTGAGTGCAACTGGCTTAAACTGGTTCTGTTATCTCTACTTCAAGGTCACGCTGACTATAATAAGAGGCCAGAAGGAGCCTGGGTTTCACTTTTCCTTCTGGTGTGGTGCTCTGTACATAGTATTCTTAGTGTTAGGTTTAGACTTATTATAAGTTACTGTAAGTTTAAGTTAAGTCTGCTGCAACTGGATTTCTTATGGACAGTGCCAATCCTGAATGTATTGTATTTGTAACCATTATGCTCATTTGCCTTCAGTAGCAGTAAAGTTCTGCTGGATGAAATATTAATTGCCTCTGGCCTATTTTTTGGGAATCCTGCAATGTGTTTAAGTTTTTACTCTGCTAACTATACGCTGGAATCTGCTCTGGATCAATTTTGAGTAGAATTCCATGACATAAACATGCATTGGAGGGAGGGGGAGGAGTTAATGCAGGCAAGAGTTTTTGGGTTAGTTCTGGTCAGATTGAGACCTGATCAAGATCACCAAATTGGGCCCTGAACCAAATTGGAGGTGTTTTAAGCAACCCTAGTAACTCCATGCCTTGCCTTATATGGAATCTCCTAAGTCAACCTTGTGCACTAAGCTGTGTTTACCCACAACTACAGCAGCGGATCTACAACTGCTTGCTGTTCTTGTGTAAATGTCTGGATCAGGGCCAATGGGTACATATAGAAAGATAACCCAGAGTTTTGTAGATTTAAGAAGGATTAGAGCGTGCACATTTTGCACAGCCTTTGAAATTCTCCTCCAGCAACCTTTCCCTTTCCCATTCTCAACAACCACATTTGGAAATTTAGTCCTGAGCAGACATTTTGAAAGGGATTAATTAATCTAGACATAAACAAGGGGGAGGAATAGGACACATTCCAGACACAACATATAGCCACTTGGGTACCACAGGGTACTACTGTCATGAGATGGGCATTTACATTTTGCCAAAACAGAAAGCTGGTTGTACTCAAAGCAGGTTGAGCCCCTGTGGATTTGCAGTTGCGGTTCTGAAGGCCCTCTGTGTGTGAGGACTGTCAGAGATAAGATCTGCTTTGTGAGGGCATCCAATTCCCAAAATGAGCAATATGTAGATATGTCTTGACTGTAGTGAGTAAAACTTGGTATAACATTTTAAATGACTAAAATTTGGATCATTTCTTGTTGGACATTGTTTGCACTGATAGGAAATGTAATTACATGGCAATTGAAGTAAGTAATTCTATAAACATCAAGGGTGTCAAAAGCATAAGAATGAGCTAATACGCTTAGGAAATGTTTAAATAGGTGTGTGAGTAAAAGGTTAGAGATGCATTCTTTTAAAATTATTCACTGCTAAAACATCCTAGTAAATAAGACCAGAGGGGTTGTGATTGGATTTTCCATTATTATTATTTTTTTTAAAAAATGCTGTTTTAGAAAAACATTGGAATGACAAGCTTAGAAAAGGCAATTTTCCACTGGTCCACAGAACAATTTAAGGGGGGGGGGGGATGCTGTACAGTTTAGGCAAAAGCCTTGGGAGCATGAATGCCAAAGTACACATGCCCCACAGCTGACCAAATCAAGCATAAGCCTTGAATTGTTGTGTGCGTTGATGAAAAAGCATTAGAAATGTGCCAGTTTGGAAAAGAAAACTGCACAAAAGACACAGCCAAACAAATCTCATGAGACTAGAGGAAGGCTGTGGAATAAAGCAACATATTTTGTGACGGAAGGAAGGAGATGAAACTGTGCTAGAAGATTAGTACATTAGGAAATGTGCCAGTCATGTAAGAATGGGGCCTAACCCTGTAGTGTCCTTTCTAGGGTTATACTCTGGAAAGTGTGTTTGATATTTCAAAAGGAGGTGGCATTTTCAGGAAATGAAGACTAGGGAAAAAAGAAGGGAGGGTTGCACACTAAGGCACAGTATGACTATTTCATGTGTTCATTAATTAAAGCTGTGTTCCTGTTTGAATTGACCAAAGTTTTCTTCCATATCCGAAAGAATAGTTCTCCACTCACTCAACCACCCAAGGAAGCTTCAGAGAGTTAGATCCAGTGGTTCTGAAGTAGGCACAGAATCAAAAGAGCCAGGGGAATCTTTGATGTGGAGAGCTGATGGGGCAATTGGCAGATGTTTGTTGCTCTTTCACTTTTTGTGATGATGTCAGAGTCTATTATTATTATTCCTCCAGAATCGGTCATATTCTAAAACACAAGCTTGCATTTCAACACAATCTGTTATGTCACAAATTAACTTGGGATCCCCCCTCCAAATTGGGAATTTTAGCTTTTTAAGGAAACTAGTAATTTCCTGTTGGAGATTCCACAATTTTCACAGATTTGGATTTCCCAAGGCTGCCTATGTTTTTGTTTTAAAATAGACAAAGGCTGCCTTTGTTACCGTATTTTATGGCTGCAATGCTCAACACATTTATATGGGAACATGTTCCACTGAACTCACTTGGACTTGCTTCAAAGAAAGCATGCATATGACTGGCGTATTAGTCTATAGTGCAGCTATATCCTCACTGCTCAGAACAGGGAGAGCACAAGAGGATTCAAATATATGTCCATAGTGCCTGGTAAGTAAAACAAACTCCTAATCTAGTACTCACCTCCTTCAAATACACACACACACACACACACACACCCTTGTTAGAGAGATAAATGGAAAGAGACATAATGGTATAAAAAAAGAAACTCATTAATCAACTGGATTTTTTCTGTTCCTCTTTGAAAGAGATAAACTTTGGGGGAAGGCAAGACATTCAGAGCATTCTGTCAGAGGACAGCAGAGAAGGAAATCTTTTGGGAGGTTTAATTCCCTGCCTACTTACATGTTTAGCGGTTGCCAGGCAGGCCATTGTGCTTTTGCTTTGATGACAGTCAAAACCTCATCACTCTGCAAAAGAGAAGCAATAAACATCAATAAATAAAATGATGTTTGGACAGCATTATGGTGAATAACACTCTGCAGTGATTTGTAACCGGCGGAAAAGGCACTTGAATTCAAATTGCTCCTCATAATTCCTGCGAAGGCAGCTATAGCTCATCATTGCATTTCCTATTCTGGGAGTGCATTTCCTCCTTTGTGTGACACAGAGGGATGATTCTGACATAATGTTCATTACTTGCGAGGGTAACTTTTTGAATGGATCCTGCGGTAGGCACATATTCATGGGAAAATCACATTAGCATTCACACTCTGTGTAACTTTACAGCTTTCCCCAAGGATAGTCTTTCCATGAGCAGGTTCCAGACTTCCGGCTGGGTTCTGTTCATGGGTTCAACCGAAGAGGAAGTCTTTCTCTTCCACACCATTGCGTTTTCTACATGTAGGTGGTGCTGACATTGTTTAAAAGCTTATGTGAGGGACAGGGAACCTGAGGCTCTCCAGATGTTGCTGGATTTTAATTCACTTCATCCCTGACCATTGGTCATGCTGGCTGGGACTGATGAGAGTTGGAGTCCTGGTGGGCCACAGGTTCCCCATCTTAGCCCATGAGCTCCAAAGGATAACCCAGAACAGAGTACAATCAACACAGGATATAAAGCCTGCAGGGCAGCCCTTGTCATTGCTCTGTTGCCTGTTCCTCATGTCTTAAAAATAAAAAAGTAAAAAAAATGAAGCTATCAGAGGGTTGTGGGTGTGCATGATAGGGAAACTCAGATACCTGTTTCAAGAATGGAAGAAACTGGGCCATTTTACATGATTTAATAATGTTGATACAGGTTAATGTTACCCTTCTCTAAACAACAATTCTTTTCTTCGCAAATAAACCAGCCTCATGTAAAATGATGGCATTCACAGAAAGGAACTACTGCTCTACTCTCTCTGTTTTCCTGTCCCATTGGTTTACCGTGTAACCAGAAGTGTGCAAAGAGGTGCTGTACAAACAAGGTATAATTCTGCAAGTATTTTATAAGCCTGTCCACCATTTTGGCTCCTGCCACACATCTCTTTCGGGGATCTGCCACACTATATAACAGTGAATCAGTTGGGTAAATAGTGGAAATGCCACGTGGTCTGTTGTATACAGTATATTTGCATAGATAACATATAACATTCGTGTTTATTTATATGTGACCTGAAAATTGTATATATGGTTTTCCCCGCATTCCTCTTCCTCACAACAACCCTGTGAGGTAGGTTAGGCTGAGGTAGTGACTCCAGTGAGTTTGATGGCTAAGTGGAGGGTTCAACCTGGGTCTCCCATACTCTATACCTTTAGAACCCAAACACTGGAGTAACTGTTACCCTTAATTAACAAAATATATTGCTCTGTGCACACCAGCTTAGTCAGGGGCATTAGACAATAAAGCTATATTGTGGAAGTGTGTGTGTGTGTGAGAGAGAGAGATCACAGGGGAATTCTACACCATGATCAGTTTCAGGGCTTTCAACTTATATGCCAATATTATTATTTTTGCCAACAGAACTGGAAATGGCATGAAGGATGCTTTCTATATTCCAAGGGACCATTTCTATGAAAACATAATCAATAAAAGACACATTGCTGCTTCTCTTAAATAGAAGAAAAGAGAGCGATTTTATCCTCATTCCTTGTCAGCTGACTCAATCTCATAAAAGCAATGAGAATATATCGCACCTGTGTGGGGCTGAAGAGTGAATAAAGGTGCCCCCCTCCCCCCCACTTCTTTGAAGCTTATAAGAATTCCTGATACAGCAATTCTGAAATTGTGTGTTGTGTAATAAACCTCAAAACAAAACCAGGGGATCAGTTTTAATGAGGCTTTGGTGTACAAAGAAATATCTATCAAGTTCCTCTCCCTACCCACAGTCTCCTGCAGGACTCTCTCCCATAGATTGTTGAAGGGGATATGATGTTCACTACTCATTCCTATGATTTCTCTGTTGTCTTTTTTTTTAAGCGATTCCCCAATTAAAGGAAAAACCCACACACCATACATTACGTGTAATTGGCAGCTCCTACTGAGCTGTCCTTTCAGGTTAGTGATAATCTTGCCATCCCCTGCTTGACAGAAATGACTCTGCTACCTCAGGCTAGCTCTAATCCACATATGCCCCAGTTTAGGGAAATCAATTTTGCGCAGGCCGCTTTTGCTATTGTCATTACTTTCCTCTCTCTCTCTCCCTCGCCAAGAAGGGGGGAGAGCGAACGTGCGGTGCTAAAAGCTTGTGAAACTTCTCTGGCTCCTCCTGGTGTTTGGGATTTGCTCTACTCATCCTAAGATGCCAGCTTCAAATAATTAATTTTTGATGCTGAGTTAATATGCTGCTTTCATTAAGGCAGGCTGAACAAGTTCCCAGCTGAGGAGAGTTAAAATGAAGAGATGGGGAGAGGGGGGAACCGGGGCATCCAAAATCAATGATGATACAGCATTTTATCCTATTCTGTTGAAAAACTGGCTCTGTAGATTCAGAAGACGGTGCTAATTATATCAATGAGAGAATATCATAGTTATCAAAAAGTTGCTTCAAAAAGCCTTTTGCCTGATCAAGTGAACAGTTCACATATGCGAAGCAAGTTAATAATAATAATAATAATAATAATAATAATAATAATAATAATAATTTATTTGTACTCTGCCCATCTGACTGGGTGACCCCAGCCTCCCTGGGCGGCTTCCAGCATATATAAAAAGTATAGCAGGTACCGTGTTGTTTGGTAAGCATGACATGATGGTGAAAACAACAGACGGCAGCTCATATGTGAGAAGCCAGCCCGGTCCCCTGTTTCTGTGCAGTGAGCTCTTTTTCTTCTGGCACCAGACAAAGCCTCCGTTCACCTCGAAGCAAAATACTAGGTGCAGAATATGGCACAGAAGGCCCCATGAGCTGGTAAATATGTGAAAAAGATTTCTTCTGGTTGTGGCCCTGCATCATCAGTGGCCAAGCAGTAGGGATGCTGGAGAAGTTCGTCTTCTGTGCCACACTCAGAGGATCCAGCTCAAACAAAATGTGATCTTTTAATTCCCAACTAAAAGCATATGCAGCAGCCTGCATTTTTCAAAGCACCCTCCATGCCAATCAATGACTCCCCAGATGTCTTCCCCACCTCCCCTGTAAGGCTGCCAGTCGCCTCTTTATCCAGCTTCCTCACAAGTCCGGCAGGGAGGTGTGGAGCAGCAGTGGCAGGCCTAGAGAGAGGAATGCTCTTGAGCATCTCACCTGGCATCCTGGGCTTAATGGATGTGTCAGTGTGCACAATGGACCAAGTGACTCATGCAATGCCACTGCTGTAGACCTCAAGAGGACTCCATTTCCAAGGAGCACCAGGCCTGAGTGTGTGGACACATTGTGTTTCAGCACACCAGTGCGCCAAGGCAGCAGTTGGGTGGGAAGGGCAAAAAACTCATTTCCAACCGTGCTGCCACTAGTGTTCAGCCAGCTAAGGAAGAGGAGGAATGTGCCCTTTAAGCATGTGACCCTGGCCCAATTCCAATCTTTCACAAACAGCTGCAAGTAGTTTACATAGGCCGGTTTTTGCCCATTTGACTCTCCATATAACTTCATTTATATGACAATGATTTCCTCAGGCAGAATGGGGATGCTCTTATAACCTGACATTTGGAAAATGGTGGCACTTGAAAAACCACCCTTCATCATAAATGAAGATTATAGATGTGCTTGGACTGAAATCAATAGTTATATAGTGACGTCTATGGACAGAGATGGAATTACCTCCTCAGCAACTCAATCATTTCGAACGTACAAGTTTTTGCATTTCTTTCCCCTATAAATAGGGAATCAATTTTCTCCTGACAGACACTACATAAACTACTTTTTCATCTCATCGAAGATACCAAAGCCCCTTAAATCTATTTCTGACTCTTTTTTTAAAGGCGTGTGGACTCAGTAAACAGTGTCCTAAGGCCTGTATGACAAGTATAAGAAATGCTTTGATTCAGGAACACTGAGAAGGTGTGTGTGTGCATGTGGTGGTGGGGATTAATATCTGATTAGTATTTTTAAAGAAGCATTTAGGCCACATCCACAGCATACATTTAAAGCACGACTTGTAGTTTGCTAAGGGTTCTGAGAGTGGTTAGGAGATGCCTAGTCCTCACACAGAGCTACGGTTTCCAGAATCCTAGAATTGTAGAGTTGGAAGGGATTCTGAGTGCCATCAACCCCCTGCAATGCAGGAATCTCAGCTAGATCATACATGACAGATGGCTATCCAACCTCTCCTTAAAAACCTCCAAGGAAGGAGAGTCCACCACCTCTTGTGGGAATCTGTTCCACTGTTGCATCCCCCTGAATCAGCAATCTTGTAACCCAAAAAAATGAGATTCGTCTGGCATGACTAACTTTTGAGGAACCCATGCTGGGTTTTAGCAATCACAGCATCCTATTCTAAGTGCTCACAGACCAACTGTTTAATAATATGTTCTAGAACCTTTTCTGGTATTGATGTCAAGCTCACTGGTTGAGTTCCCTGGGAGAAGGGATTGATTGTTAAATCACCCTGGGAATTGTGAAACCAGAGGGGTTTAGTAATCAATCCCTCTTCAGAGGGAACACAGGGAATTGTAGCTCCGTGAGCTGTTATTATAAAAAGGTAAAAAAAGGGTAAAAGTAAAGGACTCCTGCCAGTTAAGCCCAGTCGCAGATGACTCTGGGGTTGCGGCACTCATCTCGCTTTACAGCTCCGAGGGAGCTGGCATTTGTCCTCAGACAGTTTTTCCAGGTCATGTGGCTAGCATGGCTAAGACACTTCTGGCGCAATGAAACACCAAAACCAGAGCAGCTGTATCTACTTGCACTCTTTTGACGTGCTTTAGAACTGCTAGGTTGGCAGACCTGGGCCAAGCAATGGGAGCTCACCCCATCACAGGGTTTCGAACCGTGACCTTCTGATCAGCAAGCCCAAGAGGCTCGGTGGTTTAAACCACAGTGTACATTACCTCTAGGGGTAAGGGCATATGCAACTGTCTAACACGAACAATGGAAAAAAGCACACCATAGGAATGCAAAATGTCCAATGTGTATACAACCTTCAAAGAAACACAGCTGAAGTGCTTGTTGTTGTTGTCGTTTAGTTGTTTAGTCGTGTCCGACTCTTCGTGACCCCATGGACCAGAGCACGCCAGGCACTCCTGTCTTCCTCTGCCTCCCACAGTTTGGTCAGACTCATGTTTGTAGCTTCGAGAAGTGCTAAGCTCATTGATTACTTCCCCCTCCCTACTCACTTGTACAGTGGTACCTTGGGTTACAGACGCTTCAGGTTACAAACTCCACTAACCTAGAAATAGTACCTCGGGTTAAGAACTTTGCTTCAGGATGAGAACAGAAATCGTTGCGTGGTGGCACAGTGGCAGTGGGAGGCCTCATTAGCTAAAGTTGTACCTCAGGATAAGAACAGTTTCAGGCTAAGAACGTACTTCCAGAACGAATTAAGTGCTTAACCCGAGGTACCACTGTATTGCATTTCCTTAGCACTGAAATGAATGGAGTAGAATAATGTAGTGATAATGTCATTTATGTGATTAATTATGTAAAATATGTAAGTAATGTAATTATGCTACAGTGGAAAGTGAGGCAAATAACGTACTTTGTGGCAGAAGACGAACTACAGCAGAACAGAAGCAGTGCTATGTGTGACTAATACAGGGCAGAACAGAAAATGGTGCCTTCTTACTTCCCTAACTCTGAATACAGTTGCTGGGAATTCGGAACAGTTTTGGGTAGATAAAAATGTCTGACGCATACTGAAAGAGTAGATTGTGGGGGAACTGTCTTATCTCAGGTGGCCTTAAAGGAGCCACAACATTGGAAGCCCTGCTTCTGGTGGAAACACGAACTGCATTTAAATCCAACCACTTTAATTAATACCAGTTTACTGTTCTACATTCTGTGAGCAGGTGGCCATTCTCCAGGCTTTCAAAGCTTTTGTGACAAATCAGCTTAACAGTGTTATTTTCAAGCCAGCATTTACAGCATAAATATTCTAAATGGGCATCAGCTGCTGTGCACAGGTAATTGCAACTATTTCAATTCTCTGAACCATAAACACCATGCTTTAAATTTTCAACTAGAAGAAACTCCATGGAACATCCATTTACAAAAATTAAAGAACTAAATAAGAACAATCTGAGCTATTAAGTAAATTTCCCAAAGGAAATTGTAAACTTGTTAGCATTCAAGTCTCAACAATCACACATTTTCTCCCCCAAAGAGATAGTTTTCCCTGCAAATATTTTGTTATGTGAGACATAAAGAATGGGAAGGGACCCTGAAGACCATCCAGCCTCAGCCCCAGCCCCTCCTTGTTGCAGCAGATGTAATGCAGAGTACATTATCCCTGACAGACAGCTGCACATCTCCTTAAGTACCTTCAGAGCCCACCACCTCCAGAGGCACTATTTTCCACCATTGGAGAGCTCATGCCATTAAGACATGTACACCTGAAATCTGCATTTCTGCAATTTTCAGAGAACAAGTCCATTCCATCTTCTGTGAGACATTTCTTTAAATATTTGAAGATGGCTATTGAAGGTTGAGGGACACAGGTGGCGCTGTGGGTTAAAGCCTCAGCGCCTAGGACTTGCCGATCTAAAGGTCGGCGGTTCGAATCCCTGCGGCGGGGTGCGCTTCCGCTGCTCGGTCCCAGCGCCTGCCAACCTAGCAGTTCGAAAGCACCTCCGGGTGCAAGTAGATAAATAGGGACCGCTTACCAGCGGGAAGGTAAACGGCGTTTCCGTGTGCAGCTCTGGCTCGCCAGAGCAGCGATGTCACGCTGGCCACGTGACCCGGAAGTGTCTCCGGACAGCGCTGGCCCCTGGCCTCTTAAGTGAGATGGGCGCACAACCCCAGAGTCTGTCAAGACTGGCCCGTATGGGCAGGGGTACCTTTACCTTTACCTTTTATTGAAGGTTGTATTTGACATAATATTAAGTCACTGCTTCCAGCAGTGCAAGGATTTTTCCAATGGGACTTTACCCCTTCTGGGGGTTCCCTCAACCTCGTGGAACAGATCTGAGGATAGTATGGGGGGGGGGGAAGGAAAAGTTCTGACTGCATATTATTATTATTATTATTATTATTATTATTATTTTGTTATACATTTATAGAGTTTAATTAAGGTTTGGGGGTGTCAAAGCTAATTTATATTTAATAGCAATTGCTAAAGTTCCAGTGAATACTGAGATTTACAAGAAAATTCCAAGAGTTTAAATGGCCTAGTGAGAAGCAGTTTGCATTCACTGGTACAGTATGTCTCAAAACCAAAAAAGTGTCTTTGGCAAACAAATAAATTTCATCTTAATTTTCATAATCTATTATTAAAAGGATGGCCATTGATGCAAGAATGTCTAAGAGTGGTGTAGACATTAATCAATCAATCAATCAATCAATCAAAATGCCTCGAACAAGCTGTATCACACTGTTCTTTCTGTCTTTGAGCAATACATCTCAATAACAAACTCAAGGGCCGCCTCTCTTCATATGAACCTACTTGGACCCTGAGATCATCCTCTGAGGCCCTCCTTCGTGTGCCTCTTCCATAAGAGGTCTGGAGGGTGGCAACATGAAAATGGGCCTTTTCTGAAGTGGCTCCCTGTTTGTGGAAGCTTGACTGGTGGCTTCATTATACATCTTTAGGCGCCAGGAAAAAATGTTCCTCTTTAACCAGGCCTTTGGCCAATTGACATCCAATACCCTTTTACATGTGCTGTGGAAGGGTGGGTCATTGGTTTGTTTCTAGTCTTCTTTTTCTATATATTTTGTGTTTTTTATATTGTAATTTTATGTTGCAAACCACCCTGAGATCTACGGGTATAGGGCAGTATACAAATATAACAAAGAAACAACAACAACATTCAGTTCCTGTTACCAAATTATACAATTTTGTCCCCATTGTTATGTTTTGGTAAGTGCCAGCATCTCCCAGAATAGGTTTACACAGGCATAATATGCCATCATTTTATATAGCTAGACTTGAAAACTGTGTTTTAAATCTGGGCTGTGAACTATTTTGTGCTGCCGGTATACAATGAAGGGTTTTTGGTTATTTTTGCTGTCCTCTATTGTTGGTTTTATATTGTTATTCTATATTGTATTTTTAATAATTTGTTGTAAGCCGGACATGGAATGTGTATTTATTGTAATTTCTATTAGTCTAATCAACAACTGCAATTGGTGGATCTATTCTACATAGGAAGAATTCACAGGGCAATTCCAAAACAATGAGAGTGGGAAAGACGCCTAGTGGTAGCTCAAAAATGACCATTAAAAAAGGACCCCTGACAGTTACCGTATTTTTTGCTCTATAAGACTCACCTTTTCCCTCCTAAAAAGGAAGGAAAAATGTGTGTGTGTGTTGTGGGGCGAATGCAGGCTGCACAGCTATCCCAGAAGCTAGAACAGCGAGAGGGATCGCTGCACAGCGCTCCCTCTTGTTGTTCTAGCTTCTGGCTTAGCTGCACGAAGTCTCATCAGGGTAGGGGGAGCCTTCAACCCGCTGCCCTGAAGAGGCTTCTTGTGGCTATCCCAGAAGCCAGAACAGCGAGAGGGATCACTGTGCAGCGATCTGTTCTGGCTTCTGGGATTCAGAATGTATTTTTTTTCTTGTTTTCCTCCTCCAAAAACTAGGTGCGTCTTATGGTCTGGTGCGTCATAGAACGAAAAATATGGTAAGTCCAGTTGTAGACGACTCTGGGGTTGCAGCGCTCATCTCGCTTTACAGGCTGAGGCAGCCGGCGTTTGTCCACAGATAGTTTTTCCGGGTCATGTGGCCAGCATGACTAAGACGCTTCTGGTGCAATGGAACACTGAAACCAGAGCAGAGCACGGAAATGCAGTTTACCTTCCTGCTGAAGTGGTACCCATTTATCTACTTGCACTTTTTGGCGTGCTTTCAAACTGCTAGGTTGGCAGGACCTGGGACCGAGCATTAGGAGCTGGCTTTAAGATGAAGCTATTAGTGACTGAAAATGTCTTTTGCTATGTTCACCACTCCATGGTGCTAATAATCCAAGATCTCATTTTAATGCAAGCCTTTTTGTGTTTTTCAATAGCATCTGTCAACAATACCCTAAACATTTTCCCAAAAGTGGGAAGAAAGGGGAACGGAGCGACAGGACACAATTGATGAGCACAGCATTTATTTCATGAGGGCTCTGAATTTAAAGATACATGTAGTAGTGTTACACTGTAAAGGGAAGCTTTTATTCTACTACACTGAAATGAGCTTACCACCATTATTCATTGCAGGAGCAGGAAGCTCCATAAAATGTTTGCAATAAGTTTTGACATGTACTTTATTTCCCAGTTGTGGCTACTTACAGGAACAAGCAAAAAGTGGTTTTCCTGGTGTATACCATGTGGAAAAGAAGGCTGCTCGTTCTGCATATATTATATTGTTCTTTCTGATCAGTAAATTTTGCAAGGGCATGCACAGCCTTTTAGTCTGCGTTTATACCTGCGTGATTTAATCAATACTTTTAATGACAGCATGGAGCAAGAACAACAAAGAGCTGTCAAGTAAACAGATTGTAACATTTAACACATCTCGTCAAACGTGTCAAAGTCAAAGAGACTTCAGATGATGTTGAGTCTGGGAAAAAAATGATCTGCATAACCACTGCACAACTTCTGTTCACCAGATCTTAACAACAACAACAACAACAACAACAACAAAATCCCATCAGTCATGTTACTATCATCTATCAGGTGCTTCATCACTTAGCTTCCAATTTTTGCAATCCCAAAATGCAATGAAATCTTTATCAAGTCCATGGTAACCTGTTACACATGGCTGTATTGAGTTTTGTGAATCTTAGGTTGTGCAGGTGTTAATGTTTGAGAAAAGATTTCCACACTTGGTTGAGCTCTGCCATGCATGCAGAAGAACTCTAAGAACAATATAAGAAGAGTCCAGCTGGATCCGACCAAAGCTCTATCTAATCCAGCTTCCCATTTCTCCAAATGGCCAACCAGCTGCCACTTGGGAGGCCCAAAAGCAGATCAAAATAGCCATCTTCTGCTATTGCTCCTCAGCAACACACTTGAAGCTAAAAGCTGCATATTGATGATGATGATAATAATAATAATAATAATAATAATAATAATAATAATAATAATAATTTATTTATACCCCGTCCATCTGGCTGGGCTTCCCCAGCCACTCTGGGTGGCTCCCAACAGAATACTAAAAACATGACAAAACATCAAACATTTAAAATTTCCCTAAACAGGGCTGACAACATAACAGTCTTTGATGGCTGAGGAAGATGAGAATACTGCACTTCAGTGCCTGAGATACATGCACAGTGTTCTCACAGCACCTGACATCAAAAGTATCAGTAATATCCAGAGGAGGCCGGTGAAACAGCTGGGGTGGGGCACTCTCCTGCTTCCTGACACAGCAAGATGCTAGCGCTTACTGAGAGGGAGAGAGGAGGGACAAGGTGTGTGAAAGCCAAGCTCCCTGTTCTTGCCCCTCCCTTCTTGGTAAGTGAGACCCACTTTGTTAGGAGGCTGGTAAGGCCATCACCCGTATCAATCAGCAGGTGGTTTGTGCTGTCCACCTGTGAAATGAGAAGATCAGTACAGAAGGTATCCAGCTGGCCTTGAAATACCATAGTAGAGGAGCAGCCCATCCACCCCCCACCCCCGTTCTCTGGGTTCCCCATAAAAATAGGCAATTGCTTAGAGGCCCCACTCATTTGACTTATTTCCCCATTTTTGATCTGCTAAACTGGCCTTGTCCAACCTGGTGTGCTTCAAATGCTGTCCCCATAACCCTCAGCCAACATGGCTAATGGTGAAGAATCATGAGAGACTGGAGGACTGGTGACCATAGCTGTCAACATTTTCCTTTTCTTGTGAGGAATCTTATTCGGAATAAGGGAATTTCCCTTTAAAAAAGGGAAACGTTGATAGCTATGCTGGTGACCCAACCGATGGGCAGTGTCTCTGTGAGACTGAATGTTCATGCTGAGACTCTCGCAAAGGTTACTTGCACAGTGGGTAGGATGGACTTGCCTCCCCACCCCCACCCCGCCGGCATACAATTCGGTCTTTTGCAGCTTAAGGTTTAGCTGCCTTGTATTCAGTCAGTTGATGGGTCTGTCTAGTTCAATAATGTCTACAGTGATAGGCAGAGGCTCTCCAAGGCCTCTCTCAATACTACCTGGAGATGCCAGGGGCTGAATTGGGGACCTTCTGCCCTCTAAGCAAATCCTCCACCACTGAGCTATAGCCCTTGTGAATGTAGGAACAGGGGCTCAGTTTCTATACCCAGTCCCTCTCTCTGCTAATGCTGTCAGAATTCTTGCAGTATTTATGCGGCTCCTTTCCCTAACTGTTTCCCTTTAGCAACACGTTGAGACTTCTCCTTTGCTCACAGTTCCTGAGATCAGGATGTGTATATATTAACTTTAGGCAGTTTCATTTTTATGCCTTTACATCTGGGAGGGGGTCTCTTTTTATCTCTGGTGCTCTCTTCTCTGATTAATAATATAGGAATATAAGGCCACCCAAGCTTTGAGCTTAGATGTCAGATGAGAGATTGCATACGTGACTGTCTCCATGGCTGCAGAATTATTTTTTTCATTAAAAGGTTGAAATTCTGTTTGTGACACTCCTACCTCAGGGCAGCGAAGGAAGTGCAAAACAAAATCGTATGTACTGCGGAAGATGACACTATCTTACAAATTACTGTTTCATTTGTACTCACATACTTTAAAAATACTTTAAAAATACTTTCATACACTTGCATTCCCTCAGATTCAGTATTTTAAGCCTAATTCATTTTTTCAGTTTTGATTTATTTCATAATGTCTACACCTTATAGAAACCTAGGAGAAAGTGTAGAATATGTGTACTGATTGGAGCTTTAATGGATCGGGGGATTCCCTACCTCTCAAATGATTTTAACATCCTACTCCCAAGAATCAACTTGCCACATGTACAGTTGCAATTTTCTACTTGCGAATAATAATAATTTAAACCTAGTCCTTAAGCTAAAAATGGCAACATCCAAAGGCAACAACTGATGTTAAGAACATAAAAAGAGCCTGCTGGATCAGGCCAGTGGCCCATCTAGTTCAGAATCCGTTCTCACAGTGGCCAACTAGATACCTGTAGGAAACCTGCAAAGCGGACTTTGCTCAACAGCACTCTGCTCCTCCAGTTTCCAGCTACTGGTAGGTGGTTCATTGCCTCCACAACCTCCCCAAAATATGTGTTATAACTGGTGCCCAATTTGTGTTGTTTTACGGTTAATACAGATGTTGGCACAGAGAGATGTGGGCTGGCTTTCAGCCACATAAAAGTCCTTCAAACTGCAGAGCCCATGAAAACATGGACAATATTTAACAGATAGCCTTGGAAGACTATCTGAGCCAAACCCATTCCACTGCTCCTCATCAAAAGAACAGAAGAAGAACTCTGATGGGTCAAGCCAAAAGCCTATCTAGCCCAGCACCATACTTTCACAGTAGTCAACCAGATGTGCATGGGACACCTGAAAACAAGATTTAAGATCCCCACTTAAGATTCCCCTCAAGTAGTATTCAGAAAGGTACTACCTCCAAGCCTGGGGGTTGCATTAACCATCATGGCTAGTAGCCATGGATAGTCACATCCTCTATGAATCTGTTTAATCCTCTTTAGACAAGGATTCTCCTCTCAGACTTAGTTCATCCCATATGGCTTAAGTGTGGAAATTCTCTGCTTGCTACAATCAGCTACAGATCAAGTCTTTTGTAGGGCAGGATTTTTGTATCTTGGTAGGGTACCTAATCAAGCTGAAGGGACACGGGTGGTGCTGTGGTCTAAACTACTGAGCATCTTGAGCTTGCTGATCTCAAGCTCAGCAGTTCAAATCCGCACTACGGGGTGAGGTCCTGTTGCATTGTCCAAACTCCTGCCAACCTAGCAGTTTGAAAGCATACCAGCACAAGTAGATAAATAGGTACTGCTGTGGTAGGAAGGTAAATGGCATTTCCATGCACTCTGGCTTCTATTATGGTGCTCTGTTGCACCAGAAGCGGTTTAGTCATGCTGGAAAGCTGACAGTGGAGATTAGTGCTGTACCCCATAGTCGAATTTGACTGGATTTACCTGTCCAGAGGTCCTTTACCTTTTAACTTTACCTAATCAAGCTGGACCAGCACTTTTAAGGGAAGATTTGAGCTTTTGTCACTGGTTCCCATGGCTCAGGGGAAGCTTCCAAATCTTTCAGTATTTTTGTGGTGTTTTACTCCCTTCAGTGACATAATTCCCATTCTTTTCTTTTTGCTGATTTGTCCTGCACATTTTTCTCCTTCCCCTTATAAATCAGCCAAGCTCATTGGCCCCATGTGGCCTTAAGTTTGCTGAAATGGAAGCATACAGCCTTATTGACTGCAGCTAATTTTAAATACACTTCAGTGTCAGCAGTGATTTAGCTTTAATTATTTTATTTTATAGGGGGAGCCCTATTGTTTTGTTAATGACCAAGTTAATGGCAGTTTCCAAATAAATGAAATCTCAGCATTTAAGGAGAAAACTTGTCAATTCAGTTAATTGACAATTTCTAAAAGTCTCCCTCAAAACCTTTCCATATGACTGTGGTCTCCTGCTTACAAAAGCTTTATATTCTCAAATGAAGATCCAGACAACATTTTAGTAGATGAATATCACACCTATGCTCACTCTTTAGGAATCTAATATAAAGTTAAGCCCCAAAGAGAACACTTGCTGCCAAGATTGCACATAGCAGTCTGGGCTTTCCTTTCAAAAAAGTAATTTTAGATGCCATTCAGGTTATCGAATGTTACATTGCTAAATAACACTTAGCAAGAACATGATGTTCTGCACTTTAGATGTGGGCAGACACTTTGACTTCTGGAGAAGAATCCTGGCTGGGTATTAAGGGAGGCCTCACAGTCATTCAATTTATACATTGGACAGAAATTCCTGTGTTCAGACTGTACCAAAACAACTTAAGGAATGGAATGACTGGATGGACGATGGAACATGGGAAATGTAGCTTAGCTTGGTGCTTTGCCAGGATGTTTAATACTACATCAGTGGACCTAAATCCTATTGTTCGCTTAGGAATGGGAAATTTCAAATATTTAATAACACATATTATCCGTTTGAGACGCCTCCATGGGCCATGGAACCTTGGAATGTCTTGCAGTCTTCTTATGGCCTCTGGTACTACGATAACATCAGGCTAATACAATCCAAGCTACAACTGTTTCACAAGCACAAAACAAGAAGTAAAAATACACCAAAGGGCAATAATTCAAAAAGGTGAGCCCCATCATGGATTGCAGATATATTTATGCACCATATGCTTCTCTTAGCCATGAAGAACAGATATAATTCAGCAATATGTGTGACAGAGGAGCTGTAGGCTACGCTGGGGTCCCTGACAAGATCTTTGGACAATCATTGGCAGCTCTGCTCAAATCTACTTCAGTAACTTGAAGCAATGTCTTGTAGAGTCTATAACTATTTTTCCTTGGAATAATTTTTGCATTATTTAAATTTAAAATGACAGAATTTCTCCTCCCATGCCATTAAAAAACCTCCACAACTTCTATCCGGTAATGACATTGTAATTTTCTGGATGTGCAACTAAAGTCTAGAAGATAATAGATAATAAAAATGAAGAGTTCTATAAATGACAATTATATAGATTTCTGCTTCATTTGAAGAATAATACTCAGCATATAAAAGCTGCTTTAATTTAAAGTTAATTTAAATCTTAACTTGCTGTCACACTCTGAAGGCAAAAGAGTTATTTCAATGAAATAGACATATGTAATAATTTTGTGTTCCAAATGTATTCATAAATTTACTTTTAAATAATACTTTAAACATTACTTTTTACTGTAAAGACCTGCTGCAATTATGATACCTGTGGCAACATTTTTAAAAAGAATTTTACCACAATGAAGGCCATTCAGAATCTTGGTTTGTTCTGATGAGTACTAACCAATTTAAAATAATTCATAAACCCCTTTGTATTTCCTTTCACTGTTCACAATCAGACGATCATACAGAATAGAAGCAATTACTGTATTTAAAGTTAGGAGCATGTTATTTTTTCAAGAAGTTCTTTTTATCTTAAAAAAATATAACAGGAATTAAAAATGGAGGGGGATAAACTCTTAGGTCACTATCCTGTGGTTTGCAATGAAATCAGGGCTTTTCCATGGAAAGATGGATGGATTTTAGCACGTTACCATCAACAGCAGCTATTGGTAAGGATGCAACTCCTTTCACAGTACAAAAACAGTACAAACACCTTCCCTTTTTAATGATGTTACTCCACGTGAACATATATATTTGTCAATTTGGGTTTTTATCAGTTTCTCATTTCTTCCCCAAACTTAAGTTCAGCTCCCACATTCCACTAAGTTTGGATATATATTTTTAAAGTCCTCATGCTGTTTTGCCTGATAGACACATTTCTGCAGAGCAAATTCCCCTAATATGAAGCATTTTTGTATGGTATTTTCACTGGTATAGGCTTTGTATGTACACCTTACTCCAGTATATGCATTTTTGTATAATTGGATGGAGCAATGCACTGCAAAATTCAGAAAACTGCAAATATCCAATGATGGCTGTGCTTTGCTTTGTGTATTGTTTCAGAAAGTGTGAATATGGAAAGTTCATCCTCAAATGCAAACTGAATCAAATATTTTCCCCATCCCTAACCAATGCTGATATAACTTCTTTCCAAAAGTTGCTCTACATGTTGCAAAACAGATGTTTGACTCTCTGACGGCATTTGATGTGACATTGCTCCACAGCATGCCTGGTAGTCCAGAGCCAGGCAGTGAGTTGAGAAACCTGCTCCCTTACAGTCCCTGCCCCTACTTCTTGCATTGTATGAGAAAGTGGGTACAATCTGCTCTAAGCCACTGTTCCATAATCTGGTGCCCTCCAGATGTTTTGGCTAGCCCGGGTTGATGGGAATTATACTCTAAACCATCTGTAGAGCAACAGGTTGAGAAGGCTGCTTTAAGCCATCTGAAGCTTGGCACTGGAGATTCTTTCATGCTAACCCCTACACCCGCTGATCCCTACCAGACTAGCAAATTGTACCTCCAACGGGATGCAGAAAACCACTTCACATGACTTAGCACTAAGGACAAACAAGAGGGTGTTACTGCAATGTCAAATTAGTTTGCTTCGTGCTGTACAGTGGTACCTTGGAAGTCGAACGGAATCCATTCTGGAAGTTCCAGAAGTTCCGGAAGTTCCGGGAGCTCCTGCAGTTCCAGAAGCTCCTGCAGCCAATTGGAATCTGTGGAAGCCCAGTCGGACGTTGGGGTTCCAAACAACATTCGCAAACCGGAACACTCACTTCTGGGTTTGCAGCATTCGGGAGCCAAACCGTTCGATTCTCAAGGCGTTCAGGATCCAAGGTATGACTATATACACAGAACTCTATTATGAGTGAATTTACACCAGCCTGCACTTTTTTCTTACGAAAGAGGTCATGTCAAATAAACTAACTATTGGTTTGAGAAAAGCAATCACGGCTTGATTATATGAAGAAATGTGACTCAGCACTATATTGCACTGTGTCTGACCAAACCTTAGTTAAAACAAAAAAGCAGGGCTCACATTTTGGGTGGACTGTCAACTTGACTTAATTAAACACCTCAAAGTGTAATTGCTCATGTTGAGACATCAATACAAACAAATGTTTCTAGCAGGGTCCTGAAGGGACTAATTATTATCCCATATCTTACTCATTGTTTCCATAATCAGCTCCTAGTGATAATATTAAATCTTGTTAATAAGATTTAAGAATAATTGGAAAAAAACCTGAAATTGTGTGTAAACAATGAGGAAGACCGATTGCGGTTAAACTGGGAGTTACTGTAAGCGGAAAAGTTCTAATAACCAAAGGAGGGGAAAGGCAACAATTTTAGCAAATGCAAGGAACCATGGTGGAAGAATGCTCTGTAACTAAACCAGGAAGAGTCAGCATGGTGACCTCCTGATGCTGCTGGACTACAACTTCCATCATTCCTGGTCTTTTGCCATGATGGCTGGGGTTGATGGGATTTGGAGTCCATCAATACCTGCAGGGCAGCATGTTGACTACCCTTAATCTAAAGGAAGGATTTTTAAAAAAACACGGAGTGTCAAAGAGAGAAATCTTAATCACTGCTGAAGGCTGGTTGAGATGTTTGTGCCTCTTCAACAGTAGGGCAGCTCGTTCACCCTAAAGACCTCCAGCGTACCTTTGGAATGTGTCATGGGAATGGGAATGCTGCTAGTAAGATGTGCTAGAGGCATCTCAGAGGTGGCCCAGCTGTGCCCCTTAACTACACCAGCCTGAAGCTGTCATAGTTAACTTCCCTCCTATTGGTTTTCCCATGGGGAGAGGGTGAAGCAACCAAAAAAATCTGTCCTCCAACTCCTGCCCTGACTTCTGTGAGCCATGGTTCTAAGTTAGATTTAGAGGTTGTTGTAGATAGTGAACACAATCTGGCCATACCTAACATCTCTGTTTATAAGTGAGTCAATACACTTGACTTCCACAGAGGCATACTTCCTGCCATGCCAGTTCAAACACCAGTCTGCTGTATTTTAGTGCTAAACATCACTAGGGGTATATATTAGAGCAACCTGAAAGTCATTCAATTGACTAATGTTTAAAGCAGGGATGTGGAACCTGTAGTGTAGCAGTTGCTGTTGGTCTGCAGCTCCCACCATCGCTGACCAATGGCCATGCTGCCTGGGATGGATGGACCTCAAGCCCAACAACACTTAGCATGTCACAGGTTCCCTGCTTTTGTTACACAAAACACATAAAGAAAACACAGGATTTTGCTTAGACAGTAAACCTATATTCTTCTTGAGTTATTCTCCAGGATAGATTGAGGCAACAAAGAATGGGCATTTTCAGTTGTATTAACAGAAATATTAGTTTGCAGGCTTAACACTGGGGTTCTGCTTAGTACTAGCAATGCCTCCTTTGAAACTTTGTCTTCTATTCTGGGTATCACAGTTATATAAAGATGTTGACAAGCTGCAAAAGCACAAAGACCTAGGAAAATGACAAATCGTATTGAATTCCATTTTGACAGAATGAATGAAATTGGTCTGTTTAGCTAAAAGAAAAGGAGATTAGAGTGTGAGGGTGGGGCCGTGTTGTCACTTTTCAAATATTTAAATGTAACTAAAAAAAGAGGGACAAGAACGACTTGCTATATCCACTGATGACAAGATAAAAAGCAGCAGTTGCAAACACAGAAAGGTACATTTAGTTAGAACAGGGAGGAAAATAGATTTCTCTAAAATCAATGGAAGGAGTTAAGGGAAAACAACTATTTTTGTGAAAAGATTGGAGAAGCATCTTTCTTTAAAGGTTGAATCAGATGCACATGGGCCACATTCACACCACATATTTAAAGCACAATGATACCACTTTAAATTGTCATAGCTTCCCCCAAAGAATTCTAGGAGCTGTAGTTTGTTAAGGGTTTACCCCTATTGGCCTCACAGACCTACAATTTCTAGAGTTTCCTGTGAAGAGGAATTGATGGTTAAACCACTCGAAAATTGTAGCTCTGAGGGGGAAATGGGGGTCTCCTGGTAACACTCAGCATCCTTAACAAACTACAGCTCCCACAATTATTTGGGAGGAAGCCATGACTGTTTATAGTGGTGTCGTGGTTCTTTCAATGTATGGCCTTGAATTCCATGCAACCTTGTGAATTTTTGAAATATAATCTGTGAAGATTATTCATTGAGAGGAGAGCAATTGTTGAACCAAGAATGAAATAAGACTTAATTAATTAAGAACACTTTCCAGCTGTATTTGATAACATGTCCTGATATCCCCATTTACACGGTATATGACAAATAGGGCTGGGCGATATCTGGTTTTCAATATCGCGATATATCGCCAGCTGACCATTGTGATATCTCGATATATCACGATTTCTGAAATAAGGCTGGAGCCGCCTAGGAAAGGGCAAGGTTTGTGCCTTAAACCTGCATAACAAAAGCAATAGCAAAGCCATGTGGATCTTATCGTTTGCTGATCGGAATCTTCCTGCCTTGGCAGGGAAGCTTATCGCTATGCTAGCAAGAGGCATGGGGCTTGTGCCTTGCAGATTGTGCAGGCAGAAAGCAGCTTTTACTGCAAAGTAAAGCCCTTTACTCTGCAAAGGCAGCTGAGAGGCAGCAGGAGTTTATGCCTTGCATATTGGGCAGACAGGAAATGGCCATTTACTTTGCAGTAAAGAGAGCCAGTGTGGTGTTGTGGTTAAGAGCGGCAGACTAGTAATCTCGTGAACCAGGTTTGCTTCCCTGGTCCTCCATATGCAGCTGCTGGGTGACCTTGGACTAGTCACACTTCTCTGAAGTCTCTCAGCTCCACTCACCTCACAGAGTGTTTCTTGTGGGGGAGGAAGGGAAAGGAGAATGTTAGCCACTTTGAGACTCCTTCGGGTAGTGATAAAGCGGGATATCAAATCCAAACTCTTCCCTTCTTCTAAAGTGCTGCTTCCTGCCTGCCAGGTCTACAAGGCCAGCTGGGCAGTGCATTCTTGATATATTACAGAATGAAAAAAGATGAAACCTTTACTGTGGTCTGGAGTTCATACTGATAAGAGACAAAGTATCAATATATTGCCTACCCCTAATGACAAATAATATTTCTTTTCACTTGTGCAACAACTAGTTCTAGGTACACATGCAGCCAGCCTATATTGGAGTTTTTATGTAGGATGTCAGGATGGAGGATGAAACAGTTAAAATTGACATTCTTCTCATGGTCAGTGAGCTGCTCCACAAGGAGGACATGTTTGTGTCGATCTACATTCACATCGCTCTGCATAAGGGCTTTCTTGGTAAACACTTCAGCAATCACTTCACCAAGAACAAAATAACTTTGTTCTACATTTGAAATGCAAAGCTAAATTGGTCCATAAACTTAGAAAGAGAAACAAATACTCCAAATGTATAAGGCTTATCTGGCTGACGAATATTAACAAAATGCACCTGTTATTATTCTGGTGCAAAGCAGAAACATCAATTTTCAGCTGCGGGAAATTCTCCCTGGCACTGATCAAAGAAAAACAGAAATGCTGGTGTTCTGATAGAAGTGGATATGACCTGGGAGGCTTGAGAGGCAGGGAAAATGTAGTGGTTATCACAACCATAATTGTTTCTGTACCTGAAAAGTGAGTCTTTCTCAAATTACACTGCATTGATTCCCAATGTCTCATTTAGAGAAGCCATAGCAAAGGCCCTTCACTTTGGAAAACGTGCCGAGATCCAGAATGAAGCCTGATTTCTTGCTTTACACTTCAGACAGGTTTTCTAATTCACACCAAAGGATGCTCTGATTTCATTGTAATGTAATGTATTGCTAGAAGTACAAAGACTTCAAGATGGGCATACAGCCATGCTGCTGTTTTATATGGCCATAAGTGACCTAAACAGCAGCAAACAACCTGCTAAGTACAAATTTATACAGAGCTGAGAGCACTGAGACAAATGATTTGTTACAAATAATAGGTTTTATCTTTCCACCTTCCTGACTCCCTTTCCTTTTCTCTTCTAGTAAACCTCCATATTGATTTGGTTCTTGCAAATGTTTGGGTTATAGTAGGAAGGCTGCGTAGCTATGTAGTAGAGCACAAATGGCTCTGTGGGACTTGACTATTCTGTGTATCACAAATTTCCATGTTTGCCTTGCCAGAAATTGGCAAGGCAAAACTTAGAAACTTGTGCTACACAGAACACTGACTTTCCATCTCTTGCACTCTAACTTCCCCCCTCAAAGTAGGGACATCGACACCTCAGAACTGCAGCCTGTAGCCAGTTAAATTTGACTGCAATATGTCACTGAAAGTGAACAAAATCAATTCAGAGTGAGAGGAATAATTCCTTTATCAGTTAAATGTTTGATTCCAGACATTCAGAAGTCACATAATATATGGGATGACATCTCAACACTACATAATAAATCAGATTTTCCAATATCAATGGGGGGGGGAATTGGAATCAGTTGAGAGTGTGCAAGAAAAATGCAAATGAACAGGGGGAGGGGGAAATATCTCAGTCTAAAACAGAAGTTGCTTGAGATTCGTGGAGATTTTAGAAGTGTTATTTCTCCCCAGATAAACAGGAAATGCTAAAATCCATTTATGGAAGGGCAAAAATAAATGAGCTTCCTATGAAAACAAAAGAAACATTATGAGGAAAAAGATAGACCTCTGTGATCAAGATGTTGATCTCATTAAAAATCTGTAGGAACTCAATTAAAGCCAAGTTAACCACAGTTAATTTGCTGATGGCTGTGTCAATCTATTGAACCCTGCATGCAGCAGTGAAAGTTCCTTCTACCCACAGTAATGTGTGCTGAGAGCTCGCTGAGTCTCTAGTGGTACCGAATCCTCAACCAGATGGTGCCTTCTGAATGACACACTGGGTCTGGCACTGTGGTATATGACCACATTACTGGAAATATTTTGGAGAAAAAGCAGTACCTTATGGACATGCCTACATCTGGCTATCCTGCATCAGACCATCAGTGATGCTTATCAGCTCTTTGCGCTAAGGCAAGGCGAAAGGACCGGGTGGGAGAAGGAGCAGAGGCTGAAGAACTTCATTTATCTAGAATGCTCTGAAATAAAACTCTTCACTTCTGAAATAGGAACTGTGTGAACGAGTCCAGCCATGATCCTTCAGACCAGTGGATCTACCTACTAAGAATATAATATAATATAATCATCATCATTTATTATTTGTACCCCGCCCATCTGGCTGGGTTTCCCCAGCCATTCTGGGCTGCTTCCAACAAAGATTAAAAATACATTAAAATATAAGAAAAGACCTGCTGCCCCACCTTGCCCAGCATCCTGTTCTCACAGTGACCAAACAGATGCCCATAGGAAACCCACAAGTGGAACCTGAGTCCCACAGCACTCTCCCACCCTGTACTTCCCAGAAGAATAGGCCTCTGACAGTGATAGACTTATCTTACATGAATTTTAACTATGATTAGAAGACCGGATGATCCTTGTGATTCCTTCAAACTCTTATGTTCAACTCAGCTGAATCTGAGTTTAACAAGATTTGGATCTCCTGCTTTAACAAGGTTCTTTAAATGTACACACACATGCCCTCCAACATGTTGCAGTAGAAAACCAGGACACCCATTTTCCAGGACCTCACACGTGTTTGGGTGCTATGCTCTCGTGTGAGAGCATGACCCTCCAAAATGTGATGTGCCTGGACAGTTGAAGGGTATGCACACTGTTCCATGTAGGAGAAGCCACAGGTTGTATGTGCGCACCCCATCAGATGAGACTACATAAGCTGGGGAAAGGGGGGGCACGGGCACTGGGAACAGCTGCCTAGAGGCTAGAAGCATTTGTAGGTGTGTGTCCAGGGTATTGTGGCAGTTGCTGTAGGTGCCTGTTTTCTTCAATAAATAATCAACTATCACACATGTGCCTTCCTGGAATGAGGTTGCCTAGGACACTAGGTCAGCTGTTTCTTTTCACTTTGTTACGATGACGATATTTTTTTAAAAAAATCACCATAGAAAGAAATATCATCTTTTAAGATGATATAAAAATAACTGGTTCCACAACATCATGGGCATCTGTGAAGAACTAATTACTTAGTTCTTCTGACGGTAAGAGCTGTTTGACAGTGGAACAGACTCCCACAAGAAGTGGTGGACTCTCCTTCCTTGGAGGCTTGCAAGCAGAGGTTGGATGGACATCTGTCAAGGATGCTATAGCTGAGATTCCTACAAGCAGAGGATTGGACTAGACTGCCCTCAGAGTCCCTTCCAACTCTACAATTCTATTATTCTACTTCCTCATAAAATCTTAAACATTTCCCCCCTGTGAGTATTATCTAATAGTTGATTGTCTTTCTAAAAGTTTTCTCTGCAGCATCATGCCATGGCTGTTTTTTGTAGGAGGGGGTGGAATACTTTCAGGGACTCTTTTCTGTACTCATATATATTCCAGGACTGTTATTTTCATTTTAATTCCTCAAGGGATATTTTAAGAATTTTAAAAATCTGAGTGGGATCAGCAGGTTTTTTTACCATGAAATTATTCAATATTCTGCATTTAGGTCTGTAATGAATCCCAGGAAAAAAAATATCAAATGGATGGCACAATTGTGTTTATACAGCCACTAACATAACCACCAATAGGGAATTTTAGCTGAGACAAGGTCAGCACAATATTGAAAGAGTTGCCGACTACTCAAATAGCTTGAGTGGCATTCTCAATATCACCATTAAACCATCAGACATTTTGCTTCTTTTTTTGCAATGCATCAATCTTTAACCATTTAAACACACAATTGCTCTGTACACAGGCCTTTGCCTGAGGGAAGACCGATACATTCCTGCAAAATGTTTGCACTGTTGACATCGCAGGTTGACTTGATCGTATTACCTACAGTTGCCCTTCAGCAGCTTCAGCCCTTACCTCTTTTACCTTCTTCTTCCCCTTAATTCAATTCAGTTCCATGTATTCCATTTATGCATTACTTCACACTGCCCGAAGGAGTCCTGAAGCAATATACAGGGGCAACAGTATGGAAAAGATAGTATACAATGTATACCCATGAAAATGAAACAGTTGTGGCCACATGCTCTCCCTGGTGTATTCTTGGAGCTTGTAAGTGCTCCTTCACCCCCAGCTGCCAAGCCAATTAATTTGCAGGACTGGGGAAAAATAGACACCAAGTAAGTACCTAGGGTACCATGTGTGTTGGTGCAGAATCCCAGACACACCAGCTTGAATAGAAGCCACCCTGTTGGCAATAACAGAAAACAATAGAGCTGTGCACAGTGCCCCCGACCTGCTGTGTGACCCTGATCCTGGGGTCTCCAGTCAGACTGACTCACCCTGAGTCAACCCAGGGATCCATTTCTGAGGTAGCCCTGGGGAGACACTAATGTTAAATAAGGTAAGCATCACCTATATTCTCAGGATTGCTGTTGTGTGGAGTCATTGATCCTGTAGGGCAGGGCATCAGGCAGGAAGAAGAGACTGGTGGCATTGGGTTCCTACCTTTTCCTGGTGGTCAGGGTTTCTTTCCACCTGATGTCTGCCTCTCTTTCCTGCCCGCTGAAAGCCCTGGATCTCTCTATGCCACCCAACCCAAAATGGAGCAATCCCTGGCTGTCTCAACCTGAAATGACTGATGTGCAAATCTCTCCAAATATATCAAGTTGGGCTCAGGACTTGGCCTAATCCAGTGCACAGTCTCAGTCAGTACAGCATGAGGCTCTTAATCTCAGGGTCTTGAGATTGAGCCCCACACTGGGCAAAAGATTCCTGCATTGCAGGGGGTTGGATAGGGTGACCCTCATGGTCTGCCCCAACTCTAAAATTCTATGATTCAGTCCTTCTGGCAAAGAACATTGAGAGTAAGTATGTTCTTACTCTCATGGATCACTGCCTTGCCATGGCGAAGGGGCTTGAATAACTCAGAGAAGCTATGAACTATGCCGAGCAGGGCACCCAAGATGGACAGGTCATAGTGGAGGGTTTTGACCAAACATGATCCACCTGGAGCAGGAACCAGCAAGCCACTCCAGTATCCCTGCCAAGAAAACCCCACGGACAAAGACAACAGGCATATAAAAGTTATGACGCTGGAAGATGAGCCCCTCAGGTCGGAAGGCATCCAACATGCTGCTGAGGAAGAGCGGAGGAAAAGTACAAGTAGATTCAGATCTGATGAAGTGGCTGGGCCAAAGCTGAAAGGTCGCTCAGTTGTGGATATGCCTGGAAGCGAAAGGAAAGTCCAATGCTGTAAAGAAAAATATTGCATAGGAACCTGGAATGTAAGAACCATGAACCTGGGTAAGTTGGATGTGGTCAAAAATGAGATGGCAAGAATAAATATTGACATCCTGGGCATCAGTGAACTAAAATGGATGGGAATGGGTGAATTCAGTTCAGATGACCATCATATCTACTACAATGGGCAAGAATTCCGTAAAAGAAATGGAGTGGACCTTATAGTCAACAAAAGAGTGGCGAAAGCTGTACTGGGATGCACCCTGATGTTGGGAAAGATGGAGGGCACAAGGAGAAGGGGACGACAGAGGATGAGATGGTTGGACAGTGTTCTCGAAGTTTGACCAAACTGCGGGAGGCAGTGGAAGACAGGAGTGTCTGGCGTGCTCTGGTCCATGGGGTCACGAAGAGTCAGGCATGACTAAACGACAACAATGTTCTTAGATAAAGGGGTGTGCATTCACATTTGATATATTTCATTGAGCAAGCAAAACAGTTCTCAAATTGAGGTTGCTGTGGGTGTGACATTTGTGCAAATTGTCCTGCTGAGCAAGTGTTGTAGCAGTTCTTATTTCTTCCATGCAGAAATAATAATAAAAAAGTTCAAAGGAATTACAGCGGATTAAAACCCAGTTTACTTATCTACCAGGTTCATTAACAATGCTAATATTTCATTCACTGCAGGTAGATAATATCTAAAGCACAATATTTTAGCATATGAAAAGAGGTGCTGAAAAGGGTTTAAACTGCAGGGAATGTTGCTCCTGCTGATAGATACTCCCCAGGCAGTTAATGCATGGTTGGAAATTACAGTTGTCACATCTGTAACAATGCACCATAGATAAACAATAATGGATGGAGAGGTTCTATTGAAGAGTGTTGCATACAAATGATTTTCAGTACTAATCACCCAGTTTTCTAATATTCTCTATGTGTTCTTCAGATGTGCAGTGCAAACCTAAGTATGTATGTTTACTTAGATGTATGTTCCACTGTGTCCAATAGGACTTACATGCTTAGGCTTGCAGCCTATATCTTCTTACCCTATAAAGGTAGCTGTGCTTCTGAGATGTTAGGATCTCTGTTGCTGTTTTATTAACTGTATTTAATCTGCTTTGCACAGAGAAGAGAGACTGGATTGGTTTAACAAATGAGGGTGTCAGTCACAACTGTCCTTCACTGAGGATTTGTTTTTATAACAGCACTCCTGGAGGAATGAAGCATTTTGAGACTTCATACAAGAGCTCAAACCCAACTACCAGTTCCTCACCCCATCTCAGCTTTCTGGTGGTACTTTTCCTGTGTGCACTGATGAAGCAGTTCAGGAGAAAGAGACAGGCCCATGTGCAAATATTTTGTGCATTATTATTAAAGGATGCATGGAAGAAGGATTGCCTGGAGAGCAGGGTGAATGTGAAGCCCCACCCTCAACAGTACATTCAGCATAGGCTCAGAACAGTTTTCAGTCACATACCCATCACACTGATAGGATATAACAAGAGGGATTTTGAACTCTTCCACTTTTTGCTAAATTTAGACTGAACTTAGAATTTATTTTATTTCCCATGTTCCCTCGGTCTTTGTCTCTTGTTGGGTTTACCCAAAATGTGTTGATAGTTTGGGTCTTCTATGTGCCAGCAAAATTATCCAAGTTTAAAACAGAGGCAAGCTGGAATACCTAAGGATCTCTTCATTAGGCCAACCCTCTCCATTAGCACAAATTATTTAAGACCCATCACATGCTTGTATATACTAATTCTGCAACAGTCTGTTAAACACTAAGAGGGGTGTTATGTACTGAGCTGAATCCTAGAACAATAGGATCCAGAATGCAGCTCCAGGTGGAACTGAATCAGCAACCTGATTGGCCTGCAGGAGCAGCTGAATAAAGAGCATGAAATTCACACTCGACTCATAGTATATTGCAAGGGTGGTTCTTCTTTTAGTTAAAATAGGCTTGAAAATATAATTGCCCTACAATATACATCCATTCGAGCCATACCATGGCAACTGCAGTACATGTGAAATAGCCTTTGTGCCTTTGTGAGCTACATGTGAGTTCGCGGAACTTCTCCACCAAGAAGTGAAACTTCAAGAGAACTTGGGGAGGGAATTGAACTCTAAAGAATGACAGATTCCCTGCATCAGCGGGGGTCATGGGTGTAGCCAGGGGGGGCAGAGGGGCAGCTGCCCCCCTAAATTAATACAAGTCAATAGAAATATGAGGTTCTGCCCCCCCAACAAAAGCTTGCCTCCCCCAGCAAAAATTCTGCCTATGCCCATAGTGGGGGTGGACCACATGACCACTGCGGCACCTTCCAGTACTATGATTCTGCACACTCCCATTAAAAACGTTTTACCAAGGCATCTCTCAAATATCAAAATAGGGGCAGTGATTTTTCCAGGTACGAGAGGTTTGATTCTGAAAGCAACACACTGAAACCATGAAACAAAGCAAAGAAGAGAATCCTTATAAAAAGGGAGCAAACAATGCAAACCTTTGGGGGAGGGAAGGAAAGGTTGATTATGTGCAGTTCTTGTCTGGTTTTTTCCTCAGAATCTGAGTGATTTTAATTCAGCAGACACACACAAAACAAATAAATCTCCTCTTCTCTAGGAAAAAGAAAATATCCCGTACCAGGGCCTAGAGGATGGACAAAGAGCAATGGACGGCAGAAACCTTTTGAGATATCTGAGGGGCGGGGGGGGGGGAAGAGCTGCAGTTTGGAAAACAGCAAGGATAACAAGAAAAACCCACTATGGTCTCTAGACAGCCAGTGGGGCAAAAGGGATACAGGCCTTATGCCAGCTGTGTTGGCAGGAAGTCAAGAGGTGTCAAAGCAATAACTACAGTAAAACTGAAACTGTCAGGCTTTGTTAGTCACTCTGCATGCACCAGCACCAGCGGAAGAATTGAAAGCAAATCCCAAGTATCGTTATGTCAGTTTATCAGTTCTGGATATCTATTTATATTGTTAAAAATTCCAACAAAAGCTGAGAAAAAGAAGAACCCCAGATGCTTGAGTATTTGCACTTTTGGCATGTAAATGTCAATCAAGGTGATAAATAACTAAGGAAACAAACAAACAAACAAAAGGGAAGTTTTCAAGTACTTTAGGGTGGTGGGAGGGTGTGATACTGACCGAGACAAAGGGTCAGCTCTCATCTTGGGTCAGTTATCAGCCTCTAGTTAGGGTTTCCCTGAATGTGCTGAGGAAACTTTGCAATACAAATTTGTGATTTGAAGTGCCGAGGCAAACTTTCAAAACAGCAGGTTGAAAAAACGGCATGCCTGAAGCACATTTTGGATCTGTGAAGCAAAGTCTCACAGCAGCAAGTGTCACCGTCAAGTGAGATTGGGACGGGTGCCAGAAAGAAGTGAATTAGTAAGTTAATTATTACATTTATATCCCTCCCTTCCTTCCAAAGAAGCCCAATGGAAATGCAGCTCACTGTAGACTATGCATTGTCAGAAAGAGAAATGGCTTTCCCTCAGCTGAGTTCCCTTATGGTCTTGTGGTAATGTTCTTACCATTTCCTTTGGGATCTAAAGGACATCACAGCTAGAGACTGGATCTTGGCTTGAGAGAAACGGCACTCAGGCAAATTCCTTTGGGGAGATCTTGGCGATATTCTATTTTAGGGACAGGAGGGAACTTTTCCTCAAGTTAGATGACTAGCGATCCCAGTGGGGGGTATGCCCCTAAATTGCCTCATAACTCAGTTTTGTTTCTTCTTCTCTCTGCACATCTTTGAGACTAAAAATCTTAACATGACTGAGTTCAAGGATTTGGGGACATTCTCTGATACCATGCATTTTAATAACATTGTATTTTTGTTGAATTGTGTCTTTAATAGTGCAATTCCATGCATTATAACTAGAAGTAAATCCTATTGAATTCAATAGAATTTACTCCTATGAAGACTTACCTAGGTGTAACTCCCACTGAAGTCAATGAGGCTTACTTTCAAGTAGATATACAAAGGGCTGCACTCTATGTGACTATGCATCTTTTATGGTACTGTTCAATATTGCTTGGTAGATTATTTGAATATAACTTAACTGGTTTTTTTCTGAAAATTATACATAATTGCTTGTCATTACTTTGCTAATGATTGAGATAAGGTTTCAGGTGCCCCTTATATCATTCTGATAACAGTTGATTAGTCTTCTATGTCACCACAATTTACTCAGATATCTTATAAACAGGGCTGCAACTTTGAGTTAATTGGTTAATTAATTGCTTAGATTGATTAATTAAAAAGCTTTCAATCAACTAAAAAGATGCCCCTGGTTAATCAAGCAACATTTCAAAAACAACCACACCAAATTCATTATTTGTTAATAAACAAGAACATTCTCATCAATATCTTTTGTCTCTTGAGGACTGTTTTGCCGACATGCCTTTGTAGCTGTTTAATTTTTAGTTTACCAGTCACTTTAATTATTATCTGTATTGTTTTTAATTGTGCTTTATGTTTTAATGTTGTATACCATCCCAATATGTTTTATAATAAATAAGGCATTCATTAAAAAAATTTCCACAGATTTGATCCCCATAAGGGACAGCTGTCCAACTTTATGATTCTATGATAATTAAAAACTTCATCCAACAAAATGTTTTATATTCACACGGAATTCCAAAAGCAGTCATGGATATCCTATGTAGCAAGTGCTACATACAAATCTATCATAGGAAATAAATCCGATAATCCTCAAAGCTTTTCTTAGCCTATGTCCTGCCTCCTGGTTGCAATGGGATCCCCTCTGCCATACTCACACATGTACCAGTAAGTTATTAATAGTGTATGGAGGTAGCATAGAGGTTTCTGTTATCAGGATTGCATCTGGGCTGGCTTAGACCCACCCAAGCTTTGCTGAATCTCCCCCAGTGCACAATGGATCATCCTGGCTGTTCTTACCACCACCACCACCTTCACAGAGCCATCTCAGGTAGCAAAGCAACAAGCAATGTATGGCATGGAACAGAAGTGGTGCAGCAAGGCTGAAAGTCTTTTCAGGCTAGTGCTAATTCAGTGGACAGATCCAAACAAGTTCAGATTTGCTCAGTGGTTAGGCAGAACCTGCTGTCGTTTCCTCATGGCTGTCGAAGGGATGTAACCAGAAGCACAGTGCAATTCATGGTATTACTGCAAAAGGCTAGTGCCTGACTGCCCATTTCTTTGCCGATATAGAAGTCCAACATAACTGATCTGAAATTTCTCAGTCCAACCCACCTGATTTATTTTTTTAATGTATTTTCTCTTCTTTATACAAAAGAGACTCTCACATGCAACATTTGACGTGGTAATTCTGCCGTCTTGCATATTTTAAAAAGAGCATGAATTTTGAATTGAACATCTGCCACGAACTCTCTGTGGCCACTTCTGATGGATAATTTACCAGACTAAATGTCTTGTACAATGCATTCTCTAGACAAGAACAGCTTGCCAAATACTGATTATCTTTTTTGTGGGGGGCCTGTCCTGTACTTTGCCTTCCTGCCATTCCTTCAAAGGAAGGCATATAATGTAGCCTTTCCAAAGTGACTAGGTTCTTCTCAGAGAATTAAGGACAGCAGCTGCTTGGATTCTGTGTGACAGGAAAGACATAGCTAAGTGAAAGCCACTGGCAATATTTGTGTATTCTGTGGTTCTTGGCCAAATGTAGACTGTAACTTAATTATCCTGTCACTGTGCTAATTAGGTAATATTAGTATGTAAATACCTCAATTAATTATCCTGAGTGAACACACAGGCAACTGCCTTCACATTTCTATAGGACATGTGAGTTGAATGGATTCTGCCGCCATTTGCTACTTAATCTGTTTTAATTAAAACATTTTAAATATAAAATGGGAAGTGAATGAATCTCAGCATCCTGAAACTATTTATTTTCAGTTAGAAAGAAACACTACAGACTCATAACCTGTTCGACCATGTGAAATAACTGTTCCATGTCATTCTGTGTATATTGGACAACCATCCATAAACTGATGCCCTCCAGTTGTTTTGGTACCAGGCTGAGGGAGGATGACATTCATTCATTCATTTATGGACTGCCTCTCCTATAAAAATTTGTAAGCATAAAACACCCTAAAAGCAATTCAGAATAAGGACTCAGAAGGTCTTTAACGTATTCTGGACCCAAGTTGTTCAAGGCTTTGTAGATTAATATGAGAAACTGGAACCTGGTGAGTAGCATATGGACAGCCAGTACAGATGTTTAGAGGAGCCACATGCCATCAGCCAACTGGCACCATTGACAACCTGGCAACTCCATTCTGCACTAGAAGGACTAAGGGAAACCCACTACAGCAGCCAGGCTATCCTGATCCAGATACAGCCATAGCTGGTGTACCACACAAATTTTGTAAAAGCGATCCTCCGCCACAGAGGTCACTTGGTTACAAAGATGCATCCAGGAGTGCCCCCAAGCTACATACCTTCTCCTTCAGAGTGAGAGCAACCTAGTCCTGAAAGGGCCTAACCTCTGGACACAGGAACCCCCCTACACGCATAGCCTCCATCTTCCCAATATTCAAATTGAGTTTATTGGCCCTAATTCAGTCCACCACTGCATTTAGGGACTTGTCCAGGTTCGCACAGCCTTTTCTGATCCAGATGTTATGGAAAAAATAGAGCGGTGTGTCATCAGTGTATGGGTGACACTGTGCTCTGGTCCCCGAATGACCACTACCAATGGTTTAACGTAGAAGTTAAATAGCACTGGGTACAAAATAGTGCACAAGGGCTGAAGAACATTCCCCAATGTTACTCTCTGGCCTCTCTGAATGAAACCACTGTAATACAGTACCTTCAATACCCATCCCAAACAATCACAATCCCCATCCCTCTCTTGAGAAGGGTCATCCATCAGGGTGACCAAGGCTGATTTAGTCCTGAACCCAGATGGAAGTGGATTTAGATAATCAGGGTTATTCAGGAACACACTTGCAGCTGCTCTGCCACATGACATTCCCCACCATCTTCATCCCATAGTGGTGTAAATGACTGTCCGGTAGTTACCACATACCATGGTTCCAGGGTAGTTTTTTGTGTGTGTTTTTTAAGAAGCAACTGCAAATAATAATAATAATAATAATAATAATAATAATAATAATAATAATAATTTATTTATATCCCGCCCTCCCCAGCCGAAGCCGGGCTCAGAGCAGCTAACAACAGTAAAATAATACAACATTTTAAAATCATTTCATTATAAAATCATTTCAAATCAGATTAATGGCAACCATTGGGCTAGAGGTCTATGAGGATTACAGAAGGAGGTGGTCAGACTGTGCCTTGGCCAAAGGCTTGGTGGAACAGCTCTGTCTTGCAGGCCCTGCGGAAAGATGTCAAGTCCTGCAGGGCCCTAGTCTCTTGTGACAGAGTGTTCCACCAGATTGGAGCCACAGCCAAAAAAGCCCTGGCTCTGGTTGAGGCCAGCCTAACCTCCCCGTGGCCCGGGACCTCCAAGTTGTTTTTGTTTGATGACCGTAAGGTCCTCCTTGGGAAATACCAGGAGAGGCGGTCCCATAGGTACGAGGGTCCTAGGCCATATAGGGCTTTATGATGCAGTATAGATTGACTGGATGTTATTGCAGATGGATAAATTAAATTGATATGATTGGGTTATTGGTTATGAAGATTACTTAAATTCAAGGTATAAAAGTACAAAAGCAATTGTCTGGTTACTGTTTTCAGGTGTCTCATTAGGGACAGAAATATGCATCCACATATTGTAAATAGTGCCACTGTGAGATGTTTCCCCACACATGCCATTAGCAATGGCCAACAACTTCTTTCACCTGATTATCTCTGGATTCAGTGTTTTGGTTCTGTTTTTTTTTATTAAAGGAAAACATAGTTCTCTTTTCAATGAGCACAAAAGGTTTCCCATGAAGATCTTCTGTACTGCATGCATAAACATCTGTGGTTCATTGCATAATAGGTTTTACTGAGCACAAAAAGTGTCTCTTATATATGCAAATATGCCACCATACCCAAGTATGTTATTTCCCCATTTAATCAGCTCACATTGCTAGCAGGTGAAGCCGCCACATTTGGAACACTAGCTATCTGCAAGTGTTTCTCATTGTACTCCTCTTAGAGCTTAAAAGTGATAAACGTGCTTCATCGGTATGAAGTTTCAATATTTAATATCGTCATAATTTATGAAAGGAGAATCAGCATACTTTAGATTATTGCTGTTTAAAACAAAATCTCTGGAGCTAGTATTCATGGGCTACTTCAACTAAAAGCTTATAAAATGGCTAAAAGCTGATAACGAAAGCTTAATGAAGGCTTGTAAAATGGGTATTTAGACCTTGGCTTTTATCCAGCAAGCCCCAAATGTATTCTGACAGTCATAAATCCTCAGACCAGGCCAGAGGGGATTCTCATATCTTTGATTAAAAAACAATATAAACTATCTGCAAAAAGAGCAATTTAATGTATTTTTTATTAAGGCCTTGGGGAGATTGGTACACCAGTCAACTGAACACTACACAGCATGCGTGGTCCATCTGTGCAGCCTAGTTTAACTCATAGAATTAATATAGGACAAAGCTCCAAGCAGAAAAGCTGGCAGAAGATGGGGGCGAGGGAATGATACACATTTCAAAATTCCAAATATAGTGTTTACAACTTTGTGAGCTGATGGGCCCATTCTGTTAATTGTGCAGTTAATTGTCTTAAGACAATTTATTGCCCTTTCCCAAATGTCTGTAGGAACAGCTAATGCCGACCCAAGCTCATTCAAGGTGAGATAGGATGGGATAATATGTCACTCGAAGGCACATCTACAGGGGGTGTTGGAATCGCTTTGGGACCCATTGTGGCAAGGGGGCTGCTTCTGGCCAACTTTGAGGAAGACTTCCTTTGCTTTGCTTTTCCAAAGCTTTGTAAGTCTCTCCAAGATAAAAGTCAATGGAGACCGTGCTCTGAAGGAGTGTATATCAGGGCAGCTGCCCAAGCATCAACACCTGCATTTTCAGCAGTGTGAGCAGAGACACCTCTACCGGCATGTATCAGAGTTTTAACAGATGCCTTTATTTCCTGTGAAGCTCCAAAGCTTTGGGTTGAAATGGCCCTGGTAACTTTGGACCTGTTTTGTAGGAGGTCCAAATAACTCTGAAGTGGCTCACTTTCATATGGTCTTTGTCTGAAGTGGAGGCACACTCTCAGCTCCACCTCCACTCACCAAAGTGTTGTGGTGGAGGTGGGCCCAGCTTTTTCAGCTTGTTGCAACCAGTCAGTTATGTTGCTTGGCCAACCTGTAGCTGGATCCCCTTCCCAGGTATGAATTACTGGGTAAATGAAAGGTTTGCCACCAAATTCAATGAAGAGGGATGGGGGTGGGCAGCATCTGTATGTGTTGAGAAACTGAAATAAAAAAATAGAGATTGAAGAAACATAAGGGGGTAATGAGAGATAGAGTGCAGAGGGGTAGGAATGCAAAAAGAAAATTTCTGAATTCACCAGCTCCACTTCAGAAAGAAGATAGTTTGGAGATCCAGAATCTGGGGTGGGAAAATAAGTTTGGAAGCAGCACTAAAGAGCATAGTGGCAACCAACCAGTACCAGGAAAGTATCAAGATACATAATTTTTCTCCCATATAGCTCCACCTTAAAAATATTATTAAGTGGCAGCTGGCATTTGCTGGGACGATATTGCATGTTCTTTCTCTTTCTTCTTTGAGCCACTTTACAGTTTTATTTGAAGCTGTTTTCCCCTGAAGCTGCTCCATCCTTAGATTCTGATTCCTTTGACTGCCTGCCTCTGTATTCTGACGCCTCCTTTCTTCTTGATTGTTTAATCAGACTGGACCACATGCCAGCCCTTGACTAAACACCTTGCCACTCTCTTTTAAATTTCCACAAATCTTCCTAAGATCTGACTTTGATTCTGACCTCTGAGCTCTGTTTCATCCTTCAAGAGAAAGCCAATCGCATTCAGATTTCCCTGAGATGCTAAGTTGAGGCCTGCTGCCCTTAGAAAGCATCTTGTGCAGATCCTTATCAGCAAAGCATGGAATCGACACTTTATTAGTTCCTCTCCAGCATACATCCTCTTTGCTGTTGTCTTGGTCTCTTGAATGAATGTGAATGGATGGAAGTGCAGCAATGACAGATGGCGATGCAGTCATAATGGACAGGTGAGGAGAGGAGAGCACGCTGTCTGGGCTCACTGTATATTACCCATTGACACTACACAACCAGCAGGGCAAACAAGGGCTGCTGCACAAATGCACTTTTGGGGTAGAGAGGAAGGTGGAACCAGAATATTATAGAGCTATTGTGGAGCTAGAGAAGGTGTAGAAAAGGACAACCAAAATGACTAAGGAATTGGAGCCACTCTCCTACAAGGAAAGGTTACAACATGTGGTATGCTTTAGTACAGTCATACCTTGGAAGTCAAACAGCTTAGATCCCAAAGATTGTGGCTCCTGAATGTCACAAACCCAGAAGGTGACCTGGCCTGAACAAAGACATTGGATTCTTATCTCATTATACATGACAAAGCCACTTTTCACCTTCTCACCCCTTGCTTTTTCTTGTAAGACCTATTGCAGTCGTTAAGAGTCGTCAACAGGATCATCACAGCTATCTGCCAATCACCCATTCCCACCACCCTTCTGAGTAATACCCCTCCCCACCTTCTCACAATATAGAAGGGTCTGGAAACTTCTGTTTCAGTGTATCTGAAGAAGTGTGCATGCACACGAAAGCTCATACCAAGAACTAACTTAGTTGGTCTTTAAGGTGCTACAGGAAGGATTTTTTTTTGTTTGTTTTGCCAGAAGGTGACTGTTCTGGTTTGCAAACTATTTTTGGAAGCCAAACATCTGACGGGGCTTCCGTGGCTTCCAATTGGCTGCAGGAGCTTCCTGCAGCCAATCTGAAGCCATGCTTTGGTTTCCGAATGTTTTGGAAGTTGACCAGACTTCCAGAATGGATTCCATGCGACATCCAGAACGGATTACATTTGACTGTATATAAAAAAGGTGAGTAAAGGAGGACATGACAGAGGTATAGAAATTTATGCATGATCTGGAGGAAGTGGATAGAGAAATGTTTTTCTCCCAATCTGATAATAGTAGGATTCGGGACTATCCAATGAAGCTGCATGTTGGAAGACAAACCAAAAATAAGTACTTCTTCACACAGTGCCTAGTAAAGCTATGGAATTTGCTCCCACTGAAGGTAGTGTTGGCCACCAACTTGAATGGTTTTAGAAGAGGATTTGGCAAAGTCCTGGAGTGTAAGATCTATGCATGATGCTTATGTTCTACCTCCACTGCTGGAGGCAGAACACAAGTTTCTGGGAATGACAAGGGAGGAGAGTTCTGTTGCACTGATGTCCTGTTTTTGAGCATTCAGTTGGTTGCTGTGAGAACAGGATGCTGGACAAGATGGGCCTTTAACCTGATCCTGTAGGGCTTTTCTGCTGCTCTTATGCATGACACCCAAGAGACATTTGATCTCTTACATGGGCCCAATGGTGTGCATCGGATCTTTGGTGCCAAGGGTAAAACGAAGGTTGTTTAGTGGCAAAAACTGGCTCAGTTGTGCCATGACATCACAGCACTTTCAGTTCACTGCCAAAGCAGCAGCAAAAGAGGTGGCAAGTGAGAGGCCACCCAGCCCTTGTTTGTTCCTTCTCGAGTTGCTCTTCCAGGCCACTGCCTAATCGATTAAGCAAATCTATCCCTCAGACTTCCACCAAGACTTCTGAGATTGAATTTTTATGGTGTGTAATTCAGAAAACTAATCCTATACAACTTTAAATTACAAAAATGAAATGACAGAACAAATCTCTACAAGACACAGGCAATTTCTGCTGCCTATCCTTTAATTTGCTTGCAGCGTAATGCTAAACAAACTGATCAAACACAGGCAAGCATTAATATCTCCCACTGCTCCGCCATAAATGTATTTTGAATCCCCAGAAGTCTTGTCTGACATGAAAATTCCCTTGTTAAAATTCCACACAGAGATTCCCACTTTGCAGTCCAGAGATGTTTTAGAACTTAATTTTCTTTCTCTTTCCATCAGTATTAAAAAAAAATGTAAAAAAAAAAACTCCACTATAAATTTTGCTTCTAAAATCTATTCCAGTGGCTGAGAAATTCCATATTCTGTATGCTTCTTTTGTTTCTTATTCTTCTTTTGGAGCATAATACTTTCTCCTCTAATGGAATATTTTGCAGTTTCAGGAGATAAGAGCCTCTTTAGGCCTAGTTACCTTACAATGTAAAATAAAGTAGCACACAATTCCCCACCTGGAGCTGAGATTTGCTGTTTTGACAGATCTGCTGGAATAGAAGACTAGACTGATTCAGGGCTTCCCAGAGACTTGAGGTGCCCGGTCTGCAATTTGCCTCTTAGGGGCAAAGCATGTTCTCTGAGGCGTAGGATTGTGAGAAAAGAGCTCTATAAAACATGATCAGGGGTTTAGGAGAAAGTCAGTGTTTCAGAAACCCATCCCAATATAGAAAGCATGCCTGGATTTCTGGTTCACCTCCAGTAAGAAGGGTAGATGAGAACCGGCAGACAAATCCTCACTTTGCCTTGTCCAGCTCAAAATGGAGCCACTGTTGTGTCTGAAACTTTGCTGGCTCCTGCCTGTCAATGCTAAAGGTATGGGTGGTTTTTTAATTACTACTTTTTGTTCCTTTTTTCTTTTCCTTTTTTTTTTTTTGGTGTACCATGCCAAGGTTGGTGCAAAATAGGGGCCTAGATCAGGCTTCTCTTCAGCAAATGAGCCAGCTTAAGACCCAGCAGATCATTGTCTAGTCCTGCTACTGCCAGACTAAGGATAGCTCCAAAGCATCTCACACCATCTATGGCAGTGGACCCCTCCAGTAGCCCCTGGAGCCTTCCCTGAAAGCCCCCACCCTCCCCAGCAGTGCAGATCTTACTGCCTTGCAGCCAGACCCCATTAGATGCTGAGCTGAAGCAAAGCCTCTGAGGGTGCAAGTGAAACATCTTCCTTTGATACTGTTATGAGATTAGGGTTGGGCTAAATGGGTTGGGGGGGCGAGACCTCCCACCCCGGTGACTACAGTTCCAGAAAGGTATAAAACTGGGTGGGCAAGCTTAATTGGCAGATTCCCTTTTGTTGTGAGAATTGGCTTTTGCATGAAAGATGGCCAAGCACAGGTGATGCATTGCTACAGGAACTAAATGGCTGGAGATCCTTCTGGAGGCAGATACATCTTTCTTTGCCCCTCCCCAGGTTGGAGTTGACATAATCAAGGTGTCTCTGGGTGAGAAACAGAACTGCAGCAGTGGGAAAGTTTGGGTGTGTGATATAGATTGACACGTGCCAATAGTGCATTGGGTCTCAGAGATCAGAGGGTCTTGTGATGCAAAAAGGTGAAAAGTCAGGGACTCCCTGTCATGGAATTCTACTCAGTGTATAGTTAGCAGAGTAACAAACACGTTGCAGGATTCCCTCCAAAATAGTCCAGAGGCAATGAATATTTCATCCAGCAGAGCTTTACTGCTACTGAAGGCAAATGAGCATAATGGTTACAAATCTAATACATTCAGGATTGGCACTGTCCATAAGAAATCCAGTTGCAGCAGACTTAACTTAAACTTACAATAACTTATAATAAGTCTAAACCTAACACTAAGCATAATATGTACAGAACATCACACCAGAAGGAAAAGAGAGACAGAAAGAAAGTGACACCCAGGCTCCTTCTGGCCCTACTTTTATAGTCAGCATGACCTTGACTGAAGAGATAACAGAACCAGTTTAAGCCAGCTGTACTCAGCTTCTCTGAAGGAATAACCCAAACATCATGAACCTTCTGCTTGTTTCTTTCACACAGAGAAGCTTCCAGAACCCTCTTGAATTAATTAGAATAGGAATGACCGCTCCCCGCTTAAAACGGGGGGCACCCTTTGCGTGGACGCGTGCAGCCCCTAGACCTGGAGCGGCTCCAACAGCATAGGCTAGGCTATGCCATCCCTCAGGTGGGATACCTGGAGGTCTCCGCCTACCTCAGTCAGTTGTCCAATCCCACCTGGGGGAAAGGGTTGCCAAGGAGACCAGGCCAGGTGGGGGAGGGATTACCTGCCCACACAAAGGAGGGAGGATTTTACCTGGGAATTCTCACTTGGCTCCAGAGCTTCTCCCACCCTACCCACCCTCAGTCAATGTCTTATGTTGCAGGTTAATTTTCCTCACATGTTTTGCAAGTTAATTTTCTTCACAGGTATGCGGGCGCTGCTACGTTAAGGTCGCTGTTAAAGGGCCGGAAAGGAATTTCCCTGCATTGGCAGGTTTCGCCTTTCCCGTAGCAAAACGTCACAACTTTGGCAGTATCAGGCCTTGGGCGGAATCCTTTTGTCCATCTTCCTCTTTGCGGCGGCGATACCAGGGTTCCCCGTTAAAGGGGTTTCTGAAGGGAGGCTTTGACCGTACGCCGGAAGGTCGTCATTGCTCTCCCCTGCGGCGGCGGCGTTACGGGGGCGGCTATCTCTGCTTGAACATATGTTCTCCAGAGCCGGCCCATCCCCCACACACACACTGGATAACCCTGATGCTCCCTAGGTCCCCGGCTGGGGACTGGGGAGGGAGAACGCCCAATGCCTGAGCCAAGGTCTACCCACATTTGAAATTTAATAAAGTTGTGGCCAATTTAATCCCATAGCACGTTGTCTTGAGTCGTTATTCCACATGACGGGGGGACCGCGCAGGATCTGGGGACTCCGCCTGTCCACGCAAAGATCTCTACACATCAGATCAATACTTTCTGCACTAAGAAATGCAAATTGAAACTTCCGTGACAGAGTGAGTTGAGTAAGTTTGATATAGGGAGTAGAGTGTTGTGTTTAGAAGCGGGAACCTGGATTCAAATTCCTCCTCTGCCACAGCATTGCTGGGGGATCTCAGGTCCTTTACCCTAACCTACCTCATAGCAGTTGTGAGAATAAAAGGAGGGGGATTCATCTGTACATGGCAGGATGGCTGGACGAAGACAGTCTTCCAGGTCCAGGATCTTGAGTAGAGGTAGCCAATGTTTTGGACCACAATTCGCACCAACCCCTGTCAGTATGGTCCAATGGTCAGGAATTATAGGAGTTGTAGTCCACAACATCTGGTTGAGGAAACATGTTGTCTACCCTATAGGTTTAAGATTTTCACCTTGGCCACAAATCTGCCTAAAGTTGGCCCTGTGAGCATTTGCACCGCTGAAGGAGAAACTGTCAGATTTCCTCATGGATATGATTTAGCTATCTTTGGTTAAGCAACTCAGAAATGTATTGCAGTGTGCCACATCCATTCCTTTTAATGGAATTAGTCATACAGTAAAGTGACACTTTTCTTTATGACCTATTCGACTAATTGGGAATTATGCAAAAAGGCCTACTCTTATTTCTCCACACGCTTCAAAGCAGGTCTATTTCTGTTTTTGTACCCTGTTTATGGCTTTTCAAAGTTGTGCTTTTTTTTTTTAAGTGCCAGGATATTAAGTGCCCCCATGTGCAGTAGTATAAAACTTAATAGGGTGTCACTACTGTTCACTTTGACTGTGATTATTATCAAATGGGCAGAGACAGGGAGCCAAATGAAGAATCTGTTTCCACTGAGAAGCTATCAGAGCAACATCTGCCTCAGCCATCATGTATTTATGCAAAACTTTCTGCTGTTCCAAGAGTTACTTGAGCAGAACATGTTTGGATTTGAGGGGAAATGGAATATCTGGCAAAAACTGAGGGCAAGTCACTTTTACTGCTACTTCACAAACTGTTCTTTTCTGGTATCGACAAAATGGTTCTCTCAAATGGAAGTACTGCAGAAACGTCTTTACCCAAACTTTAGTTATGTGGTTCTCTTTTATTTATCTGAATCTAGTCAAGCATTTGCAAAGCATGTGGGGAGCAGGTGGGAAGGAAAACAAACAAACAGGGGCACACACTGCCATGAGCTTGACACACACAACTGGCCAAGGTCTCTGAAGCTGGAGCATTAGACATGCCTTAGACTCACATCTGTCTATTTGGATGTTGCAGAGCCCCTTGTCTGTGGCCATGTCTTGGCTGCATCTGTATATCAGTTTGAAAAATAATGTTGAAAATTGGCAATCTGGCCAAAATTCTTTATATAAGTGGGGTGCCTATTTTCCAAATTATTTGTCATCCAAATGTTGTAAAGCAATGGTGTGTACAGCAGTATAAAGGCAAGTGGGGCTACTTAGTAGGGGCTGCTAAGCGTCAGGCACATTTCAGTCATTCATAGAATATAAAGTTAAATAGCAAATGTGGTTACATAGACTTGGACTCTACAGAAAAATGACTAGCTAGTTTAATAAAATCAGTATATGAAATCCCCACTGCATTATCACCTTAACATTCTAACTTTTGACTCTCTGACATACAGGCAGGCCTGGTCTTCATACCACATGAGAATGGACCTTTTCAGTGGTCTCTCCCCCCCCCCCCACATCCTGAGGGGAAGACCCCTGACCCCATCATCACCCATTTTTAGGCACCAGGCTAAGACCCTTATATTCACTGAGACCTTTGGTAACTAAACTGGCCTCTGCTGGTGCTCACCTTTTGGTGGAGTACGTATATTATTGTGTGGGCATTTTAATCTGTGGTGTTTTTTCCTCATCCAAAGGAATCCTAGCCAGGTTACCTTGTTCCATGATTTCTCGCCACATGGGGAAATGCAGTTTGGAGGAATGGCTAACACTAGGATTGTGCCACAGTAACATTTTGGGGACCTAACTTTAACCAGTGAGTCTACTCTAAGTAAAACATAACTGAATACTACTCATTTTGTCATGGGGAACCTTAGTGTTTCAAATCCAGGTTTTAGTTCATTAACATACATATGGTCAGGAGGAATCCCACAAGTCAGAATGGATGGGAATCCCAGTGGACAAAAACACTCAAGGAGGATGCAACACAGGCCTCACGAGGGGTGCAGCTGCTGCTGGGGGGGGGGCTGGGCAAGGTCCCAAGAGCCAGATAAAGATCCCTGGAGGGCCACATTTGGCCATACTGTGTTTGCTTCTGTTTATAGTGCAATTTTGGCTTAATCACTTACCTCAGGACTAGTTCTATAAATACATGGGTTTTTGTTGTTGCGTGTCGAGGTCCCCAGGTCCACCCCGATAACTCACACATCACACAGAATTTTTTGTTTAAGATTTTTGGCATAATTTTGGCCACAACTTTATTAAAATGCAAATTTGTGAGTGGTTGTGTAGGCATTGGTTGCGACTATCTGCCCCCACCATGGACAGGGACAGACTGACATTCCGCATGATGCGAAAGTCAGAATGGGGGAATACACTTGGGGGTTACACAGAGCAGGGAACCTGCCCTCACCCCAAATGCAACCAGGAGCTCATTGCTATGGCCCGAGCCCCCTTGACAGAGTGGACAAGCAATAGTTAGCCCCCAATTCCTTTAACGGAATCCCTTGCAGCAGCAGCATTAGAGGGGCAGGCACAGCCAATCCATGCCCCTCAACCAACCAACCAAACCATAAACCAATGCCTAACCGCGAACCTTACAAGTTGTGACGATTTGCTACGCAGTAGGCAAAAACCAAATGGCCCCAGCAATCAGCCAGATGGACAAAATTCCTACCAGGCCCCCGCTCCAAAGCAGACGACCCCATGACAGGCATAGCAAGGTCAAAGCGAACAACCCTATTCTAGGGAGGGAGGGATGGGCAATCCAATGCATGGGCGAAATGAGGAAGCCCTAGCCTCGTGCAAGGAGTTTTACTATTTCTGGCTGTCAATCAATAAATGGCAACATTAACTTCTTCCCAACAACAAGGGAAGCCCCAATCGCATCAGTGGCCAACGATCAATTAGCCCGCCCCCAACTTTGGAGTGTCCTGGCGGCCTCCACCACAACACGTGCTCTCCATGAAGGAGAACACACTTTGCAGGACCCCTGAAGCTAAAAACAGGCTCCAGAGAACCATGTGCTATGTTAGGTGTAGAAGGCAAAAGAACCACAACTGGAAACCATCCCTATAGCAGATGATGGGCAAGTCCTGACTCAGTCATTGAATTCCAGCTATGGTTTTGTTTCAAAGGGCACAATGTTGGTCTTTTAATCCTACGTTTTCTGAAGCTGAAGATTTCAGTTAGACGCTTCACCATGTTAATCTCTTTTAATCACAGATGGACAGTTCAGCCCACCCACTGGTTCTGCAAGAGCACATCTGAGCCCCTAAAACAAAGTCATCTTGACATATGCCCTGTATCTCCAGCCACGAATAGAAATGAGCGATCTTTCCCACCTGCCTTAGCCTTGTACCTTTCCTGGGAATGAATAAATGTTCCTGCTATTTGCCAACAACCAACATAACAGTGACCATTTTAAAACCAAAAAAGAAAAAAAAGGAATTAGTAATATATGCTTGGGCTGTGATTAATTTGAATATTGAGACTTGTGCAAATACTTGCTCCATATGTAAATAATTTCCTCAGGTGGTCGCCTTTCCTACAGGAATTGATTTAACAGAAAGTGGAGTTTGCCTTTCTTTCCTTGTTTGATGTTGACAGAGAGGTTTTATTTTATTTTTCCCAAAGCCACTGAAAATATATCCAGTGCTGCAACCCAGAGCCTTGTATGTAGAAGAGGTTTAAATCTTGTGCAGCATGAAACACTTTCTCCTCCTATTACACACAGGTATTTAACTGGATCTTGATCCCTGGATCTTAAGGTCTCCCTCCCTCATCTACGATTAAAGGTGGATCTACCTTTATAAATCTGCCATTTCATTCTCCACATTTAGACGAATGCCCTGTTATGGCTTACTCATTTTTGGGTTGTGCAACTTTGGAAATTTCCTTCACTGCCCCACAACCATCATTACAGTAGTACACAACTGTGATTGTTGTCTGTATTTTTATTTTGCAAGCAGAGATAATAAATGGCCATATATAAGACAATACCATGCAGAGACATGCTTGAGCACATATGGTACCTTTGCCGACAGTCATGTACTTTTGACCTCCAATCTCTTCCCTCTTGCAGTCATTTTGAATATTAATCTCATTACCTGCTCCTGCTTGCTGAGTCCACTGGTGGTTAACTCTGGCATGACAGAGGGACGGAACTGGCAGGCAGAGATGGGGCCATCTTTCTAGCTGCTATTGGGTTAGATATTCTGATGTCAAAGAGAGCCTGGAGAGCTTTGTTCTAGGCAGTTAAATTACTATTCCAAAGTCTGTATGGAAACCCGTTAAAACGAAGACTTCACTCCTATCCACACATAATTGGAAATAATCCCCATGAAATATAATACAGTTTACTTCTGAGTCAACAAGCATGGGACTATGTGTCACTGACATCATAATCATCATTCACCTTTCACATATGTCCCAAGATGATGGATAAAACATAACCCAAACAGCTGAAAAATATTACACAACCATTGCCATAGAAAATGATTGACGGGCTGCTCGATAAAGAACGATACCCAAGGAAGATCACATGCAGGCCTCAGGCCTCAGTTTCATGAGCTGGTACCTACACACTCTGGATTCCCCACTCTTCTTTTCAGACAACTACCCCACAGTGTTCAAAGCCTCTTTTGAATATGCCCTGATTGTTAGGGGTGGTTTGTGCAGCAGTTCACAAAAAGTTAGTCCAGAAAAAAGGTGTGGGAAGTCTTGTTGCATACGTGGAGCTCATCACACAGCCTTTGGGAAGGAAGCCAGTAACAGGCAGTAACACTTTTATTGAAGCAACAGTGGAACACTGGCGCATAAGGTCGAGTGGTTTGTAAAAGTATGCACATTTTTATGTATTTGAAATTCACAAGCATGGTACCTTCTGTTGTCATATACATGCCAAGAGGCTTCAAGTGGTTTGGTTGACTTAAGGTTAATAAAAGATCACAGCTATCTTTTTTAAAAAAAACAAACAAACCAGCATCTTATTATGAAGAGACTCCTGAGCTTTAGAAGGGACCTTTTTCTACACTTGTGTTCGATAAGAAGCTGTGTCTCTACAATAAAATTTAGGACCAGAGAAATACTGAATGTTCCTGGGAGGTTTTTTGTTTTCAGGAGTGCAGATTGCATGTTCATAGTTGCAAGTCAGTGTTCCAAATCCACCGTTGTGGTGGGAGAGGGGGAAAGGAGTGTCTTGTTCCATAAGATGTTATACATTTTGTTAATTGCACAGTCAAGGAAGGGATTCCCAGTTGCTCACACTGTGTCACCCACAGGCTGGCCAGCAATTTGAATGAGCGTTTGCCTGGCCCTATGCCCAATAAGAAGCCTGTCAGCTATTTTGATAGGGAACTCTTTTAAGCAACAATCCATTCAAAGCAAAAAAGCATGATACTCAGCCTACTGCATGTCAGGGACTGGACTTAAGAGGAGGAGGAATGGTGGAGGTCTCCCTCCCCCTTCTCCTGTAGCTTCCAGAGAGAAGGGAGGCAGTCTCAAATTACACCACGGCTTTGAGGAAGATAACAGCTCAGAGACAGGCAAACAGCGGAGTTATGCTGTGTTAGGAGGAGGAGGAGGAGGGGAGGCAGAGCAGCTTGTTGACATGTCACTGGACAGCATAACTGACCCCCCTTCTCCCAAAATGTGACATTCATTAAGGGTGCAAGAACAAAGAGCCCAGAGACAATTGTCCACTGACAGAAGATGCCATAGAAGCAGGGTGTTGGGGAAGGGGGAGGAGCTCAGTGCGAGCAACTCCATTATGGAGAATGACCAGAATTCTTTGTCTTTGACCATGATGACTGAATAAATCATACATTTATTCATTTATTGTTTCCTCCCTGCCTCTCGGTGTCATCGGGGTGGGTGTGGGTGAGAGGATTCCTCAAACCTGACACTGCATATTAAACTGCAGGCCCTTCAAGAATACCACCAGTGGTAACTGCCATCGGCCCATATTTCCAATGGTTTAAGTGGGAACCTTGGTGGCAGCAGAGACGCCCCCTCCACCACTGGTGGAGCTGAGCAGGGCCAGGTGGAGGCAAATCTCCACCACATCCTAACCTCAAGCATGAAGATAGTGTTGTTCTAAGTGGGATTGTTCTAAGCTGGGATCTTAAAGTAATAATATGCAACCATACAATTTGCAAAAACCCTGTCCTCATGTCCCAGCTTGAAAAACCCAGTCCCAAATGTGCAGTGCCACAGCAGAAAACACTAACAGAAATGTTAATAATATAAAAGGATTTACATTTTGTTTGTTCTCCTTTATTACATCATCATTTTGTAATCTGCTGTTCATCTTGTTGAACAACCAATTGGTTGTATTTTCTTTATTTTGTTGTTTTTAACTACCCTGAGAAGGTGGTGAGAAATAAGGCTGGTAAATAAATTGGGCAGGTTTGCCCAACCCTTTTTAGGGCATACTTCAAAACCCCAGACTTTTTAGTCAGCAATATCAAATTGATTTGAAATATTGAGGCATGATACAAAATCCTCTTCATGTCCCCAAATAATCAGGAAATTGAATCTCCATTTAATAAAAGAACTCAATTCCACCCCCTCTGCCTGTCATGTATGGCAATGAACTCGTACAATTCAGTCCTGATATGAAGTGCCCTGCTATTTGCAACTTGATATTTCAGGGCACAACTGGGTTCATTTCCCATTAAAAAATTGCAATAGAAGTAAGACAGACCATGCTTTCTTTCTTTCTTTCTTTCTTTCTTTCTTTCTTTCTTTCTTTCTTTCTTTCTTTCTTTCTTTCTTTCTTTTTTAAAAATAGCAAATACATTCTACCTTCATGTCAAATCTTATCACACATAACAAGAATGAAGCTGCCCTTTCATAGAATTTTTTCTTCTTCTCCACCAAACACCTTTGTTGGAGACAATTACTTCTTTCTATTTTCATTCTTATACTCTCCTTTTCGGTGCTGTTATTCCAGCTAAACTAAGCTGTATTAACATTAGGTAAAGTTGACAAATGTAATCCGTTTATACATTGTTTCTTTCTCTTAAGCCCCAGAAATTCAAACACATTCAGATTTTTAGAATATGAAGAAATCAGATTAGGAGGATATACATTCTAATTTTGTACAAACAAATTCAACTTTAGATAACGGTTGTTTTTATTGCAGGCTTGTGAAAGAAGGCATTTGACTAGGTTTGTATCAGACAAATCTGGGAATGGCTGCTTTGTGAAAAATTTGAGTTCATTGCACTGTAAGGTTTTAACTAGCTCTAAATATAAACTGCAGAATTCTGTGAATAGTATGAGAAGTTTGTCAAAGCACATGCGAGCAACTCATGGCTTACAAACTGCATGCGATCCCTATCAGGTCCTCTAGCTGTCCCTCCCATCAAATTTTATTTCCTCTCCGATATCTCCTCCAACCCCATCGGCTGTCCTTCCCAACTCGCTTTGGCTCATCAAAGAGTTCTGTGTATATGAAAATAAATATGTGCATTTATCTACAGATCCCCATCAACTACTGACTCTAGCCACATCCACAGGAGCATACAGCTGCTTATTGCCCACCCACCAGCATAGGACCCTCAAGGGGGCAAAGGTTGCTCATCTCGCTGTTAAAAGTTATAATCCCAATGAGCAATACAGATTTCTAGAAGCTACCTATTGCTTTTGTTTAAAATGAATATAAAGATGAATTTATACAAAAGATCGCTTAGATGAAATAGCAGTTGGTGACTTTCCCAGTCACAGAAACTCCTAAAATACTGTCTCTCCCCCTGCCCCTTTTTATTAAAGCATGTCTAATGTTGTGAAGGCACAATCTCTGTCTCCAAGGAGGCACACTGTGCTCTTTGCTGCACAGACCATTATGCAACAGCTGCTAAAATATTCACTCCTCCGTACTGTTCTTTAAAGTTGCAGTTACTCTCCAAATTAGTTACGAATGTGCCATGGTCATTTTGTTTTGTTCAGAATGCTGTTCAGAACATCTTCTTAATGTAGATTTTGAATCCTTCTTAAATGGAAGAACTAAGGAGGTCATGGACAATGAGTTCTATTCCATCTTAAGAACAATTGTTTCCTAAATATGAAGAAGTGTATAGAGAACTAATTAAAGTTTGATGTCTTACCGTGTTTTAATTTGTTGGAAGCTGCCCAGAGTGGGTGGGGCAACCCAGTCAGATGGGAATAATAATAATAATAATAATAATAATAATAATAATAATAATAATAATGCCTTTCCCATCTTGCTTTCTTACAGTTACAGATAGGTAGCCGTGTTGGTCTGCCATAGTCAAAACAAAAAAAATTCCTTCCAGTAGCACCTTAAAGACCAACTAAGTTAGTTCTTGGTATGAGCTTTCGTGTGCATGCACACTTCTTCAGATACACTTCTTCAGATATGTATCTGAAGAAGTGTGCATGCACACGAAAGCTCATACCAAGAACTAACTTAGTTGGTCTTTAAGGTGCTACTGGAAGGAATTTTTTTTGTTTTGCTTTCTTACAGTTTTTTTAAAAGCCTGTTCCATCACTTTTTCCATACTTCACTTTTCATTCCAGCACTCTTTAAATATTAAGGTGCCCCTCCTTGTATTATCATTTATCCTTGCTTTTAAGGTCCTGAAATCATTTCATTCCTCTCTCCTGCATGTAATACCCATCCGGTTTTCATTAACCTCATTTCTGTCCCTTATGTAAGGTTGCATTTTTCGATGTGTCACTACTGCTTAGTCTTGCCTTAACTACCTAATCTGTTCCTTTCCTTTCACTGACAAGTTAACCATCTACCTTTCTGGTGCAAATTAAGAACTTCCTGTGCAATAATAGCTGACTGAGAAGCTGAAACTTGGGCTCAATAGTTCATCATTTCACCTTCTACGAATTGCCGCTGAAGTATCGCCAGTGTTCCTATTTGAGGTGTTCAGGTGATATGAAAGCTCTGTCAGGTTTAATCTCTTTTGTTGTTTAAAACACACAAGTTACACTTGCTCTTCTCGATGAATGATAGAATGATGAGCATCTTATGTATGAACTCAATGATTATCCAGAGGCAGAATGCTGCCGTTCTCACTACACCAGAGAATATTCCCAGTATCACTGTAAATTGTGCATCATTTTGATTTACAGTTTCATTACTGCAAACTATAATGGTCTGTGGTGTGACCACTGACATAAGGCTGACATGAGTCCTACAGTCCTATCAACTACAGCAATTTAAAAGAAAGGAAGGAAGGAAGGAAGGAAGGAAGGAAGGAAGGAAGGAAGGAAGGAAGGAAGGAAGGAAATGAATGTTAATGTTGCCATATGCCTCTCTTCCATTGTCTCCAGCCAGAGTTCCTATGAAAGTGATCACCCTACTTTCCTTTGTTATTGTGCATTCTGTCTGGCACTCTCAATTTGGAGCTACCACAGTTTTTAAACAACCAATGAGCTTTTGACACACACAAAATATTTCCTGCAAGAAAAACTTGGTTTGTGTGTGTGTATTCTCTCTACTGCTAGTATACTAGTATAGGATCTTTGACTAATTCTATCCAAAGGGTACTTTTGTTGTTCTAAGCTGCTGAATTTTACTCTTTGAGATATTATGAATAACCACAGAAAGATTCAGATGCATGCTTCTTTCACACCGATCATTAACTTTGAAAAACAAAACTGAACCATCACAGAAATGAATACTTTTTCCCTGTAGAAAAGTAGGACAGTTGTATCTAAAAGTCATGGTCCTGCGAGCCTTAGGTTATTCCTCCATCTCATCCTGAGTATGCTCAGGTAGCCAATTATGGATTAGGTGGCTACTTTTCATTTGAAAGTGCTTTCCCTGAAGCATGACCCAGATACTTTATGGAATTTTAATTGTGTGATCCATTGGGGGGGGGGGGAAGTGTGAGAGCTGGACCATAAAGAAGGCTGATCACCGAAGAATTGATGCTTTTGAATTATGGTGCTGGAGGAGACTCTTGAGAGTCCCATGGACTGCAAGAAGATCAAACCTCTCCATTCTGAAGGAAATCAGCCCTGAGTGCTCACTGGAAGGACAGCTCCTGAAGCTGAGGCTCCAATACATTGGCCACCTTATGAGAAGAGAAGACTAAATGAATAAACAGCAACAACCATGTTATAAACTTTTGAGCCCGGTCTTGGCTGGGGAGGGCGGGGTATAAATAAAAAATTATTATTATTATTAAACTATTCCCAAGAAATTCTTGCCAAAAATCCTGAAGTGTCTGTAACCTGAAGCGTCTGTAACCCAAGGTACCACTGTACTTTGGCCACCTCATGAGAAGAGACGACTCCTTGGAAAAGACCCTGATGTTGGGAAAGATTGAGGGCACAAGGAGAAGGGGACGACAGAGGACGAGATGGTTGGATAGTGTTCTCAAAGCTACCAGCATGAGTTTGGCCAAACTACGGGAGGCAGGAGTGCCTGGCGTGCTCTGGTCCATGGGGTCACGAAGAGTCGGACACAACTAAACAACAACAAAAACAACAATTGTGTGATTGTAAAATGCTTTTATTGTTTTTAGGGGTGTTTGTTCTGGGCTGTATGCAATGTTCTCTGTCTGCTAGCTCTTGCACTAACAGATAAGTGAGTTTTAATGTTGCACGACAGAGGAAACCAACACAAATGTTGTGCTAGTGGAAAATTGTTGCACAACAGATGGTGCAATCTATTGATGCAACAGCAATACCAGCAACCTGCTTATGCATTCTCTTGTGCAACAGCATCCCACAAAACATTTCACCAGTGGAACAAGTATACTTAATGTTTTGTTTCAGCTTATCATATTGTAAACTACCGTACTTTGATCATTTCTGGCTGTGAAGTGGCATATACACCTGTAAAAGAAATAAATACATCTGAATTCTGAGTGGCAGAATTTATTTTATTCTAACCAGTAGAAAAAGCTTTGGAAGTTGTGACCAAATTATTCTTCTCAGTGCTGAATCATGTGGCCAGGAGTATGACTGACCATTTTCAGAACTACATAAACACCAGCTCATGCAAACACTACAATAATGTGATTTTTTTTTGGGGGGGGGGAGGAATGAAAGTGGTTAATACAAAATTTGGACAAAAAGAAATTAGAATAAGAGTGCAACAATACACATCTGCTTAGAAAGGAGCAGAACTCAGTGTTTTCTCACTGAGTCTCATCAGGGCTTAAACAATATACAGGAATGCAGCTTCATTATATTGACCTGGACAAGCAATGGAGATGTACAACCCAACTCCCACTGGCAAACACATCTAGGCCATGTTCACATCATACATTTAAAGCACTGTGATACCACTTTAAGATACCCAAAGAATTCTGGGAAGTGTAGCTACAGTGCTAAAAGTTGTTTGGAGATGCCCTTTCTTCCCCCTGATCTACAATTCCCAGAGTAGTTTAACAACCAACCCCTCTTCCTAGGAGAACTTTAGGTTCAATGTTCTTGTAATCACCGAACAACTTAGGTCCAGGCTACCTCAGGGAGTGGCTGAGCCCTTATATTCCAGCTCGATCACTGAGATCATCTGGCCAAACAGTGGGTTGGATTAACCACTAAGCAAATTAAGCACTTGCTTAGGGCATCAAGGGAAGAGGGGCACCACAGAAATGTTCTAGTTACAGATTGTTAACATTAATGGTCACAAATTGCTCAGCTGAGCATTCATTTTCTCAGTTGCAATATATTAAAAATCCAACTGAACAACTAGGCAACAAGGCAGGCACGATGCTTTATCTCTACTAAGTATAGAAATGGATGTGTTATGTAAGATTAGTTTTGAGGATCTGATCAAAGACTTTGCAATGAGAAAAAAGTAGGATACTTTCTTTTCAAATATAAATAAAAAGGAAGTATAAAAAATAATCACTTTCCCATCTTGCTGTAGGTTTTGTTTCATTTTTTTGCGGATTATTATTGTTTATATTTTTAATTAGATATATATGGAAGCACCAAAATCTTTTAAGGACTTGGGGCCACTAAGGGCCTTAATCCAGCCCTGCCCAGAAATCATTGGTCATTTCCCAAGTTGATGAGGTTCATCTGACAACAAGGAATTGAGCCTTTAGTGTGATCCTCTCAGTACAGTGGTACCTCAGTTTAGGAACAGCCCTGTTTACAAACAATTTGGTTTACGAACTCCACAAAACCAGAAGTAGTGTCCCAGTTTGCGAACTTTACCTCGGTCTAAGACAATAGAGATTCACTTGTTGAGGACTTTTCTATTCTATCAGTCTTATGCAGCCAATTAAGAATACATCTATCAATAGTACTTATCTGACTCTGATTTTAACTTTTCATATGGCTTTTACTGTATAGTTTTAGGTACAGCTGTCGAGAATCTCTGTGATATTTTCTTTGTAAATTAGTGGTTTAAATTAACCTTGGGACTTGTAGTTCTGTAAGCAGAATAGGAATCTCCTAACAATTATGAGCACCCTTAACAAACTACATTACCCAAGATGCGGGGGGGGGGGGGAGCCATGACAGTTTAAAGTGGCATTATTGTGCTAAAGCATACATTGCAAATGTGATCCTAGTCAGTTCAATGGGGCACAGAAAAACTGAAACGCTAATCTTGGTGTGCCTTACATCCAGTGGCGTAGCGTGGGGGTCAGGGGGGCCCGGCCGCACCGGGCACAACATGGGGGGGTGCGCTCGCCGCCTCCGGAGTCGCCGAAGAGCCTCGGGCGCAGGCTGTAGCAGAGCCCCATGTCTCGCGGAACCGACAAGCTGTGCACGCGTCCAGGCTGAAGGCGTCCAGCAGGCAGCGGCTCTCAGCACTCGCCGCGGTCCCTGCGCGTCAGGGCCGCGGAGGGCGCGCCAGGCAGCCCCTCCTCACAGGCCCGCCACCGCTGCTGCAGCTGCTGGGCCATGTTGCATTTTCCTCGCCTCTCTGCCCTCCTCCTCCAGGCAAGCGGCGTCGTTTGGGCAGCAGCGCCAGCGGCAACTTGCCTCAGATCACCTGACACGGACCCCCCGCCGCCGCCGTGGCTACCTTACCGTAAATACCCCAGGCCAGGCAGCAGCAAGAAGAAGCTGGCAGCGGTGGCAGGTTAGGGGTTAGGGGGCGCAAATTACTTGCCTTGCCCCGGGTTAGGGGGCGCAAATTACTTGCCTTGCCCCGGGTGCTGACAACCCACGCTACGCCACTGCTTACATCCTGGTGTGATGCCCATTCACGTTGACCAGACGTACAGAAATTAAAACATTTTGACCTTGCTAAATTAGAACTATTAAGTTTCCATCTCTTTAAAGGCCTAGAAATATATCAACAATCAATAAGATTCCAAAATAATAAAAGCCCTAATTATATTTTTAATAGATCAATGTACTTAAGACCCAATGTTTAACTACAAAATTCACATTTACTACATTGCTCCTAATATCTGCACATAGAGCCTAAGTCCTGCAGTAAGTGTTAAAAATATCAATTCCCTTTTCCTACCTCTTAGCCTACAAAGAACACAAAGAGAATCTAATTAGCATGCCTAGTGTCTCTCCAAAATTGAATTCAAATGAAAAGTACGCTATCAAAGGCTTGAACATGAGACAGGAAAGTAATTTCGAATGACTGAGCTATCTTACACAAATACCTCTAATTTTACTCTAATGGGCCCATAAGAAAAACTGACACCAAATGCAGGTAAAAGCAGTTTAACTTTAATTGCTTCTAAGTGACAATAATAAAGTTATTAAAGAATTGGCTTTACCTTAAAGTTATTTGAAAAATTGGAAAGACTTTGAGACCTCCGGGTATAGGGAGGTATATAAATTCAATTAATAATGATGATGATGATGATGATGATGATGATGATAATCAGAGATGTCCCAGAATCCTGGGACTATCTTTATTTGTGACATTTTCTTTCCGTTATTCATTCATTTGCATTGTTAGATATTGTAATGAATTGCCATAAACGGCATAGAACCTGTTAGCGTCCTTAAGATCTCCATAAAAAACTGTGCTTTGCAGAGAATAAAAGATTGCCAAATAACTCTTTCAAAAGGAATCCAAGCTACTTTGCTAGGCCTTTCTCTCAAGGTAGTGTTTTTTATTTAACTATAAAAGGCTGCTGCAATTTTCGGTAGTTAGAAGTTAGACTGCACACACACACACACACACACAATAGGCTTCATCAATGTTCATCATATGCCTAAAGTGGTATGTCATTTCAGTTAAAATTGCACTGTGAAGCGCTAAGTCACAAAGGGAAAGAAATGAGCAACAAAATGCTATTTCTCTTGGAATCCTCCTTCTGTGTTCAGGAAACAGAAAAGCAACAGACAATCAGCACAGTAAATGAAAAGCTTGTTATCAACCATCAGGTTTCCTGGCATTATAAAGATTCACTCTTCTGAGCACATTAAAGCAATACTGATAAGAGGGAAATGGTTTATTTATTTCTTTTCAGCCTAGATTTCAAAGAACTGTTCTACAAGAAAGGAAGGTAAGTCCAAGGAATGGTGCCTTATCACAGGGATTTTCTATTAGCATTTCTTCAAAGCTATCTTGCATTTTGGCTACAAAGACAAGAATCTGCATTTGAATGCCAATACAGAAAATGAAGTTTTGAGTTGTCAAAACCCACACCCTCCCAACTTTTTGCAGATTAAAAAAAAGTGGAAGCTTTTGTGTGTTTGCAGCACCATGCCTCTCACATCAAGGACAGTTTTCATACATGTTCAATAGCCTAGCATGCAAAGGTTTCTGAAGCAGCCTGTGTTAGTGAACACTGCATTAAAGTTTATCCTTAATCCCACAGTGCATCTAATAGTTCTTATCAGAGCAGGGATTCTCAGATTTTCTATCTCCAGGGCCACCTGAGATGGCTGAAAATTACTGAGGCCCAGCAATCAAAACATGATGATGCCAGGGCCAGAGCCAGTCAATAAGGGTGACAGACGCGGTCAAAGAGTTTGGCACGATCCTCTGCCCATTGCCAACATCACTTTCTGCGGATATCTGATTCATCTCTGGAAATTGCTAATTTTTGTGCCACATCATATTCCTTGTGGCAAGGAGTTCCATAGCCCAGGCTGCCTCAAACTAAATACAGACATTTCCTCTGGATGGATTGGTACTCAGCCACACTATTTTAGGTGATTCATAAAGTTTTTTTTTCTTTTATATTTCCCCCTTGCCACCTTATCTATCTCCTGTAGTATTTCCCCCCATCCATTCTCCTTTCACATTCAACTTGTACCTTATATCCCCATCCACCCTGACGCCATCAAAGAAAAGCTGCCCATTTATTTCATCCCTGTTCACTTTTACATTCATACATTTTCCTCCTATGGCAGCTTTCTCTCCCCCTGACTTTCTATTCCCAATTCATTTATTTGTAATAATTATAATAAATATTCACCTTTTATCTAATTTCCTTCTAAATTTGTAGTGTACAGTGGTACCTCAAGTTAAGAACTTACCGGTAATTTGTTCTCGAGGTCCGTTCTTAACCTGAAACAGTTCTTAACCTGAGGTACCACTTTAGCTAATGGGGCCTCCCACTGCCACTGCACTGCTGCACCACTGCCGCGCGATTTCTGTTCTCATCCTGAAGCAAAGTTCTTAACCCAAGGTACTATTTCTGGGTTAGCAGAGTCTGTAACCTGAAGCATCTGTAACCAGAGGTACTACTGTATTGCCTCTCTCTCTTATGTCCTTCAGCTCCTCCTCTAGCCCTTTCCCTTCAGAGGAAGGAGCGGCAGGGGTCCATTTTGTGGCTCAGGTGGAGCAGCATTGCACCCCTGGGCTCCGAACACTGAGTGTTGCTGTCATTCACCCAGAGTTGTAACAGCAAGGTGTGGAGAGCTCAGTGCAGTGTGGGTGTTGCGGTGGCACCAACCTGATGCTCCTTCGCCCGCATCCACATCACACTGAGCTCTCCCTGACTCGGCCCTCTCCCTCTCAGTAAGCAGCAGTGATACTTGGCATTTGGAAGCCAAGTGTGCAATAGCCCCTGCCTGAATGGCACTGATGGAAAGGAAGACTTTATTTCCTTCCTCCCCACCCCACCCCAAATAACTTGGTCTCTTGCCCACCTCTTCTCAGTAAGCAAGGAGTTGCTGATGCTGGCACTGGTTTCACCAAAAGGCTATGGCATGGACAGGAGGTGCGACAGGCAAGAAAGGAAGCAGTGGGCAGGCAGTGGCACTGAAGGCAACCTGAAAGCAGCCCAGTAACTCTTGGACACGGGTGGCACTGTGGGTAAAACCTCAGCGCCTAGGACTTGCCGATTGCATGGTCAGCGGTTCGAATCCCCGTGGCGGGGTGCACTCCCGTCGTTCGGTCTCAGCGCCTGCCAACCTAGCAGTTCGAAAGCACCTCTGGGTGCAAGTAGATAAATAGGGACCGAACAGAAATTGTGCAGCGGCGACACGGTGGCAGAGGGAGGGCCCATTAGCTAAAGTGGTACCTCAGGTTAAGAACAGTTTCAGGTTAAGAGTGGACCTCCAGAATGAATTAAGTTCTTAACCTGAGGTACCACTGTATTGCAGCCTCAGCTTCAGGATCTGCCCTTCCAGTGAGCACTCAGGGCTGATTTCCTTCAGAATGGATAGGTTTGATCTTCTTGCAGTCCATGGGACTCTCAGGAGTCTCCTCCAGCACCATAATTCAAAAGCATCTGTTCTAGCCTTCTCCAGTTCCTTGCAATGGCACTGTGTTTATTGCTCAAAACAAAGCACTAATAAACACAAAGTCTTGGGGCATATCTTTGGTCAATACACTCCTTGTGAGGCGAGAGAAAAATTATGTGAGTCCACACTTTTTGCCACATCTTTCTGATTATCTTTAATTTCCCAGTGTGCCTCAGCAACAAATATAGCTGCCAAACTCTATACGATATTGTTATAAATTAGCCACACATGCTTGCTCCAGGGACTTGAAGTGTCTAGGTTCAGGAAACATGTGGAGAAGAGATGCAGCTCATTCTCACACACATAAAATTAAACAAAGGAAGGAAAATAAACAAACTAGGAAACTCTTCACGAAGGAGTGATATGAATTACTACAGCCCTTGAGTAACATTAACTAGTCACTAGGCAGCATGAATTTTATGTAGCTATTTATTTTGTTGTTCAAAGAAAACATATTTGCCATGGTAATTTTCTCATCAAATTACTAGACATGTCATCTTGAAATAAAAGAACAGCATATTACAAAGTTATATTCACAATTTAGCAAGACAATACCTCTTGTATATATAGAAAGAGAGAGAAGGAAAATATATATATATCACATTTTTTCTCATGCTATTGCAAAAATTTATTTACATACTTTATATTTTGTATCTTAGAGAAACTTTCTTTTTAAGAGCCAAGCAATTATATACAGAAAAACAGAAAAACAGTGATTTTCAGTGACAGCTGACTATGAGAATTAGCTAAGAAGATAAGGAGCACAGCAAGATTTGGGAGGTGGACTGTAATATATCAGTGAAAGACAAACTCCTCAGGAGATATCCATTTTTAGTCACAGTCAGGGTAGACTTGTTGAAATAAAGGGACTTAAACAACTTAAGTTCTCTGATTTCCATGGGACTACTCTGAGTATGACGTAGCTTGGTATCACCCTTAACTGCATTATTGCAGAAAATAGCATGTCCTCTTCAGATGCTGACCTCTGTGTCTACCTTGTCTCTTCTAATGCTATTGACTGACCTGCCCCCTTCTTACAATCTGGCTGATTAGGCAGAAGTGACAAGATCCTTCTGGGTTAACTGCTCTGATGTGAACCATGCCTACAGATCATGGTTTGCTGGGACTAAACCAGATTTTTAACTTTTGTACTACTATTTTATAAGATGTTCCAAGTTACTTTACCATGTTGCATCACCTTGGACTGAAGATAGAGAAAAGAGGGCTATTTCACACACTGCAGAGCAAGAGATAGATATTTGCCCCTAAGTGTAGATGTAAAAGAACTGAAGGCAATCACAGTTTTCTCATGAAACATGTGTTTTTCACATCCACACATCCATATACATTTAAAAATCCAAGTGAAGTGAGCTTACATCTGAAAAACAAACAAATGCAGTAAAAATCACCAGTACAACTAAAAGATTGAGTCTAGAAATGGAAGAAGAATGGCCATAAAGAACACACCACCATATCCATGGGTGCTTTGCTAGTCTAAGAAACCAGTATTATAGATGACACTGCAACCACATTCATCATAGGGAAATGGAAAACAGGCCAACTAGCTTGTGCAGGAGCTGCGTACTGCATTTCCCTTTCCCCAGTATTTTTTCCCTCTGCAGTCTTAAATGTATAAAAGAGCAGCATAAAAACAAAGCTTACATAACAGCTGTCGTTAAGAACCCCAGCAATAGAAGACAGTTCACCAAAGATCAATATTGCAGCTTTGGGACTCAAAGCAATCAGTTCCACATTTATTCCAATGAAACTTCTATCATTGCAGAATGTCAAGGATTGGTCAGACTTTATTGAAATCTTTGGGGAGATTTTGAAATGCAGTTAAAGTTTACTTCCTCAGTAAGCTCAGATAAAGTTATGGATGCTCAGCTGCCAAAGGTAGGTGTGTTAGAACAGATCTATGTTTGTAAGCTTCAGCCTCGGGCATGAGATTTAGAAACTGAAATAGATGGAGAGCCCTTGGGAAAATCATGGATCTTGCTACCTAAAGGTAGGGAGTAACATCATAAGCCCTTGACTGTCAGTTCGCTTCCTTCCTTGCACCGGAGAGTTAGTTTATTAGCAAGAAATATTTTTGAGGTGTATAAGATTTTGTATGAGACATGCTTGGTGATGGAGGACAAGTCTGAACCAGAATTATTATCTGGATAGCAGCAGCGTCCTTTCCCATATTATACAGTTTATTACCAAGATAGTATTGACAGAAGAAATAGCCATTTCTGACAAAAAATAAAAATAAATAAAGTGTGTGTGAGAGAGAAATCCCACATATTATAGAAATGCATAATTTCACACAACCTGAAGTTTAAACACCACAACTGTGCCATATATGTAAAAGAAACTATATAAAGAAAATACATTAAACACCACAGTACTCAAGTAAGCAAGTTGAAAGCAAACATTTCTTTCTAATACTATAGCTGAGATTTTTCTTTTTTCCCCCAAGAAAAAGAATGCCACTGCAGAATTTTCTCTGAATGCTTTCCGCTGTTTTTATGGCAATCACCACTTCCATCCCACAATGCCCTGGAACAATGCTAGGCCCAGGGCATTGTGGGGTTTGTGAGATGATGGTCAGGCTACCAACACTGTTACCTCTGCTGCCATCAGACAGACAGACAGACAGACACCACACCACACACACAACAGACACCCCTTAGAAAAAAAGAAATATGATACACTACTGCTACTGTCAACTCTAAGAAAAGAGAGTAGGCAACTTCCCTTGATTTCCTTAAAATTCTGAGTAGCTGAAGGGTAATCTGTTTCCATCATAAAATTGGGCTGAGACTCTGTAGATGCACTGGAAACTGTTTTCTCAGCACCCAACCAGACCCCTACCCTCCAGTCATCTTGCTACATTCAGACTGCATATGATCTGTCCATGGAACCTTCCACTTACCTAGGAAGTGGGTGCATATCTGTGCTAAAATGTGTTTTCCTGCACAAGGACCCAGTGTGCAATGGGCCAATTAATGTAATGACATGTGTGGCCACAGGGAGCTGAAGGTAGATGTCAGTGGCACCTTGTATCTGATTTCTGGGCCTGATTTCTCAGAAACCTGAGACCCCTATGTGTTCAAATTAGAGGCTCAAAAGTGCCATAGAGAGTAAGAGAGGGTTTAACTGTAAGCGAAAGGGTGATTATGCTCCCATCTTGATCCCAAACACACTGAACACAATTCAACAAAGGTATATGGGCATTATGGGGGAAATTAATTCTCCAACTCTGTTCCGATTTCCACTGTTTATCTGTGGCTGAAAGTTTGTCCGCTAAACAACCAACACTATAAATCTCTGTTTTCCCTCCCGTACTCCCCGGAGATCTTATTTACTGAAAGCAACTCCCCAGTCAACATACTACAAACTTTCCTAACTGAAAACTTTGCTAGAAAGTAGCAGAAAATGTGTACTGTGAAATTAGGTGGTTGTTGCAGCTGAATAATTTTTACAGATATTCAGACCCCTAAAAAGAGGTAAAGTTTATGTAGATTTCAGCACATTTTTCCTTTTTCATAGGTTTGTCTTCTTATAGTGAGTTTATTCAACAGTTACCACTTCCCCTTGTGTATCTTGAGAAGCTGTTGCTACCGTTCAGCAAGGCAACAAAATACCTGCATGAAACCCAAAGGAAGACGTGCCCCTGGAAGGACAAACTTCTCATATTTTTACAATTCGGCGTGGTCTGCAGAGGTTTGGAGCAGAACCATGGAGGGGGGTGTTTGAAAGTGTGCTTTCCTCCCCCTCTGATCTGAGAGCTGGTAAGCGGCAAGCGGCAGTCCCTTCAGATGGGCAGGATGGAAAGAGAGAGAAAGACAGAGAGAGAGAGAGAGAGAGAGAGAGATTCGGAAAAGGAGGTTTGTATGGGGAGGAGGGCACTGATTCTCTAGGAAGATTTTGATTTCAACATTTGGGCTCACATCCCTTTACAGTGGTTCTCAACCTGTGGGTCCCCAGATGTTGTTGGACTACAACTCCCATCATCCCTGAGCTCTGCCCTTGCTAGCTAGGGGTGATGGGAGTTGTAGTTCAACAATATCTGGGGAACCACAGGTTGAGAAAGGCTGCTTTAGGACTTTATATGCAATGGTTCTGAGTAACTCTTTCTCAGTATATGTGTAAAAGGGGGTGGGGGAGGAAACAATAAATATTGTACCCAGAAATCCCTGGCTTGGATCATGCCCAGTTTTGCTTTGGAAGCTCCTCCCCAGCTTCTGACTGGCTGCATTTTGATGTGTGGTTTCTTCTCCTCTACTTTTCCACCCCTTTGCTAGAAAACACATGGTTCTGTCAACAAGTCTTCTCTAAGGAGAAAATGTGCCACCTAACGGTAAATAAACCAACAACCACGATCTGATTGATATCTCCTCCCTCTCCTTCTTATGAGGTACAGATATGCACCCAAGCACTTTTGTGAGACCACTAGTGCCACACTGCATTAACTTCTTGCCCTTTGCCTTTGATGGATTCTGCACAAGGTCTCTTCTCTTCTTCCTCACCCTCTTTGCTAAGAGCATCAGAAATACTGTGCTTTGAGCAGAGCTAACATCTAGCCTGGCAATCTGAGTCCAGCACTGCCTAGCCTCTGCAAAGGAATGAGCTCACCTTTACTTCTGCCAATGCCAACCCCCCCACACACACTGCCAGCATCTGGGCTCCAGTTGTACAGTGCCTCTCCACATGGAGACTTAACTCACCATGGCCAGTAGCTATTGACCAACCCATCTTTGGTTGTACTCCACCCAGTTCAATGCAAACCACTCTAACTATTCTAGATTGCAGGTTATGGTTGCAAAACAGTTTATAGAATATAACTTGAAACTGCTACCTGGGGAAATTTTATGGCATCTGGTTCATTATTCAGAAAGTTTCTTCCCAGCTGACATTTATCTCTCCATATAGATGTCAGAGAATTCCAATGAAAACCAAAACATGAGAAGAAATAGCTGGAGTTTGCTTATTACCCCATGTTCAGAATGGAAATCAATTCAGGGAATATGATCAATACTCACGGTTGTTGTTGCTTTTGGTCCACAAACAATACATGATTGATTACCCACCCCCTGCCCTGTTTGCACTGTGTGCTCTGAAATCAATGGGGTGAAATAATGTAATGCACTGTAACATGTAATTTATATAATTTACATAATTAATGGCATAAGTTATGCAATTTCAGACATCAAGACGAATAATGTGGCAGCAGAATGGAAATGGTGCAGAGTGGAAAGTGAAATACAGGGCAGAGTGGAAAGTGATGCCTTCTACCATGTCTGTTTCTCTCCCCCTGCTATTTCCACCCCACCCCTCAATATTCTAAAATACCACCCCTCCTTTCACAGGCTGGCCTGGACTGGCCACCCATTTTTATAGCATTCTTTACCTAGTTAGTAAAATAGGCTATTTTATGTAAAGTGATTACGTATTTTTGGTGTGTGAGAGATTAAGCATATATAAATCTTGCTAAATAAAAAAACCTATATTTAGAAGACTCTTCTAATGGTGTTAGGGTGGGTCAAGAAAAATATTAAGAAAGTATGTTTGGTTTGGTTGACCATACAGTTCTTTTCCCTCTAACTGTGCTATGCAACCATGAGAGACTTCTAATCTTATACGATAGCGGTGCTGATTCTGGCACCATTGGCATCTGGCTGTTTTGCAAAGAGTTAAAAAAAACTCAGAGAAGAAGGGGGGAAAGAATGAAAGTGGGGTGGGGGGACTCAAACTTTTATCTGCTCTGATGGCTTTTAAGAGTTCCCTGAATGCCCTTGCTTCCTATGGTATCCTTGCGTCAGCTCAAGCTCCTTCTCCGCTCAAGCAAGCCCCTGTCACAGTGGGCTCGAGTTTCAAATATTTATAATAGATGCATGCTACCCTTTCTTGATAATGGCATGAGAAAATAGGACAAATCATGCTGGGATGGCACAAAAAGCTGCATTCATCTTTGTCGTGAGAAAACACCCCGCTGGTGCAGTTACAGGTAAAACCCACAGAGTGGTACATGAAGCTCGAGATGAATACAAAAGCATGTGCCCATTTCAAAGGGCAGCAACTCCAGGCGAGCGGGGGTTTGGAGCCTGTAATTATACCTAATGCATCTAGAAGCCATTGTGCCAAATCAATGGGGATACTTATTCCCCTCCTCGCAAAGGCTTGCGACTGCCTCTGCTTGTATTGTTTGACACTTTCAGTTTCCGCTTTCAAATGAAGATGGAGAGGAACTATTTTTTAAACATACATTTAACACACTTCAATTAGTTTTGCCAAGCTTCTGTTTACACAGTTTAAGATACTAATGCTGCTCTTTCGTTCTCCCCAGTGGTGCTTCAATCACTATGAAGGGGCCAAAAAGGGCAGGTTTTCAGGGGCCGTAGGTTTTGACGCTTCCCATTTCAGTTTTCATTATTCTTCCACCAAAACAGATCCCCCCAAATAGCTCCCTTCCCACTGCAAAACCTTGATGTTGCATTCCCTAATAGGCATGTTTACTCAGAAATGATACTTGTTTCATTCAGTGCTGAATTCTATCTATGGAAGTATGGTGAGAACTAAGCAGTAATAGCATGCTTCTGGTTGACTGAATCCATTGTAACTTAAAAATATAAGTTACTGGAATATCAAGGGACCCGGGGCCCAAATACATGTGATGGGCAGCTCTATGTCCCTTCCTTACTCCAGAGAGCAGCCACAGGAGACTGAAATCAGGAGCAGATGACTGGTATAGGGTTATTTATACCTCCCTTTCCTAAGAACACAGGAGGAGTGTGCTGGAACAGGCCAGTGGCCAATCTAGCCTGGTATCCTGTTCTCACAGCGGCAAACCAGATGCCTATGGGAAGCTCACCTGGGCAAAACTGCACTCTGTCCCCCTGCAGTTCCCAACAACCGGTATTAAGAAGCATACTGCTTCAGACAGTGGAGGTGGAACATAGCCATCACGGTTGGTAGCCACTGATAGCCTTGTCCTCCATGAATTTGTCTCATTAGCTTTTCAATCCATTCAAGTTGGTGGCCATCACTGCCTCTTGTGGGACCAAGTTCAATTGATTAACTAGGTGCAGTGTGAAGAAATGCTTTGCTTCGTCTGCCGACTCTTCCAGCAGTAAGCTTCCTTGGATGTCCCTGAGTTCTAGTGTTTAGAGAGAGCAAGAAAAACTATTCTCTATCCACTTGCTCCATTTGTGCTACCTTCTGCTCAAATTCAGGCTCCATGCTTCTTTTTCCTGGTAGTGAACAGGATGTCCTCTATATGTCTCTGTTAGCCACATACTAATGTCCTGCAAGGGCAAATCCAGCCCTGAACTGCTGTACAAATAGATAGATTCAATCGTAAGTATTCAATATGTGATGCGTTTCTTGGCCTCTGAGAAACAAAAGATTAATTACTTGGATGAATCCAGGACTTCAAAACATTACTGCAGATGAAGGAATTTACCTCTCTCTCTCTCTCTCTCGTTATACGTGTGTGTGTTTTGCCTTGCAAAGCTTAATAACCACAAGAAAGTGAAGTGGACCAGAACACCAGACCCCTACATGCACATCTTCTTTGCATTTTCCATACATCAAATTTCCATTATCTCTTTTCATTAAATTCTTCATTAAGTATACAGCTATTAAATTCAATATTGAAATAAATGGAAATGGTTCCTTAGCAATTTCTGCTGGAGGCCCAAAATATATTAATTTAATGTCACCGATATTAGCATAATAAAACATCTACTTCATAAGCTATTACAGGTGCAGCTCTGAGCAGCTTTTCCTGTTAAAATTTCTGTTGTTCATTACAGTAAAGGCAAGATCTATTTTCCATGTGCAAAGTTTTATCAATATTTGTTTGTTTATAATACAGAAAAATCAATGCCTACACTTTCAAACACATCTGCTGCCACATTCAATAAACTTGCATTGATTCCTTGCTTACTGCTTAGCAATGATATCAAAGTTAAGGCATACCATGGCCGGGGATATATTTGATTGAATTTTATATAGCAATTCCTGAGGAACTCCAGGTTTAATGTAATAAGACATTAACAGATTGGGTTGCCTACCACTGTAAATCACACACATACACAGACACACACACACACACACACACACACACACAGGTGCTTGGATATAAAGATCCTGCTGTAGGAGTTGCTGTGGGAAATGTGGCAACTGCTCCCCCATCAATTGCAGACCCCCACACCTCTGAAAGCTACTTATATAAGGACCCCACCCACAGGTTCACCTCAAAAACTTATTGGACTTATTGGACTTATTGAAAAACTTATTGAAGGATGAAGCCATGCCCTCCAACATTTCTCAGATGATAATAGGGATATTTCTCACTCCCCTCCCTAGAACTGACCCTCCTCAGCCCCCTATTTTTTGTCCCCACCACCCACAGAGCATTTCCCATCAGAAGAAAGATGGGTGCTGCCACCACCTCACAAACAGGACACAGCACACAAACCCTCCACCACGGTCCTGACTAACCTCCTGGTTTTATTTTTATTTTAATTTTTAGTAAATTTACAAAAAGAAAAACACACCCCAATAAATAAATTTTAGAAAGGGGCACAAAGCATTTTTTAAAAGTGATAAAAAAATCAAGACTCCTTGTGCTCTGCGCCCACTTTCTTCCCACCTAGGGTGGCCCTGCCCTCTGCTTTCTCTGCTCAGAGCCAGCACGTCACGTGGAGCTGGGCCTCAGTGGCCACAGCCTGTCCTCCTCCTCACCTGCTCTCCAGCAGCCGCTACAAGCTGCCCAAGGGAGGAGGCTGGCACCGGTGACCATGGAGAGGCAACAGAGAGGCAACAGGGTGCCTCCTCACAGCCTGTCCTCCTCAGCAGCTGCTCGGGAAGAGCACCGTCTCATCCTCCTCCCCAAGCTTGGCAGTGGGCAGCACTGGTGAGGGAAAATAAGGGACATTCCGGTATCAAATCAGAAGCTGGGATAGCTTTCATTATTTGGGGACTATCCCTGAAAAATAGGGACACTTGGAAGGTATGTGAAGCTGCATGTGCATTAACCAGAATGGGGCAGGTTAAAAAAAATTATTCCTGTGCTTTGTTAGCTGCAGCGTTTTCTGGGCGAATCTGAAGTGCTGGTTTGAACCTTGTGAACAGAAGAATGCTTTCTCACATTTCTCAAGATCCTCTTTGGAGGTCCTGCCTGACCCAGGTGCAACTGAATGATGTGAGATGGGTAGCTACCAGGGAAAGGGCCTTTGCAGCTGCATGAGGCCACTATGAGTCATGATGGCTATTGCTCTGCCTCCAAACAGAATAGCTATCCAACTATATCCCAATACATCAGGGGTCAACAAGGTTTACCTTGCCTGGGCTGGTTCACTCCAGCGGAGAGGCCTCTGTGGGCCAGATTGCATCTGCGCACAACATGCGCCTGCACGCCCGCAATTTCTGGTGTCTGTGTCTGTGCAGACACGATTTCCGGTCCTGGGAAAGCGAGTCCCTGCACCACACTGCTGGTTTAGTGCAGAACGCGGGGACTCGCCGGGAGGCAGCTCAGTTCGGGGGCGGCTCGGGGGCTGGTTAAATGACCCCTGTGGGCCGCTTGTGGCCTATGGGCCTTAGGTTGCCAACCCCTGCAATACATGCATATATTTTTTTTACTTATATTCATTACTTGGCTTGAGAACTGCAAAATGTAGAGAAATGCCTATTTCAAAGTGTGGCTATGTTTTGCTTCTCAATGTGTAAATTAATAAAGCTCCTCCTTAAATGTGAACCACATTGAATTTCTCCATATCCTTACTTGCTGCTTCAGGCGCAGTGCAATCCCACCCAAAATAATGATAGATGATGAACTAATTATTTGTTTCGGCAGGTCAGTTGATTGCTTCCCAGCCCTGCTCCCATCAAGGTCCTGAGTGGTGATGGTGGGGCCTTTGACTGCTGATCATATGTTGAAAACTCTGTATGGATTAGTTTCCTGCAAAATTCAGTGTGTGAGCCTTGATATGCCCAAATCTGATTAGTACAGAGTTCTGCCCATGTTCTTGCCAGCTGTCAGTCACTCCAGATGTGTTAATGAATGCTCCCATTTGGGATGGTCATGCTGATCATCTGACTTTGTGATAAGAAGGAGGCCTTCTTATGAAAGCTTGTGAAATGAACTTAATTTAGCCAAAATCTAAGTAGATATAATACATTTTGCAAACAATATCAGTAAATAATGCACATACAAAAGTGGAGGTCTATTGATATTATTTGGGGGAAGGGATCTGAAAATAAATGACTTTGAAAAATGCACTCAAGAAAAATAGTGTAAGGTATTTTTATTGAACAGTCTGGTGACAGAGACTATTATAGACTTCCTGGGGATTACTGACCTATGAAACGACTGCCCAAAATGGTTATCGCTTGTAAAACGGTGGCTATGGTTGTAATGGACTATTTTATAATCTCTGCACAGACAGCAGCCATTAAACAGGAAAATAAGGCTGGTGCAATTGTGACCTAAAGCAAAGATTTTCGCCATCATTATTTTGTTTGTCAATTAAAAAGAAGGAATGTCGAAGAAGGAGAATTGAATATGGAAGCTAATTTGAACAAAGAAATTAAAAATAACCTGTTTTAAGATATCAATTGTTATGTAAAGATAAGTATTTAGCTTGGATTACTAATGTTAATGCAGCCAACAGCAAAATCCTATTTGATTGCGTTCATTCGGAAACACGGTCTTACAGTTAAATAACATGGACTTCAATTGAATGTATGCATAAGCAGCTAAGCACAGGATTCCAACCCTAAACATGAAATATGAAATTTCGAATGATTCAAACATTGATTAATCCGCTTTCTCATGGCAGGATTTTACTTTAACCCTTCAGTTACCCTTTGCCAATCCAATCTGTTGCAAAGTTTGGATCTGAAGTGCCTGTCAAACTCACTGTAGAAAACAATGAAGCAGAGAAAGGAAAGCAGTGATGTCACACTGGGATGCACATTGTGATATTGTGATGCCACACTGTAAGCCGTGCTTTCCCAAGTTGTTCTTGCTGTTCGACCCTAATTTAAACCCTACCCATCTGGCTAGGTTTCCCCAGCCACTCTGGGCGACTCCCAACAGAATATTAAAAATACGATAAAATCAAACATTAATGTATATAGTAAAAGGTAATGGTAAAGGTACCCCTGACCGTTAGGTCTAGTCGTGGATGACTCTGGGGTTGCGCGCTCATCTTGCTCTGTAGGCCGAGAGAGCCACCATTTGTCTGCAGACAGCTTCTGGATCATGTGGCCAGCATGACTAAGCCGCTCCTGGCGAACCAGAGCAGCGCATGGAAACACCGTTTACCTTCCCGCCGGAGCGGTACCTATTTATCTACTTGTGCTTGATGTGCTTTCGAACTGCTAGGTGTATATAGAACAAGATCTGAAAATAACAGAGAAGTTTCATCCAAACTTGTAATGTGGCATTCGTAACTTGGCAAACTAATTATGGATTTCTGGTGGGGTGAGCCCACCCATTGCTATTTCTTGCATATATTTCAATGGGCATTGGTCTAAAAGCACTCTTTTAAGATATCAAACACATTGAATCTATTGAGTTTTGGTGGGATGCTTCCTAGGGAGACCTAACCATTATTAACAAAGTCTATAGCAGTTGTCTTAAACTAGAGAGGGGTGAGTCGTGATGTGTGCTACTGTTGCTGCTAAGATGCAACACAGTCTGAGGTAATGAAGCCAGACTTAGTGGCTCTTCCCCTTTCCCCATATACCTTGGAAGTCGAACAGAATCCATTCTGGAAGTCTGTTTGACTTCCAAAATGTTCAAAAACAAAAGCATGGCTTCTGATTGGCTACAGGAAGCTCCTGCAGCCAATCAGAAACCGCAGAAGCCAAATTGGACGTTCGGCTTCCAAAAATAGTTCGCAAACCGGAACAGTCACTTCTGGGTTTGCAACATTCGGGAACCAAAATATTTGAAAACTAAGCTGTTCGAAAACCAAGGTACGACTGTACTGTCATTTCTGACTGCTATCGTTTGGCAACATCTTCAGCAACTCTAAAGGACCTAAGTGATGGACTGGAGGCAACACAAGGAAATCAGGCCCTGTGTGGTTAATGACATGGGCCCAAGCTCTAGTTCACAAGTACAAATGTTTTCTGTAATATCAGCAGTTTGCAATAGAAACAGGAGGCTATTCACAGTACTGAACTGAGCCAAAAATAATAATAATCCCTCAACAATAATTAAACATTTTGTAGATATGCTTTTCTTGGCAACACAGTGATGAAGAGAGAGAGATTAGGTTGGGACTGAACAGCAGATGGGGCAGATGATTGGTAAAGATCTTGGCAAAGTGCTTTATTTGTTTGCTTTGAATTATGACAGATAAAGCCTAAAATGATAATAGCATAAAGCAGACAGAATTGAGCAAAGCAGCTGCAAGAAATGTCAACAAAGTTATTTAAACTGAGTTTAATTTGAGTCATAAAAAAGAATCTGATGGCTGGTTCCAGCGTTAACGGGGAGGTAGCAAGGCATTTGTGGCTGTGTCTTGGTAGCTGAGATGCCTGAGTAATTAAGCAAACTTATGGTGAACATCTGGGCAATGTGGAGGCATGACTACAGAGAGAGATTAGAGGTGATTGCTGGTAGTGTGACTACGTTAATTTGGAAAACGAGTCCTTTGTGATTGATACCTGAAAACTAGGGATAAAGTTAGCGATGCAGCAAATGCCCTACTACTGTTGAACATTAATCTAGTGGCAATGGAATGATCTGAGAAACAGAAAGAGAGCCCCAACAAGTACAGATGGGCTTGAAAATGGGAGCAGGAGGAGAAAGGAAAGGACAAGAAATCCAGAAAATTCACACAATCACTTTTCGTGGTGGTTACTGAGTTCTTAGTTTAAGAAAGATCAGCAATTGTGTGTATTCTATCCCAAGATAGATTGTGTTGGCTTTTGCACACAATGTGGTAATCACGTGATGGTTGCAAATAAATCTGAATCAGTTTTTAATCCGGACAAGATGGAAGAACTTTGTGGTTGATATTGAGGTTGATCCAGGTGTTGGTGTTCAGAATGCTTGGAAGTTGCTTGTGTTGCTTTTGAAGGAGCTCATTCAAAACTTGAGGGTGCTCCTGAATCCACTTCTACTCTTGGAATGCTAAGATTTGTGCATGCATACACATACTCTGCCGCTGAGCTACAACTCTTCGAAATGGAGTGCAGGAAGCAGAATGAGAAGAAAGTCCAAACCCTGATAATTATGGGCAGGGATGAGTGATTGTGCTTTGGCTTGTTCCCAAAATGAACCATAGATATCCAAGTGTCCTACTGGAACATTTCTTTAAAATCTTCATTTACCTGTTGGTCTCAGTCCCTTGCTAATCTTCTTTAGCTTGAAGAAAGGGGAGGAGATAGCAGGCTACAGCAATGGTAGAGGGCACTCTCAATAGCGGAAACTGAAACAAGGGGTGTCTTTTTCCATCAAGGATTCTGAAGTTTTACTACAAGCCTAAGAATCTTTGGCAGGAAATTATGTCCTGGGCATCATTTTGAAAGCAAGTGACACATGGAGTATCACCTCTTTTGGGGGTTTCTGGGGCTTCTAAACAAGCTTCAGGATTCCCAACAGGAAAATACACTGTGCATCAGATTCACACATTTCAACCCACAGACGGCTGGCAGCAAAGTATGGAATTCTAATGACAATTCCAGTTTTGTAGCATCACTAGAATGCACTGATGAATAAAACCAAGGGTCTATCTAGGCTAGGGATTACCAACTGATCACAAATTTAGCTCCTTAGTGACTAACCCTGTTACCAGTTTAGAGGCAAGGAGATTGTATGGAAGGAGTAGCAGAGGTGATGATCAAAACAAAAAAAAATCCTTCCAGTAGCACCTTAAAGACCAACTAAGTTAGTTCTTGGTATGAGCTTTCGTGTGCATGCACACTTCTTCAGATACACTGAAACAGAAGTTTCCAGACCCTTCTATATAGTGAGAAGGTGGGGAGGGGTATTACTCAGAAGGGTGGTGGGAATGGGTGATTGGCAGATAGCTGTGATGAGCCTGTTGACGACTCTTAACGACTGCAATAGGTATTACAGGAAGAAGCAAGGGGTGAGAAGGTGAAAAGTGGCTTTGTCATGTATAATGAGTGTATCTGGGGTGAGAAGGTGAAAAGTGGCTTTGTCGTGTATAATGAGTGTATCTGAAGAAGTGTGCATGCACACGAAAGCTCATACCAAGAACTAACTTAGTTGGTCTTTAAGGTGCTACTGGAAGGAATTTTTTTTGTTTTGACTATGGCAGACCAACACGGCTACCTATCTGTAAGAGGTGATGATGTCTACTTTGGAGGAGGAGCAGACAATGTAACCTGGGCGGCAACCAAGCAGCCTTTTTTTGTGATGGTTTTCTAGATTTTTCTGTGCAAATATTTTACATGATTGCTGTCCCTATCATTAAGTTCTTACCCCTCTCTTGTTCTCAGCACTTTTGCTATCAGATGGGGTGCTTTAGAATTTTAGGTAGGCTATAATAATCCTTTCCAAAATGTATGAGCTGTGCTCCATCTTATGAGCCAGAAGAGAAAGGTAAGAAAAACAGTCAAGTTGTTTTGGAGAGGAAGCTCATACATACCAAACCAATTCTGAATTGAGCTGAGGAGAGTTCACCCATCACTAATCATAATGAGTTCAATAAGTAGCGTTCATTTTTTGAGTGTTAGATTTTATCACCTACTTTAACACTGTTTTAATGCTGCTTCTTGTCATTTCCTTGGCTTTATGTCAATTTCCTCTCTATTAAGTTTTTAAGCACACAAATACTTGAGTAGCGGCACAATAGTATGTTAACAGTTCCTTAGAAATAGTATATGAATGCATACTTTATGACTGCTTGAAATGTGCAATATTAGGAGATGAATTTAGGGACTTGTTTAAAAGTAGATTCTAAGCAGGAAAAAAACAATAATAATGGGCACTTTTGGACAAGGTGATTACTCTGGAAAAGCCATGCTTTTGTTCACTTGTTTTTTATGGAGCATCTTCAATGTATAATCCTCACTCTGTGTTATCTCTATGATGCTTCAATTTTGGCAGGTGGGGAGGGGAATCAGAAATTTTTCCCTCTCTGAAAGGAAGGGAAAGCACCACTCAGTGTTGCTCTTCCATCTTTTTTAAGTGGAGTAGCTTTGATGTGTGTTCCTCTTTACTTTCTCCCTAAGCTTACCTTTTCCATTATTCTTTCCAGTTACTGCCAAGTGCCATTCCAAAATGTTTTCAGAAAGGGACAATCCAAACAGGCTGAAAGAATGGGGCTGAATAGACTTCACTGACTCCCCAGAGCTCCACCCACAAGCCGGCTCTGAAGATCAGCTGAGCCTCCCCAACCCAGCACACTCTCTGCTTGCAGGAGCTCCCATGGCTGGTTCAGGGTGCAGAGGACAGGTTGTGTGTTGGGGGGCATTTTGGATGAATGATTGCAATGGACTACAAATCATGGGGGTCATAAAGTAGAAAGGGAATAGTGGTCCATCTGGCATTCCTCCTGTTTCATTGCCAAAAATGAAGGGGGAAAAATGAAGAAATGGGGGTACGTTTCCAAGCACAATTCAAAGTGTTGGTGTTTGCCTTTAAAGCCCTAAACGGCCTCGACATAGTATATGTGAAGGAGCGTCTCCGCCCCCATTGTTCTGCCTGGACGCTGAGGTCCAGTGCCGAGGGCCTTCTGGCGGTTCCCTCACTGCGAGAAGCAAAGCTACAGGGAACCAGGCAGAGGGCCTTCTTGGTGGTGGCGCCCACCCTATGGAACGCCCTCCCAGATTTCAAAGAGATAAACAACTACCTGACATTTAGAAGACATCTGAAGGCAGTTCTGTTTAGGGAAGTTTTTAATGTGTGACATTTTGATGTATGTTTAATCTTTGTTGGAAGCTGCCCAGAGTGGCTAGGGGAACCCAGCCAGATGGGCGGGGTACAAATAATAAATTATTATTATTATTATTATTATTATTATTATTATTATTATTATTAAATAAATTTATGAAAACCACAGGAAGGAGGACAGTGAGGAGCCCATCAGTCAGTCAGAACCCTGGATCTGTGCTATGTGGGAGCCAAGGAAGGGCAGGGGGAGGAACTGGAGGACACAAGTCTCCTCACACTTTGAGCCTGGCTGATCATAACTTCAAACAAAGGCTAAAACGGAAATGATCTGACCTGCTCCTGCATAAGTCAGCAGCCAAGCACTCTTTTCATATTTCTTCCAAGTACATGTGTATTTGACAATTTTGGAGGAAAGACATTTATCCAAGCCCCCGAACACAACGCTGTACATTTTTTTCCACTCCAAGTTTGGGAAGGAAAGTGGGTGAGGGAGGGTTGAGGGAGGAGCTGGTGACTTCCTGCATTGGAAAAGGGAGAGGGGGTTAGGCACAAATGTATAAATAGTTTTAAAAGACATGATGCAAAGAAAACAAGCAACTGAAGCAGAGGTGAGAAAGTTGTGGTCCTCCAGATGATGCTAGACTACAGCTCCCATCATCTCTGACCACTGGTCATGCTAGCTGGGCCAACTCCATAATGAGAGTTTGAATCCATCATCTGGAGGAGAAATAAGTTCCCCAGCCTTGAAAGAAGCAAGTGGGCAGGCAGGTGGAACTTCATTAAAGAGCCTTCCTATTTTTTCCCTCTTCTGTGCAGATGGGAGTATACTGAGATTGCAATGAAAATGAAGCATCTTATTAGATATAATGCAGAATCACAGGTGCAATTCTGCCTCTGGCTCATTGTGCAAGAGAGCAATGCCTCACCAGGACTAACGGGCTTTAATTAGGAAGAACCCAATAATTCTTTTTCAGTTCTTAAAGCTAACTGTACATAGTATACAGAAAAATAATGCAATTATATTGGGTGTACAAACCACATTTGGGATTCCCTCTCCAATTTTAAACCCACGTTTTATCGATATTTCAGCAGCTAGAAATCAAGAAACTTGACAGCAGTTAATCCCAAAGTTTCAGAGTTATACTCAATATTTTTACATAGTAAAAAGCATAAACTCCTGGGTTGAAACTCTCTACACCAAGTTTTGACTCATAGTAAATGTTAATGACCATGTTTATAACCTCTTGAAAAGAGAGGTTAATGATGGGGAAAGCTGCCTAAACTTAATTCTAGCCACACCAGGAAGGCCAGCAGTAATGATGCAAGCAGTTGGGAAAGTGCTTCTGAAAGAAGGCAAAACAGCTTCTTTAATGCTGGATTTAAATGTTTAGTCCATAAACATTTCTTAGAACGGTGCTAGGAGAACGAATGCAGTCAAGCTACTGGGCAAGCGGCTTGAAAACCATTATCAGCAGGCTCGGGGGGAAGATTTGTATCCTGAGAGCCAGAGCTTGTACTTTGGATACGTTTGATTCAAAAGGGTTCTGCAGAAATTCTTGACAAGTATTTTCATCACAATGTATCTACATCTTAAACCTGTGGCTTGGTATTGCTTATTTAGCTCTGCAGCAGGGCTGACCTATGACATTTTGACACCTGAGAGAAAATGCTTCTCTCCCCAGCCAGGGAAGAAGGAGTGAGCAAAGATCTACATCAGGAACAAGGGAACAAGTCAAGATCTATAGCAGGAACAGGAGAGTGGGGAGGATCAAATGAACCTTACCCAATGATTGAAGTGGGAATCAAAGGCCATTGTAGCAGTGGCTGGGGGAGGGGGTGAAAAGCACCCCCCCAATCACCAAGAAACCACCACAGAGGTAGTATGGGGGGGCAGCTGTGGAGGTGACAGATCCAGCATGCTGCAGTCATCAGTGGCACTGTGGTGGCAGCAGCGGACAATGCATTCCTTGCAGGCCGGATCTGCTGCCCCATGGATGCTGCTGTATGAGGTAATTGTCTCACCTTGCCTCATGGGTGGGTGGCCCAGGCCTGCTCTGCAGCTTCACAAATGCAAACATTTTTTGTTAAAGCCAAGCTCAGTTGGTTGAACTTAGTTCCCCCCTGAAGTCAGTTGGACGTGTTGTTCATTACTTAAGTTCCTTTGACTTCAGTGGGTCCTAAACTAATCTTGTATGTAACCCATGATGTACTGAAGATCAGCCTTTTAGAGCAGCATATTAAATTGTGCCCACAACATTGAGTGGTGCATGAGAGCATAGACTGAGGTGCATTTATAAGCAGCATTCGTGGATTTAGCTGTCTGGGAAGATCCAATAATTCGATCTAACAATTTAGGAGCACCCAAAGCACACAGTTCACAAATAGACACCAACCAATGTAATTGAAGATGCTGCCATTCAGCACTCAGTAAATGACATTTAAAGAGCAATACAGAAGACAACAACAAAAATGCCATCCAGCTGATTTAATATATAAATTCCACAAGCGACCCATTTCTTCCACAAAAAAGACTGCCTATCTATCGTCAAGTCTGGATTCCCCCATAAAGTTAATTAGGCATGAGTTTATGGATCTCTGTTCCCTAAAGAAGAGCTTCTCATCTGAGGCACCATTGCTATGCCTTGAAGGGGAAGCAGCCTGGAGTAGGAGGTGAAATTCAGTATCTCCATTTCCTCCTCAGGTTAAAGCTGCCAATGCTAACCTTGAGCTCTCCATACACAAGACGAAATTGGAAGATGCTGTGCTGAGGGACTCGTTAGCCAAGATGGGTGCTCTGAATGAAGGGCTGGCTCATGACAAAGTCAGCCTCAACCACATAATTCTACAGGTAACAAAGACAGCCAGGCTGTAGCAGAAGGTGTAGCTGAGTGTAATCACTGCTTATGTGAGCGGGTACGCACAGGTGGCCCTACCATTGGGCAAGTGGAGTCAGCAACCTCCGGCAGAGGATTTGAGTCAGCTTTAATTGTAGTGGAGGGTGAGATAACAGATCGGACCCCTGGCAACAATCACCTTAAGGGTTACAACACCATGCTCACAGTTCAGAAGGATACAGGAAGATATCCACTGTATAACTTCCCCACAACTCCCAGCATTCTAATGCAGGCATAGGCAAAATCCAGCCCTCCAGATGTTTGGGACTAAAATTCCCATCAAACCTAGCTAACAGGACCAGTGGTCAGGGATGATGGGAATTGTAGTCCCAAACATCTGGAGGGCCTATGCCTCTTCTAAAGCTTTGATACTTGCATCTCATGAGTATCCATGATATATTAAAAAAAAATGGGGGAAAGTGATATTCAGCTCTTTTTCTGTTTTCTATGATTTGTCTAAACCTTTGTAAAAAAGAAAAAAGAAGCAGCAGTGAACAACTTCACCATATTAGTGGGAGAGGGTGGTGGGCAGTGGAGTTACTGGTTTGCTGGGGGGGGGGTGTTTTTCTTGTTTATATCATGTATTTTGTGCTTTTATATTGTAATTTTATGTTGTGAACTGCCCTGAGATTTGCAGGTGAAGGGCAGTATACAAATTTTATATGGGAATTGTCAGCACAACAGAAAATGAATACTTTTTGAATTACCAGATGATGATAATAGATGATGATAGATAGATATAGATAGATAGATGATAGCTATAAATAGATGATAGACAGATATAGATTTTGTGTTTGTGTGTGTGTGTGAGAGAGAAAGAGAGACTTAATTTTTAAAAAAATTCTGTGTTTCTTGATACAATGACGTCTTGCTAATTCTGAGAATTCTGTTGTTTCATAGTAACAAGAAATGCATAGAGATGCAAATGTCTTTGTCAGATTACATTTTTACAGCTTCATTTTTATACTGCATATCAGTGCTGTTGGTGTGGTAGAAACAAAGGATGCAAACAGGAGATGCATAAATTAGCTAGTGAATTGATGCCTGTAAAAATAATTTATTCCTGGCTCAATACTGCTAAATTTGTACTCTTGTTGATATGCATTCAAAACAACCACCTTAATGCCTAAGCCGGTTTCAACAAACTAATTTAACTCCAATGAGCTATTTAAGCCTATTAAATGTTTCCACTCTATTGACATGATATTGGATTTGAAATCAACATCTTTTCATAGTGCCAGATCCAAAGAAATTAAACCATTTAAAGTGCATTAAAATACCATCAAAGGTCTAATTTCCCACAAAGAGTGAAGAAATTGAAGGATAAATATGGCCTTGGAACAAGCAAGTGAAACTCCACAGACTTTCTTCACTTTGAAAAGTTGAAAAACCTGCACTTACAATGATGGCATATTTGCCCTGAATAAACAGCTAGTACAATCTCCCCTATCATTCTAGACTGACTCCACTCCTGACCCACCCAGAGAACTGCTACCATTTTACTCCATCAAACAAAAATATTTCAGAAACTATTACAGAGGCTCTTGGAAGTGTTATATTTCTCCTCGGTCAGATCCACACCATGCAACTGAAGCACATTTAAATCACATGGCTTTCCTCAAAGAATATTAGGAACTCTCACTCATTAAGGGTGTTACAGCTCTATCATGGGTAAACTACAGTTCCCATGATCCTTTTGGGAAAGCCATGTGCTCTAAATGTCTCAAGCACAGGAGAATGCTGTTAGGCAGCATGATGGGCCATTGGGTCAATGGTGGGGAGGGGAGTTCTTCTGGCATACCTAACACATCTTCAATGAAAATAAGATGGGAAGGGGAGAGTTTTTGAAGTTGGATCAGGAAACACCCCCCTCTTTGAACTCTTCCATTTTCCAGCTTAAAGTTAGTTACAGATGTTCTCAGATCTTTCTGACTCAATCCAGAGCTTGCTATAGATAACTCAATCACCTCTAGTACAAGTACACACGCATTCGTACATTCCCTAAAATGCTCGCCAAAAGTTCCAATTTACTCAGGACCACAGCTACTGTCTGGGAATTGCCATTCTTTATGACTTCACATGGTCTTTGTTTCAAGAAAATGACACAGGACAAGTCCTACCCCTGTTCACAGTTGTTTTGAGACAGCATCATTAAGGGTTACTTGACGTGTCATAGTATAAGCTCATCCATGTCAGCTATGAACTTCACAGTTGCTTTCCCTCTTTGTTGCCAAATGTCTCCTTCCAAAGGCGAGAAACATCAGAAAGCTCCCTATATGCAAGCTGAAGGATGTACTGACATTTGATGAAGGAGGAGCGGAAGATCTTGCATAGCACTGAAGCTCAGTGCAGCAATGCAATAGCAATAGGGGAAATCAAACCGCTTTTCTATTGTACAAGCCTAGCAGGTTCGAAATTGGCAAGGGCAATTGGGCTGAGAATCTCTTCCATTTGTGGCTCAAACAAAAGGAGATATTGATGGTTCCTGCTGCCTTAATTTAAAATAGAGAATGGCACTGGGAAAGCCATTCAGCTTGACCTGAACTAGTCGAGGTTTGTTAGGAGTAACTTGGGTTCTGTGGTTTTTATGAATTTCATTTTGCACTGTTTTCTCCTGGGTATGAAACTTGTGATTTCGAGTGGACATATTGGCCACGAAAAAGAAAGAAAGAAAGAAAGAAAGAAAGAAAGAAAGAAAGAAAGAAAGAAAGAAAGAAAGAAAGAAAGAAAGAAAAAGAAAGCTGTACACGGAGAAAGAAAAATGGTATTCCATTAGCTTTGATTGGGAGAAAGCTAATACCCTGAAAGAGTCTGATCCACTGTAATTCAAAAGGCTTGCTTGGGGGACTCCCAGCTATCAAGTCTGAAAATGAGTTCTCTGTGAAGAGGAGAAATAAATTGTTGGGCACGTCAACTCGGCGTCTTCCAAGTAAACCCTAAGTGTGTACAGCTGCAAGGGCCAGAGTTCAGCATCTATTTCAAAAACAGAGCACTCCTCTCACATTCTCTCCCTCTGTGCCTCCATGGGTAGGCTATGGTTAACATTGATTTAGCTTACATTATTTATTGAGATTACTGCTAAGCCATTTTCAAACCAAGATTTCTCAAAGTGGCTTGCAAAAACTATGCAGCAGTGAAGACGACAATCAAAGCAGCCGAAAGCGATGCAGAATGAACAGTGAGTAAAAACAGACAGCAGAAACAATGTGGAAATAAAGCAACACCTAAAATCAATTGAATGGCTGGGCAAATAAAGGCTTCTTAAAAATCATCAAGCTTGGCTCCAGGTGAGCTATCTGGGTGCTGCCTGAGCTCTTTGCCCATTCACAACCCATCGATCCTTTAACTGTGGGGATGCATGGAGAAGAAACATTTCCAATGTAGGGGCAGTAGTCAATTAAGTAGATCCACTATTGCAAGGACTTTTGAGCTCCCCTTCCCCTTGCAACATCCTTAAAATCTGTTTGGTGGATTCCTCCAGCCTTCCAGCACTGATTTGAGAGTATCCTGGGGCATGGATGCATGCATGGGCAGAGGAGCAGGAGAGAAAAGCCAAAGGTCTTTGCATTAGTGAGTCTACTTCACTGGGTATTGCCCTTGACCTCAAGGTCAAGGCAGATCATTGTGGGAGATGGTGCTTTTTTTAGGTTCGGTCTGTGCTTTTGGTACTACACCTCCATCAAATTTATGAAGTTCGTCTACTTTATACCTCTTTCATCAAATTTATTCATTCCAAGCATTAAAGACAGAGAATATCATTTATTTAAGCAGTGCCATTTTAACCAAAATATTTCAGATACCTGTTGGGTAGGAACACCTTGGCTGATCTGTCATTACACACACACGTTCTTGCACCAGCAGCTGATTTCTTATACTGGGTGCAAAATGCAACACATCTCAAAAATAACTGTGTAACGCAGTGACTACAAGTGATGGGCTCAGGCAAAGAATTAATAAAGACCTCATTTGTGTCAAATCTGAAGTATCTGACCAATATAGTGGACTCCAATTTGCCATTTTCCCCCCTAGGCAGATGACAGAAATTTAATTAAATCAATACATCTCTCCTCAAAGCTGGCTTATACTCCCCCTGTCTCACCTCGGCACTGCCTTCTTGACCATTATTGCACTCAGTATTTCATCTCAAATAAATGTCAAAATTTATAGACGATCCCCTATAATTAATGAGGTTATTATGCCAAAGAGAAAATTTTATCTATTTAACAGTAACTTTTTAAAAAGTTAAACATTTTATGGATACAATACTCAGTAAACATTGCCAACAGAACACCTATTAAAAGTAAATCGAGTAAATAAAACAAACCCACTGTTCCCATCCTTTCTTTGGTGTGTTTTTAAGGAAAGTGTGTTAAGAATGAATTTAATAGTTACTTTAGGGACATAAGAATGCCCCCAACTAGCATTACATTTTGGAATTTAGAAAGCATCCTAGAACTGCAATAAGAAGAAAATATAGATCTCCTACATTTGGAGAAGATCCCCACCATTTGTGCATCTATGTGAAAACTGTAAGCTAAGGCCGATAGAAAAGAAATTTTTAAAAGAGAGGAAGGAGCTCCAGGTGTTAGAAGAAAGATTCTTTTCAGGCCCAGCACATTTTTTTTTCCTTTGGGAGAACTATAAATATAAGAAATGTGCATATATGGCAAGTACTGTATAATAATTTCATACTGAGTAATTGGAGAATAGAATGAAAGAAATCTGTTTAGGCTGCATCTTGAGCCATATTAAATTTGTTTGTTCTTGTTACAGGAGTTGTTTTATTGTTAGACAATTGTTCTGTTGTTAACTTGGTTTGTCTAGATATTCTTTTGTTCCTGTCATGCATGTCTATATATTTTATAGGGTTGTTTTTTTGGGGGGGGGGATTTTATAGTATATAATTTGATACATTGGTCTTCTTTTACTGGGATTCTATTATACCTCACTACAATCTTCTGATCCACAAACTTTTGCTATCCCATTTCCTAAGTGCATAGTCATTTCTTGTATTTATAGTACACCAGACAAAAGGAAAAAGCGTTGGGCCTGAAAGAAGTCTTTTTTCCATATGCTTTCTTCTTTCCTGTCTGTGGTGCTTTCTTCGTTTTGAAATTGAGAAGAAAGATAGGCAGTCCTCTGGCATATGGAAGGAACATATCATCTTAAGAGTCGAGAATAAAAGAAAAGCTAAGCAATAAGATGAATGTCGTGATGGTTCAGAATCTCCCATCTCCACTAGGTCACCACTGCCTCACCTCTACAGTGTGTTGCTTGCCTCATCTACTGAAGCCCATGCAGACTACTGTATTTTATTAAATGATGCGACCACATATAATGGGAGCCATTTTGTTCACGTTTGTTTTCTTGTTTTATTTCAAGTTTCCAGTCCTTGTTTTAAAATCTCCCCAGTTCTGACTGCTCTTTCTCTCAAACTGATCCAGTCTTTCCAATGTCATCTTCTGTTCCCAAGTGCATTCCTTTGACCATAGGACTCCCTATTCCTAAACCAGCTTCCCCACTTGATTCTATCCAATATCTTCCCTCTCAGCCTTCAGGTCAACCTCTTTGACAAAGCCAGTGCTGACCCATGTTATCTACTGCCTACGTTTCCATTCCTATTTTCATTCTTTGGATGGATGGATCCTATTTATAGTATGCCTGCCCATAACGCTTTGCATTTGTTCCTTCATTAGACACTTTCATCTATTTTCTGCCTCAGTCTGCATATTTTTATGCATAAAAACTCGTATTGCTTATGTACACATTTTATGATACATCCTGCATTTTATATGCATTTTGCTTTTTTCAAATTTAAGAACTGTATCATAAAAATTCCTTGATACATGAAAACTAAAGGATAACTGCATTCCGATGTCAGTAATAATAAATCTCTATTGCGGTCCAAAGACCCATAGAACAATTTCAGAACCAAATACAGTTAAGACAGCCAACCACAAAAGATAGAGAAACCGAGGCAGTCATTCTGTTTTGTCTCGAGCTTGATGATCTTTGTTTCTTTTTACTTCCCAAAGAAACTTTGCCACGGCCAGTGTAATATCATTAGACCTGTCATCCAAAAGATATTTAATATGGGAGGCTTTGGATTTTCCTGGCAGATTTGCCAGTAGGGGTTTGATCAGTTGGTCCCTTACTTGCTTGTACTGCCCACAATGCAGTAAGATATGCTTCATGCAATCAACGTCCTGAGAACATAAACAAAGCCTATTGGAAATGCATTTAGTCTGGCTTTGGTAAATAAACACTGATAGGTCAGTATTACATGAGGTCAGTTTCCAGTTCCTTTGATTTGAAATGTGGTCCCAACAAAATATGGAGCACCTCAATTTTACCCCATGCCTGCATATGGGGAACACCCGTACATTATGAACTTCTATTCCCTTTCCTGATAAGCTTCCTCGGGCAGGAACACCTCCACTCCTATGGGTTATAGCCAATTAACTTTTACTCAGAGTAGAACTACTGGAATTAATAGCTGTGAGATAGCCATTTCTATTAATTTCAATGGGTCTGCTCTTAGCAGGACTAACTTTGGCCACAAGCTTTGTTCTGTACAGTGCCTACCTAGCAGGCAGCTGCTGCTAAATTTAATGTTAAACAGTAAAAGCAGTAGTGAAGTAAGTGTTACTGCATACTGTTCAGAGAAGAATCAGACATTTTTATTTAAAATATGCCAATAGATCAACAATCTCATTGTGATAACAGAATTAAGGAAACACCTAAACTACATTATGCTTTTAACTTTAAACCGGAATGTTCTGTTTACCTCCAGAGTGCAGTCAGATAAATTACAGCTATTAAAGAGCTGATCTCATCAACACATGGCAGCCTTATCTTCCCATGTACTGAGAGGAAAATAGAATTGTCCTATTGCTTAGAACCCATCTTATTTTCTCACGCCTCACAAAACTCAGAGAAATAAAAGACATTATCACTATCATCAGCTGTTTTTGAGCTCTCACAAAGATCGAGCCAGCATTCCTCCTGCCAGAGTCCTTGAAGAATAAACCAGTGAAAGCCATTCTGCTTAACTCCTTGGTGTTTTTCCTCGTTTCAATTTACGAATATGGGAAATAGTGATTCCTTCTACCTTTACTGCTTCTCTGATCAAAATCAGCCCCATTAGAACCATCTCTTCTGCATACTGTACTAATTGGCATTACATTTTGACAGTCAGGAGTGGTCAATTCAAACGTTTTCGTATTTTCTTAAGAAGATAAATTGATACTTTATTACAGTCTCTTCTGACAGTATGTATTCCTGAAGCTGTGCAGGAATCTCATTCAAGGTACAAATTATTCCAATTTATAACAGAACAATGAGAAGAGAAGACTACTGCTGCACCATTGTCAATAAAAGAGAAGAATGTAAGAGCCCTGCTGGATGAGACCAAAGGCCTATCTAATCCAATATCCTGTTCTCACAGTGGCCAACCAGATGTCTATGGGGAGCCTGCAAGCAGGACTGGAGCACAGGAGTGTTCTCCCCATCTGTGATTCCACTGCCTTTGACAGTGAAGGTAGGATATAGCTGTGGTGGCAAGTAGCTCTTGATAGCCTTATCCTCCATGAATTAGTCTCATCTCCCTTTAAAGCCATCAAACTTTGTGATGATTACCAGATCTAGCAGTAGCAAATTCCACAGTTTAACTACCAGTATGTGCTCTGTGAAGAAGTAATTCCTGAATCTTCCAATATACAGCTTCAATGGATTACCTCAATTTCTAGTATTATGATGGTACTTCTCTCTAACAACTTTAGCATAATCTTATACAGCTCTATCATGTTCCTTCTTACTCACCTTTTTTCTAAACTAAAAAGCCCCACATACTGAAGACTTTTTCCATTGGGCAGTTGTTATAGGCCTCTGATAATTGGAGGTATAGGAATGTGAACAGTACCCAGTATTCCAAGTACTTGTCATGCCATACATTTGTATAATGGCATTATGACACTGGCAGTTTTACTGTCAATCCTCATCCTAATTATCCCTAACATGACTTTGCCTTTTTTTCTCTCTTTTTTACAACAACCTGAGTTGATGTTTTCATTGAGCTATCCACCACAACTTCAAGATTTCTTTCTGTCTGCCACCACCAGTTCAGACACCAATACTCTAGTGGATATGTGAAATAAAGGTGGGTTGGGTTTTTTTTGGCATTTATCATGTCTATTCCTCTTGGTTGGAGTTCCTCACAATTCCTTTTACTGTTGAACAGTTTGACATCTTCAGTAAATTGAGCCACCATATTGCTCATCAAGTAAACAACTCATTTACAAACAAGTTAAAAAGCAAAACTCCTAATATTGAACCTCGAGGAATCCTACTTATTACATCTCCATTGTGAGAACCGCCCATTCCTACTTTCTGCTTCCTGTCCCTGTTAGTATACCTTGGGCCACTCACCATCTCTTTGCCTAACCTATCTCACACAAGGTTGTTGTGGGGATAAAATAGGGAGGAAGAGAACCATGTAGAACACCTTGAGCTCCTTGGCAGATAAAGGTGGTCTCTAAATGTAATAAATAAACAAAATAAAACAGTATACCAACTGCATAATTCTATGCTAAGTGGCCTTCACAGAGCTGAGATCACCTACCACCATACATAAAACTTAAAACACTTACCACACGCTCAGAATCCATGTGTGAATGATTCTGATATATCTGATAGTTATATTATCGAATGACAGGAATGATAAAACAATTTAATCTTGTTATTACACCAGTGCGCGAATATAAAGTCGAAGCAAAAATGCCTGAGATGTCTTACTAAACACACAGAGCAGAAGGAATGTGCAGACTTCTGACTTCTGGTCATCTTCTAAAGTCCAGGATGGGGAAACTGTGCGCTACTTGATGTTATTGGATTACAACTCCCATCATCCCTCACCCCTGGCCATACTGTCTGGGGCTGATGGGAGCTGGAGTCAAGCAACATCCAAAGTCCCACATGTTCCACATTCCTGTTTTAAGTGACAAGTTCTCATTTCGAATGAGCCATAAAATATTCAATGGAGCAGATTGTTGATGCTCTGCCACTGGGAGAGTGGCAGAGCATCTAGGAAAGCACCAAGTTGCCAGACACAAAACATAACTAACGTATAGGTCAAAATGTTATTTCAGGTCCTTTCTTTGACAGCAACAATTAAGAAAATGTTTGGTCTAGTGCTTCTTTATACATGAAAACAGCCTAACCAGCATTGGGCCTATAGAATCCATCATGCTTGCCTTTGAATCAAGTTGTTACACAAGGCATTTTAATGATTTCTACAAAAAGCAAGGCATCTAAAATTCAGGAAATGGGAAGGTCCTGGGGCATATAAGAACAAACAAACACTGAATTAAACTGGCTGGTGTTTACATACATCATTCAAAATCTTTAAGACTTCGGGGCAGACGATTGGAGAGGTAATTTAGTTAGTGTCTTAACAGACAAGATAGTTTAAGGGAAAAAATACATGAATAGGCTTTTATTTAGCAACTCTATAAAATGTCATTTCTCTTTCAACAGATCTTGGACAAAATTTACTGGAAATGGCACAACAGAGTTCTCTGTGCAGAGAACATAAAGATTATGAAGATGAAAATAAAAATAGGCAAATGATCTTTAGTACATTTTTAATTACAAGAAATATAAGTTATTATGGGCACAGATTAGCAACATGTAGGCACAGCAACCTGCATATGGCTTGACCATTTTATTTATTTCATTTATTTACTTAATTTCTACCCCATCTTTCTGAGGAGATATCACCCCTCCCATATCCAAGAATCTGCTGATGAGTCTGGTGATTTTCCAGAGAGGAGGGGCGGTGTTCTGCTCTCTACTTATTCTGCTCCAGCCTAACATCAGTCAGTCAGTCAGTGTGTCGGAGAGAGAGAGACTGAGTGTTAGAGATCGTGTGTATAGATAAGGTTGCTGCTAAGAGCAGCTGCAGGCACTCAGTGCGGTTCAGCATTCTTTTATGCTTAGACCTCATTTAGCTCTGTATATAGTTGTGTATTATAGCTATAGATAGAATAAAGAAGATATTCTACAGAGCTGCTCTCCGAGTCATTTGTGCTCTGCTAGACTCTGCTGTACTCTGCTGTGCAACGACTGTCTTCTTGTTGGAGTGAATCCAGTGCTCACAACTCTAAGCTGTGAGTCCACAGCACTTTGACCTGTTCCTGTGCAGAAGGTGGTCTCTGGAAGTGCTACCCAGCTCGCCTAGCCCAGTCGGGGCTGAAGTGGATGAGTCCAGTTGGTGACACTGGCTCAAGGGCGATGCTGACACTTTCCTCTAGCAAGGAGACAAGTCTCTATTCCATTTATAAGAGGGTTGCTTCTTCAGCAATGAATAATGCTACAGCAGTTATAACAACGATCTAGATTAGGGCAAGCTGACTACCAGGTTGTATTCAAATTCAGTTTCTACTTATAAATCAAACCACTCAGTGTTATTTTTGGCCTTGGTAAGGCTCTTCATTGTTAGTTCATATGAGTATAATTGCAAAATATAAACTTATAGAAACTTTATATCCAATTTTTTAAAAGGAAAGAGTCTATACTGACTTTTAGCCTGAACTTTTAGTCTACAATGTGAGTGACACCATAAATTTGTAGTGGGATGAATATATAAATATTTCTTTGCTAAAAGCATGAATTGAACAACAACAAAACCCTGAGGGTTCACATATAATTAAGATATAATTTCCCCTAATGAATAAAATCTCTCCTGTGTTATTGCATGTTGCAGAAATCTGCACTATATTTAAAGGGCCATTAAAATCCTACCTGAAGGCAACGTTAATCTGTATATTTGACAGATAATAGCTGCATTTTTGCAGTAAGTAGAGAAGTGAATATTATTTCTTTTTGATATAATGACCATTCTGTTTAATCTTAATAGAGAAAAGATGAATGTATTTTACAAGAAAATATCCTGTGGGGAAATGGTACTACATCAATTACTGAGAGCAAGGAAAGTATTTAAAAAGATCAGTAATCTACTCTATGTGACAAGCTCAATAAGCATCCAATAGCCAAAGGGAAAGTTTAAAAAGAGCTCTTTTTTTCCTTTAAAAAAGGTCACTGCATTAGAAACTTGTCATTATACATATTCTCACTTCATCTTTAAAGTGATGTACCAATCACATCATTAACTTTTCAAAGGGACACGTTTAAAGCTGATGCACAGCTAAAGAACATAATAGGGTTTTCGTGAGGTTTTGTTCAGTGATATCAATTTTTCTCAGCTACCTTTTCATACATAATTGCTACAGTATTGAGATTGAAAATTATTGTTTTCAAAAGCAAAACAGATAGAAATGCTATAAGAGCGATACCATTGTTAGTTTCCGAGGGATGGACGTGTCATGAGATTAAACAGTTCATGTAAAAAATAGGCCAGCAAACAGGAGCTGGACAGCTCCTGCCTGCTTGCCTCTTAGGTTCTGAGCACAGAAACATATTTGATCCGCTATGAGTTTTTGTTTCCTCTTAAATCTAGTTTCATATAAACCTGTTCATATAAATCTAAATCTGTTCTGGCCTTTCTCCCAAACTTTCAGAGGAGATCTGGAGATAGTGAGGGGGGAAACACAGGGCGAAGAGAGGGGAAAAGAGTCATTCTATGTGAACAATTATTTACCTGACCTTATCCAGATCTCTCAGGAGTATAGTTTCACTCACAGAATGGTCCTGCTCACTAAAGTGGTGGTGGTGGGCCATTTCACTCAAGTTCCTCTTCCCCCAGAAGTCTGATTCCCAAACTCCTAAATATCTGCTCCAGAGAGGAGGAGAGGGATGCACAAGTGGACAGCCTTGCACTGATGGGACTTGTTAGACCAGGGTATCCCTAACTTGGGTTTCCAGCTGTTGTTGGACTACAGCTCCCATCATCCCTAGCTAGGAGGATGATCAAGGATGATGGCAACTGTCCAACAACATCTGGAGACCCAAGTTTGGGAAACCCTGTGTTAGACCCGGACTCTCTCCACTCAGGCTGGGCTATGTACATGGTCTTCCTGAGATCCAGCACCCTTGGTTATTCTTTAGTTCTGGTGTCAGTTTGTTCTTCAGTCCTGCCTCTTGTTTTTCTCCTTCAGTTCTAACTGAATTTAACTAATCCTAACAGCAGGCTTGGTGGCACAGGTGGCGCTGTGGGTTAAACCACAGAGCCTAGGACTTGCTGATCAGAAGGTCGGCGGTTTGAATCCCCGCGACGGGGTGAGCTCCCATTGCTCGGTCCCTGCTCCTGCCAACCTAGCAGTTTGAAAGCACGTCAAGTAGATTTGCACGTCAAGCAAAGTGCAAGTAGATAAATAGGTACCGCTCTGGCGGGAAGGTAAACGGCGTTTCTGTGCGCTGCTCTGGTTCGCAAGAAGTGGCTTAGTCATGCTGGCCACAAGACCTGGAAGCTGTATGCCAGCTCCCTCGGCCAATAAAGCGAGATGAGCACCCCAACCCCAGAGTTGGTCATGACTGGACCTAATGGTAGGGGTCCCTTTACCTTTAACTGCAGGATTGTTCCACAGCTTCTGGTTCCTGGCTTACCTAAGACTGGTGCTCAATGCTTTTCTTCCAGAAAAAAGGGGGCCAGTACTGAATACCCTTGAGTATGCCCAGGAAAAAAAGCACTGCTGGTGCCCACACCCTGCCCACCACAGATTCTGATGCTGTGGTGATAAGGCAGCAACATCAGTTCCAACCTTGCCTCAATAAAACAACCAAATCATGTAGACTTTTATATGAGCCAGAGAGTTAAATGAATAACTTATGTAAGAAGAGGTTCTTCATTCAATTCGGTGTTTGAAAATGTTTTGTTCACACACACACTCATTTCACACGTGCTCTGTGTATGCATCAGAGCACTTCCATACATAGGAGAGGCCATATTATGCCGTAAGCCACCCAGGGTAGCTGGGGAAACCCAGCAAGATGGGAGGGATATAATTTAAAACAGTATTACAGTGGTACCTCGGTTCTAGTACGTCTCCGTTGACAAATGTTTTGGAACCCGAACATCGAAAACCCAGAAGTAAATGCTTCTGTTTTTGAACGCACCTCGGAAGTTGAACGGCTTCTGCTGCATGTTTTTCAGTTTTCTGTGTGTTTTTTCAGTTTTCTGCAAAATGAATTTGCAGACAGCCCTTTGCGCCTTGATTTTTGAACATTTTGAAACTCGAAGGGCCACCGGAATGGATTACATTCAAGAACCGAGGTACAACTGTATTTGTTGTTGTTGTTATAAAAAAGGTAAAGGTACCCCTGCCCATATGGGCCAGCCTTGACAGACAGACTCTAGGGTTGTGCGCTCATCTCACTCTATAGGCCGGGAGCCAGCGCTGTCCGCAGACACCTCCGGGTCATGTGGCCAGCGTGACAAGCTGCATCTGGCGAGCACAGCACACGGAACGCCGTTTACCTTCCCGTTGGTAAGCGGTCCCTATTTATCTACTTTCACCCGGGGTGCTTTCGAACTGCTAGGTTGGCAGGCGCTGGGACCGAACGACGGGAGCGCACCCCGCCGCGGGGATTCGAACCGCCGACCATGCGATCGGCAAGTCCTAGGCGCTGAGGTTTTATGTTGTTGTTATATTTATACTTAATAATTTTGCTTTGTGAACTTCTTGCAAACAGTACTGCAGACCAGCGCATTCTCATTTTCTCCTTACCTGACGGTCTTAGGTGCCTTTCACAAGTAGTTCTGTTCCCATTGCATTTCCTTCCATTGTGCTCAGTCTTAATCATCTTTTCAAATCTGATCCGAAGTATTTGTACAAGAGTGTTAATACCGGCTGCAACTGTATAAGTATTTCATTGTGACTGGCATGCCTAAAGACCCAGTTAGCAAACATGACTCAGATATTATAATGCTATTATACGATAGTAGATGGGAAATGCTAATATGATTTTGATGTATTGTGCTATGTAATTGCCTAGGTTAAATTTCTGGATTGAAGGATACTAATGACATATTGTTGGAGATTATTCATACAATTTTATTGCTTCCTCAGGAAAAGTTTCATGTAAGACCTTTGTTCTCTCATGAATAAACTATTCTTGTTTTAAGCACTCTATGATTCTTTTGTACGAAGAGCAGCCAGACAGGCAGTCGGCAAAAAGCCTGCCAGTAATTTCTCTCTCCTATGAATAGCTGGCTGCTGTTGCTATTTTTTCTTTTTTCAAAAAACAACAACCCTCAAATAAAATGTTTCTACCTTGAAAACAATAAAGAACATTTTTTTCCCTGAAGGCCATCCATATATTAAGTTGCTTTGGGGAGACTGAATATTGGGTGTGTGATCAGAGTACTATGTTTTATTGATTTATTTCTATTTAAAAGACTTGCAGCCCACCTTTCAATAGGGCTGGGTGCAAGGTAAGATGAACTAGTTTTAAAAGTATGATGAAAACAAACATTCCCCACTCCCACCCACCCTCCAAAACACAGGCAAACAAGGACAACTAGAAAGAGCTGAATAAAAGGAATGGCTAAAAGAGTCAATTAAACATAAGCATTCCTTGCTGCCTGCTATAAGGAAGGAAATAGAACAGGGAAATGCTTCTGCATTTATGGAGCACTGTCTTCTACAAGAATTGGGTAGGAAAAGTCTACTTATGCATGACTTAAAACTGTGTCTTATGTTCCTGCGTGTATCACTTTAACTCATATCTTAAGTCTGCGCATATGCGGCTATGGTTTTAAGTTGTATCCTAAATCGTTGTGTGTGTGTGCAGCTTTAAGTCTCCCCCCCCCCCGAAGGATAAAGGCCAAGGCTCTCTGGTGACATTCATTTAAAATTGTATTGGTTTGCCTAATTTGTGATTGCGGGGTAGGGGTATTTAGAGCATTTGTTTACCCTGCTTTTCAGATGAAAAGGCTCTCAAGAATGGCTTAAGAATCGTCTTACTGAATGAAAGACAAACAGAATGATGACACTTTGTCTTGTTTCTTTCTCATTTTTCCTCCTCCTCCTCCTTTTTCTCCCTGTGCAGAATGATCATTTGAAACTCAGAACAGCGCGAGAATGATAAATGGAATAATAAGCATATTTGAGATAGAGAGGTGTACTTATCATTTATCTATGCCAGGGAATGCTTGAAGCATGGACCTAATACTGAACAAAGGCTTTCTTCACTCCCCTTCTCCTTTTCATTCCCTGTGGAATGTTGGATTGATATATGGGTCACTATATCCAAGAAGAGGAGAATTGTGAAAGAGGGTGGTGCTTAAAATGAATCTGAAAGCTTTCATAAAAATCATAATTATGTTTGTTTTTGTATATATACCCTGCTATTCAACAGGATCCCAAGGTCACTTGGGAAAAAAAGTTAAAACCATAATAAAACTGATTAAATCAAGAATATTGAAACAAGAACATTGAACCACCGCAATATAAAAGCAATGAGCAGATTTATTTATTATTTACAAAAAAATATTATGCAACATGAAAGCCAATGTAACGAGCAGTAAAAAGTGATACAATGACATTAAAGGAGGGCAAGTTTCCCTGGAAACAATGTTCCATGGTCAAGGTGCCACCACTGAGGAGGCACTTTATCTTGTAGTCACCACCCGCCACACTTCAGAGGGTGGGAGTAGCTGAAGAAAAGGCTATGTTGAACATGTGGAGGCATGTCCAGTCCAGTATCCAGTCCTAATCATCAACTTAAACAGCACTTGGCAGCGTACCCAGAAACAAAGTAGGGACTCAGGCAACTTTGAACTGAGCCTGGAAATAAACGCAGTGGTGACCAGAGGGACCTTGTGATCCTAAGGCCCAGTTACGGCAATAGAATGCCCAGGGGAGTCAAAGGTGCCCCTTTGAGTGACATTTCAAGGTCTCTCGGAAAGGTTGTCTTTCAAGGAACTTTGACGTGAAAGGAAGGTATTGCTGTTTCCATAAATGGAGAATGTGCAAGGTTTTTTTTAACCCAGGTACATTGTTGTGGTGGTTATATACCCACCCATCTAAGTGGGTGTTATACCCCCAGCCACTCTGGGCAGCTCCCAACAGAATATTAAAAACACAACAAAACATCAATTCTTAAAAACTTCCCTAAACAGGGCTGCCTTCAGATAATAATAATAATAATAATAATAATAATAATAATAATAATAATAATTTTTATTTATACCCAGCCCATCTGACTGGGTTTCCCCAGCCACTCTGGGAGGCTTTCAACAGAATATTTAAAACATGATAAAAGATCAAACATTAAAAACTTCCCTAAACAGGACTGCCTTCAGATGCCTTCTAAAAGTCAGATAGTTGCTTATTTCCTTGACATCTGATGGGGGGGGGCGTTCCACAGGGCGGGCGCCACTACTGAGAAGGCCCTCTGCCTGGTTCCCTGTAACTTCGCTTCTCGCAGTGAGGGAACCGCCAGAAGGCCCTCGGTGCTGGACCTCAGTGTCCGGGCTGAATGATGGGGGTGGAGACACTCCTTCAGTATACTGGACCGAGGCCATATAGGGCTTTAAAGGTCAGCACCAACACTTTGAATGGTGCTCGGAAACGTAAAGGTAAAGGGACCCCTGACCATTAGGTTCAGTCACGGGCGACTGGGGTTGTGGCGCTCATCTCGCTTTACTAGCTGAGGGAGCTGGCGTACAGCTTCCAGGTCATGTGGCCAGCATGACTAAGCCGCTTCTGGCGAACCAGAGCAGCGCACAGAAACGCCGTTTACCTTCCCGTACTGGGCAATAAAACATCACTGGGCAAGCCTCCTTATGTGGCCTTAAGCCCATCAGCAATAAATCAACATTACCAGTAATATTCAGCAGAAGTTGTAAGAGCACAAGACCAGCAATAAAACCTACTGGGGCTGGGCAAATAATTAAGTGTTCACCTGGGTCTGAAAATGCATCAAGCCTCTCTAGGGAGGGCATTCTTTTAGAGAGGATGACCCATTTTGCTCAAATATATTCACTCAGATCATAGAACCATAGAATTGTAGAGTTGGAAGGGACCACAAAGTTCATCTAGTCTCTCCCTCTGCAACGAAGGAATCTTTTTGCCCAATGTGGGGCTTTAACCCACAGTGCTGAGTTTAAGAGTCTCATGCTGTACTGACTAAGCTATTAGTGATAAATAATGATCTAGTAGTAGTAGCAGCAGCAGCAGCAGCAGCAGAAACAACAAACTTCAGTCTAACAATAATATAATCTTTGCATGTTGCTTTTCCTGCAGGGAAAGTGTGCTCATTACCATCAATACGCTATATCAGGTGATTGGCTGGATTTGAAAACTAGTTGTTTAGGGACTTATCAGCTTTGCATATTCCAGGGCTAATTAATACTCACAACTAACAAGTCTGTTCAAATAAGTAAGATGGTATTGCTCTCTACCTGTTTACGTTAGTAGTGAATGAATTTGCAGCAAAAGTAAAATAAACAAAAATCGTCTTTGAAAAGGCTAGTCATTAGTTCTGCACTGACTTTCATGTCAGTTTTATTTTCAGTGCAAAAAAAAAGGCCTCCGGGAAAGGGAAAATGTTTGCAAAAACCAACCAGACCCTTACTTCCCTTACATTTATTGATGTGAGGCTCTCAAATATAAAAATAGAGATGCGGTAATCTGTCTCTTTCTGTCCTTGTCACTCTTGCATGTTTTTATTCATGATTCCATTCCATTCCATTTCTGCATTAATCAGCATGGGGTTTTTTTTAATCCTCTCAAAAGACTATTTAAATGTGTTATTTTCTATAAAAATCCAAATGTTACAATGTTATTTTCTCTCAAAATACATATTTAAACACGTATTTTGATACATTAACTAACAAAGCTGACTTCTCAATATTTGGAGAAGTGAAAAATAGGTGGCCATGTTTTGATGATCATATCAGCCTTAGAGGCAACATCAGGCCAATTTGAAAAGAAATCTGTGGAAAAAGAATTCCTATATAATAAAAACCATTGGAAGATTATCCATTATCATTCACTCTGCAGTTTTGTACTCAGAGGGGTTAGTAAATGATAGGCTTCCTGAACACACTTCCAGCATAACATATCAGAATAAAGACTGCTTGTTGGTCATTGCACCTGGCTTTAAGAAATGCTAGTCATGAAATTCTCAAAAATATGCAGAGTGTATTTTTGAGGCTTAAGGTTTCCCTTTCTTTGATTGGTTTGTGACGCGGAAATGTAAAAACCAGAGTGGGGCTGAAAGGCCGTCACTTCACAATCCTCTTCTCTTGCTGCAAAAGTGGGGAAGGACTTTCTGTCAGTTTCAAGGGTATAACCACAAAAGAAAAGATTCAGGATAGCAGAGACATCATTCTGCCTTTTAATCCCTCCCCTCCTTAGAGCTTTCGTTTTTGCTGCTTTATTGGAGCTCTTATTGTGCTCCAGGGCCACCCCTTTCTCCCACCATATTGTCTCTGTGGAAGAACATGATTTTTGTGCTTTTATATTGTAAACCACCCTGCGATCTTCAGATGAAGAGCAGTATAGAAATTTAATAAATACTACTAATAATAATGTGATATGATGTGCTAGTGCCCTTCCAATGAGGCATTGCTAGGTGAGTGCTTATATGGGTGGAGGCAAACTAGCACAACATGTTCACCTCTTGTAGTGTTCAGTACAGGCTGGTAAGGAGGCTTAATAACTCAATTGACAGGCACCCTAAGGCATTACAGGTTTAAAGGCAGTTGTGTCATCTTCCTATGGCTTGGGAGGGAGTGCCTTTGGGGTTACCATTTAAACTTTTTATGCACACCTTGATTAACAAGTGACAGGAGCCTGGGTGCACATGTTTGGTTCACATACCCAAGGTTCATTTCGCAGGGAAGGAGAATTTTCTCCCAATCCCTGTCTGGGGAGCCATGGAATGGGGCTATTTATATGTCCAGGAAAGTGGACAATGTTTCCCTCATATGTGTCAATTCAAACCCACCTGCCCATACTTACAAAATTTGGTTCTTGTCTGGTTAGTCTATTGCCCTATTTGAAAAAATATGACTTTTCCGCCATTACTCTGTCTCTCAAGCTTTTTCCATCATGTGTTGGCAATGTTCATTTGTATTTTCTTCTCTTCTGCATTATACAGTTATCACACCTTTGTATAAATGGCACAGGTGATGCTCAGAGGTAAATTTATGTCTTATGAGGGCAGCCGCTACAGTCTATAGAACCTGGGCAACAAAAATGGCCCAAATTCTCAAATCTAACCTAAAAGGGAGGCACAGAAGTTTTTCAGTCTATTCCATTTCTTGCAACATTGCATGTTTCAGAAGCTATTAGTCTCCCGTCAGTTATGGTATATGGAATTCTGAAAGCAAAACCCTTATTGTAATAACCTTCACTGTCAGTGCAATCCAGAAATTGCTTAATCCCATAGATTTGCACTCAATTTAAGTAGTTTGTGAGTTGCAGCCTCAGTGATCCTAGAAGCTGAAACTAGAAGTTCTGGAATAAAACCATCCAGGTGTGAACAAGATAGCCTACAGATAAAACAGCCTTTAATACATTTCAAAGGAAATCCAATAAGATTACATTCAGAAGTTAATGAAAATGCTTCATCCATTTACATTACAATATCCAGTATTCATTTCTATATCTGTTTTAATCCTTCAGGCAAATAACTTCTCCCAAACTCATTCACACCTTATTTTATTTCAGTGGCGGAGTGGTGAATTGTATAAAAAAGCATGAAACCTGCAAGCGCAATACTCTTTTCAGAAATGATCTTTATTCAACAAGAGTAAAAAAAAAACAAAAAAACCCACAAAAACATTTCAAATGAAATAATCCTGATTGCGTTCCACCAATGTCACATTATAGCCTTTTCCATTAAAGACTGGAAAAGCACTCCTGGAAAATTAAATTAAAAATGAAATTAAACAATGATGAATACTCTCCCCAAACAGTATTAGAATATGTGCCAATGGATTCATTACACACAATATACAAAGCCTAGATTGAAGGGGATTTAGAAGACGTTGCATAAGGATGTTGGAAGGCTTAGGCAGAATATTACGCATTTGACAGTCTCCTGATATTCCTTCAAATTACAAAACAGGTATATTCAAGGAGAAATTCTTTGACTGAGCTGCGCACACTGTATTCCAGGAGTCCTGCAATTTAGCAGAACTTCCCCCTTTGTCCCAGGGACAAAAGGATGAGACTCCTAAACAATTTGTACCCTGAATCCTCATTCAGGTTGCCTGAAACTCTGAAACTTTCCATCACCCTTATTGATGGAAATCCCATCCATGCTGCAGGCCTGCCCCATTCTTGCTCCTCCATGTTTGAGCAGGGGCAGGTTTGCTCATCTTCCTCAAAGGAGTAAAGTAATGCAAGATATGAGCACACTGCAGCATTGACATGGGGTAATGTGAAGCCAGCCTAGGGTTTCATTGCTAGTGTGGCACCTCGCCCCCTCAGCCTTTCATAGCTGCATGGGTCTCACCAGTCACTGTGGATGGGAACTGTATGGGAAATCTATTAGGAAGATATTTGTATTTCAAGGAATTAGTGACCTAACATGGTTATCCTTCCCGCCCCCTGTTCCTTCCTTTTGCCTATCTCTTGTCAAGCTCTTTGGTGGCTGAGAACAGAATCTGTTGGAAGGAGGCAACAGTGAAGAATACCTTCTTTGATGCTGGACATTGTTTGGAGAAAGTGAGAGACTGGGAGAGGGTAGCGAATGAATAATTTGCACTAGCCAGTAATGTATGACTGCACGTAGCTAGTCAGGCAAACCACACAGGTTAGCTATCTATAAATCGGATGTTTGTGGGCAAAGTGTTAGAGAGAAGCTCATGCACGGACCGATGTCCACGGGGCCTTGCAAACCTAGGCTATCGGGGGGGGGGTGTCACTTCGCCACTTCTTGAGGGCTTCCAAGTGGCAGATTGAGGTGCCACTTCGCATGGTATGTATATATTGCTTGCTGTTTAGAATAAAATATTTAATCTTCTCACTCACTTGTGTTTTGTATTACTTCTGAATCTCATTTTAAAAGAACCACCTTGCATTTGGCAAGACAGGAGCCAAGAAGGAATTTTGGGCCTGTTCTTCTATTGGTCTGGAGAACAAGTTTTTTACTTATTCCATACTGTGCAATAGTTGGGAGTGGGAGGAACCTTGATTTGGTTCTGTCACCCCCAAAACAGAATATGTTGGGGAAGGGCTGTTAGAATTCCTGCTCCGTGATTGCAGTCATGGGATTGTTGCCTTTCACATGACGGTATATGTTTTGACTCCACAGAGTGGGAAGTGATGGAGACAGGATGTTTGCGCTACTGTGTTCCGTGAAGTGGGACTGTTGTCTTTTGTCTTTTTCTCTTTGCTGTCGGATGCTAGAGAGAGAGGGAGCCATGTTGCAGTGCTCTGTGTGTGTTTACATGTAAATAAAGTAGATTAGTCAAAATGCTGAGTTGCTGAGGTCTGTTACGCAGGCTGTGATGACTTTGTGGATCCCTAAGTGTGCCAATGTCTGTTGGCATCAGTCACTGTGATGTTCGGGCTGAAAAAAACTTTTGAAGCTCCCTAACAATCGACCAGGAGGGAGAGAACATGCCAGTCTCTGCCAGGGTCCTACTCAAGTGTAGGACGAGCTCCTGATAGGGGCTTGTTCCATTAGGTAAGCAGAATTGTTTGTGCTTACAGAATGATTGTCATAGTGTTACAGTGAATTCCTCCCTGTGTCTACTCTACTGTGTATGTGTGTGGGTATTAATACGCTGTTAAATACCCACAGCTTCTATTCCTATTGATTTCTGCCTGGAATGAACATGAACAGGGCATAGAGTATAAAGCAATACAATATAAAATGAGTACTGATCATTCTTCTTCTTCTTCACTTGCAGTTCTGACCAGATTCTAAATATCTAAGTGAAATTTGCTAATGTATGTATTGACCCTTGCAAATTACAGCAGTGATGCTGAAAACTACAGATTCTCTCTAAATCCACCAATTTACTTCTGTGACAAAATGTCATCCCAAAGGATACAGCTGAAAGAGCTATCATCACTCGTGGAATCCATGCTTCAATCATAGCTGCTCAAAACGGCACACATACATTTTAAAAGTTCAATTCTGAAGTATTATCAGATGGGAAAAACACTAGTATTTTAGCAATTACTGTGGCCAGATCTCTCCCACTGTGGGAGTCTATTGAAAAATGGCAGCTATGTGATGAAACCCAACAGCAGGAAATGATGAAGCAAGGTAATAATAAAAAGAGAAATATTTCCATTAGTAAAGGAGTGTCTAGTACTCTATTCATGTTGTCTTGATAAAAATTGATTATTGTGTTCATGGCTCACGGTACTGTTACGGCGTGCTGCTGTCCAAATAAGCTTGTTTGCAAAATAAAGACAAATGACTATGTTGTAATTAACATGTCTCTAGTGTATTTGTATTAAGAAGACTGTCATTTTGAATGGGATCTTCAAAACAGGAGAGTTGTTATCTTTTGTAGAACTTTGCCAAACTTTCTCTGCAAGCAAGGCACCTGCTTCCTGGTTGCACCATTAGAGATCAGAAGAGGTGGGGCAACCCATGAAAGGGACATTTGAGTTGTGGAGTCCCTTTATGGAATGCTCCCCCAGGAAGGCTCATTTTGCACAGTGCAACCCTGTGCATGTCCAATTAATTTAATGGGACTTGCTCCTAGATAAGGGACTGCAGTTCTATGCATACTTGTCTGTGAGTAAACCCCATAGATCTCAATGGAATATGCTTCTAAGTAGACCTGCTTGGATTGTACTGCTAGTGGTTGTTTAGACATTTTATTTTTTATTCATCCAAGCCTTTTAGAATGCCTCACAAATTGATACTGTTATTTAGCTATTAGGTCTTTATTTTGTTGGCTGGGCCTTATAAATAAAGATTTGGTAGATTTCATTTTTTATATTGCTTGTCATTAGTATTCTTAATACACAAGTCAACTTGGAAGATTTTGTGAAGTGAAAAGCAGGATAGAAATGTTTTACATACATAGATTAATAATAAAAAACTATTTTGCATCTGAACACAATAACTATCTGGGAATTGATATAAAGTACAAACCATATTCATTTCATGCAAATAGCCTCAGGTACATGGCCAGTTGAGATGACTTTTTATGGCTAACCCAACACAATTCATGATTGCCACTCACCTTTAAATATATGAGAGAGACTGACACATTCAAGCATTTGATGCCCTGCAGCCATCTATAGCGGGGCAGTATCTTGATCCTATAATTTCAGGCTGCTGCAATGAACAAATGATCAAAAGGGAACACTGCCATCCTTCATTAGGCACTTAAATGTGGCAATAGCACCATGACACTTTAGGCTTGGCAGAAAATTTGCTGGTGCAAAATCCTAAAGCCTTATTTCCTAGCCCTTACCCCCTTTTGTGGAAACTTGCAAGTATATTTTTATTTATTAAATTTATATACCATCCTTCACCCAAGGACCATGTATCCAAGATATGGTGAGTGGCAATCATGAATTGTGTTGGGTTAGCCATAAAAAGTCATCTCAACTGGCCATGTACCTGAGGCTATTTGCATGAAATGATTACGGTTTGTACTTTATATCAATTATAGGATCAAGATACTGCCCCACTATAGATTGCTGCAGGGCATCAAATGCTTGAATGTGTCATTCTCTCTCATATATATGTGTCGTTTTCTCTCAAATATATAAAGGTAAAGGTACCCCTGACCGTTAGGTCCAGCCGCGGACAACTCTGGGACTGTGCGCTCATCTCGCTCTATAGGCTGAGGGAGATGGAGTTTGCCCGCAGACAGCTTCTGGGTCATATGGCCAGCATGACTAAGCTGCTTCTGGCGAACCAGAGCAGCACATGGAAACGCCGTTTACCTTCTCAGCAGAGTGGTACCTATTTATCTACTTTGACGTGCTTTCGAACTGCTAGGTTGGCAGGAGCTGGGAATGAACAATGGGAGCTCACCCCACCACGGGGATTCGAACCACCAACCTTCTGATCGGCAAGCCCTAGGCTCTGTGGTTTAGACCACAGTGCCGCTCACATCCCTGTGTGTGTGTGTGTGTGTGTGTGTGTGTGTGTATCTCCATCTCTGAATGCAAACAAGGAGCAGGCAAGCTGAGCATAGCTGTCAACTTTTCCCTTTTCTTGCGAGGAATCCTATTCGGAATAAGGGAATTTCCCTTAAAAAAGGGAAACATTGACAGCTATGAACATTGTATCCAATATTCCTTATCTCCTTAGTGCAGGGTGCTTTGCATATGGAGGGAAGAACAAACATTTAGTCCCTCATCTGCAATTGCTAATCATACAGTCAGATGCTAATCTGTTTTAATTTCAAGATGTACAGTCTTTTTTTCATTTAGACCCAAACTTTTGAATTTTTAAAAATGAAATCGAAGTAAGATTTACTTCTCTTCCCAAATCTATCCAAAATGCCTAGTTCACTGCTAGTGGCTCTGTTAGTTAATGATTTATTTATTCAACAAAACGTATATACCACTTGATTGCAGGAGGGGGAAAAACCTATACAAGCTTTACAATGATATAAAACATTAACGTTTTCAGTAAGAACAGTTAAAAAAAGATTTAAACCACTCAAAAGATTATTAAGATCAACACTAACTTTTAAAAAAGAGATAAAACCCCTGTTACCTCTACATATCTTTGATAGGCTTGCTTGAACAAAACTGTTTTAAGTAGGCATGGGAAAGCAAACACACCTGCCTGCTATCGATAGACAAGGAGTTTCGAAGTGTAGGCACTTCCACACTAAGGTATCAATTTCTTATGAATCCAAGATTGGTATTATGTGGCAACTGTCAGCGGTACCAGTTCCCCAGGTTAAAACTTTTGAGTGGGTGTAATGAACCAAGACTGTATTTATTCCTGCAGATTCAATGTTTCACAAGCAGCTTCATCCTCACTGAATCCAAATGCACATCCTTTAAATGCTGCGTGGCTGGACAACATCTGCATCCAGATGTGAGTCAGAGGGCTACGAGATGAATAAACTGACACTAGGCTCCAAGCATGTGACACACTATGTTCCAAAGATGCAGCAAACTGGAGCAGTGAACAGTAGGTAACCGGTCTCACACACACACACACACTTTGAGAACACTGGGTGAGGGTACCAAAAGCCCCTTGTTCATCCCTAGAATAGTTAGCCCTGACTATTCAGTGCTGTCTTATTTAAAACCTGCCCAACACAGCAAAAGTATACTCAGCAGAGTGCTGCATAATTTGATACATCCCCTAACATCCCTTATGTGCAGAAACTCATTATGCATTTCATCAAAGATGTTCCTAAGATGCTCAACAATGTGACAAATGCCTGCTTGGCACACTTTTGGGCAGAGTAACAAATGAAACAATGTACTCACTGCTTGAAGGAAATTGACTTCATTTTTCTTGTACATCCAGAAGACCTGTGTGGGCCAAGTGCTTATTAAGGTTTACAAATATTTTGACAAGCTCAGGCAGTACTTCCAGGGAGTCTAGACTTCTCTATGTTTTCTGGAAATAACATCTCAGTAGTGTTGCCAAATGCAACTGAGATCAAACTAATACAACTAAAAGGTAAAATTTTGCTTGAGCGCCCAAAAATATGTGTTAGATGGTGATATATTAAGAGTAGTTTCTCTAGGAGAAGCACAACTTATAGCTCTTCTCAAAAAGTTTGTGCTCTGTGTGTTTGTGGAGTCGCACATAGACACACGCTCACATGTAGTCCAGTGGCTGGGGCCACATTTCGGAAACTGTTTCATTAATCTCTTGAAGTGGTGGATTGAGAATGCAAGGTCAAGGTCCCTATGTTACGAAGGCTGAGCATATAAACTCTTAGATTACTCCTTGAGAATATCTGACTTTGTACAGTGGTACCTCGGGTTAAGAACTTAATTCATTCTGCAGGTTCGTTCTTAACCTGAAACTGTTCTTAACCTGAGGTACCACTTTAGCTAATGGGGCCTCCCGCTGCTGCCACGCGATTTCTGTGCTCATCCTGAAGCAAAGTTCTTAACCCGAGGTACTATTTCTGGGTTAGAGGCGTCTGTAACCCGAGGTACCACTGTATTTGCAGTTGAACAAATGTGGAATGTGTGCATATGCTTACCTGTGAACTGTATGATAGCCAACTACAATAACTAAAATACAAGTGACTTGACTGATATACCTGTGTACAAGGCTCCCAGTTTTCTTTGAACCCTAACTAATCCTTGTTAATCAACTCCTTGTGGACTTCCCTTCTTACAGTTCACTCCTTCTCACATCTTGCTAAAACAATTCCCTGCACTGATGTGATGACGCCACCTGCCTCCTTAATTCTCTCTGTTCCTTGTTATGATTCCTTTCAGCTATGAACCTATGAGTCTCATCTATAGCTTTTCTGTGATACGGCTTGCACCATCTATGGTAAAAAATTATCAAAGTTTTTAATAATATAGAGTGACATTAACTACCATTGGTTTTGACAGAAGTTTTTGTTTTGTTTTTCAGCTGCTGGGATTTGAACATATCAAGAAGGTACATGTTGCCTAACAAACCTTATCTCTTGGCAAAAAAGGAACAGCATTTCCTATGTCAAAAGTCAGCGCTAGCCTTTATCAACCATCCTTTCATTTGCAATAACAATGCAAAACATCCAGACTTTCACAAGGCAGGATTCCAAATGATTAGCTGTTTTCCCAGCCAGAACAGACTCTCCCCAGTTTCACAAACATGGGGAATTTATTCAGACATACCTAATTGGAGAGACTGCAGTAACCATTGAACCAATTTTTAGTTCATTGATTGGAATATGCAATTGCTCTGCTTGACACAGGACACAAAGGTTAATCTCTTTTGTTTTTCCTTATTCATATAAGAACAAGGTTTGCCCGGAACACAATTTTGTGCTCTCTCTTACTGGCACTAGATTAATAAATAAAGAAGAGAGTCTTATCCTTTGCAGAAAAGGTATCAGATAAAATGGTACACAAGAGGAAATGCCAGATGTTATTGCAATGAAGGATTTTTTTTTTGTTTCGGAAAAAAGCTTTTATTCAAAATGAATGCCGGGCTTCCATTTAACTCACCACAGTACTTCCCTATAACCAAAGAAACTGAAAGTATATCCAGTGCTCCAAATAGTGTTTATCTTGTAAGTTTGATCTCTGTACTAATATTTTAGAATGTGCTCAGGAGGAGGAAACCACAGAACATGGCAATGAACAATAAGGGAGGGAAGGATAGCAGGAAGTGGAAGAGAAAGCAGATTTGGAGAAGAGTGTTAGAAAAAGCGTACAAGCGGGGGGAAACTTACTGGGAATCAGTGAGTTGTAATTAACAGCGCAAGCTGACTTCCACTTATGCATTGGGCCTTCTGCTTTCTCATATCCCCCCATGTGCCCCTAAAATATGCTCCAGAGGGTACCTCAACTGTCTGTAGCAGATTCTGAGGATACCTTGCAAGAGGTGAGATGTAGATAGGTCCCACTGTACAACAGCTGAATGAGATAGAACCAGTAAAAATAGCCACAGATACACCTGCCTCCAACTAAGGTTACTTTAGCACAAGATGCTAAAATGCGCCTTTGAACTTCTCTCACACTATTCCATTATTTGTACTATGTGCGAATAGACTACCGAAGAAAATTAATCACATAACAGACTGATGTAAGAATACTCGAATTGAAGCCCCAGATATGAAAACAAGATGAGGACTTTCATTTCACTGGAATTTAGGATTCATAGTAGCAGTTATCAACCAGGGATTGAGAGCTGGTATATTTGAAATTGCTGCCATGTGGGTTCCTCAACAGTTCTCGAGTAGCAATTTACATGTGGAAACTTACCGTACCTTGATAACATTCCCTTAGGCATAGAGTCAGCCATAATACGCACGAGTGGTTTGCCATGTAGAGACAGACATGATGAATACCAGATCATGATGAATTGAATATGGCAGCTATTTTGTAAATGGTCTCAACCAAGCCATTTTCACTCACCTGAAAGGTGCATCATGTAATCAAGGGAGAGTGGGTAGAAGAATGAGCTTCTCTAATTCATGTTGCCATGAGAATAAAGGAAATAAAATTGTGTGGCACTTGTCAGATGGTCCTATGGTCCAGCAAAGATGGACAACATTGCAGCTTTTATTTCAGAGCTGTGCAGTGTATGTGTGTTTGTTGATTTAGCAGTGACACAAAAACACTGGCTTTACCACAAGGTCATTCCTAGCCAGTTTCCTCACAAGTGCACCAATTCTTAGGCTTTACTCTTGCACTACTAACAAGTTAAATCATTCCTATTCATTCCCTCCCTTTCATACTACGGCCAGCGAGAGTTACCCGGGGCAAACTTTGGTAATCTTTAATAATATGGCACCCAGTGCGAGCCCAAAATTTGGCAACCCCAAATGGATCTTCTCAATTATGGATCCTCTCAATTCTGTGACGCCTTGGCTTGGTGCTCTGTGCAGCAGAACCATCTGCACCACCTTAAATCTGGCGCTGGAGTTACAAAAATGGGAAAAAGAAAGCAGACTCCTGTCTGCTGTGAAATGAGCCCACAGACCTTGCAGGCCGGAGGTCTGGAGTGGTCCAGTATGAAGCTGAAAGCCGAGATCAATTCCTGCTCCTGGAATATGGTGCCCTTCTGAATTTCCTAATATTTTCCTACAGTGGCTTTGTGCTATGTGAGTTGAAAAGCAAAGGACATTATTTAATTAATTATTGCAAATGGGAAAGTGTGAAGGCAGTGGGAGAAATCAATCACTTCAGCAGACAGTCTCATTAGAATATAGAGCTCCCACTCAGCAAGAGGGAGTCTCTATGTGCTCCAGCGAGGTCAAAACAATATATTTTGTTTTCTCCATTAGCCCGGTAGATGATTTCCCTTTCTCCTTAGGTTCAACCACTCCATGTCCACACTTGGGTTTCTCGATTTGGTGGGATTACATAGGTTCTGTACAGCTAAGAACAGAGTTGAATTTCTGAACAAGAGGAGTTGTAAGGCAGAGAAGAACTGCTGCCTGTTGGAATAGCTGATATAAAGCAGTTTCTCGGCTGGATGGCTTTGCCTGCCCATTTCACACCATCCACTTTGTCCAGCATTGCCAGTTTTCCACCCCTCATAATAATTGGGTATTTGCCCACACTTGGTAGACCTTTTCTGTACAAATGGCCCCTTTCTATTGTGGGCAGAAAAAGTGGACGTTGTTAGCAATCAACAAGTCTTCTCTCTAAATCAGAAGGCACAAGCTCCATTATTAAAGGTCTCAGGTGTGAAAACGAGATCACTTTAGGAACATGTCACATTTTAAAATGCAGATGTGCAGGTATTTTAAATCCACATCACCTCCCATTCTTATGGCACGATTATAAATTATGCACAAAATATTCCATGTCAAATTTCGCAGCTGCTTTCTGCCAAATCGATTTTGCTTCCAATTAATTTTAAATAATTCAGACTTGCCTGAAAACAAAAGGTAAACCAAATGAAGAGGTTCGGGAGATGGTAAGCGTCAAGATATACTTGCTTTCAAGCTTTTGCTTATTTATAAGTTATAACCACAGAGCTGGAGCACGTTAATTAACCTAATATGAGGTATCATAAATCTAATGGTTTGCTTAACTGAACTTTCTCAGTGCTGTGGCCTCCAGCTAGAGGTGCCAGGAAAAGTTTAATGAGAAATGAGACTTGAGACTTTTGACTCCTCCTGAATAAAATCACGCTGTATGGAGCCCAGCTCACAGTGCACAGGACTGTTGGGGAGGGAGGGCGGAATCACAGTGTGAAAAAACTCACATGTGCCAAACGGTCAATGAGAAAAGTTGGCGATCAACATTTCAGTTTGCTGCATTTCAGATCCCATGGGGCTTTAGTCAAAACATAGCCATGAACCCCTCACCTCAGACTCTCACACACTGATTTACAGCTAATTAAAAACAAGAATAGCAGCTGTCACGCTTGCAGAAGACCTGTCCTCAAAATATGAGATGCAATTTGGTTCACAGAAGAGTCACAGATGTAATATGTACGGAGCCAGCTTAGTATATGGAACTGGGTTTCTCCGCACACCCCCAAATGAGAATACAACAAAAGTGGGCTCTTTGGGGAGGGAAGAAGGGGGGCAAATTTATAGAAGGGGCACAACTTTGCTGATCACTTAAAAGAACATGCTGCTAGCACACCTATGTGACTACACAGGCAGCCACACATACAATTTCCACAAGCCTAAACCCAGGTACCTCACTCAGACAACTGCCTATGAACTGCTTGCTTCACATCAAAACACACTTACACACTGATTTTATGTTTATAAAAAGAAAGAAAAATATTCTAAATTTCAACCTGGGGCTACAATTCTTTACCCACTTTACCCACTTACACACTAAACAGAATGAGGCTTTCTTCAGTGTTAGCAAGTCATTTTATAATTTATACACCTGTACTACCCATTTAGATTAATAAGGAAGCTTGCAGAAAGCATTCTCTTAAGGCAACCCCTCAATTCAAAATCTCTCTCTTTATATTTGGGAGGTGTTGGGGAACTTCTAAAGCATCAAGAAGAGAGTCTAAGGTGATTAATTGAGGGAGGTAATCTTAGGACAAGCCAGGGTTTTCATTTAAATTGTGTAAATCTGAAGTGATTTCTTCCCAATAGCAATAGTAAAGTAATAATTTAAAGTATTGCTGCTATACATTCCTAAAATAAGCTCCATTTTTTGTTAAAACTGGTAATTTATGGAAGCTAAATACAGACCCTAATAAGTAGGTATTACTGAGAGTTAACCATTTACCTTAATTGGCCAGAAATAGCTCAGAATGTACTTTGACAAATGTAGATCTATACATGCAAAGAGTTTCTAATTTCGAAACATCTGGCCACCATCCAGCTACAGATGGATTTAAATCTCTGCAAATTCTTTGCAACAGTGCTGTGCTCTATTTCATAAATATAGTCCATGCCTTAATCAACAGAGTTCCACAAGGCAAACCAATGAGAGTTCTCCTAAATGTCACTGTTGCACCTGTTACTCTGAGAATGCTCTCCAAAAATAGAAGGAACAGTTCCATAGAATACTGATTTCTCAATGTGAAGGAGGATTTTGAACTGCAGCATCTATTCCTTCTGTACTGACACTTGAGCCTTTCTACAATATAACACATTTTAGATGCCTAAAACTCTGGACAATACCCAGTGGTGACTTTGTGGTTACTTTGTACATCAGAAAGCACTTGGTATTTGCTGATACGTGGTATTTGCTGATTCACTCCACCCACTGCAGCCCACTGCTCTCTATGAAACCTGCTCCTTATGTCCACAGAAGGGAGAAGGTCCCTCTAAAACAGTATATCACGGATGGCTGCGGTAAGGAGAAGGGTAATTAGCAAAAACTGGATGCCCCACCAAGCACAAGAGGAAGCATTTTCCAGCAAAGCCAAGCCACCATTAGATTCACCTCATCACAACCCTTCTCAGAGTTGGTTTAACAATCACTCTTGTCAGTGAACTCTGAGAATTGTAGCTCTTGCAAGGGGAAGTTGGGTCTCCTAACAACTCTCAGCACCCTTAGCAAACTACACCTGCCAGGATTCTCTGGGGAAAGCCATGACTGTTTATAAAGTTGTATGATACTGCTCTGAATGTATGGTGCAGATGGGATCTATGCTAGTGGTGCAGTACCATAAAGTATGGGCTGGTCAGGGGAGGCAGAAGGTTAGACTGGAATCTACTGGAAGATCAGTGGATAATTAACAGTAGACTAAGAAGAGTAATTTGCAGTTTATCAGCTCACATTTAGAAAAAACAGCAAAAAAGTCTTCCTTCTCTTCTAAATTAGGCTGCTGGAAAAAAGACAGTTTGGGGGAAAAACTAGGAAGAGCTTTACATACGAAATGACTATGACCTCTGTTCTGGTGCTGAAAACAAATTCCTGGGCTAAAAATGAGCTCAATGTAAAGAGAGAGAGTGTAGAAAAATCATGTGCAAAAAACACGAAAAAACCCTGGAACCTGTTCATCTACTCTCTGCAGATTTTTAACATTATTTACGGTATACTGGAAAGGTGTGGTTATTCAACAATAAAGATGCATGGCAGGAGGGATAGAAAACTTCCATAGGTGCTAATTGGGATCTTGCAGCAAGTGTTTAAAAACCAGTCATAATCTGTTACTGTCCCAGAGTTTTCAAGGAAAAGTCCATTACACAAAACAGGTTCCTGTAATAGTTATTTACCAGCTATGCAACATTAAGACTATTAATTCCTAGAAGCTGACTTCCTCAATTCTCTTATTGGACCAAGTGCAAACAAAGCTCATATAGCAATCAATAGTTGTTGCAATCAAAGGGTAAAGCAACCTTGAGTTATTGAATTTATCTTACAAGGCATTTAACTTTAACCAACAACAAGCAGTCAGGTGGTGATTTTTCACCCAAGAAGGTAAAATTATAACGTCCCAATACAGATGACAATTTACATGTGTAGGCAAAACAAAACAAAACAAAAACCCAAGCACATCTGCAGAATTTAGTGGCATTTACATAAAGAACATTTTAATAATAATAATAATAATAATAATAATAATAATAATAATAATAATAATAATTTATTATTTATCCCCCACCCATCTGGCTGAGTTTCCCCAGGCACTCTGGGCGGCTCCCAATCAGTGTTAAAAACAGTACAGCATTACATATTAAAAACTTCCCTGGGCTGCCTTAAGATGTCTTCTGAATGTCAGGTAATTCTTTATCTCTTTGAAATCTGATGGGAGGGCGTTCCACAGGGCGGGCGCCACTACCGAGAAGGCCCTCTGTCTGGTTCCCTATAGCCTCACTTCTCGCAATGAGGGAACCGCCAGAAGGCCCTCAGCGCTGGATCTCAGTGTCCGGGCTGAACGATGGGGGTGGAGACGCTCCTTCAGGTATACAGGACCGAGGCCGTTTAGGGCTTTAAAGGTCAGCACCAACACTTTGAATCGTGCTCGGAAACGTACTGGGAGCCAATGCAGATCTCTCAGAACCGGTGTTATGTGGTCCCGGCGGCCACTCCCAGTCACCAGTCTAGCTGCCGCATTCTGGATTAATTGCAGTTTCCGGGTCACCTTCAAAGGTAGCCCCACGTAGAGCGCGTTGCAGTAGTCCAAGCGTGAGATAACTAGAGCATGCACCACTCTGGCGAGACAGTCCGCGGGGAGGTAGGGTCTTAGCCTGCGTACCAGGTGGAGCTGGTAAACAGCTGCCCTGGATACAGATTTGACCTGTGCCTCCATGGACAGCTGTGAGTCCAAAATGACTCCCAGGCTGCGCACCTGGTCCTTCAGGGGCACAGTTACCCCATTCAGGACCAGGGAATCCTCCACACCTGCCCGCCTCCTGTCCCCAAAAAACAGTACTTCTGTCTTGTCAGGATTCAACCTCAATCTGTTAGCCGCCATCCAACCTCCAACCGCCTCCAGGCACTCACACAGGACCTTCACCGCCTTCACTGGTTCTGATTTAAAGGAGAGGTAGAGCTGGGTGTCATCTGCATACTGATGAACACCCAGTCCAAACCCCCTGATGATCTCTCCCAGCGGCTTCATATAGATATTAAAAAGCATGGGGGAGAGGACAGAACCCTGAGGCACCCCACAAGTGAGAGCCCAGGGGTCTGAACACTCACCCCCCCACCACTTTCTGGACACGGCCCAGGAGGAAGGAGCGGAACCACTGTATAACAGTGCCCCCAGCTCCCAGCCCCTCTAGACGGTCCAGAAGGATGTTATGGTCGATGGTGTCAAAGGCCCCTGAGAGATCCAGCAGAACTAGGAAACAGCTCTCACCTTTGTCCCTAGCCCGCCGGAGATCATCAACCAGTGCGACTAAGGCAGTTTCAGTCCCATGGTGAGGCCTGAATCCCGATTGGAAGGGATCCAAATGGTCCGTTTCCTCCAGGCGTGCTTGGAGTTGTTCAGCAACCACCCACTCAATCACCTTGCCCAAGAATGGCAGATTTGAGACTGGGCGATAGTTGGCCAAATTGGCCAGGTCTAAAGATGATTTTTTAAGAAGCGGTTTAATGACCGCCTCTTTCAGCGGGTCTGGGAAGGCTCCCTCACAGAGGGAAGCATTCACCACCCCGCAGAGCCCATCGCCCAGCCCTTCCCGGCTCGCTTTTATCAGCCAGGATGGGCAAGGATCAAGGAGACAGGTGGTCGGTTTCACTCGTCCAAGCAGCCTGTCCACATCCTCGGAGGTAACAGATTGGAATTGATCCCATGTAACAGGACCAGACTCTAGCACTCTCCTGCCCTGGCCCTGCTCCCATGGTGGAGTCTACCTCCTTCTGAATCTGAGCGATTTTATCTGCAAAAAACTTTGCAAAAGCATTGCAGGAGATCTTGGGGTCCCTACCAGGCCCCGGTGGTACAGGTGGTTCCGATAGATTGCGAACCACCTGAAAAAGTCTCCTGCTGCTGTTTTCTGCAGATGCAATGGAGGCGGCGAAGAAGGCCGTCGCCATTGCCACTTGGTAGGCTCGACGTTGAGCTCTAACCCGTGTCCGGTCTGATTCAGAATGAGTTTTCCGCCACCGGCGCTCTAGCCGTCTCAACGATTGTTTCATCACCCTCAGCTCCGGGGAAAACCACGTTGATAATGTTTATCAAATGGTTGGAAATTTGCATGGTTTAATATAATGATACTAATCTGTACTTTTGAATACAAGCAACATATATCACTTTATATACTGGCTATCAAACATATCACATGACCTCATCGTTGCCTCATGTAAGGATAACAACACATTACGGGTTAGATCCAGAAGCACTACAAAACGTCTTGCCCAAGGCCTCCAAGTGGCACTAGCACCAAGTCTTCCACACTTCCTTGCAGAGTACCACACAATGTCATCCACCAGCTCTTGCCAGACTCCTTTCCCCTGCACCACACTAGTAAATTTCTATAGCCAACCCTATGCACTGGCTCTGAGGAAACTTAACATGTTTCAGCATTCAGAAAACTGCTTTTCTTCTCCTTTGTTGCAGAATTAGTATGGGTTCATAAACATGCTAGGTCTGGGTGCAGGGAATCCTTTAAATCACAGCTCAGCCATGCAGTTCATTGAGGGGCCTTTATCTAATCCAGTCATGTACCCCTGGCATGTTTGAACGCAACCTAGTTAACCATGATGCCTGGCATATAAAAACATCACCTGCACCAGCAACCTTGTCCAAATGTCATGCTGCACATGTGGTAAAGCGTGTTCTCCTTCAGGGAGAGCACGTGTTGCTGTGGGGTCTACTGAGCCACCCCCTTTGTTGCTGGGTAAGTTCTCCAAGATGGCCAGGGGGCATTGATTGGATTGCCGAGTTGCTGGGGGGAAAGTTATGTTGCAATTTTGGTGGGAGGGGTAAAAGGTTTAAATACTCTGCACTCAGCCTTGTACTTTCTCTTTTGCTGCGTGCAACGGATCACCCGCCCACCCACCCTAGAATATGGGGTCGTCTCCCTTTGAGCAGGGGCCTGGTAGGAATTTTTCCACCTGGCAAATTGGCTGGCTGGGTGGTTTTTGCCTACTGCGTAACAAATCGTCACAACTTGTAAGGTTGTGGTTAGGCATTGGTTATAAATCTGGTGGAGGAGGGGTTAGGATAGGCTGGGCCTGCCCCTCCATGGTTGCTGCGGAAAGGGAATTCCGTTAAAGGAATCCTGGGGCTTGCCATCTTTTCATCCAATCCCTGGAATGGGACTAGGGCCAGCAAGCCTTCGGGGAGCAGGCAGGTGAGATTTGAGGGTCTGTGTCTCAGCTCCAATTCTTCCCCGACTTGCTTTCCCCCGCACTGTCTTTCGGTGGTGCCCAAAAGTCAGTTCTGTCCCCAGGTGGGGGGGACAGATAGTCTTAACCAATGCCTAAAAAACCACTCACAGTTTGTATTTTAATAAAGTTGTGGCCAAAATCATGCCAAAAATCTTAAACAAAAAATTACGTGTCCATTGTGAGTTATTTTGGGGGGTGGATTGGGGACCTCGACACGCAACATTTTTTAAAAGAAAAAAAGAGAAAAAATAATCTTGCATTTAACTTTGACCTCTTAGGATTTTTCTGAGGATATATTGATATATTTGTCACTTCAAATTTTAGGTAAGGTGTTACAGAAAGAACAAAAACAAAACACCTTAATGCACAAGTCCCAAATTTAATATTGTATCTTCTGCTGCACTGCATGGATATTCAGAGCTAGAACATCTGCCTTGCTTGCAGAAGGTCTCAGGTGCAATCCCTGGCATCTCCAGAAGGGGAGCTAGAAATAACCCCCATCTGAACAGCTTATATAGTTACAATTGTAGGTGGTTCTTAAAAACTAAACTAAAACCTGGAAAGAAATATACAGTCTCGCACTGTTGTTCCCCAGTAATCAGCATTAAGAGGCATCCTGCCTATTATATCGTAATATATAGCCATTCTCACTTGTAGTCATTAATGCATTGCTGTCTCTCAAAAATATCTAGATTTATACAAGGATTTATACCAAAACACCCATACTCTGTTTTCTTTATCCCCAAAGAGATGACCAATGAAGTGAAGCAAAAGCAGGAAAAGCTCTGCAACTGATACTGTCACATCACAAACTGTGCATTATTAGACATCACTGGGAGCAAAAGGAGAGAAGAGAGAAAACACAAAGGCTGCTATTTTGAGTGCAGACACACATCCTCTGCATTTTCTAGTTATCCCCTAAGCAGCACCCATTATGCACCTATGGGAAATGAAATAAGTCACATTAGAAGCACAGTATTTCACTCTAATGGCCAAGCTTTACCTTATGGGCATACACACTTTTCTTGCTTAGCTAAGCAGACCTGGGTGAGACCAGGGGAATTCAATTATTCATTCATTTCACATTTGATATATGAAAAACGAGTCCCCATTTAAATTCAAGCCTGGAAGTATTAGCTCAGGACGCATTTAGCACAAAACCTTAGTATAGCCTGAGGGAAGACTCCTGGGTACAAATTTCTCCTGCTTGAATCACAGACAGAAGCTCTCCTTGAAGATAACAAGAGCCACCTATGCATATCAAATACTCAAATTTAGCCCTGGGGGTCAGCCACTGCCTTCAATTGCCATATGTAGCTCCTTGTTCTGCCATTCCGCGATGCAGATTCCTGAGCCTTTATTTTTATTTTTTTGTACAGCCCAGCCCAGCAAATAATTTTCTTGATATCTTCTTTTACCCATGTCATAAAATGAAAAATAAAGTCATTCTGAAGGTGGATTACTTTATAGATGGGGAAATCTTCATGTTTTGTAATTGAGGGACCATTGTACGGTACAAAACCCAACTTGACATGTGATCTCTGGGATGGCCACTTACATACACATTGTCAAAAAGAATCACCAAATAAAAATGACAGAAGAGTACACTGATTTGCCAGAAGGTGCATATGCGAATTATAAATAAAGAGATAAATTTAGAAAGGATTTGTATAATTTAAGCTGAAATATAATACATCTCACTGAAGCAGGGAAGACCCTCTCAGTCTGGTCTGTGTTGCTTGACACAGTTTGCTGTCCAGATTGATGGGAAACTTCAAGGTCCCAGTTTTTCCTTCTTATGGTTCTTTAACTCTGACTTTGAACTGGACTTGGACGAATCACAAGGCAGTCCTTCAAACAGAGCAAGAGTGGCAAAGAGTGGCAAAGCTATGGCCCTCTGTATATTGTTGGACTCAAATACCTATCAGGCCGAGCTAGCATGGTGAAGAGTCAGGGAGTTATGTAGTCTAGCAACATCTGGCAGGCCAAAGATTAGCCACTCCTAAAATAAAGAATGTCTTAATATAGGATACTTTAGCTGTGTTTCCTGCATTGCAGAAGTTTGGACTAGATGACCCGTTGGGTCTCTTCCAACTCTACAATTCTGTGATTCTATTCCTCTCTTAAGCAGGACACATGGGCACCCCACATCAGAAATTTTGTCTTCAAGAGCACAAAAACAAAATAAGAGCCCTGCTGAATCAGACCAAAGGCCCATCTAGACAACCACATTTATGTGGAAAACCCCCAGGCTGGTTTTACGCTCTTATGGATGGATGTGGTATTTTAGTTGAATTTTGCTGTTACCCACCCCAAAATCCTTGGATGAAGGGCATGCTATAAATGGTCTATATAAATATATAAGTTATATTCCACCCTTTTAGGGTGAAGAAAAAAAACAACCCACACAAATATGGCTTCTACAACTATGAGGGAGAGTAGGGAAATCAAGTAACTTCCATCAAGCTTGAACACATTCTTCTGGAACTAAGAAGTCAAAAGAAGGAAGTTTATCTCATTAAAGTGTTTGGACTTGCATCACCTACATGTCAGCATTTCCTAAACAATGAATTTCTACAAATAAGTCACTTGATTTTAGGTCAGACTTGAGTTTTCCACCTGTGGCTTCCAATATAAGTGCTTTGAGGCTCCAAACTTAACTTTGCTACATGTTCATTGTATCATGTTAGCTAGGTATATTAACAATATTAGCTTAATCAAAGCCCTTTTCTCTTAAGCCTCTTTCCAAAATAAAAGAAAAACTTTTTTGAGATCGGAATAAAGCAGGTGAACAAATATCTAATGGTATTGTCAGATACTTTTTAGAAAACACTTCAGTAAGAGGTTAGAGGGACAAAGTGCAGTGGATTTCTAAGTGAGAAATTAGCTATATCAAGATTCATATGAGAGTGAGCATAACTCCTATTTAATTATTTCACAATAATTCCATGAAATTATAGGCAGCAATCCAATATTGAAGCAAAAACTAATAGCAAGCTATTTAGCCAGCAAAAACTTACCAGCTTTATTTCAAATGATGTATTAGGCACTAGAGCAGAGACTTCCAGAATCGCAACGATCTATATTATACTATCTTATATTCATGATTTAACATTTTTTAAAAGCAGGACATGCACAGTATGTTAAAAGTTTTAAAAAAGAAAACTGCCTTTCCCAGTGTTTTCTCTGAGACAGCCACTCTGCGGGACTTTATATGTGACATCAATATTTCTCTATTAAAACTTTAGGACTTCATATTTGAGGGACTGAGAAAAGAGGCCAAATCCTAAGCTGTAGCTCTATTGCCACAATGGACTTCCATGTGCTTTTTCTTCCTTTCCTGTCTCCTTCAGTCCACTCCTCCTGCTGTCTGGGAGACACCTGCAGAGCAGATGTGGGGGGGATGCTGTTGGAGGAGAGGAAATAGATGCCCTGTTGTGCCACTGGAACTACACATGTGGAGCACTGGATACAAACCGTGGTATCTTAAAAAACAACTGCAAGTCCCATAGTCCCTTCACTCATGCTGCTATATTCTGTACATTTGCAATAGATAACAGACTCACTGGTTAAGTTTCAGGGAAGGGAACAAATACAAGCAGAGACACTGATTCCAGTAAGAGTGGGATCTCATTTCCCTACTAAATGCACAGGCCCCAGAAGATGAATTAGCTATCTTTAATTACGGTCACTCTTCTGTACTTAATATTTTACGTGTTACTTATACAAAAATGGCAAGTGAGAGTTCAGGATTGCACCACTGATTTTTCAAACCTTAGTTTGTATAAGCCTAGCTATATTTGACACCTATTCCCAGAAGTCAGACACCATCTACTACTACACTTTTCATTTTCACCCATAAAATTGACACTCCCCCCCCCCCATCTGGGATGGTGTAAGTGCAGTAATTCACAAGCCATACTTATTTCTCCCTGTGTATGATATGCAGATGTTGCAGATCATTTGCACATTGATCTGCGAAAAATGCACACATGTACAGAACAGTCCTAAGTCAGAGCTATAAGTAAAGTCAATAGTTCAATGTTTTCATTAAGAAGAGACTGAATCAGAAGACGCTCTTTACTGAATATTCAGTCACAGGGCTAAATCTTAAAATCATTAGCCAGGAAAACTTTAATTGACTTTGTTAAGGTTTGCTAAAACAGTGAAGCCTAATAGTAGCAAGATCTTTCAAACCTGATTCACATTTTCAGCTCCTGGCAACTATACATTTTAAAACAATTTTCTTTGTTTTAATAAATTAAATGACAATTACCTGCTGCCGAATTTCTTCTTCCATTTTTACTGGTGACCCAAGCTCTGCAACTTGCTTAACTCCTTCACTTGCATATCCTCCATATTCCCAAAGTACGTAGTTCTTTGAATGAGACCCACCAATGATAGCAGACCAGTGGTTAGCTCGCCCTTTAACCAAAGAAGATAAAATAATACAATAAGTAGCTTTAGAGAAGATTGTCCTACAATGAAATGGCACTTGCCTTCTGTAGGAGCTAAAGTGAGATGTTGCCACAGAAAGCATATAAGATTATCTTCTACTGTCTCATTTCCATTTACAGTGCTCCATTCTGAAGGCTCTCTTCTGAAGCTATAGTGTTCAGTATTCCAGACAGATAGACATGCCCTTTCTAGGATACTCCAATCCATTTGTCTTCTTCCCCGCAACTTTCCATTTCTCCCTCACAGTCTGTTAGTATTCCATGCCAACCAAGCAAGTTGTGTCATCATTGGACTGTTCTTGGTAGTTTCCCCTCTCAGGGCTCCCCCTGCCCTCAAATGCAATCTCAGTAAGAGATTCTAGTTCATTACCCAGGGTCCAGTTTCCTTGGAATGAAGGTCAACAGAGACTGTTGGGTCTTGAGGATATATGGTTTTATTTACACATATATACAAACTGAGTATCACACGGAGGGGCTCCTAGTGTTAGCACTCCAACAAAACTTGCTTCCCCATTTGCTTACCAGGAGAACCCCAAATCCAGCTTTGGATCCAGCACAGAGCAGACAAGTCTCTGTCCCTCCAGTTTCTAGCATCAGTACAACTGTCTCACACAGTTCTCCCATATCCAGCTCCCTTTGGCCTATTGTTCTTTGTCCTAGGATGCTGTATCATCCAGCCAGGTGAGAGGAGTGGGAAAATGTCTCCCCGACTTCCTGAAGAGCACCATCACCTAGTTGTAGCTATTGCAACTTTGCTCACTTTTTGATAAGCTGATGAGAACACTTAAGTACAAGGAAACGTGTATGACCCAGTTCAGCAGTGTCTTCTACTACATCCTAACCTTTCCTGGATACAGGAGTCCTGGTGGGGGAAGGGACCCAAGAATACCACCCAGACTGTACCTCTAAACTCACAGTACTGCATTTTTTCCTACTTCTTCACACTACAACATTCCCCCAGGTCTGCTGGTACCTCTTCCCTGTGTGAGAATTGTGTCGTTTTGGAGAATGAGCTTACTGTTGGTATATGGTTCTCATATTAGTTTCGCATTAGTTTCAATGTAAGAAACTAATGCAGGTCCCTTTACTTTAGTTTCTCACCTTGATTTTAGTTTCTTGCATTTGTTTTACTTAGGAGGCACAGTTTCACAAATGGATACATTCCTGAAGTTGAAAAAAGGCTCTGCAGTGTATTGTATACTGATGCATTTCTCTGTATAGAGTTGAAAGACTTGCGAAACTGACATAGCATGTCAAGTGTCTCACCTGAAGCAAAGAAACGCCAGTTCAATGTCTGCAAGAAGTCTCCAATAATCAAATAGTGAAGCTTTTGTCTAATCTGTCTGCAGTTTGGCAGGCCTGTTGCACAGAGATGGTAACAGATTGCCTACAAATTTCCCAACATCTGAACTGAAATAGTTACAAGCAGGAGAAATTTCACTGGGTCTCCCACTTAAATCAATGAGAAGCTTATGGGATGCACGTCTTTTTAACTGCCTATAAGGCGGGTACTCTTTCACCAATCTATATGAAATAGTAGGATAATTAAGGCTACAAAATGCATGCCATTTGGATGGAAAGCATCAGTGTTACAGGCAGCACTGGCTCTTTATTGAAATTAATGTAAAAACAAAGGTGAGGTAAAACTAAAACAAAGATTAAAATTAATTTGTCAATAACTAACGTGAAACACAATCAATGCAAATAAAATGAAGGCAACATTAGGTTGTCTTTAGAAAACCAAACTAATTCAGATGCAGACATAGAGGTTATTCTTTCTTTCTTTCTTTCTTTCTTTCTTTCTTTCTTTCTTTCTTTCTTTCTTTCTTTCTTACATCTATACTTGAGTTTTCCCTTTCCTAGATGACACCAGGGCAGGTCACATTGTAGTTTAAAAAACAAAACAGCACACAGCCCATCAAGACGACGACAAGAACCCACCAACAGCATACAAATCAGCGTGGCTAACCTAATTCAAAAACACCCACCCACCCCACTCACACATGAAAACAAAATTTACCACAGCCAATCGCAAACAAACAACCACACCCTGGGCCAACCCCAACCTGTCTCACCACCAAAGGAACACAAGCGAATAGCAAAGAGAACCTGCACAAGCAATGCTGACACAAAACCTCACACATACATAAAGTAAAATAGAAACATCGCCATCCAACCCCCAACCCCCCACTCACCATGGCCACCTCCACCTCTTTTCCCCTTCTCTTCCTTATGTAACATTAATGTCTCAACAAATCAAACTGATCTGTAGAAAATGTAACTTGAAAAAAGGGACATTGCACATACTTTTGTAAAGCAAGAAATCTTTAATAAAAAATACTAAAAACCCCCAGCAATTAGAAGTGGATAAAAACAAAAGTCATCAGCCATATAAGCACTCATGGAGCCTCCCTTGGCTCCCAATTGCAGGAGCATTAATGAACAAGCAATCTTTGTCTAATGACAGCATAAGAAGAACATTGACACCAGTGATACTTCCAGGGGGAGGGCATGGCAGAATCGGGACACCTCCTCTTAGAAGGTCCTATCTTGGGTTACCACCTGCTGTATATTCTCCTGACACTTCCATAAGTTGAGATGGAAAAGGTCACTGGAAGTTCTGTATGCAGAGAACTTTGGGTTGCGGCTGGGGCAGAATATCTATTCTACGTTCTTCTACTGACTTCCAATGTTCTGACTGAAGGAATATCCATTATAATTTATGAGGTAAAAGGGCCTACCTTCTGTCACAGCTAGAAAACTGTGCTTGGAATTGTGGGTCACACATGGAACCAGCCTTGGGGAAGCTAACGTGGTACATGGATTGTCAGAAAACATAAGACAAGACAAACTTGCCCTGAGAATTTGGATGCCCTGCAGGTCATCCTGCTGCCTCCTTGCTTGCCTGTCACTAGACTGTGCACAGTAGCTTGGAGGTGGCTGGGGAGTACAGCCTTATGTTGCTGAGCTGCTTGCTCCTTCCACTTGGACCAGCAGCTACAAAGCAACATAGTGGTATTAGTGTTTAGCAGCTGTTTTACGGTCCCTGCAGGCCTGGCGCCAGAAACAAATGTTCCATCCGCTCAAAAACTGGGCCAAAAAGTTTCAGCATGAAGAAGGCAAACGAGAAATGAATATCTGAAATAAATGGAGAGAACAGAATATGTTTCCTGCACTATTGGAATGAGGAACCAGAAAGAGTTATGGAAGGAGAAGGTATGTGGAAATTGTGCAGACTAGAATAACTGCATTGGGTGAAACAATGGAGAAGAAAAACAGAAATGCTTGTGCAGAACAAATGAAAGGCATGCAAACTGAAACAGCTGAAAGTGAAAGACAGTATGGAGGCAAAAGAGGAGAAAAACATGCCCCAATAGATCGGAAAAGAAATGAAGATCCAATTTTAAGCTTCATTAGGAAAAACTACTGGAAAACATATAGCAAGCAAATAAAATGATTGCCACACACCCACCCCCTATGATGCATGTCTTAACAAACAAGCACATCTGTGATATCTATTGTAGGTCTATTTTGAGTGTAACTTAGTTGAATAATACTCATATGTAAGTTGAATAATACACACACACACACACACACACACACACACACACACGGTTTGTATTTGATGCTTTGCTTTGGGAATTGCTTCCTTTTGTTGTTTCATTTCATTCCCACTTCATTTCTTAAACAAAGCTTTGTTATCATTCCCTACAGATTTAAGTGGATAAATCACAGTGGAACTGAAACATTTACATTTTTAACAGAACTGGATGCAATTTTCAAGTAGCTCCTTCTGTGAAAATGAAACCTAGAGAATTTCAGAGAAATGGGTCAAGGGGTATGCTAGGCACTTTTGGATTGTGAGCATTTTAAAATGTCTTTGCTGCCCTGGCACCAGCTTTTTTTGTTGGTTTTTTGTTTTAAGATATTGGCATGAAATTCACATGGAACGTAGAGGTGTACTTTGGTAAAATCTTGGCAAAATTTGATAGGCATGATGGTTCTGGTTGTAAACAGCAAAAAGTGTATTTGAAGTTTATTTTAATAGGCCCAGTTAGCATAAATCCACAGAAGATGCTAGACATGTCAATTAGAATGCTAGCTTGTTTACATTCAGCCACCCCACCACAAATTGATTGGAAACAGTGACAAAGGTAGACATAGCCTACTGCCGCCCTCCCCAAAAAGCAGCTCCTAAAATGCAAATGAAGCTTTGTTAAGCAAAAAAGCTTCATTTCCCAAGCACTTCAAGATGTTTCATCCCTGCCTTTTTGTCGCCTGCTTTCTTACAAAATGACTACAAAGCATCCCTGATTCCTTTTGGAGCTGAATAGCAGGAGTGGATGGAATAGTGGGGCATGACTGTGGTGGCGATATTAGGTGAGAGTGACCAGTTGGCTTCCCTGATCTTGCCCCACCCTGCCCTGCAATACCCTGGTAAGTTACAATTATCAAGTGTCCAAAGGGTGGTCGAAGAAACTGCATTGCTGTACAACAAACATTTTTCATATTGTCTGCTGGATAGGACTATAGGGTTGCCATATTTCAAAAAGCAAAAATCCACACAAAAGTTGTTGTTGAACTTCTTCCCTTTTTTAGTTTCTGAGCTGTTTTTAATGAAATTAAAGCAATTTCCGCCCTGACACTGTTTCCGACTGCCGTATTCCGTCTAAGATCAGGTTTCACACATAATAACCAAATTTTATGAATTCATGACTGGCATAGCATTTCAGTGCACCTGTACTGTTTGAAGCTCAGTTCTTTGGACTAAAGCTCATTCAGTAGACAACTGAAATAGGCCAATATATTCACTGCAATATTACGTGAGGGGAAAACATTTGAAATGCAACTATTTTTCACACTTTCTGGGAGCACATAGGATCAATGCAAGGCAATTGCTGTCATGCTCTTTACTAATATTCTACACCAACTATGCTATTTGCATTTTACAAGGTATGCAGCAACCAAAATATTCCCTCACAGAAATGAAGAAACAGTAATAAAAGCATAGTCTCTAGTCTGAATCTCTCTTAAGAGTCTTGGGCTGCCATACGTCTGGAATTTCCTGGACATAGGCAGAATACGGCATGTTTACTCATTTGGAGCAAATACCATTGAGTTCAATAGATTCTAAGGTAAAGGTAAAGGGACCCCCGACCATTAGGTCCAGTCGTGGCTGACTCGGGGGTTGCGGCACTCATCTCGCTTTATTGGCTGAGGGAGCCAGCATACAGCTTCCGGGTCATGTGGCCAGCATGACTAAGCCACTTCTGGCGAACCAGAGCAGCGCACGGAAACGTCGTTTACCTTCCCGCCAGAACGGTACCTATTTATCTACTTGCACTTTGAAGTGCTTTCGAACTGCTAGGTTGGCAGGAGCAGGGACCAAGCAATGGGAGCTCATCCCGTCGTGGGGATTCGAACCGCCGACCTTCTGATCGGCAAGTCCTAGGCTCTGTGGTTTAACCCACAGCGCCACCCGCGTCCCTTCAATAGATTCTACTCTCTACCAAATACACTTAGGAGTCAGACACAAACTTTTGTTTTCTGCTTGTTATCATATCCCATTGATGTAATCAGACTTGGGGCTCATCCAAACTTCCACTTGTCCCATGCCTAGCAAGCACGAGGCTGAGCTGTCTTTCATTTGTTTACAGTTGAATCAGAACAAATATCTATCTGCAGAAAAACGGATTGATATTTGTTATGATCCAGCAGTAAACAGCAGATAAAAAGGGGGTTTCCCTAGGGGAAAGTGGTGGGACAAGTGGACATGTGCATGAGCCCTTATTTTCAGACCAGTATATAGTATATTAAAACTTTTAAAACGCTTTGCTGCTAAACACCAATGCAACTGAAACAAAACACACTATTAGGAAGATTTTCCAGAGCACAAACTGAAGCTACACCCCCAGGCTGCCAGCTATGCCTTCTAATAAATGATTCAGCTGCACTCAAAGCTGTGTTTTGTTATTTCAAGTCTCAAGTGTTTTCAGGCGTTTGGTTTAGAAGTGTGTTTTGGATACTGCCAAGAACAGACCTTAAAAAATTAGATCTGGATTAAAGTGCACTTTGGATGACAAACTAGTAAATAAAAGTTTGTAAGTAACTCAGAGGGAGACATCATCAGCAAGCTTAAGTGCTGGTATCTTATTTATAAGCTAGTAATATTAATGCTCTCAGGGCAAAGGGAAAGCTGAGCTCTCTTTAAAGCTTTTTATTTCCATAGAAATCTAATAAAGCCAGCACTTTTAGTCAAAACTTATTTTCAATAGGCATAAAAGATTGTTCCTTAGAAACTCCAGAACTACATGGTATGGACTTAACAACTTTCATCTTTTCAAGGAGTGACTGGAAATTAATAAATGCCAGCATTAAGTATTTTTAACCAGCAGTTCTACCAGATGCTCAGTATGAGAAATCTTCTTAGATTAACATAGCAAGTGAAATATAATTTGATAAACAATTCTAAAATTTAATAGATTTATAGGAACTGTCCAGCAAGGAACATATTTATGGACATTTCTGCTGTACCATAATGGCAAACACTCTACAGTTCTCCACACTCCAGACTGAATAAGGTTTTGTTTCATTTAATAGTTTCAGAGCCTCTGCATAATAAACAGCAATTTTGACAGGTACTTTTCATTTTTAAAATCCAGGGTATGTAGGTGGGTGGAAAAGCTTTCTGGCCTCCCAGGAATTTATAGTTACAATTTGATGTTGGTTGTTCTGCAGGGGTTAGTGCTGTCTCCATTAGTGTCAAAATCAGCGGCAAATATCACATTTCTGGATGACAATAAAGCAAAGAGAATAATTCTTGCTGCTAAAGTACCAGGACTTTAAAACGTTCATATTTATGAGGTGAGGCCGCACAGGAATGCAGGCAAGTAAAGAAGAACGAATGCTCTTTCTGGTGTGTTTTATATCACTATCATAAAGCTTAACAATATTTAATCCTGAACTTATTACCTGACAGCTGAGCAGAAATTATCGTGATCGCTACATTCTTATTTATCACTTGGACTGCTCTTAAGTGTACAAAGTGCTAGGAAATGGATAGCTTGTTTATCCTGTGAGGTAAGCTGCTTGTATACCACTCAATTTTCAAAAGGGGAGGATTCCAGATGATAATGGGACACCCTGGCTGGTAATACTTGGGAACCCATGTTCCCCGTAAATGAATCCAAAAAGCTATTCCTTGTTCTCCACAGGATTCCAGATGTTTGTACCATCAGAAAGCCAGGCTCTCGGCTGACTTTCAGCCAGCTTATACACATGCTTATTTCACAGTAAGCCGCATTGATTTCAATTATTGTCTAACATGTCAATAGAGCATCAAAGTGTACAAAATGACATATAATTCTATGCAATCTGTTCACACAGCATCCTATAGGATAGGGTGGGCTGTGAGAGAGTGATACCCAGGCTAGCTGGGGAACTCTGGGGCTGCCTCCTCTTACATTTAAGCAAACATCTAAGTTCATTAGCTGTGGCCATGTCAATTGAATTGGCTAACATATAATTTCCTTTTGACCAAGGTGTTGAGTAGTGATCATGAGTACCCATATTTAAGTATGTTTCATTTACAACATCTACTTAAATTTTTTGAAAAAGTTCAGCTGTACTGCAACCCAATTTGAAGCTTGGGCCCATGTATAAAGGTAAAGCTAAAGGGACCCCTGACCATTAGGTCCAGTCAGTGGCGTAGCGTGGGGGGTACAGGGGGGCCCGGCCGCACCGGGCGCAACATCTGGGGGTTAGGGTTAGGGGGCACAAATCCATGGGTTAGGGGGCGCAAATCCACGGGTTAGGGGGTGCAAATTACTTGCCTTGCCCCGGGTGCTGACAACCCACACTACGCCACTGGGTCCAGTCATGACCAACTCTGGGGTTGCAGTGCTCATCTCACTTTATTGGCCGAGGGAGCCGGCGTACAGTTTCCAGGTCATGTGGCCAGCTTGACTAAGCCGCTTCTGGTGAACCAGAGCAGCGCACAGAAACGCTGTTTACCTTCCTGCCGGAATAGTACCTACCATAGGACGCACCTAGTTTTTTGGGGGGAAATAAAGGAAATTTCCCCCCCTTTATTTCCCCCCCAAAACCAGGTTGGGGAAACCGAACCAGGTCGAGGAACAGCGGGATGGCAGCGCTGCGCCTCCTTGCTGACCCCCGAGCTTGTGGGGCTGGCCGATGTCTGTCCGGCGTGTGGGGTGCTCTGCTTCAGGGCGACCTTCGCGCCGGGCAGCGGGCAACTCCCGCAGGGCTCCAACATGCTGCTGATGTCTCTCCGGTGGCCGGGGCGCTCTGCTTCAGGGCGCATGTCGTGCCGGGTGGCAGGCTACTATCCGCAGCTTGGGGAGCCCTGTGGGGAACTCCCGCAGGGCTCCCCACGCTGCGGATGTCTGTCTGGCGTGCGAGGTGCTCTGCTTCAGGGTGCCGTTCACGCCGGGTGGCAGGCTGCTATCTGCAGCGTAGGGAGTCCTAGGCTCTGTGGTTTAACCCACAGCGCCACCCACGTGCCAGTGGGCCCATGTATACCCTTTGCCAAATTTGTTGGCTCTGGCACCCAGGGTTGCTGACATAGTCCCCTAGGGCCAGTACACTCCATCACCCCCAAATCAAATCTGATTCCTGGGACATGACAACCCTCGAGCTCTTGGTGCCTCACCATCAGTTCACCTATGCCTCCCCTTATTTTATTATATATATCACTGAATTTAAAAAGCACACACACTCAAAGTGATGTACCTTGTTGTATCTTCTTGACCACCTGACTAAAAATTACTTTTCAGATTGGCTGGCTGCAGGAAGAAGAAAATGTGGCACAAGCTGATTTACTTTCTTTCAGCTATGCTGGTGGAGTCTCATTGGTATATATTTCTGCCCAGAAACCAGAGCTTTTTTTTCCAGTTGGAACTCGCCAGAACTCAGTTCCAGCACCTCTCAGGTGGGCGCTATTGCCGTTCTAAGAGAATGGGGAAGGTGTTCGTGGTGAGTTCTTTTTCAAGAAAAATGGCACTGCCAGAAACTAAGACGTGATCAGAGTCCGAGACACTCATTTGAATATGTAGCTTGGCAAGCATAATTAAACAAAAATACTACTTGCGTACCACATGTCCTCACATCAAGCAGTTTTAATAGCTGCTTAATAGCTGTTTAATTTTTAATGTACTACATCATTACAAGCATTTTACTTCACTGTCTTTCTTTTAACCCACTACCCAAGGGACTGTTAGGTGACCAGATTGAAATATCAATTGTAACACTAGCCTAGTCTGTTTCATGCTTAAGAACAACTCATATTTATTCATTATCCTAAGAACCGAGTAAACAAAGCAAGGAACCCAGTCCACATAATTAAGAAAAAGTGCCAATGAAGTAGAAAAATAACTTCATCTAAGTATACAATTCTTTGACATAGGCCAAAAGGCCCATAAACTTGATAAATGCCATGTCTCAGATGTCTTCTACGTCTACAATCCTATAGAATCTCAGCTGTGAAACTTGCCAGCCATTTTAATTTGTTCCACAATCTCAGCTTTACAGCCACAAATTCAAGCCACAAATTTTAATATGTCAATATAAACTCTTTTATTAACGTGCACAGTTCTATATCTGAACTAGGCAGCATTCAACTTAATAAAGTTGAGACAAAAATCTATGTAGACTATATCAAATAACAATTGATATGTAGACAAAGTTCTGGCTGCATCAATGCCAGCTAGCTGCACAGGGACACGGCAATATTAGAAAATAAAATTATACACAAAGCCCTTAAACTTTGGTAATATGTTGGCCATTGTGTGATCTTTATTAAAGAGAAAATAAATGTGACTCAAACTTCCAGGTCATTTACTTGGCTTCATTGTCATCGATGTGAAGCCAATATTTAAAGATCAAACGTGAGATCTGAAAGGAAAGTCCAAATATATTGAGCAAAGAAATATAAAATGGAAGGAATCTGGTATCTACATGCATTTGTTCATATATTCTCTGGATTTCACCTGTATCCAAGAACTTGGCTGTGCATCTGGGGACTCCAACATAAAGAGCTGCAGGCAACAGCCAGAAGCAACGGGGGGGGGGGGGCGAGCAACAGGGCTGCATTGCTGACCTGACTCCCCAACGCCATACATCACTGCCAGTTACCAAGAGAGGGAGGGGCAAGGCAGTGGGGAGCTGGGCGCGGTGAGCCAATTCAATGTCCATGATGTTGTATCTCATCACACCCTCTTGTAACCAGCAGCAATACACATCACAGGGAAGCCAGAACAGTGGTTCAGCTCTGCCCACCTCTGCAACCACCTACTGCAAACACCACCTGACCGTTTTTCTCCAAATGTCAGGAATCAGATGTATGTTAACTGTATTTGTGGAAAATGTATCAGTACTGAAAAGAATAGAGCTGAAATCCAGAGGTGCTTCAAAGGTCCAGGTGATTTTGGATCACTGCAGATCAGGGTTTGATCCACTTTGCGCACCGATTCAAAAATGTAAAACGTTTTGCAACATGGTTTGAGTCTATATTTAATCTTACTGTTTTTCCTATGGGGTTGCACTAGCGAGGGGTGTATGGGGTGTTAGGGGATAGGTAGTACCACTGGTTGGGGATATGCCATGTTCCTTCTGGGATAGTTTGTCCATCTTTAGTCCCCACCTTGCACTCCACTCTCAACTATCAGCCTGCCACTGTGACTACACACTGGGAAATAGCTTTGACTGCCCAGCTAAACCAGGGGAGGGTAGCCGATGGGTCTCAAACCAGTGAATTAGGGACTTGTCTATCCCCTGCATGCAAAACCACACTCAGGTGGATTGAGCAGACAAGACCAATAGTGGGTCCAACGGTCAAGAATGCAGCTACTCATGTTTTATTGAGAGAAGTGTGGGGCACATAGGGCCCGTCAACCTGGGAAAGTAGCCCATCGAGGAGAAGGAAAACTCTGGTCCTAAACCTCCGCTGCCTTGCAGAGAAGCAAAGCCTAAGGAAGAAACCCTTCACAAATCTGGATGCTTGGATGGTACCTTGTCTGCCTCCTTGCAGCAACTGCTGCAGCCAAGCTGGGGCCAAACATATTGTTCTGCTTTCCTTTGGACCACATCAGCAAGGCCAAAAGGGGGGTCTTGTCGTCTGGACAGCCCAGGACCTCCATACACACTGCCCAGGCTTGCGCCCTGGGAAGGTCACTTCAGTGCTGCTAAACCCAGTGGTTTGACTTAAACCCTGGAGGTGCACTCCATTGTCTCTTGAGACAGACAGATGCCAACAACAACCTTCACTAGTGATGAGGATGGCTAAAATATCATGATCCAGTATCTACTGAAAAAGTTGAAAAATCTAGTATGTTGGATTGGATGTTCGCTGCAGACTGGTCCTCTGTGCATGTGCAATATCTGAACATAAAGAAAGCCCTCTAAGAGACAGCAGGGGGTGGCCCACAAAAACCTCCCTCACCCTTACTTTCTATATGTTTTTGACTACTAATATCATCGTGCTTCACCACTGGCCATTTGGCTGGGGCTGATGAAAGTTGCAAATCAAAACTCTTGAAGGGTTGGGGAAGGTTGGGGTACAGTAAGAAAAATAATACAATACAATACAATACAATACAGCACACTCACGTGGGTAATCTTTTGGATGCGACTTCTCTGACCAGTTACCATAAAACGTAAGCCTATATTTAGCAGTTCCACAGGCACAACAGTCTAAGATTGGTTTATCGGTGACACCATTCATGGCTGAATCTAAAAGGAAGCAAGAGAGGCCATTATTTTACTGTATGGGTGATTTTGAAGGTGCAGCATTTGAATATGTTTTGTTAAAATTACAAATACTGTAAATCAAACCACAAGATTCAAATGGGCTGGGAGATTTAGATCCAGATTTTTGCACATAAAGTTAGCACTATACCTTGAGCTTCAGTTAAAGTCACGTTTGCTGAATAATTCCTTCTTGATTTTATCATAATTTCTAGGAGTACAAAATCATGCACCAAGATAGAATAACACCTGGACCAATCCAATCCAATGGCGATGCCCCGTTCTTTTGGCAGCTCATGACAAATCCATGGGGGCATGTGTTAACACACTATTTCCAAACACATACAGAAGCTACAATTTCAGTTTGCTTGAATCAAATAGTTCAATTGCACCCTCATTGGAACATGTGAACATGTTTGTTCACATGTTCCGATTAACACAAGCAAAAGCTGTCTCTAAAGACATACAAGTGTGAAAGAATGTTCATTTGTGCAGCCTCTGTACACAAGTGTACAGATGGTACAGCTGCTGAATGTAATGTGTGAACACCCCTATTGACTTGCCAACTTTTTCTTGTACTACAAATGAATGATAGTATATACTCCAAGGCATTTGTTCTAATATTTAATAACACTGCTGTAAAAGAGGAGTACTGTAACCTGTTTAAATGCAAACAGCTTCCCTATTCCAGAAACAACCGGAATGTACTTTAAATTCTTGACATGCCCTTTTTGCTTTTAACGCTCTTTTCGATTTTTCTGTATTCAAGAACACGAAACAGATGTCTCAATTTCATTTACGTAACCTGCTCCAGTGACTTCATTGAACACATTCACCATTCACAGCATAAAGAGCTGTTTGAAATTGAACGCAATCTGCATTTCTAAATGGACTAAGAAAGTGAAAAGCCTGGCCAGTGTCAAATATGCCATATTTATAAAATTCAATTAAGCATCTTACAGCACACACTTCAGTGTATATTGTTTTGAATTTTAAAAAGCCTATCAAAGTCAAGGCCAGATTATCCTAATCCTTGGGCCTAGGGAAAAAGATGAAGGCCAGGCCCTCTTGGCATTCTCTTAAATGTGGCGGTGTTTCCAAATTGGCGGGATGAAAGGGGCAGGAGTAAGATCATATTCTAGCAATTATCTTTGCATTGCTGCACCAAGAAATTACCATTCTTTTCCAAGGAGGTCTGGGAATCATTCTCTGGAAGACTTCTGCATAAAATTTATGCAACTAGGATGTAATTTTAAAAGCAGTTACGCTCCAGAAGGGTGGGCATTTTGCAGCACTTCTAAGCACAAGTGTCTTCTCAGCTGAAAACATCATGAAAGAGGGTTTGAAGAAATCATTACTTTCTGTTAAAGTACATCCTTGGACAAGAAGGGAAAGTTTCCTGCCAATATTCCCCTGTATGCTTTTCTTAGAAATTCTGCATGGTGAATTTAGCACACCAAACATATAGATGTCAGAAGGTGGAGATTGCTGGCATGATCCTACTGGGAGCAGAGCCACAAGGCACCACTTTGAACTGGTTCACATACACCCCTGTGTATAAAGATGACATGGTGAAGGGCATTACATTAATGGGAATTCCATGCATGTGCTTCCAGTGTAACGTCTGAGACTGTAGCAGCTCCATGCAGTTCATGTGTGATCTTGGAAATTAGTGTGGAACAGTAGCTCATATAATACAATTCTGCAATTGATACTTGTACCCAGAGGCAGTTGGATAGGGTTCTGTTGAGGCTGTTGGTGTGATCCTTAGCTCACTGAATTTACAGGTTACCCTGAATGCAACAGGTCTTCCTTCCAAGAATATGCTTAGGATCTACATAGATCAAAGTCGGGCTACACAGCCCTTTAAATCTGCTTAAGCTTCGGCAGCTTGGTGGCTGGTGCCAGAAGCAGCTAAAGCCTGGTCCGTTTCCTAGCATGCAGCATGTATTATGTGACTATCAAGCAGCTCCTTACATGTAAAATAAGCAGATGAACAGTTCAGGAATGCCCAGTCTTCAGGCTATTTATGTCATAATTAGATGGAAAATGGCAACCCGTCTTTTGACCACTTATATTTTTCTTTTAAAAATGCTCTAATTTACACAGTTCCATTTGGTGCAAATGGCTTTCAGGCCTTGCCAACAATGTTGGCTGGACAGGTGCAAAAGTGGGAAATCAGTTCAAAAGGCCCCATGGTGTACAGGTGGGGTTTAGGGACATTATCATGGTATCACTGTGGTTGTCATATGTTACTGGCTTCCATGCATGGATAATGTGGGGATAATGTGTGCAGAATGCTACTGATTGGTGGTGACAGCAAGTGCAAGGGGAGTTTCTATTTTTTTCCCTATGTCATTTCTAACTTCTACTGGTATTTGTTTTGCTCTCTGCTTTTCTGCTGAGATTCATGTGACTACATTATTCCAGTACAATATTGGCATTCGTGTAGGATCAGCCTGCTCAAGCCGAAACCTAATTATGTTTACTCCAAAGCAGGTCCCATTTTTCCTTATAAATTAATTTCAGCCTCAAGGCCATCTTCTGGTCTTGTTAAGCCTGTTTTCCTTTGCCGGCATCCTAGAAATGAATTTTGCTCTAAGCCTAACAGACCTTGAACCCAACATATTTGCACCCACTGACTGAGTGAAGCACAGCGCTCATTTGTGTAGTCATGGATGTTTTTGCTATTCAGTTCTGAATTGTGTGAATGAACAATTTGGAAGCATGACTACCTAGCAACCTTGAAATTATCTCAATGAGCATTCAGCAAACCTGTCACATGAATAGCAAGGAAGACCAAACCACAGGTGAGAAGTGAGGCCTACTTGCTGATTACAAAAAGAGAATCGCCAAACCAATAGGACTTAAAGCAGCTTAATTTCAACTCACCTGTGACCACCCTAACCAACAGAAAGAGATAGCTAACATATGCCAGACTTGTGTTTTTGATTAGTTACTCTGGAAGAGCAAATCAGCAAGTGAGAAGCAAATGAATGTGTCTCATACCTTGTTCACACAGCCTCTTGGTAAGCGATCCCTCATCTTGAAAATAAATAATTCGCTTTTGTACGATGCTTGCCCTGTTTGAGAGATGGAAACAATGTGTTCAGAAAATGTGCAGATGCAGCAGATAACATTTCCACACACACCCCTTAATACTAGGGTTGCCATATTTCAAAAAGTAAAAACCAGGACACCCCAAAAGTTGTTGAGCTTTTCAAAACAAAAATCCTGATAATCTGGATGTATGGCAGCCCTATTAACAATAGTAAGTCACCTCTGATCCGCACCAAGTTTATTGGTAGATAAGGTTCATGAGCTGGCATCCCCCACCGTCAATGAGCCATGCTATTGGTTGAGACTGTCAGAGATAGCTCAATCCATCAGTTGGTATGAAGGCACTGAACAGTCTTGAACAGAAGGAGACAATGTGCTGCCCTCCAGATACTGTTGGAGTCCAGCTCTCATAATCTCTGGCTATTGACCATGTTGGCTGGGGTTGCTGAGAATTGGAGCCCAAAAATTTCTGGAGGTCACCACACTTAAGTTCTTGAGGGATGAGAGGTCTTAAGGGATGCTTGGATTAAGCAAAAAACACAGGAACATACATTTAATTAGTCCATCAGATACATCAAAAGTGGGAAATATCAGTTGGAACATACTGACTAAGATTGCAATTTCTAAGACAAGATGTCAGTTTTTCATCGTTCTTCCTCCTCTGTCAGAATCCTCCTAAATTTGTAAAATATTTTTTCATGCCCTACCTATCCATCATGATAACAAAAGTCTAACAAGAGCTGGTACAGCATTAGCTAATAGGTAAGAGGTTTAGCAGGGATGCGGGTGGCGCTCTGGGTAAAACCTCAGCGCCTAGGGCTTGCCGATCGCATGGTCGGCGGTTCGAATCCCCGCGGCGGGGTGAGCTCCCTTCTTTCAGTCCCAGCTCCTGCCCACCTAGCAGTTTGAAAGCACTCTTAAGGGCAAGTAGATAAATAGGTACCGCTTTATAGCAGGAAGGTAAACGGCGTTTCCGTGTGCTGCGCTGGTGCTGGCTCGCCAGAGCAGCTTCGTCACGCTGCTAAGGGGTTTAGCAATGAATCAGTAGCAGTTCCTTGGTCTCACCCCAAGTCATGCTAGGACTTTAGGAAAGCCATTCTTCTTCTGTTGCCCAACTCAAAGAAGGGGATTATTTACGCATTTGCTTTTTTTAGTAGTTCTATGTTGACTTCAGCTGTTCATTGCCTATTACTATTAATATGCCCCTTTTACTCTCACCACCTCTCAGCAGCACCAGTTCTTATCTAATCACACTGAGCACATCACCTATTCACATGGTATAATGAAAGATAAAACAAGTTATCCAGGTTCCCAACTTGGCAACCCTATGTGGTGCTGAAGTTACCTGGCTCTTCCTAGAGTTTATGAAACAAAACCACCAACGACAACAAGGAACCCAAAAGAGAAAGGAAAGGGATTCTGCAAACCTGGATTATGTAAATTTGAAAGAAAAATCTGCCAAAATATACTGCTTATATTTTGTGTTTGCCTCTAACTTTGGGCAGCCTTAAATTGGTGAATCTAGTATCTCAGAAAGATCAGATGCTCATTTTGCAAAGTTCACTGAAGCTGAAGAATACGGAAGGCACAAAAATGGAACAGAAGAAGTAAGTGAAAGGAAAGATTCAAAAGTGCACTGCCTATCACTCCTTGGTCCTCAAAATTTCATTGACACCAGTGCTCTTTGTACTCTATTGCAAATGCCAAAGTTGCTGTTTTGATCTCACACTGGCCAAGACCACATGGTCACAGAAAGACTTCTAAAAATGAAATCTCCAGAACAAATCAGGTGAGACTTCCTTCCAATGTTCCATTTTTAAAAAGTGCAATGTTAAAATGTTTCTGACTAACAGTTAGTTGACTTTTTAAAATCTAGCAGCTGTAATTTTCTTCTTCTACAATGTTCATTTTTTCCTAAGTCAAATGAAATCTGTACATTTTGCATCCCTCCACCCTGTTCCATAGCAACACACAAGAGAATTAAGATAAGCCACAACATGCAATTCCTCTGGCACCCGTGGTTTTTCCTTTTTGTGCACTAGCAAGGTTTCCGCAGGTCAAGACAACATGGAAATCTTGCTCTAAGGGTGCTTTGAGACTGTTGCTATTTTCAATCACATACTGGCAAATTCAGGTTGCACAATTAAAGTTGATTTGAAGGCCATGTGCTACAAGCCTATTTCCCCCAAAGATCCTGTGTGTGTGTGTGTGTACAATAAGGAAAGCGATAGGAAAATGAAATGGAAAATGTGGGTTAACACTTGCTTGGTGCCGTGTCATGCAAACAAAGAAGAATGAATGCTCAATAAATAGCTAGTGTTGTCTAACCTCCGTTCAAACAAATCAGGATGAATGCCCAGTAAGAAGATCATCTGGATGTGACCTGAATCTTAATAGCTGTGGCCACACAAGACCCAAGTATGTTTTTCAGATAACAGCATGGAAGCTTACGGGGTTATTGTTTCTCTCTTCCTTACTCAATCTTGGGCTATTCTCATTTGACTTTTTGCTGCCTGTTTCCAGCATTACCATTAATCTTCAAATTATCAAGAGAGAGTGAGAAATGAAAGACTGTTCTTTAAAGTCTTGCAAATTTAAAAGGGAGTTACAAAGCCCAGGAAGTAGAAGCAGCTACTATTTTAAAAATAAGTAAGTTATTTATACACATATGTGCTTGTACACATTCAATTATTATGGCCAGCATATTTTATTCCAAGATTGTGGTGGGTTGATGATTCTTCATTCTTCTCTTCTTTGGAAAGGAGGTCCCTTTTAAACATGGGGCCACCTGGTGGATTTAGTAGGCAAGGCAGCACACAGAAATCAGACAAACGTATATTGGCAAGGCAGCTATGGCAACAGCTCACATCTCCAAAATGGATCTGGAAGAATGTGATGCTAATGACCGATACCAAGATGAAAGTCGACCAGGTTTGCATGTTGAGCAGGATGCTTTATGTAAGCGAATCGGGAACAACTTAGACCTGCCAGGAGTGACACCGCAATGCCTGTGCTGTATCAGAAAGATTTTGGACACCACATGGCCAGACAAAGATGTGCTGTCTCAAGCCCACATTCCCAGCATGTTCACACTCCTGTCTTAGTGACATCTGCACTGGTTTGGCCACGTGCACAAAATGGAAGATGGCAGGATCCCCAATGACCTGAGGGTAGCAGGATTCAGACACTAGGCTTGTTGGCAGACCAACACGGCATTACAAAGATGTCTACAAACGTGGCACGAAGGCTGGCAACTTTAACCCCACCGCAAGGGAATCCCTTGCAGATGATCACAGTGCCTGGAGACAGACAGTCAGGTCGTGTATCCATGGCAGTGGCCAGAGGAGAAATGACCACTGGGAGTGGCGCATAGAGAAGAAACGCCATGGCGCACCTGTAGCAGCAAAACTGGATGCCTTCAAATGCCCCACCTGCAATAAAACATGTCTCTCCTGTATCATTCTCTACAGCCACAGCAGATGCTGTAACTCTCCTACTGTTTGACTTCACCCCGAAGGTGTGCTCTTCCACTGTCACCCAAGACAGACAGATGCCAACAACAGCAACAACAACCACATCACAGGGTTGTTGTGGGGATTAATTCAGATGGGGGAAACCATGTATACCATCTTGAGCTCCTTGGAGAAATGAAAGCAAAAAACAAACAAACAAACAAATAAATGAGAGCAACTATATAGCTAACCTGACACAACAGCTACCACCCCAGACATACAACAAACCATACTGCAACTAATTAAGCACATCCAACCGAACCCTGGATCCTCCATTCTCTCACGACACCACTAAAAACAAATACAGTGGTACCTTGGGTTACAAATGCTTCAGGTTACAGACGCTTCAGGTTACAGACTCTGCTAACTCAGAAATAGTACCTCAGGTTAAGAACTTTACCTCAGGATGAGAACAGAAATCACGCGGCAGCAGCGGGAGGCCCCATTAGCTAAAGTGGTACCTCAGGTTAAGAACAGTTTCAGGTTAAGAACGGACCTCCAGAACGAATTAAGTTCTTAACCCGAGGTACCACTGTAACTATATAAACAAAGGACCTACACATGAGGTGTAGACAGGAACACTATGCAGTATAATTAAAAGATCATCCCCAACCCTCTCCCTCCCTTTCTTTCTCCCCTTCCCCAAAGTCTACCGCAATAGTGTCTCATATGGAATGTAAACTGTTCAAAAAAGATTGTATGAATTAAAAGTGGAGACAGTATATGTACTTTTCCTTGTTTATTTAAAAAAACCAAAACAAAACTATATGCTACTCCTCTAAACGTTTCACTGTCTTCCTCCTAACGTTTCAGGCAGCTGCGGGAGATGATGCAGGCTTTTAACCTTTCAGTTTGTATCCCCTTTGCTATGTATCTGAGGACCACTTTATTTGTCACATTTTGTTTTCATACACAGAGCTATTTTCCACTGCCAACATCCTGTGAGTTCGCTGCACGCTATCGAGATACTACGAAGAGGTGGCTAGGTTTTACATCTCGAAGGCAAGGACAAAGATCTGTGGGGGAAATGGGGAAGAAAGAATGACACAGCAAGGAGCAGGTTTTCCTGATGAAAAACATCAAACCCAAAGATGCTGCTTTACACTTTAAATGTTTAATGGGCAGAAAAGGTCAGGAGTTGGTAATTACAGAAATAACCTAGAATTAATCAGATGCTGTCAGCAGAAGAGGTCAAGGGTGAAGGCAATGGAATTTTGAATGCCGGCCTTGTTAGGGATTGGGATCTCACAGCATGTTTGCAAAGAAATCCTGTTGTTGACTACAGTTCACTGGATACAAAGAAGGCATCAGAGGTGAAAATTCAGCTTTGTATTCTGTGAATATTTGGCCAGCATAGAAAGTACTAAAGACACTGGGCCATAACACCCCAAGTTCAAATGTCACCACTGCCTTAGGCAAGTCAATCTCTTACCAATCACTAACCTATTGCCTCATACGCTACTACTGTTATTTTCATTTTGATTTACTAAGGTTTCAGGGCAAGCCACAACAATTTAAAATGCAACCTTGACAACAGTTAAAAACGAAACAACAATTACAATGATATTATATGTATGGGACGAGGATGGTGTTGATGATAATAATAATACCAGTTTGTTATAAGAATTAGTTAAATGTTACATGTCCACTAAGCTCGATCACTTCTGCAAAATTTGTAATATATTGAACTACTTCAGCTGCTTATCAAAATTGGCACACTCTCCCCACACTCCATTTCTTGAAATTGATTGCTTTATTTCTGTATTTCTTTGTTAAATTTATATGTTGCATCTTCCTCCAAAGGAGCCGAAGGCAGCAACCATGCCAATACTAAAACAATACAATTAAGACATCTAAAAAACAATGAGAGGTAATTAGGGGTTGAATAATGGCAAGATTTCTATTCTCTTTGTCCTAGCAAGATTTTGTTCTACATTTGATCTTAGCCAAAAGGCCGAGAAGCGATAGGGAAGGGTTTGTACCAACAGCTGACCAATGAGGAATTTGTCAGCAAATGGCAGAAAACCATGGCTAAAATGAGGAATTTGTCAGCAAATGGCAGAAAACCATGGCTAAAAAAGCCACCTGTGTTGGTCTCTCTCCCCCCCCCCAATTGTATTACCTGGGTTATGAAGGCACCCAAAAGATTTTAAAGCAAAGATTATGGGATAATGCAAACAGTGACTTGCGATCTCGATCACACGGTGTCTGTAGTCTGCTGGCAGTAGGAGTTCAATATGGGTATGTCTTTAAGTTAACATCTTACATTAAAAACCTGACAGTACCAAACTACCAAAGGCTTTTCACCAAAGCCAGACTAAATGTCTTTCCCTCTGCAGTGTTGGATGGCAGTTTGAGAGGAGTTCCCTACCAGGACAGACTTTGCTCATGTGCTCAAGACATTGATTCCATAAAACATATTTTGTTGCATTGTGCAAAATATGAGCAGGCCAGGGCTGAACTGATACTACCCTTGCTGGTACCTTTCCCGGGAAAATCAGAGGCTCACTATGTCAGGTTCCTACTGGAAGACCGGACAAATGCTAGAACGTTAGCAGTGGCATAGTTTTTATTGGTGGTTGCAAGAACAAATGAGCCCTATATTCTAAACAAAATGCTTGTTTAACCTGGAGGTAGGCTGTATGAATTGTGTATTGATTTGTAATGATTTGTTGGGTCTCTGGACCATAATAAAGATTGATTGATTGATTGATTGATTGATTGATTTTGTACTTACAAGCTCTTGTTTTATTCAGTTGTATTAGGAACTCTTTAAGGTAATACAACTTTTTCAGCATAGTCACAGCGGTGTTTCATAGAATCATAGAATTGTAGAGTTGAAAGGGACTACAGGAGTCACCTAGTCCACCCCCCGCAATGCAGGACTCTTTTGCCCAACATGGGGCACGAACCCACAACCCTGAGATTGAGTCTCATGCTCTACCAACTGAGCTATCCTAGCTTGATATATGTGATATCCCATTTATATAAAATTCCAGAGTATGGTTCCTTTCTGAAATCATGGCATCATTTTCAGGGAGGGTTGAGGCTGGTTTCAGACCATTCCTCTGGGCAAATGCATAATTCTTGCAAACATTGCTTGAGAAAAGCTATGAGTGATAAAGGCCAGGACAAAGGTTCTCCCTTCAGTCAACTGCTGAAGGAAAGTATTTCAGTAACTATTTGAATGAATGTCTTTCAGAACTCTCTTCTGGGTATAGCTGAGACAATGCAAACATTTGGTGAGGTCTCATTCCAAACCCTATTCTGCGGCACCTAATGTGAACTCAAGCTTCACGGCAGTTTGAATAATCCATAATAAATAGCACAAGCAAACTTTAGATGGAAGGTAGGGGATGACAGCATAGAATATCAGCCCCAGTTTGATTTCTGCTGTGGGTCATAGATGTGATTCCACTCACTTCAAAGCAGGATCTTGACCATCATATATAATGAAACAAAGAAGATTCTCGAAAAAAATCTAATTAAATATGTCTCTGTGTTTGTACTGTGCTCAAAAAATCTCTCTGTTCTCTATCTGATGGTTCACGAGGATAAATATTAATTTTAAATCAATCAGTCTGCCACGTTCCTAAAAGAGGAGGCCAAGGAGAGCATCAGTACTGGAAACCTGGACAGTGAGACTGGTCCATTTATTACCAGTATTCTGCCATCCACAGAAGACATTTCAGGAGAATTGCGCAGGAATTTAAAAATTCCAGTGAGACAAGCGATGGACCTGCACAGATTTGTGGCAAGGAAGCATGAGTCACTTGTCCCTAACCCTCCCAGCTGCTTGCTGAGAAGCAACAGGCTTGCCAGTAGTGGGACCATAGCAGCTGCTGTGGATCCTGCAGAAAGAGAAGGAAAAGCTTGGCAAGCGCATTCTTCCCTTGCTTTGGGGGTCACAGCCTGGCAAAGCCTGACACTGCAAATGCAATGTGTTAAGTCATGGGTCAGGCAATATAGCACCAATGCACTGCTTCCCATGCTGGGAAACTGCAGTGTCGCTCTAAGCAGCAGTGGAGCATATGTGGGATATCCCAGGTGTGGGATAGCCGCTTGGGTGCCTGGAGCGGTGCATGTGCCCAGCAGCCGGGGGCAGAGCAAGCCACCCATGGGGGCAGAGCGAGCTGCCCATGGTATACATTTGGCGCGCCATGCGCCCACGACTCCCAAGCCTCCCCCAAGCTGTCCAAACGAAGGGGGAAGGTGTGCAGCTCCCCCCTTTACTCCAATGGCTCGGGATAGGCTTGGGAGTTGCGGCCGGCCAGCGCACTGAGTGTCACCCCCCTCAGTGAGGGCACCCGGGGCAGACCACCCCCACTGCCCCCTTCCTATGCCCCTGGCTCTCAGCAGTTCCCACATTAACGCAACTCCATGCCAGCATTGACTGAGTTTCTTTCCACTGTGCTCACACCATAAAAGATGCTTAATCTGCTATACAAAGTACCTCATTTGTTATGTGGTTTGCCCTTAATTACACATTCCTGACAGAGAAGGCTGATGAAAACATATTATACTTGTGCTCCCGTATCACCAATGACTCTATTACTTCACACGCACCATGCATGACACTTTTTATCACTGTTGTATCCTGTGGGTTTGGGAAGGGCACTCACTGGAGAAAGGAACCTTGCCAGGGGTCTGGCCCCATACCCAGAAGTGATGGGAGTCAGGATAAATCCAATATTTATATTTATTGGTGAACAACAGATCAACAGCTCAGCTCAGCACAGCCACTAGGCCTTGATACAAAGGTGAGACCAAGGCTCCCAACTAGTTTCCACTGAACTATGGAGGGAACCACACCTAGAAAGAATGCAGACCAGGCATGTCTCTTAGAAACAGGCTGCACAAGCTACACCAACAATGCCACAAAAGGCTTGGGGTCTGCACACTATCTGGACTGTAAAATCCATCACATAAGCCAATCCAAATGTCACAACAGGTCATCTCAGCAGAGAACATTTTTTTCTGGACAGAACTTGCTTGGGTTGGCTTCAAACAGCTGCAGTGCATGCTTCCAGCTGTGCGCTTTTTAGTATTCATTTTTATATTGTAATGAGTATCTTATTGTTATGCTATCAGCTTGATGTTGGTGTATTCCAACCCCGGGTCTTTGAAAAGGAAAAATAAATATGTTGAAAAATGTACTTATATTGTATTTGGACTGTGGAACCTTGGGACTACGTTTCCCAACAGCCCCTGCTGGCTAAGGAGAATTTGCTTCCTAAAAGAGGAGGAGAGATTCACATTAAAGGACTACAGTGTGAGCCAGTGTGGTGTAGTGGTTAAGAGCGGTAGTCTCGTAATCTGGGGAACTGGGTTCACGTCTCCACTCCTCCACATGCAGCTGCTGGGTGACCTTGGGCTAGTCACACTTCTCTGAAGTCTCTCAGCCCCACTCACCTCACAGAGTGTTTGTTGTGGGGGAGGAAAGGAAAGGAGAATGTTAGCCGCTTTGAGACTCCTTAAAGGGGGTGAAAGGCGGGATATCAAATCCAAACTCTTCTACTTCTTCTACAGCATGGAGCAGCTCTGATGATTAGTGAAGCAGCGGGGGGGGGGGCACAGGACTTAGACATGGAATAGAAGATCCTAATGAGCAGTCTGGAAACAAAGGTAACTCTGGGATTGTTGCTACGCAAATGTACCCTGTAAGGAAAGGAAAGGAAGGCCCAGCAACAGAAGCTGTGCAAGACTAGGGCAGTGGCATACTTTGGACTTTTCAGTGGCCCCTGAGTGATACCAAAATTTGCCCACACTGACTCTCACCTTCCACTGTTTGTCATTATTGTAGCACCTCCTACAGCACCCTCTGAGCTCGGTGCCCAGTGTGGGCAAAGCAGTCACGCTCCCCTAAATCCATCTCTGAGCACAGTTGTGCTCAGGTTGTGCTTTTGTGCTACCCATGACACCTGGTCAGCCACTGTGAGCACAGGGTGATGTACCAAATGAACCTTTAGCTCCATCCAGCAGGGCTTCCTGTGTCCTTAAGTCTGAGTGGTTACATTTTTAATCAACTTATAGAATCCATCCCCCAAATGGCTGCAAGCTTCCCTGGTAATCTACCCTACTAAATCATCACTTATCTGTTAGCTATGTAGGTGGAGCTAGCATGCAGGAGGTAGCAGTTAGCTATATTCACAGTCACCTTCAGTAGCCTAGCTTAGCTGTGTTGAGACAACTCACACGGCATGTGTTTGCCAACTCCACCCCAGCATCTGCATGTATACTAGCTCCACCCACTCCACCCACAGACTTTCCACATTGAACAGGAAGATCTGCACAGGCATCCCAATTCCATGCATCACCTATGCACATATTTGTACATCAAGACCCTATTTCAGACATTTGTCCTACTTGTGGTGGGGCCGTGACGCAGCTCACTTCCTGCTTGCCCCATGTAAACTTAAGAAGGTCTAAAGATGCATACTGATTTCCCTCTCCTTTCCCTAGATGACTCTTCTAGATCATCACCTAAAAACCATTTGGCCAAAGTCAGGATGAGGCCAGCTCCTGATAATTTTTTAAAAAATCAAAATGACTGCTGTTGAGCAAATGTTGCAGGTTTGCATTGTAATCTATGTGAATTCCAAGTAACTAAAGGCTCGAGGTGGGTGCATTTGAAAAGTAATTCTTTCTGCAGTATACTTCAATAGGATCAGTAGCTCAAAACAATACAGTCTCTTCTGCTTATGTAAGGTGCAATGATTTATGTTTCACCTATTTGTTGCCAATATGAGAGGTAGTATGATTGCACCAATAACCTTAAATCAGTCCACTTTTATAACAGCAAATCAATTGCTATGAGATACTGTTCAAACTTGTATGGATTTTTCCCCATCTCCTTATCACATATTATTTATATCCTTTCCTATGAAGTGCTTGTGGCAGATAGAAAAGCAGCAAAGATCCCTTTATTTCAAAATATATATTTTTAAAAATGCTTGGCAGCAGAGGAGAGAGTGTTGCTTACATAAAAGATTTTTATTGGCTTCTCTTCACTGTGTATGAAGTTTCAGGGGAAGGGGGAAAATCAGGAGGGAAGAAAGGAGGATTTCTTTTTATGGTTTTGTAATATCACAATATAGCATCGTTACATTATTCATTCTGTAATATCATATTAATGAAACACTTTTGGGATTCATATTTAAGAGTAGAATTCGTTCCAAAAGTACATTCAAATGTTCCTTTTTAAATAATTAAAAGCTGCCCCAAACATGATGTCAGATTACATTCATGTGTATATATAACATAGTTGCAATTTCTTCAACCATTCGAGCCATATATACTCTAGTTAATAAGTAATACATAAAGCTGAAATATACCTGGGTTGTAACATTCACTTCATTTTACTGCTCAAGTGTCCTGTCAGCTTCATAGCAGTGGAAAATCCCCCTTCCTCTGTTTCTTTCCACACTGCCACTCATTTATTCATAATTCAGGTAGCTCTGGCAAGTCTTGAACCAGCAAGCTCTTCCTGCAGGAAGATACTAATACTAATATTTGTATTGGGAAAATTATTCCCCCAAGCACAAAATACACATCCATAGTGTAATTTGCAAATCGTGTACATGTGGATAAATTGCAAATGAAAAAGATAAGGTCCCTCTTCTCCTGCCTCTTGGAGGTATAAATCACAGCATTCATGGTACATTAGCGCCATCCATAAATGACACTACAGAAGCATATTACATGCTTGGAAATTAGTTTCTCAGTAGTAGTTGTCTTGGGGATAGGTTATTCAGCTCTCTCAGAGAAAAGATAGCATGCACTTCCCCCCTCTCAGACTTCCCATCAGAGAGAGATAAGGATAACATATATCCAAGAAAACGAGAAACTTCTTAGGCCATTCTTCAGTCCCAAGCCTCCACAGGAACATAGGAAGCTGCCTTACACTGAGTCAAAATATTGTTCCATTGAGCTCAGTATTGTCTACACTGACTGGAAGCAACTCCCCATGGTTTCAGACAGTGGTCTCTTTCAACCTTACCTGGAGAGGCCAAGGATTGAACCTGGGACCATCTGTAGGCAAAGCTGATGTTCAACCATGGAACTATGGCTCTTTCCCAAAATTCTGATACTGCTGAAATTTCATCTCTGGACACATAACTCCCTTTTGCTGCTGCTCACTGCTTCATTCCAGTCCTGTGAGAGTTCCTGTCATAGCTCCTGGCTTTCCTGAACCAGAACAAATTTCCAACTTATCCATAATCCACCTTCACCATGTTGCAACACTGCAGTCCAGAAGTTAACTAGAGCAATGAGTAAAATGACCAACTTATCTCTGTCCAAAAGAGGCTGGAGCTGGTGAACTAGCTTAAGCTAGAAAGAGGCACTCCAAACCACTGAGGCCACCTGAGCCTCCACTAAGCATCTGTCTCCCTCTTGAACACCTCTGTCTTATGAGGATTCAGCTTCAATTATTGGCCCATATTGGACCCATCACTGCTCCCAAACACCAGTCTGTCAGGCTCTGTTGAAGCTCCTGAAGGAATTTTCCAAACAGTTCTCTGGTATTAATGACATTCTTACAGATATACTGGCAATGCAGGTGTTTTTGTCACTTGTTGCAGATGAAATCTGCTTTATTCAGCAGACAGCTTGTGTGAAACTGTTGCTAGCCTCTTTTTTTCACATCTACACAAATTCACACACTTTTCATTAAAGTGCAAGACAGACAGACATTTTGGTAAACAAGGAGTCAGACTGTAAAAGGATTGTTGCTGCAACAACTTGTCAATATACTGTACTTAACTGGTCTTCTAGAGTTCATCATTATCTTCACTCCAGACAAATTCAATTCCTTTTGCAACATTTTGCATGAAGCGAGTTTTACCTTGATGTTGCTTGAGCAAGCAATTTGCATGAGCAGGATGCTTCACAATGGATTGGGGGGAAATAGAGATTATAATGCTGAGAGACTCGGAGGATTGGCTATCTTGAAAAATATGTGTTCTGGCTGAGGAGGGGGTCATACGCCAATTAAGGATCGGGATTGCTGTTTTGAGCCTTCAAACAGCATTGATCCTGGATATCCAAGAGGTACTGGTTTTTTTTAACTACGTCAGCTGGTATGCCAGATGTACCCACTTTTGGAATATAGATTTCTAGCTTCTGTTATGATGACTGACTACCAGGATGAATTGTTGCAATATGCTTTATGTAGCGCAACTGGCTCAAGAATGCAGCTGCTCATTTGTCGATGGCATGTATTGCCTATCTTGAAACATCATTGGCTACGCCTTGCTTTCTGGATATAATTCAATGTGCTGGTTTTGACCTGTTCCTATGCAGTCTGAGTCCTGACCATCTCAGGGAATGTCTGGCTCTTTATAAACTACGATGAGGCTTTGTGGTCAGCCAGTAAAATGCCACCCACATATTTCATTTACAGATATAAGATTGTAGTCAATTATGAGTAGGGCTTTTTCTGTGCTGGCCCCTGAATCATGATTTCCCCTCCCTCTGAGAATGTTGGTTCCTCTTACCTCTTTTCAGAGACAAGTGAATCCTTACTGTTCCACAAAGCACTTGAAAGCTGAATCTTTGGCTTTTGATCTGATTGCTGTTTATATTTTGTGTTATAGAATACATGTTCTTTTCCTATTGTTTTTGTTTTTATGCAGTCAAACTAATTAGGCATATTTCCATCATACTAATGATCTCATAATGTGAAATGTATTATATATTATGTCATACCAGTGAGTGCAATGGGTCTTCCCTTACTTCCTCTTGAAATACTTGCACCCCACCAAAATCTACCCCAGAGGTTCTCCAACTTAATGGAGCCGATTTTATGGGCACTTGGGGAGTTCCAGAGGGAATGAGATCTAGTAGAAACTCTGTTGTGAAGTTGCAATGACACTGTTGGATGTCACTCAACGTGATGGCCACCACAAAGTACCAATGTGAAAACCAATCATCTTTATTCTTCTGTCCTGGTGTATGATGAGTCAACCCAGAGCTGAGATGGATGTGTGAGAAGGATGTTGGCTCAACTACACCAGTTCCCTGGTCTGTAACTGCATTTCAGATAGATCTGGTTCAGTTCTGAACTGGACTGAACTGTGTATATCAAAATGTGGTCAAGCTTTTACAGTGGAAATGGATTAGACAGTAGTAATACTTTAATTCCTGTCTGCTTGGTTTTATTGAGAAATGTGGCACATGGAAATAAACACACTCATTTCTTTTCTTCATCAAGTTGCTCACATTGTGGGCAGCTTCAAGTAGCTGAATTCCAATAGTTATAGCTTTGGAAAGAGTTGGTTATTGAGCAGAAAACATCTACCATCAGCTGTTTTGCTCTTGAGAAACAGAGGCTTTTAGGAAAGTGGTGGTGCTTGCAGATCTTTCTGTTTCTTGGTATAGGTTTGATCACTTTTGGTAACTGAGTACAGTGAGATGTGAACACAGATGGAGCTGTGTAGATCAACTCAGCCAATGGAATTGAAAGCAAAATAGAATTAAAAAATGCTTCTGTGTTTTCTATGTATCACTTCTATAGTGTTTTGAAATGAAGATAAATTACTTGCTTTTATTTGCTTTTACTTTTTTTTCATTTGTTTAATATGCCATATGCAACAACACTTGCTTCAAGATTTGGGAATCCAAGCAGGATTTATTTTACCCCTTTCTAATCCAATCCTCTGGATCGTACACAAGGCATTGTCTGCATGCTGATATAATACTTAGATCAACACACTTGGAATTTAGAGAAGCAGAATATAGTTCCAGCAAGGCTACTGGTACACTGCGACAGCCTTCATGCATGTTGCTGTCCTCAGCTCTCCAACAGGAAATGAGAGTTACAAGAATGTACCTCACATTTTTGTGTGTGAGAGAATGAATATTTGGAAGTTCTATGCTCAGAGATACAATCCATGGTAACTGTATCTAAAAGCCAGTCCCCAACATTCCAGTGATGGCGAAGGGTTCAGGTAGGGGCTAACCCAATGGCAGATGCCACTGTTACAATGTTGGCTTACTACCACAGACAGCCTATGCAGGGAATGGCATAAAGGTTGAAATGCTGGTCACAGGAAGGACTAAGAGCAACCTGAGCCACATCCCAAAGCTAAGTGGGGCACTTATTCTTAAATAAGCAACCTATTTGCCACAGTCAGTGCCCTGTGGTATGCCCGTTGTTTCAAACTTAATTCTTTTTTGTTTCTCTGTTCTTCTTCAGTTGCTTGTTGGGTTGTTAAAATTAAGTCCCTAGCTTAGAAGTAACTGGCAGGTATGGTGCCAGTTACAGTTAATTTTTACCTCAGTTTTGTTAGGTCTGGAAGGACAGGACCAAGACTATAGACTCTAAATCCATGTTTACACAGCTTTCTGACTTTGATGAGAAAGGAAAATAGGATTGTCTTTGATTTCATTTTAATCATTAATCCCCGATTTTGGGCATAAATATGGTTGCTTTTTGGCTTCACAAATAGGATTATTATTATTGTTGTTCAAAAGAGGCCTAATTTCTCTGAGGAGGCAAAGTTGTCCTCCACCTTGACATTTTGCGGCCCGCAGTGTCAGAGATCCCACATGATCCTGATCATAGACAAATACATGAACTGCAGAAATTTCTGCCTCCTTTTCCTTTTTGGTTGGAATTTTCCAATATTCCTAGTATGTGTGCACAGGACAGAAAGATTCACTCCCATCCCTGGAACTACAAAAGCATTTCCACCACATACATCACTCGTTGTAATGGAGTAAGATCTGCGAGTCATTCTGCATACTGAAAAGTACTATAAGCGTTATGATAACTAATCACCATTATTATTAGCATTTTAAAAATGCTCCATGTTAAATTGTTACTTGTTAGGCAATTGCATCATGAGTTACATGGTTACTGGTGTTTAAGGTTCGTAAGTAATATTGATCCCTCCACACAAAATCCAAATATTGTTAACATTGATTTAGATTTTGCATCTGTTGAAAAAAATATTCCTTCTGTGCCTGCAGAACCAGAAAACATTTTGAAACATCCATTTTGCAATAATGAGTCAGGCTGGATTCAACTGGTGCTTGTAGGTTTTTTCCAAAACTATTAGGTTCAATCCTTCTGCAGCCAAAAACATTTCTGATGTCATTATTAATTGCCCAGATTTATGCTTTGGAAAGACACAAACCAATGAACATCCCCTTTATTTCACTTTCTCCTTCCTCTCATTATTTCCCTTTAAATAAAGGCGAAGGAAGCGGTGGAAGCCTGACAACCACACTGAAGTCGAATTAAACATCTGTTTGTAAAACAAATCACAATGCCACTGACAGCTGTGGTGGAATGGCAAATGTTCCACAGCTGTCAGGCTCCTAAATTAACCATGATTTTCATTTACAAACGGCAAATAACTAGGAAATGATGGAGCCCTCTCAGCCTTTGCCTTTTCACTGCTTGCAATGCAGAGGAGTGAAGGATTCATTCGATAATGGATCAGAAAGGACAGGTCTTTAAAGGCCAAAGCCTGTTTCCATTAAAATCAACTTAAGACACCCTTCCGTGGGATTGAGTTTATAAATCAGATCTTAGTATTTCATAATTCAGGGAAATTATCTTATTCTTTCACATTGATTCCCTGTTATTTTCCTTCTTCTGGATATTTCAAGACCGAGGCAAGTATACCGTATATACTTGAGTATAAGCCAACCCGAATATAAGCCAAGGCACCTAATTTTACCACAAAAAACTGGGAAAACTTAGTGACTCGAGTATAAGCCAGTTCACCACACCACAAACCTGGTGGTGGCGGCAGCAGCGGAGGATGAACAAACAGCCCAAAAGGGCTGCTTTCGGGCTGCTCATTCCTCCGCCGCCAACAGTGGCAAAGGTGACAGAGGAGGAAGGAGCAGCCTGAAAGCATGCTCACTCGAGTATAAGCCGAGGGGGGCTTCTTCAGCATAAAAAATGTGCTGAACAGCTGGTTTATATGCCAATCTATGGGGCTTGGCATCTCTGTGGTGATGCGCACACACACACCCCAGCCAGCCATATCGTGTAACTCACCATGTGACTTCTGAACAGCATGTTGCTTGTATCCTTGCTCCCAACCCAGTCAGTGATGGCCTTATTGAAAGTAAAGAAATTCACAACTCATGTGATTCATTCTGTCCAATGATATGCCCAGGGATGAGAAACAAGTTACAGTTAGGTATTAACCCTATGGTTAATACACCGAAAGTGATACTCTGCAGTAAATTCTTACAATTCATAGGTATGCACCCTAGTGCCGTGCCAAATATTTCTTCATTTTTTCCCCAACCATTCTCCCATCGATTAATGGGAGGAAAGTAAATTGCAAATTTGAAAATTACTGAAGGGCAGGTAAAATATTTTGGTAAAATATTAGTTAATGAATGGTCATTTTTTCCTTGTTGTGCTTACCTTACTTTCAAGCTAGCTGGGGGGCGTTTGTGAGCAGTGCTTTCCTTCTAGAAAAAAAAGGTGCCGATACTCATTGTGAAGTTGTTACAGTAAGAGCCACACTTTTAACCAGTGCTTTTCTTCTAGAAATAAAGGTTGCGGTACTGCATCCCCTTGAGTGTCCTCAGAAAAAAAGCACTGTTTGTGAGCATCTTTTCTTTCATTCTACAGATCCTGTACTTGGCAGTTTGCATGCTTCAGGCCTCCTGGGTCACTGTACTAGCTGAAAACCCCACCATGTCTTCAGCTGGGCTTTCCTCTAAATGCATAGAAATGTGGGGATGCTGCTCATTATGTGCCCAATAGCTGTTGCTTGATGTTTTTAAAAAGCAAAGTACTTTCACCTTTGAAAATCATTAGGTGGATGCCAAGAGTGTGGATTTTGATTTTCCTTTAAAAGAAGGGTAAACAAAAGAACTTCCCTTAAAAACAAAATCAGCGAGCATGCCAATCTCAGGCGCTCAGGACCCAACCTCCTCTAGCATTTTATTTAAAGGCCAGGGAGAGACGTCATGAGCTGACTCCTTCATGGGACTTTTTCATATCATGAAGCACAGGCAGCTGAGGAGGCTTCAGAGGGCTGGTGAAAAATGATGAAAAGAAACATACACCACCCTCGGTCACCATACAGTGATACGTAAGCTCAAACCTGCACCCCACTGAACATCGAAAGAAATTATAAAGTGCTTTGAAATGAGGCAGAAAAATGGAAGCAAACTGTTCACAAATTGGAGACAGGCTTTCCCACAGCACTAATTCAATCAACTAGACTCATATCATCCCTGTCTAAACAGTTAAAATCTGTTAAATTAACTCGGGGGAGGGGGGACTGCAAACATGTAACAATAAATCACAAATGAAAGAAAAGTAGGGTGACATCCCCACTGTTTGTGATAAATTTCTCAGGTTATTCTCCCTCAACATACATGGATATGTTGGTGTTTTAAATGTATCTAATTAAAGCTGTATAATATTGTACATAATCTGTATAATATAAACAACTGAATCATATTATGTATGTTGCAAAACTGGAAACAGATGTCATAAAAACTTTAACATCCCAGTTCCTTGAAATAACATTTTCCAACTTAAATCATTAGTAACTTTCCTCCAGAAATGAACAACCCCTGTCGCTGATTTCAATATACTTGATGTGTGTACTTTATCATACAGTAATTGTCTTCTCTTCCACACACATAATTTATGGTAATTTATCAGTGGGAACAGTAGTATAAACAGCTAGAATTTGAATGAGATGACTCTTAGTGTTGTTGGCAGCTAGGTTTATTTTTTGGTGCAGAGATTCTGAACAGCTGTGTTCCAAAATTACAGCAACTTGCATGTGAAATCATAATTACACAGATGTCACTATAATGAAGCACAGGATTTAGGGATAGGAGGAGGTCCATCTTGGGATATATTTATGTGACTGACACTTGTGAAACTGAACTTCAGTAAGGCTTTAGACAAAATCCCCCATAATCTTCTTGCAGAGAAGCTGGTAAAATGTGGATTCGACGAGGCAACTCTTAGGTGGATTTGACTGACCGAACCCAAAGAGTGTTCACAAATGATTCTTCATCAACCTGGAATAAGGTGACAATTGGAATGCCACAAGGATCTGTCCTGGGCTCATTGTTGTTCCGTGTCTTTATAAACAACTTGGATGCCCATTCAATTTGCAGATGACACCAAACTGGGAGGGGTAGCTAATGCCACAAATGACAGAATTGTGATTAATGGACACACTCGGGAAGTGGTGGACTCTCCTTCCTTGGAGATTTTTAAAGCAGTGGTTGGATGGCCATCTGTCATGGATGCTTTAGCTGAGATTCCTGCATTGCAGGGGGTTGGACTCGATGACCCTCAGGGTCTCTTTCAACTCTAACACTTCTATGATTCTATGAAGAATCTGCCATGTTTCAGAAGTGGCTGAAATGCACACATTATACACACGGATACCAGCAGTTTTTTAACAGGATTATTAAGGAGCATAAAGGATATCTGCAAAATCATTAGATCAGGGGTGGGGAACCTAATTGCATCAGTTTACTTTCTATCCCCTCCACAGGGCTGGCCCAATACCGTTTACCACTTGAGGCAAAACGGAAAATGCTGCTGCCTCTGCTGCCACCTGAGATGACTCAAGGTGAAGCCCCAGCAAGCTGAAGTGGTGAAAGAGAAACAAGGAGACCAGAGAGGAAAAGGCAGCAGGAGGGGGACCATCTCCTCCCCAGGGGGTGACTGGGATGGCAGCAGCAGCAGCAGCAGCTCCTATCCTCCCCTTTGAGGAGTGGTAAAGGTGCGTGAGGATTCCCCTTTCTTTCCAGTTCTGTTGCCCCTTCCAGCTGTCCTGCCTTCTGAGGGGACAGCCTCAGCAAGGTTAATGGGCAGGCCAGCCCTACCTTCAACATCATACCTATCTGTTCTGGGTTATGGAATGCTGCACCGGTGAAGTGCTTGTCATGGAATTTTACTCAATAGAATTCAATAGTTCCAGAGTAGATTCCAAGGTATAGTTAGAGTAAAAACTTAAACACGTTGCAGGATTCCCGAAAAACAGAAAAGATGCAATTAAATTTCATCCAGCAGAGCTTTGCTGCTACTGAAGGCAAATGAGAATAATGGTCACAAATCCAATACATTTAGAATTAGCACTGTCCATAATAAATCTAGTTGCAGCAGACTTAGCTTATACTCACAATAACTTACAATAAGTCTAAACCTTAACACTATAGCATGACACCACACCAGAACACCACACCAGAAGGAACACCACACCAGAAGGAAAAAGAGATAGAAAGAGAAAGTGAAACCCAGGCTCCTTCTGGCCTTACTTTTATAGTTATCATGACTTTGACAGAAGAAATAACAGAACCAGCTTAAGCCAGCTGTACTCAGCTTCTCTGAAGGAATAACCCAAACATCATGAACCTTCTGCTTGTTTCTTTCACACAGTGAAGCTTCCAGAACCCACTTGAATTAATTAGAAAAGGAAAGATTTCTACACATCAGATCAATGCTTTCTGCACTGAGAAACGCAAACTGACAGTGCTTTGGTTTAAATCTCCACATGTCAGATGGAAGAAGATCTTGTCTATGTAAACTACTGCATAGATTCTATGGGGGGGGGGATGCTGGATAAAATTATTTTCAAAATGTGGTAGCTAGTAAAAGAGTGATCCTTGAGATGTAAACTAGCCCAAATCAAAAGAAAGGAATATATAGAATCTCTTACATTTAAAATGCCAGAGAACCTTAGAACTCCAGAAGATGTGCTTTTCACATCCATAGGCCCTTCAGGTAAAAGGAAGCTTCAAAATGAAGTATAATCTTTGGGGTCCACAATTCAAACTCACAAAACAGGGGCTCCAAAAATCTTCAAGGTACTAACTCCTAATGTCTGGATTATGTTATGCTAACACCAAAGCCAGTTTTCCAGCTGTACAATTTTCCAAACGAATGGTTTTTTTAAAAAACAACAACAACATGTAAATTATGTTCTAAATCTGCCAAATCTCTAATTTGGCAGACTTTATGTCCTTTTCAAGTTGCTCAAACCCTCTAGTGGCTGCTCACATCGAAAAAGAACCATATGAATAAACCATAAGGGGAATGATTTATGCTTAAAAATAACAAATTCCACGCTTTGTCTTAAAAAGAATAAAACATTTCCCTTGCCAGTTCTTCTTGAACACAGTTTCTACCACAAGAAGCTCCCCCTGTCCACACACAAAAAACATATTGTGATGAAGTTATTTGACAGTGTTGCTGCTAGCCAAACAACAAATGCAACCCAGGTCACATATTTCATGGACAGTCGGGACTCAACAGATACAAATAGGAGAAGGAAAGTGAACTGTTGCAAAGTTTCCAACCATTCTGCAAATTTGGCTTATTGTAATGCTTGCATAATCTTGCCTTTCTTTCAGCCTGAAGCTAACATTCAGTTTTCAAATAACTTCTAAGTTTCAGTAGAAGAATTTCACTGGGGATAGGAGCACTCAGGGTTGATGTGAGTTGTTGCCGTAGCTGAGGGTACAACATCTCCTTTGCATGCAGAAGATCCCAGGCTCAGTTCCTAGCATCTGCAAAGCAGGGCTGGGAAACACGCCTGTCTGAAGCCTTGGACAGGTGCTACTCATCAGTATAGATGGGTGTTGTTTAGTCGTGTCCGACTCTTCGTGACCCCATGGACCAGAGCACACCAGGCACTCCTGTCTTCCACTGCCTCCCGCAGCTTGGTCAAACTCATGTTTGTAGCTTTGAGAACACTGTCCAACCATCTCGTCCTCTGTTGTCCCCTTCTCCTTGAACCCTCAATCTTTCCCAACCTCAGGGTTTCTTCCAGGGAGGCTTCTCTTCTCATGAGGTGGCCAAAGTATTGGAGCCTCAGCTTCAGAATCTGTCCTTCCAGTGAGCACTCAGGGCTGATTTCCTTAAGAATGGATAGGTTTGATCTTCTTGCAGTCCATGGGACTCTCAAGCGTCTCCTCCAGCACCATAATTCAAAAGCATCAGTTCTTCGGCGATCAGCCTTCTTTTATGGTCCAGCTCTCACTTCCATACGTCACTACTGGGGAAACCATAGCTTCAACTATATGGACCTTGTCAGCAAGGTGATGTCTTTGCTGAGCTCAATAGAGGAATATTGTGACTTGGCATAAGGCAGATTCCTACGTTCTTACCTTTTTCTGGCCTATCATTGCTTTCAGCTTCCCAAATTGTAAGGAGGACTGTCTCCCAAAAAGGGGATGGAGAATGAACACATTCCCAACAGCAATGTAGCCTTTGAACAGGACATACACCCTGAATGGTCATGTACTTTCTGACATATGCAAGGCCTCCAAAATAAAAACAGCTAATAGTGTCAACGCTTGTTGAGTGCTTAAGGTAGCAGAATTCCACCCTACGCCTTTCAGAAACAACTGCTTTCATAGCAGGATTGTGGGTGGGGCTTTTTGAGTGCTTCGGGTTTTTTATGGTAGCATTGTAGCTTTCACAGATGTGACAATAGCTGAGAAAATGGTGTCCAACATTTGTATGCATTTATGTGGGTGGGCGGAGGCGACAGGAGAGTGGAAGGGGGAGGGGAGGCTTTCTGTAAACCCTATAATTTAGATGTGCACAAAGCTTTACATCCTGGTAGGAAAAAAATGTACATGGTGTTAAGTTTGTGCCAAAAGCAAAAATGATAATTGCTATGTACTGCGCTGCCCCCGCACAACAGTTTAGCACTGTATTATACTGCTAATCATTCTCACTAACAAGTCGCAATGAAGGAAGCTGCTTCCGTTCAACAGGCTTCAGTCTTTTGACTTATACTCAAGAAAACTCATCCGGTTCTCTTTTGACTCAAATTTTTAAATTTTATGCGGCAGCTTTATGTTTCTTCACATTTGTATTACACAGGATGTCGAAAGATTACGACGTTGCCAGCCTGCCCCACCATAAGAAACTCCTCCCAGTATTGTGATCCTAGCTTTTGTGGGACTCTGTAGACAACTGATGAAAAATAAATATCAACAATTAGTGTGAATTGAATTTCAAAGCAAATCTGCAGACTTTTCTTCAGGTGATTGGCCAATTTTAATGTGCCACTAGGCTTCTGCAAGAACAATATGAGGAATTTAGGTAAGTGCCTTACATCAAGTCAGACCACCAGTCCATCTATTTCAGGACTGTCAACTCCATGATTTTAGGATTTCCCAGCCTACCTGGAGATGCCAGAGACTACCGAGCTACGTATTCGTGCTGTGTTCTATGCACCCAGCATATCTAACTGACACTGAGTTGCTTCATAGGCTCGAACAACAGGGTTCCATAGCCAGAGTGGATGTTTGTGCTGGTGTGCTAACATTGCACAGTGGACCTAGTTTAAAAGGGAAGCTACGCATGTATAACAGCAGGTGCATAATGCCTTTTTGATTGTTTTGCAGCAAGTCTAAACTGGGCCTGGGGAATTTTGAGGGAAGCAAAAAAAGAAAGAAGAAAGAAATTTGAGATTTCTTAAGCGCAAGTGGTTACGCGTGCAATTTATTTATTTGAAAGAAATTCAAAGTGGCTAACTATTTTAAAAAAGAAGTTATAAAACAGAAATCATTTCACAACTCAACCAAATCATAAAGCAAAATATTAGCATACCAGAAGAATCTGCAAAACAGCCATCAAAATTAAACATAAAAATATCAGCCAGTGAGGCACTTCCCCAACTTTACAATTCTATGAATTTCCCCCACTCTGTAGGAAGCCTGGAGAAGCCCTTGCACTATGTACGTAAAAAGGGTTTCCATTTCTGCAGTGAATGCACTTCTCCCAGCTTGTGCCTCCAATTATTTGCACATCTAACCACCAACATATATATATTCTGACCATCACACCAGGAAAAAATAATGCACAATTAGTGCTGAAGATTTTAAAAGTGGTGCAAACAGCCAGCAATATTGTGCAGCTGAAATGTTGGCATGCAAGCACTGGCTTTTCAAGACAATGCAATGCTCATCCATTTTACATGTGGGGAAATTGATTGGAAAAGCAGGCTATGTCAGTCATTCTGTGGGCTTCCTGTGGATATCCAAAAATGTAGGGTGGAAATACAGAGGACTGTGAACAAAGAGGCACTGCCTCAGGCATTGGTGACCAACATCACAGAGACCAAACTAAGTCTCCCCCCCCACACACACACACCAGTGGTGTTACAGACTGTGGCCCTTCTGTCTTCTCCCTTAAGAGCAATTGATAACCCATGTCTATGTCCAGAATATAAAGCACATGCAGCTTTCTATAAGCACATGATGCTGCCGTTATTTGTTGGTGGAGGTTTTGAAATTTACTGCTGCATTTTGATGGTATAAGGCTTTGATCAGAGCTGTTGGCTGCTGTTTTATATTGGGCTTTTATTGCAGAGTGTTTTAATTTTGTTAATAGCTTTTAAAATTGTTGTTACCCACCCTGGGATTATCAAAGTGGTGAAGGGCAGGATATAAATAATAAATAAAATAAAGGAAACGATATATTGCCTCCAGGCCATTGCCTTTAAAATGACACTTTGTGGAAACCTCACTGCAAATCAGTTGAACAGTTTTAGGGCCTTTCACATAACCACTGAAAATTACAGAGGACAGGGAGGGGGAGCCAGAGACATTGATCTGATTTTCATGTTATAGTAACCCAAACTATAGCTTACCAAGAGTACACGAGTGTGCTGGTTCCCAGAAAACAGCTTACACTCACTTTGCTCCCGCCGCCAACCCAGTGCTTTTAGATCAGGGCTCCATGACAACTAAGCCAAGGTTTGGTTTAGTGTGTCATCTGAACATGGGATTGTGGTGAAGTTCTTGCCTCCTTAACCATCATCTACCAAGGCAAGAACAACATTAACTGATAAATCACTGATCATGGATGGCATCCACCTGAGATGTTATGTGGGTGAATGCCACCAATGTTGATTATTCTAAGTGAGAAAACATCCCTCTGCCTGGAATAGGGAACACAACGTCAGTTTTTGGGACTGTCCCCTCTTCCTAAATTTTATTCTGCTCCCAAGGAAGAGCTATAGCTCACAATATGTAAAGTAACTAATTACACAATAAATAGCTGATATTATCTGTGGTTGTCCATTCCCCCATCCCTATCTACCTTTTTTTCAAGACCTGTAAATGCTTTGTGAACCACCTCTTGTCCATCATTGAAGATCTGCTCACAATTGGTAGTCTGGTAGTCTGGTGTGTTCTGCCTCTGATCATGCTATCCAGTTGCCAATGGAAGTAAAGGGAAGAGACTTTCCTAAAGATGACCTGTACCATGAGAGTCTTGCAAGGGGAGTCTCCCATACTGCTGACTGGCAAGCAGGCCTGGTTCAATGATACCCTCACCCTAGCAATTGACCTTCCTGTGGTAATTTTCTCATACCTAGAACCCCTTGCATGAGTCAGGGCCGTCATGAAGTGAGTCTCTCTGTTCCTATGGTCAACTACCAATGGTGTGAAGAGTAGACAGGAAAGTCCAATATGTTATGGCTCCAACTCACTTAGTTCAACTAAGTGATATGTTTGGGGCTGATGGTAATTGAAAACTCTCCCTGTGGGTGCTGATCCCTGTGATGGGTGTAACATTTAGCCTAGTTATGTTATGGGAGTGTATGACAGAGACAAGAGAGCTGATAGTAGGTATCCCATGCTGCAATTCTGCCCAGTAGCTGACTAGGGCTCAGAGAGGCTTCTGTTATTTAGCTCCAGCCATTTGGTAACAACTGGAATACATGCTGCCAAGATCTTTCCTGTGGTTGCACTAAGAACAAGCAATTTCATCAATGCTGCAAACTCTTCAGCGGGTTTAAAAATCTTGGTCATTTGAATCTGTATTGTGTCTTTAGGGTGTGCCAGCTACCTTGAGTGGCAATGACCAAAAATACATAATTTAAGAAATAAAAGACAAATCTGATGTTATACACACACATTTGCACACACCGCCATGCTGTTGGCTCATATACGTGAGACATGAAAAAGCACCACAACTTAATAAAGTACGCTATATTCAGCAAGGTTTCAACAAAATGTTTGGACCATAAACTGACTTACTTCAAAATCACACAGCCCGTGCCCAAAGGAGGCGCCGTCCAAAAGACCTGAATGCGGGTCCTTCTCCTCGGTGTACTCTCAGTAACAGCCACAGGACAATTACTCATGAACTGTGTCTCTTCTTCATCTATAATCTAAAGAAACATAACAAAAATATATTTCATTACAATCATCCATATCATAGTGTCTGAAAAGACTGGATGCTATACAAAATTATACCATATGTATATATGATATAATGATTAGGAATGGGCCATATTAGCCACTACAAAAATCTTGGTATAACCTCATTCCTTGAAATTCCAGGAGTTGGTTTTCTTTTAAATTCAGGAGAGCCACAGAAAATCCAGCATGTGGGTTGGGGAACTCTGCAAAGACTCTAGGCCTTGACATAAGTCAAATGAGCTATGTTAACCCTGGGTGGAATCCAAGTGATGTCACTGTGCTCACATGATGGCTTTGATCCAGTGACCACATCTGCTGATAGAAGAAGACAAAAAGTGGGACCTGCAAGGAGCAGAGAAATCAGGAAAAAACTTTCCCTTCCTCTTAAGAACCTAAGAAGAGCCCACTGGATCATGCCAAAGTCACATCTATTCCAGCATCTTGCTCACACGCTGGCCAACCAAATGTCCATGGGAAGCCCACAAACAGACCTGGAGGACAGCAGCAGTCTCCCCACCTGCAATTTCCAGCCACTTGTATTTTAGAGGCATACCACTCCAACAGTAGAAGTAGAACACAGCATGTTCACTGGAATGAAATCTGTTCTGTAAATGCAAAGGCACAAGTAGCATTCCACCTCCTGAGGCCAGTATATAGGGCCTGACGTTGGGGATTCCCAGGATTTTAGAATGATGTGCTCTTTCTGATCCATGACCAGCCTTTGGGTAACTCCCCATCCCAATTGAGAAAGATTCAAATCAAAGTGACCCACTCCCCTTTTTATACCAGTGATACTCCAGTGGAAAATACCTTAAATCTACTGCAATTTTGGGGGGAGATAGGACAAAAAATGGTTTTCTACACTTATGCAAGTATACATTTATGTGAAACACAAATAATAAATAGAACTAGGTTTATTTTCTCCTATATGTTGATTTAGACAGGATAGTTGTTTTGTTTATATCACAGGTGATTTTCAAATATCAGCTGTGCTAGGCAAAAGAAGAGAAAATAAAACCAAGTAAGGAGAAAGGGGGGAAACAATCACCACCTATATAAATAGTAGGTACAGAAAAGCTGGTCTTTAATGTGCCATTGATTTAAGGCTAAGTTCACCTTGATAATTACAGGAAGAAAATAATAAAGCATATATTGCTTCCGCTATTATGTGGCAAGAATAGTAGCATGGCAGAGGAGTAATGTTTCATCAAGCTGCACCATAAAATTCTACTAAATTCAAGGTCTTATAATAGCACCAATAAGATATAAATCATATTATCATCCCTCTTGGCACCCTTGGCTTCCAGATATCAGTGTCTGGGTCAAGGTGTATAAATCCTCCTTCATTCTTAAGGCTGAATGGAGGGGAAACAAGAGGGAGAAGTCAGCTTACATTCACCATGAATACAAGATCTAACAAAGATTTTCAGCTTCTGAAACTCTGGGACTATAGAAAATAGTTTCTATACATTTCGTCAATACACCTGTGCTGTCTGAAGTGCACTTGTCTTTATTTGCCTATTGGTTCTAATATTTATATCCCACTGTTGGACATGGATTTCAAGGTGACTAACAATCAACATCAATCAAACCATTTTATGTTTATTTTACAATAAAGACAGCAATAATAATACAGCAAGAAGCAATTAAAAGCAATGAAAATCAGATGAGTAAGAGCAATACAACAAAGATAGAAACAAAAGAGCCCAGCACACATCCTGAAAAAATGAAAAGGAAAACTGTAGAAAAGCCCAAGAGAACAGGATGGATCCTGCACATCACCTAAAATATAGCAATGGAGGTGTCAAATCTATGGCACCCTTGCGCTTAGGGATGGAGGGCCATATTTTGGGTGCCACTTCTGAGAAGGCCCATCCTCTCCCTAATCCAGCGATTCTCAACCTGTGGGTTCTCAGATGTTGTTGTACTACAACTCCCATCATCTGTGAGCTCTGGCTTTGCTAGCTAGGGATGATAGGAGTTGTAGTCCAACAATATCTGAGGACCCACAGGTTAAGAACCTAATCTCTGATAATGGGGCTACATGGGGAACCGACTGCCAGTCAAGGCCATGCTGCAAAAGGTCATTCTTCAGTTAACCCCATCCCAGGCCATTTGGAGCTAGCTGTGTTATGGGTTGTGTTATGAAAGTGAAATTAATCCCAGCTTTCACCATCCCTCATCATTGTTCACGTCCATTATATATATATAGTGGTACCTCGGTTTAAAAACAGTCCTGTTTATGAACAATTTGGTTTACGAACTCCACAAAACCAGAAGTAGTGTCCTGGTTTGCGAACTTTACCTCGGTCTAAGAACGGAATCCAAATGATGGAAGGGCACTGGCAGTGGGAGGTCTCATTAAGGAAAGCACCCCTCAGTTTAAGAACGGTTTTAGTTTAAGAATGGACCTCTGGAACAGATTAAGTTCGTAAACTGAGGTACCACTGTTTGCTTCCATAGCATGAAGAAATTTTATTCTGGAAACATCCTAAATGGAATCTGGGAAGTCATAGGGCCTTCGTTTCCATCTGCAGAATGGGGATAATACTGATCTGTCTTGAAGAGTTGTCATAAAGACTACTGAGATAAAATGGGAAATATTATTGTACTTCCCACTGCCAACATGAGCCATGGTGTGTGTGCGTATGCATGTATTTCTGTACAGAACAGCTGCCTTGGATTACAAATAAAACGGATACTTTTTTTTATGTTGATGGGCACAGATGTAGTTTTGAGCTTCACAGATTTACTCTTCAGGAAGAATAAGACAGCCCAAGAGACCAATAAACCTTCTATTTTGGCTGATGTAGAAACACATACTCAGTCTCTGCATGGCAAATTTCTTTTGGAAAATCTCATGGTTTACATTGAAGTGCTTGCAGGAACAAAAAGACCACATGTTCAAATTAATGGAATGACCCCCAGAACATTTTTAAAAGGCTCCTGTGCAGTCTCATGCACTAACTTTATGCCTCTTAAATATCACATGACTGAAAGGAAATACATTCCTGGTAGCTTCATCCCATTTTCTTTTGCCCTTTGTGTTCTGTATAAAAAGGACTGGGATGATGAGTTCCTGCCTCTCAGTGCTCACTGCCTCCCAGAGGAGGAAAAATGTTTTCTTTACGCATTTTATCAAGTTATTTTAAGATGCAATGCTGGATTATGAAAGTCTGAAACAGCGTCAATGTTTTGCTTAATGGACAGGTGCTTGTCCACTCAAAATTTATTTTAGAGCGCTTTGAAGAAGGTTGAGATTCCATACTGATTCTTACAATAAATTGTTTGTTTTGCTTTTTCTCCCTCTTGCTGAAACGGGATTTGTGAACTGTGACTTTAGATTCCAAAAAAGTTCCCAACTTGTACTGTCTTTTAAAACTCAGATATCAATGAAGACACACACACACACACACACACACAGAGAGAGAGAGAGAGAGAGAGAGAGAGAGAGAGAGACCCTATACAGTATTTCATGTCAAAGAGAAACACATATTCAGGCAAGGTAACACTAAAAGCATTTCAAATTATTATGTACCTAATGTAGTTTTATGAATTCTGTGGTAGTTCTGTATCTGCTTTAGATGCCCATACTTATTTAATACATAGTCTCATTATGTAAAGTATGGTAATTCAGATTTTGATTACCCATAATCACTGTCTATTTCCTTTGTAACTACACATAAATGTATCCAGCATTCTTATTTAACAGAGCATCTGATTGCCCAAGCATTATGGAAAATGTTATTAATTGTATATTCAAGGCGTAATTTTATATACAAGGAATTATTTCCTCATTTTGCCATTAGAGTTACTTTTCTCAGCCTGAGCTATTGCAATGTGGTACAGCAATTTGAACATCCTGAGACAATGTATGGTATGTTGAATGCACAAAAAGGCTAAGTCAGTAAGGGAAAGGTTGCTCACCTGATTTTGGGGGAGCCCCCCTTCCCTCACAGCCCACCCCATTCAGGAGAATCCTCCAAACCTGAGGGGAGCCTTTGCCATGGGCTGCTGGGGCTGCCAGGGAGAGAAGCAAGCAGGAAAGTCAACTTTTGTTGCTGTCATTTTGTCACATTTCTCTGGATTAAACCTACTAATTAGATGCCTTTTGTGTTTTAATCTTGTACTTTTATGCTGTAAAACGTCCTGAGATCTTTGGATGAAGGGTGGTATAAAAATTTATAATAATAATAATAATAATAATAATAATAATAATAATAATAATAATTTGTTCTTCTTCTTCTTCTTCTTGTTGTTGTTAAAAAAATAGATCAGGGTCCCCAACCCGCAACTCTGGAGGTCTAAAGGAACTGTTATGGGCACCACAAAATACTTATTTTACAGAATAAAATTTGGTCAGGCCCTTCCAAATGCCAAGCAAAAAAACTGTATGTACTCCCTGCAAACAAATGAAGCATGGACTAAAAAGAGTCCAGCTCCCTCCAAAAAAAATAATGTAGCAGCAGCAACAACAATTTGATTACTTATGCTTTGTCCATCTGGCTGGGTTGTCACCCTGAGTGGCTTCCCAACACATATGAAAACATAATAAAATGTCAAACATTAGAAACTTCCCTATAAAGGGATGCCTTCAGATGTCTTCTAAAAGTTATGTAGTTCTTTATCTCCTTGACATCTGATGGGAGAGCATCCTGGTTCCCCACTTTTCACAGTGAGGGAACCGCCAGAAGGCCCTTGGAGCTACAGCTCAGAGTCCAGGCTCCTTCAGGTATACAGGGCTGAGGTCATTTGAAGCTTTAAATGTCAGCACCAACAGTTTGAATTGTGCTTGGAAACATACTGGGAGCCAGTGTAGATCCTTTAGGACTGGTGTTCTATGGTCCCGGTGGCCACTCCCCACCAACCAACCACCCTACAGACAACCACCGCAAAAGGCAAACATTCAATTTCTAAAATAATAATAAAAATAGGGAGGGGGGCTTAGCAGGTGCCAGGGTGGGTGGATCTGAGGGTGCCAGTCATGACCATTGCATTATATAAACAAGCATATAAAATACCACCACCCTCTTTCAAAGGGACTGCTCACAATATTTTTTCCATCAAAGCTACAGGTGGACAATGGAATGGGAATACAAAGATAGAGATTTAAAAGTGCAGACACAAACACAGTAAATGCATGAGTTTCTTAGGGGGTTGAAATAATGATTCAAACAACCTTGGGAATGGAGTAAGCTGGGGAAAGATATTTAACAAGATCATAAACATACTATTTAGTCAGAATCCTGCACTGCTGAACATAAAATTTTGATATGGTTTTTCATTTTTCTTTTAGTACAATCAGCTTGCCTAGAGTGTTTAGTTTTGCAGATTGCAGCAGGAAATATCCATCTACAAGATTTATGCTGATTCCCCTTGGCTCCGATCTAAACTTTCACGCTTACTTGTAGCTCTTATGCAGCAGTTACAAACAACAGGTTTAAGCTGCAAGCATGAAGAAACTGGCCAGAGCAATGGTCTGGATCATCATGGGACATCATGAGAAGTACTCAAACTCCAAACTCATATAAATATAATGCCTGCTCAAAGGACTGTCAGGTGATAGAGCTTTTGTTAGGCACTTCACTTCTTGTAAGGAGATGATAGATGGTAGATAGATAGATGATAGATGATGATAGATAGATAGATAGATATAGATAGATAGATTAGATAGATAGATAGATAGATAGATAGATAGATAGATAGATATAGATAGATAGATGATAGATAGATAGATAGATAGATAGATAGATAGATAGATAGATAGATAGATAGATGATAGATAGATAGAGATAGATAGATAGATGATAGATAGATAGATGATAGATAGATAGATAGATAGATAGATAGATGATAGATAGATAGATGATAGATAGATAGATGATAGATAGATGATAGATAGATAGATAGATAGATAGATAGATAGATAGATAGATAGATAGATAGATAGATAGATGATAGATGATAGATAGATGATAGATAGATAGATAGATAGATAGATAGATAGATAGATAGATAGATAGATAGATAGATAGATAGATATAGATAGATAGATGATAGATGGTAGATAGATAGATAGATAGATAGATAGATAGATAGATAGATAGATAGATAGATGATAGATAGATGATAGATAGATAGATGATAGATAGATAGATAGATAGATAGATAGATGGATGATAGGTAGATGATAGATAGATAGATATAGATATAGATATAGATATAGATATAGATATAGATATAGATACAGATACAGATATAGATATAGATATAGATATAGATATAGATATAGATATAGATATAGATATATACAGTGGTACCTCGGGTTAAGTACTTAATTCGTTCCAGAGGTCTGTTCTTAACCTGAAACTGTTCTTAACCTGAGGTACCACTTTAGCTAATGGGGCCTCCCGCTGCTGCCACGCCGATTTCTGTTCTCATCCTGAAGCAAAGTTGTTAACCCGAGGTATTATTTCTGGGTTAGCGGAGTCTGTAACCTGAAGCATATGTAACTTGAAGCATATGTAACCCGAGGTACCACTGTACCTGTATATATATTCTGAAGGTCCTTCCTCTCCATTGAAATGATGCTTGTTGACTTAAATCAATTGAAACTTGAGCCTGCTCATTAAACTAGGGATTACCAGTGTGGCATATGCAGGTGCAAGGTTGCCTTTTAGTTTGCCTACGATGGCATCCACAAAAGCCCTCAATAAATATCTCCCCAAGAATCCATAAGGCATGAGAGGATGTTCTCTCTTCCTGCTCAGTTCCTATTTTCAATACAGTCGTACCTTGGTTTTCAAACAGCTTAGTTCTCAAACATTTTGGCTCCCGAACGTCGCAAACCCAGAAGTGAGTGTTCCGGTTTGTGAACTATTTTTTGAAGCCAAACGTCTGATGGGGCTTCCGCAGCTTCCAATTGGCTGCAGGAGCTTCCTGCAGCCAATCTGAAGCTGCGCTTGGGTTTCCAAACTTTTTGGAAGTTGAACGGACTTCCAGAGCGGATTCCTTTAGACTGCCAAGATACGACTGTATCTTGGCCTATCCTACATTGGACATACTCTCTTAAACATGCCCAATTTTCAATTGATGCTGGGATTGAATACCATTCTGCACAGAAAAGAGGGGCAAAGAGCTTCTCTCTGTGAGCAACCTTGGTGGTGGCTGATGTAGGTTGCCTTTCCCCTCCAGTGATGGGCAGGAGCTGGCTGATGGGGGAGCATTCCTCCGCTGTTATGTGATCCTCAGGAATGTCTGCTTGCTTGCCCAATTCCATTGCCAGTTCCATGGCTCTTCAAAAGGAAAGCCAAGGGGGTGAGGGCAGACTTTGGCCCCCTGAGCAAGGACAAAGTGCTCTTTGGCAGGTTACGAGCAGCGAGAGATGCTTTGGGTACCAATGCCCCTTCAAAAGGAATTCTCATCTCAGGGAGTTTCACCTTTATCTACCCGTACGTCATTCTTGTGCTGGGAAAAATATATTTTACTTTCTCCAGGCTTTGGGAAAAATAATTTGGATTTGGATTTAAATCTGCTGATGGAATGCTTTAAAAATTATGTCTTTTTACTTCTACTGTTTTAATTAATGTTGATTGCTTTAATTGGTTTTATTGTTAACTGCCGGAAAGTATTACCTCTTAGGGGCAAGACACAGGCATATTTAAATAAAGAAATAACAGTAAATACATAGTCCTGAAGCCTTTCTCATTGCAATCATGCAGTATGGCACATTATGCAAGGCACAGTTATAAAAAAAGGAGGGAAGAAAAAGCTAGAGAAAATTTAAATTCTTCCTTTCTCAAGCTCTCAGGCAACTATTAGCATATTTCCCTGTATTAAAGTACTGGTTCTTTCCAGAGCTGTCAAGTCGTGTTGCAAAGGTTCTCGTAATGTCTCTCTTTCTCACCACTTCTTCTGTTGCACGTTTCTCTCCATTCAGTCACTTCATTCTCCAATGGTGTTGGCAAATGTCTGCTGAAGAGGCAAAGTGTTAACTGGTGGGGGTTCACCATATCGCCCCAAATCTCAGGATTCTACTACAGTTATTTGTAGTTTACCAAAATGGATTGCAAGGCAATGCTAGCTCCCAGGTTTGGAGGCTTTTCAGTCACAAACATTATGCTGCCCCATAGCTCTTCACAGCCCAATTTAACTGCTGCCCTACTGCTTACACAGGTTGTGGCAATGCGGACGTCACCCAGATCCCTATGCCTCTCTGTGCAGAAGTAAATCCCATTGTTTTCAACTGTGGGTAGGACTGCAGCCTTTCTGTTTCCATTAAACAGCTCCCCATTGTAATGCATTCCTTTAGTAATTCTGACAGGTAAACATACAGTTTAGGGATGAATTTTAAGCCCAGCCCAGTGGGGCTTTATAGCACAACAGGCCGACTGTTGCTTCTGTACACCTGCCACACACAACAGCTAGGACAGGAGGTGCTGTGGGGGCATGGATTGGGTTCAATGCTGTCCATGATGGCAGCAGGGCCGGCTTGGGATCCAATGGGTCCTGGTCTGGCTTAGCCCTGCCTCAGCCCCAGGAATCGGGTCTTTCTGTTGACTCCCACTGACAGAGATCCTGCCAGCAGCACTTCTTCCCAACCACATATTTGGTGGATGGGAAGGGGAGTTTTGCCCCAACAAAGTAACTCTGCAAGCTGTGTCAACAACAACAACCCAGACCAATGCAAAGGCATTTGGATTGTTCTGTCAGTGAATTACAAAGGCAGGGTTAACAACTAATCTATGCTGGAAGTGAATATTTATTCCTATTTGGAAAGAAATATTTTCAGCAAAAGATTTGAGAGCTGACCAAGAAAATTGTTACTAGTACTTCTTATCATGTAATTATTTTATTTTTTATCCTAGTAAAGATAAAGAAATTGAAAACATGCTCAGCCCTTTTCCCATTGCACAGATCACAGAACTAGCCCCAGTTGACCCTATCTCCCTCTGGAGCTACCCTGCTCTGCAAAAGTGAGCAAACTCCTCTTTTCAACCAGGCCAAGGTTTCAATGCGAAGCTTGCCTGCAGTTCTTCATCTTTGTTTTCTTCCAGCACTAGTCAGCCTGTCCCTGAAAAGCCCTGCAATAAGACACATACTAAGCAATAGCTATGTGGAAAATACTGTAGTGTAGAGTTGACGCATGATATTAGTATGAGGTTGCTTTCACCAATCACATCCCCCCTTGGCCTGCCTTGCTTTGCGTGCTGGCTTTGTAGACATCACATTATAGATAGTCCTGTGGAGCTGAGTTTGCCTATATTGTGGAGTATGCAGTGGGGACCACTTTGTCCATCCTGGAGCAGGGGGCATAGGGAGTGTGTGTGTAGATGCACATCACAAAACAGAGCTTAAAAGCCTGCACTACCCCTCACTCTGAGGAAGGCAGTCCTTCTTTAGAGTAAGGCATTCTGGGTAAGGTGGCCCAGCAAATGGCCTGCATTGTAATACACACACACACACACATACATACCCTGCCCATCTGGCTGGGTTTCCCCAGCCACTCTGGGCAGCTCCCAACAGAATATTAAAAACACGATAAAACATCAAACATTAAGAACTTCCCTAAACAGGGCTGCCTTCAGATGTCTTCTAAAAGTCAGATAGTTGTTTATTTCTTTCACACCTAATGGGAGGGCATTCCACAGGGTGGGTGCCACTACCGAGAAGGCCCTCTGCCTGGTTCCCTGTAACTCCGCTTCTTGCAGTGAGGGAACCGCCAGAAGGGCCTCGGCGCTAGACCTCAGTGTCCGGGCAGAATGATGGGGGTGGAGATGCTCCTTCAGCTATACTGGGCCAAGGCTGTTTAGGACTTTAAAGGTCACTTTGAATTGTGCTCGTTATTGTGCCATTTTGCCAAAGGCAGCTAGTAAAATTGATTTTGAAGGAAGCATGGTGCTTGAGGAAAGGAGGGGGAGAAGTGGCAGTGGTGGACGAGGCAGCACAACCCTTTGTCACCTCATATTTAGAGGAAAGCTGCAGTCCCTGCTTGGCTGCCTGGGTGCTGTGTGGGGTCCTGAATGTGCACCACTTACGTCTGGCCCCAGTGATGCCTCTGCTTACTCTACATTAACCCCAAAATGTTGGAGTTTAGACAGGATAGTATCAACTAAAGCAACAGGTTGGTTACAGGTGGCCCATAATTAAAGTGGGCTTGCACAGGGGTCTAAAATTTATTCACTCCAATGATTTATCAGTAATTTCACTCAAACATCCATTAGAATGTCATAGTTGCCTTTCTGTTGTGTGAATGTTATTTCTCCGGGGTAGAACCTACATACACAGAATAAGGAAATATCCCTTTCATTAATTTTAGCCCATCCTTTTCCTTTCAGAATTTCAAGACACCACCAGTTCTTCTAGCAATGTCTTGCAATTGTGCTTAATAGATCATAACAAAAGAAACACTGTCGAACTCTATGAATGAACATTACGACAAGAATATACACTGCTGTGTGGATGTAAGAAAACAAATCTGAATGAGCGCTGTTGCTTTAACTGCATGCTGTATGTGATTGATATTTGTTCCTTCGGTAACATAATACTGTTGCCGACTTTATAAATCACCAGGGAACTCAAGTGACATATTGTGGGAGATAAGACCTATTTATCCAAAGAGGCACTGTATTACCTCACCATCCCAGAGCCATAACTCTTGACACAACCCTTAGGCAAAACAAATCCAGTTCCTCTAACTTCTTTTGTTCCTCTGCTTTACCCACGCTCCCTGGGTTTTAATACCACAAGCTAATGGCTCTTGGGAAATAAAAGCAAACTAAAGTGTAATGGGTAGTGAAATCAATTGACAAATAAAGTCAATTTGCTAAAGAAAAATAAAATGAAATAAGAAGTGCCAATGGAGGTGAATATTAAGAGCAAAGAATGAGACCAAGAGCTGCCGTGTACACAGAATCACTCACACCAGGGATCCTTAGTGCTCATCTACATTTATACCTATATATAGTAATCAAAACTCTTACAAAATGGGTATACCTAACAGCTCAGGCCATTTCCCACATGCAGGAGGAACTTGGATTTTTGACTAAGCAAGTAATGTTTGCATGTAAAAAAACAATTACAAGAAGAGTAGCAAGAATAGAGATAATGTAAATGATAAATGCTTATTATTATGTTAGTAAAGGTAAAGGGACCCCTGATCATTAGGTCCAGTCGTGGCCGACTCTGGGGTTGCGGCGCTCATCTCGCTTTATTGGCCGAGGGAGCCAGCATACAGTTCTGGGTCATGTGGCCAGCATGACTAAGCCGCTTCTGGCGAACCAGAGCAGCACACGGAGACTCCGTTTACCTTCCCGCCAGAGCGGTACCTATTTATCTACTTGCACTTTGACGTGCTTTTGAACTGCTAGGTTGGCAGGAGCAGAGACCAAGCAACGGGAGCTCACCCCATCATGGTGAGTCGAACCGCCAACCTTCTGATCATCAAGCCCTAGGCTCTGTGGTTTAACCAACAGCATAACCGTGTCCCTACACATTTCAGCTTGCTATAAAAAGTAGAATAAGCCACATTTTTTTAATGTAAAATGTTTTCAAATACAATAGTTTATTTCAACAGAACCTCCACTTTCAACATATTTCATCAGTGTAAAATGCTAATGGCTAAAATCAGTAATTTTTTACAGCATATGGGTCAATCTTGGTTTCCCAGGGGGTCCAAGTTGGCACACAAGGCCATTTCCGCCAAAACATGTCCACCAGCCCTTCAACTGATGTCACTGGGTGACATTAGCTGATAGATGGGGAGTAGGGTAACACCCTGGTAAAGCAATCTCCTGCATCCAGCAGGATTGAGGATCCATCAACTAATGAGAGGAGGGTTCAATCCAGCTGTGTGCTGCTTCACCAGCATGTTCCTGGCAAGTAACAGGCTGGCGAGGCAGGCCCCTCCCGCCATCCCTGCAGGTCAACATTCAGAGACCTTGGAGGTCAAAGCTCCTAAGGAAACTACAGCAAACTCCAAAATGATATACTTGCCAACAGACTCAGGTGTCTTCGCTTTGTGGGAAAGGAGAGAGAGAGAGAGAGAGAGAGAGAGAGAGAGAGAGAGAGAGAGAGAGAGAGAAACCAAACAGGGATAATCATCAAATTACCAACCCCTTTTTCCAACAACTGAGATATACTTCTCCCCCACCATTTATTTATTTTTTTGGTTCACATAAGAATTATCTTGTTGGATGACACCAAAGTCTATGTAGTCTAGCATTCAATTTCCAGTAAGAGCCACTACTCACAAGCCATGTATGAAAGTGCTAGTCATTATCTAATGTATATTTTCTTCAGAGGTAGACTGCCTCTGTACATGAAGGTTTCATCTGACTGTCACTGTCAATCCCCTTTATTTCATGTGACTACCAGGCCAGTCTCAGTGGAGTCCCACATCTAGCTTCAAACTGAAAGAACACAAGAGTCTTTGATGGGCCCTTTGAATTTCTCTCATCCCAATGGTCTAAGCTAGTAGTTCTCACCAAATCCTACTGCAGGGAATTCCACACGTCATTAATTCTGTATGTCATTAATTCTTCAGTGTGTGAAAAAGTGCCTGAATTAATTGAGTGTCCTATGGGCCAGGTATTATGAGGGGAGTCTTTCTCTCTACATTGTTCATGCATCTAGAAAAATATATTAGTCATTGTTTTCTAAACTAAAATGCCCCCAATACTTTCCCTCTATTCTCAAGCTCATTTTGTCCTTTTTCCAGTTCATTTCCCCCCCTTTTTTTTTTTAAAAAAGGGGCCAATATACAATAATCTTTGTGTGGTCATACCACTGATTTATATCATGGCATTTTATGATACTTTAAAAAAAATCACTTTCCCAACTCTTTCCAAAATTAAATGTGCTGCTGTCACGGACATAGCAATACTGTTTTGACATTTTCAAAATAAAATCCCCTGTCCATTCCATTTCTGAATGTCTTTATAGGACAATATTGGTTCTGGAATGCACCATTCGCACCAAGCTATGGCCAAGAAAACCCTTAATTGCTGGATTAAAGTGTGACAGAACATGCGATGGAGTGGCAGGCGCCGCAACTTAATTGCAGCTGGGTAGTTCGGGTGGTGTTGGTAATAGGCTGCTGCTGAGAGCTTAATCCCATCGTCTGAAATGGGCTTGTTCAATTAATTTCTCACTACAGCAAATCATTCGTTCTGCTCAGTGCCCACATTTGTATATAATCGATATCTTTTGAGCAGCCCATAAAAGACTTGAAGTGTAGTGAATGAACCCCTGTAGATTCATACAAAGAACAGCCGTCTTTGATCCCTGTTTGCATTGAAGGCTTCTCTCCTGGTTTTCTTTCTTGGCTTTTGTGGCATTTATGTGATTATTTCTAACATTCCAGGCACATCTAGTGCCCAGGTGGGTGCATTTCCCGTGGTTCTCAGTTACAATAATTCCGGGTGGCCTGTTTGGGGTTCTAAGGGGGAGGGACCCCGAATATTGCAAAAACTGCAGTGTTGTTGCCAAGCCCCAGGCATGTGATTGAGGCTTGCAGCCTATTCACACAGTCTGATTCTATCATTCCTCTCAGCCCATGGCTACATAGCTGTAACAGTTATTAGCCCAAGACTGCAGCTGATGGCCACAGAATTAAGTGCACGGGGAATCTGTTATCTTAACCAGAAAACAGAAATGTGAATTCTGTGGAATGGTGACAGTCATTTTCAAACCGGTAAACTGTCTCACTCACAACTAAGGATGGACAAATATGTCCATTTTCATTTCTTTCAGTTCAGTTCTTTCAGTTTCAGCTCATTTTTTCCAATCTTAAATTCAGTTGTCCACATTTCCAAATAAGTTTGTGATTATATTTTTTTAAAAAAACTAATGAAAATTCAGCATTTCAATGTGAATTTTTCCCTAATATGCATTTGTTGGTATGCAGTTTTGCTTGATATGCACATTTTTTTGCAAATTAATTTTGTCTAAAATCACACATTTTGTATGTTATTGTCACTAATTTACGGATTTTAATGCACACTTTGCCTCAGCATATGTATTTATGTACATATTACTTGGCTGGGGAGCTGCATTTCCAAATTCAGAGAAGTGCAAATTCAAAGTATGGCATTGTTTTTGCCCCCATATTGTTTTGGGCAGTAAGTTTGCCTTCACATACAAACTGAATCAAATCTGTACTCACAAGAGAATTCCCATAGTGCTTAGCTAAATGCCTGCCTAGCATCCAACAGAACAGTTTCAGTATCAGACTGCCCCTCTGTAATTACTGTGCAATTGGGAGGGAAAACCCCTACACTTAAACCTGCTATTTGTCCATGAACCTTCTATTCCCGCCGGTTAAATTATACACTTCCCATGGTATGGAGCCTGTTAGCTTAGTTTCGCTTGTGCCACAAGAAAGGCTGGTGACAACAAAACACAGAGAAGCCATCAAAAGAGCAACACATTGTGCTGTTGTATTTGCTCAGCTGACTGTGAGGTGGGTCAGCCTGCTTACCTACCAAATCTCCCACTTTGAGCAGGAAATACTTGATTACAAGGCTGGTCTGTCCTATCCCTGCTGCCACCCACTTTGCAATCTAAGACCTCGTCAGAAAGATTCCAGCATTGCAGGGGGTTGGACTAGATGATCCTCGTGGTCTCTTTCCAACTCTACAATTCTATGATTCTGTGATCTCTGATCCAAGCAGTTTCCCCTTCGCTTGCAGTTTGGCAAATGGAGGAGGTTGGCAAGAATGGAGTTTGCTATGTTAAAGCCAAGCAATTCCTCTAGGCAGAACCGGAGTTGCAAGCTGTGTTCAGCAGGACTTACTTTCACGTAAATGTACATGGGCAGGCACGAAAGCCTTTGCATTTGATAAGTAGACTAATTAAATAACATTTTCATTGATTAATCAATTAATCAGTTAAAAGGCAGAAGGTTAATCAACTAAAACATCTTTAATTAGCTGCCTAGTCTCATTTAAAACAATTCTTGCAGTGCACCCTGGGTTACTAGATTAAAGTGGACCTCCTTGGAACACTTCAACTTCTTTGAAACTTAAGATAAACTTTACCGTTAGGTGCCAGCGCAGGAGAATAATAAAGATTTAAATCTATTGTTCAGTGTTAAACGTGGATTTATTAGAATATTTATATTTTATCTTGCCATTTAGCTTAACTTTAAGAATAGAGTGGGTGAATGCATTCCACTGTGACCTCAATGGAGACAACCTTGGCTGTGAGTCCTGTGCAGGCCTTTTCCTACCTGGCCTAGGAGGGCAGAACGACTGACTCTAGTGACAAAGGTTTTCTCTTAGTGCAGACCCAGGTGATCAAGCCAGAGCTTCCACAGTTGCCGCAGCTGTGAACTGGCAGGACTGGCAGCAACAGCCGCAGATATGATAATATTTTATTCTCTTGCTAATTGTGCTGTTTTAAATGTGCATTTTATATTTGACTTCATTTAGTAATGTTTTCTTTAGAACTATTAAAACATAGGTTTTTTGTTAACTTGGCTGCACTAAATGTTCGCTCTGTAGTTGATCTCCTTTGTAATGTTTTATTTTGAAATCTTTAATAGGAAACTGAAACAACGATCTTAATTATGCTGCTTTGAATGTACGCTTTACGTTTTACTTTCTTCAGTAATGTTTTATTCTGGGATTGTTTTATTTGATGTTTTACTGTGTTGTAAACCGCTTTGAGATCTCTCTTAAATATATGAAATGGTATAGAAATGAAATGACTTAAGAAGAAGAAGAAGAAGAAGAAGAAGAAGAAGAAGAAGAAGAAGAAGAAGAAGAAGAAGAAGAAGATTTATGATTATGATGAAGTGGAGAGGGCATATACTAGCCAAACTTTGATCTAGTCCTAAAGGAAAACATAGGAGCCTGATGAATCAGGCAAATGTCCTTCTAGTCCAGAATCCTGTTCTCACAGTGGCCAGCCAGGATGCCTGTGGAAAACTAGAAAGCAGAACCCAGGCACAACAGCACTCTCCCTTCCTGTAATTTCCAGCAGAGATAGAACATTGCCATCAATGTTAGCAGGCACTGGTAGCCTTCCCTGAATTTGTCCAATCCTCTCTTTTTTTAAGCCACCCACATTGATGGCCATTCCTACCTCTTGTAGGAGTGAATTCTGGGAACCAGGAAAATGAGCACTTAACTGGCTGTGCAAATATGAAGAAACTGCCCAGGCAAGAGGAGGCACCTCTTTCCTTCCTCTCCCCATTTTTTCCCCTTCTCCATTTCGCTTCCTCTCCATGCCACTATCAAGCCACTAACCCACAGAATCTCGCTCACGTAGCATGCCACATGTCTAGCTGCCTCCTGACAGGCAGTCTCCCAGTTTTGCAAGAGAGCGGTTTCCGTCTCCAGTTAGCCATGACTCAAAGGCGAGGGAGTGGTTGCTTGGTGGAATGGAAAGAGGAAGCTTTTTAGGGGGGGGCGTCGTGTAGAGGGAATAAGGAAGGGGGTGAGATGAGTTCTCTTCCACCATCCCCAGTACATTCTCTCCATACAAATACACATTTCAGTCAGTCAAAAACACTCCAGGAGGGTGCAAAACAGAACAGGAGAGGGGGATAGCCTGAGCCCAGACAGAGAGACCTGGAGGGCTGCATTTGGTCCCTGAGCCTGGTATTCCATGATATTCACGCAACAAACTAAAATTCCTTAGAAGAGCACCATTTTATGGTTTGCCTCAGGCAGCAAAATGTCTTTGGTCAGCCCTGGTTGCAACCTTTGAATGTCTCCTAAAACCTATTCTACTCTTTCCATAACAGTAAGCTGATCTCTGCCCCCACCCATTTTTTTATTTTTATTTTTACTGTATGGTTTTATGTGTGACTATGGTAAACCACTTTTCAATTTTCTATATTCTTTTTTTCTTTAATACTAATAATTGTGCTCTGGGTTACAAACACTGGATTTTTAAATTTTATTTTAATGATATCATGATCTTGCTTGGTGGTAAAAGCTTTGATGTAAAAGTAGCAACAAATAAATAAATAAATAACCCATGCAACATTTATCTTTCTCATCAAAGGCTTAGTTTAGAAAATTCACCTCCCACTGGCACAAGCAGATCCCTTTGACTTCTGTTGACTGTTTACAAAAACAGAAACAATTAATCCATGGCTAAAATCACCCTTGGGAAAGAAATACTGTTGAACTTGAATTACAGACTTTGTTTGGTTGAACTGAAAAATTCATTTATCTCTTGAGAGGATCTCACAAATCTTCAGCATTACAGCTTGGAACAGCGTTGGCTGCCAAGTGAGCAATGAAAGCAGAGCCCAAGAAATTATAGGAATAAGAACATGGATGGGGGGGGTGTTTTGGAAATGGAAAAGCATGGTAAGCAGTTGCCATAAGAAACCATACTCAGACACCTTGGCCTAGCAAAGTCTTATGGATTAAGAGGAAGTAAGAGAATGTCAGGACTGGAATGAACTCAGAAGACATGCATAGGTAAAGGACCCTTGACAGTTAGGTCCAGTCACGAACAACTCTGGGGTTGCGGTGCTCATCTCGCTTTACTGGCCGAGGAAGCCGACATTTGTCCACAGACAGTTTTTCCAGGTCATGTGGCCAGCATGACTAAGCCGCTTCTGGTGAAACCAGAGCAGCGCACAGAAACGCTGTTTACCTTCCAGCCAGAGCGGTACCTATTTATCTACTTGCACTTTGACGTGCTTTCGAACTGCTATGTGGGTAGGAGCTGGGACCGAGCAATGGGAGCTCACCCCGTTGCAGGGATTCGAACCGCTGACCTTCCGATTGGCAAGCCCTAGGCTCAGTGGTTTAGACCACAGCACCACCCACGTCCCTCAGAGACATGCATACAGCTCATCAATCCAAGATCTTCCACAAATTAGACCTTTCCATCAGGGCTGGAGAACATCTGGCCCACTGGATGTTGTTAGACTCCAGTTCCCATCATCCCTGACCATTGGCCATGTTGTTTGGGGTCAATGGGAACTGGAGTCCAAGAACATCTGAAGATTTTCCCATCTCTGTTTGATATATATTAACCTGCATGATCAAGATTATGGTATGACACAAGCACAGATCAACCACAGAAAACATACACCTCACTGGTTAGTCATGTGTGAATGGAGGGTTCCAGTCTGGAATGTGTGAAATCTGCCCCTTTATTTCCCTTCCGGCACATTGGCATAAGATGCTTGGCAGCCTTAACTGAATAAGTGGACATGTGGGTTTCCTTGTTGGAGTTCTGGGGAAGACTCCCTCCACAACCGCTACAGGAATTCCCAGGGAATGCAAGTCACCCAACTGTCACAGCTGCAGAGAATCTCTTGGATCCCAAAATCTTCCCTAACAGCAAGGAAGAGAGAGGTTTCCATTGCTTCTAATCTGCTACAAAACAATCTAAGCACCAAAACAGTTTTCATGGCAGTTCCAATTAACATTCCATTTCCTACTTTTTTTAAGACCCTACTGAGTGTTCCACTTTTTCCATTTGCTTAGCTTAGGATTGTCCTGTTCTATTACTCCTAAAACGAGGAGAGGTTTCTATGAGAATGGAACTCAAGACTAGAACCTCATCAGAGAATGCATGATCTCAAAACACATCAACACTGAGAACAGAGACAATTTCAGAGAAAGGCAGATTTTTAAACTCATATACCTGTATTAAAAGGTAAAGGACCACTGGGTGATTAGGTCCAGTCAAAGGTGGCTATGGGGTGCAGCACTCATCTTGCTTCAGGCCAAGGGAGGCGGTATTTGCCTATAGACAGCTTTCCAGGTCATGGGGCCAGCAGGACTAAACTGCTTCTGGTGCAACGGAACACCAGAGAACACAGAAACCAGAGAAACACAGAAATGCTGTTCACCTTCCTGCTGCAACAGTACCTATTTATCTACTTGCACTGGTGTGTTTTCGAACTGTTAGGTTGGCAGAAGATGGGGCAGAGCAACAGGAGTTCATCTGTATTAACATAAATGCCAGTGTGGCACTCTCATTCTTAAAAAGAAATTCCTTCTGACAATTATCACATGTGATAATTCTCTGCAATGGCTTAGGTGCACATCACATTCCACATTCAAATGCATTATGGTGCCCTCAAGGCACCATAATGCATATCTACCCAGAATCATTATTGCACATCACATATATATTATCAATTATTGACCTAACTGTATGTTCTTAACCATTCACTGCATATCCCATCCCCATAGATCTTACAATTATATTTTCAAACCTGGTGCTTTTGTATGCATCAGGTGGTGCATGCTGGCTGCCTTTGCACTAGAAGTGGAAATCACGGAGATTCATAGCATCCCCACAGCTCAGAACTGAATATGAATTGCTACTGTATATTGCTACATAGGAATTACATATGAATATGAATTGCTACAGGGGAAAATAGCTTGCACAAGAACCCCACACTTAAAAACTGGTAGTTGTACTGGCCCAGAAGGAAACTATTTTCCAATTCTGAGCATAAAACAAAACCCAGCTCATGCTTTTTATGCAATGCTAGCAATGTTATTCCTTCAGGGTTGTTCCTTCTTTTTATAATAGAATCTGGTATCTTAATGCAGGGGGTAGCTAATAAAGCTGCCTGGGAACAAGAGAATTCTGTTCCAAGGCTTAATGCAGTACCCAGTACCACAAGACTCATAACCGCACTCCTTAAAGATAAGTTAAATGCTCACATTGAGTGATCTCTGATAGTGGGATTCTCTGTATAATCTCACATCTGCTAAAGCTGAGGTCTTCTGGAAGCACTCCACTACAAACATACTTTCCAAGAGATTGTGTAATAAAATCTTAAACAACTTTTCATCTGAATCCGTTATCATGACAATCTGCTGCCTGGGCTTTGACAGATGGCAATATGAGGATCGAATTGCTGCTTTCGTTAGGCCAGGGCTGCACAACATAAGGCCCGTGGGCTGGCTGCAGTCCCCTTCCCAGGGAATTTGCAGTCCCCCACCACCACTGCCAGGCATTATTTGCTGCCCACTCCCTTTTCCTTGTGGGAATAGCTGCAGCACACACATTACAAGGGTGGTGGGAGACAATGCTTGCATCATCTCTCCTGGATCCAGGCAACATATGGTGGGTCAGGCAACAGTTTCTCCTTCCTGTTGGAACTGTCCTGCACGTGGCTCACTCAGGGCAGTTCATACCTTCCAGGTTTTTAGATTTTCAACTAAGATTTTGATCTCTCCAACTTGGTCTCGCCACATGTTTTGTTTAGCAACACCCAGCATGGTTGCAGTCCAAAACATCTGGAGGACACCAGATCGGGAAAGGCTGATTGAGATGTACATTTTTAAAATGTGAATTGTGAATGAGATATACATGTTTGGAAACACATGCATTATATGAATATAGTCATTGCACAGCCAAGACCGGATATTGCTGTTGTCAAGTACACTTGATTGTAAAATTCAGTTTGTTACAGTAAGCATATGAAAGAGTATAACATTCTCATCGCATGAAGTGCTGGAATATGAGATTTCTTATGCAGGGGGTGCCAAACATGTTGTGATGGGCCAACCTCATTTCTTTAAAGCCAGGTATGCCCAGGGCTTTTTGTCAGCCAGAACTCACCAGAACTCAGTTCCTGCACCTCTCAGGTGGGCACCATTGTCATTCTAAGAGAATGAGGGTTCTTGGCACTTCTTTTTCTATGAAAATAGCACTGGGTATGCCTAACGTCCCCCTTCATGGATTGCTGCCTTGTCGTGGCAAAGGGGCTTGAATAAGGAAGCTATGAGCTATGAAGCTATGTGCAGGGCCACCCAAGACGGACAGGTCATAGCCAAGAGTTTAGACTAAATATGATCCACCTGGAGAAGGAACTGGCAAACCACTCCAGTATTTTGCCAAGAAAACCCCACGGACATAAAAAAGGAGAAGCTTTGAGAAGAAAGTGAGAGTTTCCAAGGCATGCTCTGGTTCATGGGGTCACGGACAGTCAAACATGACTTAGACGACTAAACAACAACAAAAATGCCTAACCACACATGAAAATGGAGGTATGCCATTAGAACAAAGAGGCATGCAAGTGGATAGTACAAATTCCCTCTCCTACCCCTAATAAACCTCACCACAGTTTGTGACTGGGGTGAGGCTGTAGGGAAGTACATGGTGGGTGTGGGAAGGATTTAGCTTCCCTTCACATTTATAACTTTGAGAAAGTGTTGCGGGTGCCAGTCAAAAAAAATGGCTGTTGTGGCATGTGTGACATTAAACAGAGCAGAAAAAGAGACAAGACCACAAAATGGTGCAGGCATGTTTCCATCAGCCCTTGCATCAATGGGGAAAAAGACACACCAGCCACCACCATGCTCACTCACAGATAAAGTCTCTTTGTAGGGAAGGAAGGATGAGAATCTGATCTTGGTAACCAATTCAATGTAGGTGTAATGGCATAAGGGGTTGCTTGTGCGTAAGCGCTAAAACGCTCCCAGTTTTGTGGTTAGTTTTAAACTCTCTCTAGCCGGACAGCCATGAGTGCGTGGCTGCCTTAATCACTGGCAGAATCCGTCAGTGGGCGTTTCCTAAATTTCTTCCAACATAAAAGTTCTTTGACAGAGAGTCTCCTCCTTGATTCTCTACGCGACAGCTTTCTGCGCAGCGTGGGCGTCCCAAGGGGAGGCCCCGAGCTCTCACCACTGGTCTCGCTTGAAGCGTCTCTGTGCCTCACCTCCAACACTGTCTCCTCCTCCCCTCCTTCTTCAGCGGAAACTCTCCCTCTCCCCCTGCTGGTTCCCTCCTCAGCATCCGAGGGTCTCCCAGCATCCGAGAGCCTCTCCACCACCCTAAGCTCCGATGGCAGTGCCCTGACAGTAGGCTTCATTAAGTAGGCATGCTCAATGCAGGACAAGCTGAGAAAGTTAGAACAGCAACTGAGCAGAAAGAGCAAACATTCCCTCATGCATTGTATATGTTGGATGGGATACTGAACAACCTTTCACCACCCCAATGGTGCCCAGGAGTTGCATGTTTGCAACACTTCTAGCACACCTTACGCTGTGTCCTAAGCTTGTTACATTGCGCACTTCCATGCCCCCCACTCTTTCCCTTCTGGATCGGACTGATTTGAAGGATGCATTCACACCACCCTGGAAGCTCTGCACAGCTTTGCAAGCCTGGGATCGGACTGTCCGATCCCAGCCTCACAAAGTGGTGAAAGGGGCCCACTCACACGCTGGAGCCCAGCAGAGAAGTTGGGTGGTGAGGCAGCCACTGCCTCTCTACCACTTCTGCCCCCGAGTCACACCCTCTTCCTCCTTCCTCGGTGGGCAGCAGCTGCCTCTCATCTGTCCGGCCCGCTAGCCACAAGGAGGAGCCACTGCCGCTACTCCAGCCCTGAAGGCCTGACCCAGGGGCAGCTTCCATTCCCACAGCTCTGGCCTAAGTGAAGGAGCCTGTTGTGGAGATGCCTGGTTACGCCCCCTCAAAAAAATGGGACTGGGGCCTCTCCCCCCACACTACACCCCTGACTGATCCAAAAGGTCTGGTAACCCCTGTACCAGAGGGTGCTGGTACGAGCTGACAATGGACTGCTATTTAGTTCTATACTAAGCAACAGAAACATGTGAAGCGGAATAAAAAAATAAGGAAAGCTTCAGGCTAAACAGAAGTATTACTAGCTCAGAGAGCCAGAACACATCTTACAGAAGACATCACCTTCCCTGTTATATTATATGACTGCATTGGTTTTCAAATTAGGAATTTTACTCCCACGCAAAAAATAATTAAATCTGGTGGAGCATAACCATCTTTAAAAGTTGTAATCCTATGCAGACTTTCTTGTGCTCCAAACTTACTTGTAAGGAAACATTCACAAGACCAGGCTGCATACATGTAATTGTAAATCCTTGCATGACCTTTGCTCCCCCCTTCCTGCTACTAAAGCTCATATACATGCCTAATAGATCATTACAAAACTCATTGTTTAAGTATGGCTCCTCTCATAAAGCACACCCAATTATTATAGAAAGCTTTTGAATGTTGATAGACGTTAAAGTATCATATGAAGTGCCTTTAGGCTTTTCCATTAGATGTTTTAGACAATGCAAAAACCTATTAGTATATATTTCGCCATTTGTGTCAAGTGATCTGTTTATCCTGCAATGATATAAAATGCTGCTGTCAAGCACACATTCAGGAATAATGCAGCAAAACAGCAGCACTGCTGAGAGGCTTGGCGTCTGAAGTGAATGCGAGCTTCACCTATGAGTGCTGTCAATCAAGCTCTTCAAGGAGATAATGACTTGCATAATTTCAGGCAAAAAGAGGAAAAGACGGAGAATAATAATCCCCGTAGATGAAATTTTAATGATAGCAAACAGAAATTAGGCCGGGATAAGTGGGAAAATACTAGAGTTCACAGTGCTTGAGGGAACATCTGGTTCTTCTTATATCGTGCTGCATAACATAAATATGCTGTGATTGTGCTAAAGGATCCCATTTATACAGCAATTCTGGACATTGCTAATATTACCTTACAGATACTGTATTTGCTAATAAGAAAATTATGTTATACCTCCCACATAGATGATGCATAAATGTGCCTGTCAGTTTAGTTACATACTGGGGAAAGGTCTCACCAGCCCTTCTCTGGAGGTTGAAACGTAGGTTCCCAAACCAAACTGTCGAACTGTGATATTTTGGTCAGTTTGGAAACTAAGTCAGTTTCTTCCAGTAGGTTTTAGGATAAAGCAACTGGTTGAGCCACACTGGGCTCCCCCTGCAGGGGACACCACATCAGTGTTGCAAGAAAGGAGCATGAGAATCGGCCAGTGCAAGTAGGCAAATTCTGGAGCAGGTGCAAAAAATAGTAACAGTAATATCAACCAGCTAAGCACAAAACCTGGAGAGATTAATAGATATGTCTTGGGCAGTTGGTTACCGAAAGAGATAAAACACAACCAAAAGCTCTGCAGGAGCCCAATGCACACAGAGATCTGCACAAGAATGCCTTCTCTTGTTCTGTGCTGGAACATATACAGTGGAGCATCCTCACTCTCTGTAGAGATCACTCCCTGATTCACAGAGAGGAAAACAATCTCAGCATTCCATGCATTAAGGACAGCCCGACCACATACCACCAAAACTACCAGACAGCACCATAGAGATTTGGGACTGATTCCAGCATCACAGCATCTTTCCGCACTACTGCAAAGGTACTGAATGAGAACCTAGGGATGCTGGATAACACCCCGAAACCCAGGACACTATATTTGTGTTGCTAACAGTAGCCAGAGATTTATGACAGGAAAAAGACAAGGTAAGAGTGCTCTCTCTATAGTACAACAGCAAGGCAGTGAGATCTGATCTTTTGTGGGTTTTTCCACTGTGCATCCAGAACATGTAAAAGTCCAGTGCCACATGGGCAGGGCAAATTGCACAGGTCCTTCTCACACAATCCTCACAAAGCTGGGATCTGAGGCAATGATGATGAGAACTGGCCACACCAATTGGACAAAGCTACAGATAATCTCCACCCACCTCAATTGCTGCTATAGCATATGAAGGGCACCTCAAATAAGACAGAATCTTGGGTTGCCTTCACCCTTATGCTGTAGCTTTAGATTTGGGGGAGGATTTGCAGTGACATCCAGGAAGACAACCTCAAAATGGGACAGATGAGACATGCATGGGCCCATCTCTTTGCATTCTTAAGCAACCCTGGAGAAGATGTATATGATACATCACCTAGAGACCTAACTATGTCTTCCGAAAGTAAGCTGGATTTATTACTTTCAATATATGCCCAAAACACGCGCAGCTTACCTTCAGGCATACACAACTAAAACCACAATGTTATTAAATGTTTGTGCAGTTAAGGGGTATGAATTCCCTCCTCCCAGGCAGAATTGTCTATATTTAAATATGTCTAAAATAATTGCGCTAGGTTTACATTTTACGATTTACCATTGCATAACCCTTCATTTGAACATCTTGTGTTTTGATCCTGAGCAATGTGTGCATGTAACTAACAACCTAAATTAACTTCAAATAAACACCTAATGGTATGAAAAGATATAGACCTAAACCATTTATTTAAAGACAGACTTTTCTCCTTTGGTGCTGATGAACTGTTAGAATGAAGGAAAAGCAGCTGCTCTCTTATTATTTTAAGCCACATTGCTTCAAAAGAATCCAAGGTATGCAACAGTCAAAGCTATGAGGGAAGGGGACGTAGCAAACCCTCAAAATGCTCTTTTTGGGGGGAAAAACCATATGATTATATATTTATGGCATTCTGTTAATAATATCAATTAGCAAGGCAGCAAGAGAATATACACTCCTTTTGTTCTAATAAAAACCACAGGTTTGCTGATTATTCTGATTTTACATACCTGGGAAGGACTTTTAAGATATAGCCTGAATAAAGTCCTTGCTTCCATCTCTGGTATTTAAAGACATAAAAAAGATGCTGTCTATCAGAGTAAACTAGCTGTCCCTAATCTGGTGTTCTCAATATGTTTTGAATTGTGACTCCTATAAGTCCCAGCCATCACTACCTAAGATTGATGGGTGCTGTAGGCCAAAGTATCTGGAGGGCACCAGGTTGTGGAAGGCTGGAGGACACAGTATTGAGCTAAGTAGACGAATGCTCTATTTGTGTTATCTGTACAATGCTCTACTATAGAACAGTTTTCAAACACTCTAGGGAACTCTGGATTTCCATAGATGCTTATCCTCACCTTATTCTTATATTCTATTTCCGAATTTTAGGAGAGAGTGCTCTACCATCATATCAATAAAATATCAGCACCCCCTCTATTTTAAAATTGCTTAAATTGTTATATTATTATTATTATTGTATTATGGGGTAGTATTCAACTAAGATTTACTCAGAGAAGACCCTATGAAATTAATGAACATCACTACAATAGGAATGTGAACATTGCAAAAAAGAATTTCTATCTCTGTATATGTATACCTTTACCTTTTTATCTTACCTTTATCTATGTATATGTAGCTTTGGCATAAAGGTAAAAATCTTTGGCAATATAGAAGCATAGATTTCACCACCCAAGCAATTTTCTTCCTAACTCTGAAATTTAACACAGATTAAAAATGAATTTTGAACACATTTGTTTATACTGATGTTGGAAATCAGTCAAATACCAATGTAAATGCTTCTGATCTCCTTGTGGCGGCATCGGTGTGGGTTGGGACCACTGGTTAGCCTTGGTTTGTGCTGATGTCCACATGTAGCCAATGCACAGAAATCAGTTTCCCACACTTACAAGCATTATTAAGTCATGCTTTGGGGGAGAACACTGACCTGCCTTCTTTTTCCACATACTAAACTCAGTTGGAGTTGTAAGAGTATAATGAAATGATGTGGAGTACTTAGTACTTAGCCCATACCTTCTACAAAACTATGTACATTGCTACAAAGCGATGACAATCATTAGCATTCCAATAAAACAATTCCATATTTATTAGCATCAGAGTTATTTTCATATTTGCAAGTATTGATGCTCAGTGTGTTGAACCTGTGGGATCTCAGGAAGTGGGGGCTTAATGAATGGCTGAATCAGCAGCAGTCTTGGTTTATTTAATTTGAGGAAATTCCTCCCCCATGAAGGTGGCTGAGTTTGCTGACCCACTTAATTACTTCCTACAGCCCCATGACTTCATTGCATCAATCCATCTTGTGGAGTCCTCATAATTAAGATTGATTTTGAGTCTGATTAACACATGCTAAATGTGGAGAACTGAATCACCCACCCAAAAATTTACAAAATGCTCAATAAACTGTGGGGCTTCTGTCCTGGGCTGAGGCTATTCCACTTGAAAACCATCAGAGAAATCTTGCTTCCAATGACCTAAGTCAGGGGTAGCAAACATGATGCTCCCCAGATGTTGTTGAACTCCAACAACCCTTATTCTAAGGTCTTCTTGTCAGCTGCAGTTCAGAATTTCATTGCCTCCATGACCATTCTAGAGTGGAACCAACTTATTATGGACCTTACATCCATTCTGGATCACAGGCTGGATTAACTTTAGGATTCTTATGCAATGGTTATATACTGGGATTAGTCATGGTCACATAGTTACGTGGTCACCAGAATATTGTTGAGTCTAATAATCTTATACATGTTTGGAGGGAAGTAAGTAACTGAACTGAGTGAGATTTCTTCTCACATAAATGTGCAGTGGGCTCTCCATTCATGTAGTATATAGCACCTGTTGGATAAATTCTACACACTGTTGTATTCTGTCTTGTGGTCCTGATAAGGAATGTGTCATCTTTCATATAGTCATCTCTTCACAAAGCCATTAAGTTAGTTTAAAGCCTATTGGAACAACTGCTGAAATCTTTATGATTAATCTGGTACACAATGTTTTTAAGCCACGTTATTATCCAGCCAACATTGTGAAAACAGGATACAGAGCATTCTTCTCCTCTGTAATAATGATGAATGGCCTTTGAAAGCAGTGCCCAGAGACCATCCTTTGATATAGATGAACAGTCCTGCAAGAGGGCATACTTTTAAGCTCCAATAAATTCCAGTAAGCTGAGTAGGAACATGATCCACCGGGAGATTTATCTGTGAAAGCCCCATTGAAATGAATGGGGAGTGTGGAACATGGGTCCTATTGTTTTCAATGAAGCTTGAGCATCGCGCCCCCTACCCCCTTTTATTCCGAGCGCAGAGTGACAGCAGCAGGACCACCTCCACTTTTGATTTGGGGCACCCCTGTACAGGACCTGAGAGGCTGCAAGGACTCTATTTTGGCAGCAACAGCAGTGTGGGTGAGTGACAACGGGGCAATTTGGCACCTGAGTGGTGTGAAGTGTGAAAACATTGGGGTTTTGCCAGTGAAAAAAGCACAACTAGGCCTTTCTGTTAGGCTTTAAGCAATCTGGCTGCCCTCAGGGTTGCTTTGACGGTACTGGTGGAACAGAAATGTTTGAACAGAAATGTTTTCATTATCCTAAACACATTAGGTAACAAAATTAAGCCGGACACGTTTGTCAGAGGCTAAGAGCTGATTTCCACAAGACATTTTGTCCACATAGGAGAAACAGGAAGGACTACAGATCTGTGGCAGTACATATGCTTTGCATTAAAAACAACAACAACAACACTTCATTCCCTGGCAAAGACTCCCGTTGAGAACCACGCAGAGCCATTGCCAATCAATGTAGCGCCTACACTGATCTTGATGGAGCAATGGTCTGACTCAGTATATGGCAGCTTCCTATGATCCTATATGTATTTCTGCAGTGTAAGAATGGGTTTACTACTTCAGCTGTCTGCACATTACAAGCTAAATATCTATGTATGTGAATGAAGATCCGCATAAATTCAAGGTTATGCATGAATCAGCCCTGAGTTGGACCACAAACCCCCTTGGTGTGAAATATTTACCAGGAAGTAATCCCGGAAGGCCAGTGGGTTTTACTTCTGAGTAAACATTCTTAGGATTTTCTTTCACCTTTTACTACCTATTTTCTCCTTGCACATGCTTCTTGAGTGATACAAAAGCCCAATATATATTTCAGATTAAATTCAGTGTGGTAGCAGGTGCTTCATTCCAATAATTTTCCGACTGCCAAAGAATGCCACAACATACATGACATTTCAACCTTTTTATCTCAAACGCACTTCACTAATTATAATGGTAGGATCCTGGATTTAATAGCTATAGACAATCAGTTTAGATTGATTTATCTCCTGCTGCTGGTGGAAACTGCTGATTGGGAATTAGCTAAATAAAAATCCCTGTCTCTCTGATCTGGATACACTGTAACTCTCTTTGAATTCACAGAGCATCTGCCTCTCTTTGAAGACCTTCTTCAAAATTTTGTTCCTTTCCCCCCTTGTGATAAATGCACATAAAAGTTAGAGAGGTGGCAACCATATGGACACTGGTTTGAAATGCTGTGAAATACTCTCCTTATAATATCCGAACTGCACAGATACTGGGAGGAGGGTTGCAAGTGAGTCAAAAAGGAAACTGGATTAAAATTAAACACTGAACCAGAGGGAGGGGAATGGTGATCAGAGGCAATATCCACAGCACAACTAAAGCAGTAGTTGTTGTAAAGGTAAAGGGACCCCTGACCATTAGGTCCAGTGGTGGCCGACTCTGGGGTTGCGGCGCTCATCTTGCTTTATTGGCTGAGGGAGCCGGCATACAGCTTCCGGGTCATGTGGCCAGCATGACTAAGCCGCTTCTGGCGAACCAGAGCAGTGCACAGAAACGCTGTTTACCTTCCTGCCAGAGCGGTACCTATTTATCTACTTGCACTTTGTCGTGCTTTTGAACTGCTAGGTTGGCAGGAGCAGAGACCGAGCAATGGGAGCTCACCCCGTCACGGGGATTCGAACCGCCAGCCTTCTGATCGGCAAGTCCTAGGCTCTGTGGTTTAACCCACAGTGCCACCCGCATCCCTAGTAGTTGTTGTAGTCTGCAGCAATTATTCAAATCTGCACCACATCACTTAGAGATGCCTGTATGTTAAATGATGCACATTTAAGCTGAATATATGATGCACTTCAGTTGCATATAGTAATGTAGATGTGATACACAACACTGTTTTTGCTGCTGTGGTTAAGCAATCACAAACACATAATGCCAGAGTGTGGGAAGATGGATACACTTCTAGAAAATATAAATAAATCTGTGCTCCTCAGTTAAAGTCAGCTGTCAAACAAAAAACACACCATGTTTACTACAAACACATAAAACATAAGTTAGCTGGATTGTTAGACATATTTCAGCAGATGCATACACATGACCATTTTCTGTATATAAAAAGTGCAGTTATGAAATAAAATGTTGCATTGCAAAAAGGGAAATGCCCTGGCATTAGAATCCATGTAAAACTTTGGTAGTCTCAAAGGAATTTGGGCAGTCCAGGACAAAAAGAGCAAAATATGACTGGGATGCTAAACTGTCCTACTTTTTTTTTTTTAATAGATATTTATTGGAATTTTTAGAAAAGAAATACAATAATAATAAACAGTGTTGCTTTGTTTTAACAAAATTTCATAACATCCTTAGACTTCCTCACGTCTCCCGCTCCCACTTGCATCATTAATAAATTTTTGTCAAGCAAATTATCATCTTATTTCCAAATTTATAACCACTTATTAAAATACTATAAAAAAAATTCTCCTACAAATTTTGTTTCTCTTAATCTCTCTTATTACCAAATTCTGATCTATTTTAGTGATGGCCAATTATTTATAACCAAGGATCCTTCTTAACATTCCACTAAATCACAATATTTTTGTAAATAAATCTTAAATTTCTTCCAATCTTCTTCAATCCTTTCTTCTCCCAGGTCTCGGATTCTGCCAGTCATCTCCGCCAGTTGCATATAGTCCATCAGTTGCATCTGCCATTCTTCCAGTGTGGGTAGATCTTGAGTTTTCCAGTTCTTAGCGAGTAATATCCTTGCTGCTGTTGTTGCATACATGAAAAATGTTCTATCTTTCTTTAGCACCTTCTGGTCGACAATGCCCAGAAGAAAGGCCTCTGGTTTCTTGGTGAAGGTATACTTAAATACCTTTTTCAACTCATTATATATCATTTCCCAGAAGGCCTTCACTTTAGGGCAAGTCCACCAGAGGTGGAAGAATGTTCCTTCATTTTCTTTGCATTTCCAACATTTGTTATCAGACAAATGGTATATTTTGGCAAGTTTAACTGGGGTCATGTACCATCTGTATATCATTTTCATTACATTTTCTTTCAAAGCATTACATGCAGTAAAGTTCAACCCAGTGGTCCACAACCTTTCCCAGTCCTCAAACATAATGTTATGCCCAATGTCCTGTGCCCATTTTATCATAGCCGACTTAACCATTTCGTCTTGTGTATTCCATTTCAACAGCAAGTTATACATTCTTGAAAGTACCTTAGTCTTAGGTTCTAACAATTCTGTTTCCAACTTCGATTTCTCCACCTGGAACCCTAACTTCTTGTCACTTTTAAAAATTTCTTTAATCTGAGCGTAGTGTAACCAGTCTTGCACTTTATCCTTCATTTTCTCCATACTCTGCAATTTCCAATTATCTCCGTCTTTTTCTAACAGTTCCCAATATTTTGGCCAGTAGGCTTCCATATTGGGTCTTTTCCAGGCCTTAGCTTCCAAAGGTGAGAGCCACCTTGGAGTTTTATTTTCCAGTAAGTCTTTATATTTTGTCCAGACATTAAACACTGATTTTCTGACAATATGGTTCTTAAAGGCCTTATTGATCTTAACCTTATCATACCACAAGTATGCATGCCAACCGAAAGCATTGTTATAACCTTCCAGGTCTAACACATCAGTGTCTTCGAGAAGTAGCCAATCTTTTAGCCAGCAGAAAGCTGCGGCTTCATAATACAACCTTAAGTCTGGCAGGGCAAAGCCCCCTCTTTCCTTCGCATCTGTTAATATCTTAAACTTGATTCTGGGCTTTTTGCCCTGCCAGACAAATTTGGAAATATCTCTCTGCCACCTCCGGAAACACTCCATTTTGTCCACAATTTGCAATGTTTGGAACAAAAACAACATCTTTGGCAATACATTCATCTTAATAGCAGCAATTCGGCCTAACAAAGAAAGCTTCAGTTTTGCCCAGCTATCCAAGTCTCTCTTAATTTCAGACCAGCATTTTTCATAATTATCCTAAACTGTCCTACTTTGATGCCGGAGTGAAGGAAACAAGGCAGGATCATGCTAGCAAGACTGCTGTTCTAATCCCTTACCTGTGGGTAAATTCAACTGAATTCAACTGGACTACTGGCAAGCCACATGTCCCTCATCTTATATTTGTACAGCCTGTTCTTCCTAAGTGCAGAATGTAACATTTGCCCCTATTGAAATTCATTTTACTAGTTGGGCCCCAGTTTTCTAATCTGTTAAAGTCACCTTGAATCCTGATTCTGTATTTTGGGGCATGGATTCTATGGCAACCCCTCCAATTCTGGGCTGTGCAAGGAGTTAGGCTGTCTAAAACATTGCCTGTCGAGCAACGAAGAGCTCTGGATTTGTTTATTTCATTAAGCAAAGCAATACATTCATCTTAATAGCAGCAATTCGGCCTAACAAAGAAAGCTTCAGTTTTGCCCAGCTATCCAAGTCTCTCTTAATTTCAGACCAGCATTTTTCATAATTATCCTAAACTGTCCTACTTTGATGCCGGAGTGAAGGAAACAAGGCAGGATCATGCTAGCAAGACTGCTGTTCTAATCCCTTACCTGTGGGTAAATTCAACTGAATTCAACTGGACTACTGGCAAGCCACATGTCCCTCATCTTATATTTGTACAGCCTGTTCTTCCTAAGTGCAGAATGTAACATTTGCCCCTATTGAAATTCATTTTACTAGTTGGGCCCCAGTTTTCTAATCTGTTAAAGTCACCTTGAATCCTGATTCTGTATTTTGGGGCATGGATTCTATGGCAACCCCTCCAATTCTGGGCTGTGCAAGGAGTTAGGCTGTCTAAAACATTGCCTGTCGAGCAACGAAGAGCTCTGGATTTGTTTATTTCATTAAGCAAAGCAGCAGAGGGTTTTCTTAGAAATGAAAATTTCATTTAAGCTTTTTAAAAGAATGCTGCATCACTCTGCTTTAATCCCCGTCCCATAGCTCTACAAAACAGCTCTTCAGCCCGTGTTCTAGAAAGTGTCATGTTATAAAGCCTTTGTTTGGAGGCCTCTAGTCACTTGGAGAACACAGACAAAGTCTGTAAATCCTATCAGAAAGCACTGGAAACTGAGGCTGGTGAGAAACTGCAAAGCTTTTAAACATCTGCAAGCAAAAATACACACTGCTCAATCATTCCTTTATTATTTTAAGGTTAAAAAAAAGAACAAGTCGAAGTTCTGAACTTCCCGCCCAGCAAAAGATAACCTCCCACTCTGCTTCAGAGGATTATGGACCTATTTGTCTGCAATTTGGCAGGTGTAATCCTGAGTGGAGCAGCTTCTATCCTGGTACATGTCACTCACTATGGCTAAAAGGGAGAAAAGTTATAGCCATGTGTAGATGGCCCATTAGTGTGAATGGGGAAGCACAGCGCTTCTTTTCACCCAGACTATCTCCGGGACTGAGAATTACAGACTGAAGTGGAGCATGCAAAGAGTTACACACAAAATGATCAGAAAGGATCAAAAGTGCATAGGGGAATCGTTGGGAATCTTCTGTGTACCCCTTGTATCTGGTGGTTAGAGCCAAAGTATTTAAACCTGTTCTGGTGTTTGTTGTCCTTTTTTGTTGACTGTTATTATTATGATTGGTTTAGCATTTCTATTGTGTTTCTGAGTCACTTTAAGTCATTTTTAATGGCTCGATAAATAAAAAATCATAGTCACAGTCATTATAGCTCAGCCTGCGGTCTGATTCAAAATGAATTATGGAAAAACTGCCTAAAATCTAGTGTGCAAACGCCGCAAAATTGCTGTAAAATACCTTAACTCTATTCTTCTAAAATGTACTTCACTCTCCTCATTGCATCCGACATATGGATAAGCTCATTTGTCTTATATGATTATATGTTGTGCACTTGAAAGACTTCAGAACCCGATGTGTTAAATGACATGCGTTTAACTGGACATTTACCTTGAAACAAATGAGCATTAATTCACCAACTAAATGCATCAGTTTGCTGAAGCCCCATGAGCTTTGCTTAAACAGGCAGAACCCCTGGCCTGTGGAGTGACTGTTCTAATGCTAATTACTGTCAATCAGTGCCTGATTGTTGAGTTCAGGTGTAAATTGCCATCAAATTACTTAGCTTTTGTGAAAAAGTGATTTGCATGGTGTTGCTAAACATTGCAAATCAGATAGATTTATCTGTCTGCATGAGAGCGGGAACAACCTCCCTATTATGTGCTAGAAGGCTGTGGAGCATGGTGCTCTAAGCTAATAGAGGGAGGCAGGTGCCTGTGGCTATCCTTTGTATCACAATAAGGCCTTAACTACTTGCCTTAATGATATATATCAGAGATGGGGAACTGGTGCACTATATCCTTATCTTTTACATTCTCCACAAGCCAAGTATGACAGGCGAATGGGGCTGCCCACTTTTCAGTCACCTGGTGTCCCAATGACCTGTGTGCTGTTTGAAACCAACCTGTGGATGGAAAGGCACAACCCACAAAATGGAAATGGTCACACCTTGTGAAATGATGTACATAGCATGGCCAAAGATCACTAGTGGAAACCTGCACAAGGACTTTCCCTAGTGCAGCAGGGCTTTCTCCTCCCACGGTCCCAACCCCACCCCCCAAATTGCCTCAGTGGAGACAGCCCCAGAACAACGTGGAGGGGAGATCATTCTGTCAGGCTTGTGCTGACACAGTGATCAAGACTGCTGCCTTGAATTTATCCTATAGTCTACAATAACTGAAGGACACCATTTTGGCTACTGCTGGTTTAACATATTGTTGTGATTCTGTGTTTAACTTCACAACAGTGGCTGGGTGATATCCCACTGTCATCTTCATGAAGTCTATTTGTTTCGATGTTTCTACTTTATGACTAGCAATAGATGTCACATATTTTAGTAATTTGGGTGAGCTTTAGGCAGGTAAAAAAGATAAAAAGGTAAAGGAATCCTGGACAGTTATCATTAAGTCCAGTTGAATTTGACTATGGAGTGTGGCGCTCATATTGCTTTCAGGCCGAGGGAGCTGGCATTTGTTCACAGATAGCTTTTCCAGGTCATGTGGCCAGCATGACTAAGCTGCTTCTGGCACAACGGGACACCATGACAGAAGCAAGGGAATGCAATTTACCTTCCTGCCACAGCAATGCCTATTTACTAGCGCTGATACATTTGGGAACTGCTAGGTTGGCAGGAGATGGGACAAAGCAACAGGCTGCATATAGATTTAGTCAGTGCTTTTTTTCTAAAAAAAATGTTTAGGGCTACTCTCATTTTTCTACTCATATTGAAGTACTGCTCCTCAATGAAGCCAAAGTTAGATTCACAAAATGTTTAGGGGTATGCGTAGCCCCAGAAAAAAGCACTGAATTTAGTCATAGTTAGAGCAGACCCCATGAAATCAAGAGAAATTAAGTTAGCAATGAGTAACTTGATTCCTATTTATTTCAATGGGTTTACTCTAAGCAAGACTAAGTCTGGAACCAACTCACTCAGTTGCATTCATCTTATCACTGACTCTATACCAGTCAGCTTGGAATGTTCATAAAATTGGGGGGGGGATTGGAACCATAGTACAGATTTATACAATGGGAAAGGAACTGGTCAAAGGGAAGAACACCAAAGCGTTCTGCTAAAAAGCAAACTTTCAAACTGGAAAGAGTACCCAGTGCAGATCCTCAAAGATGAGTCGTAGGACGTGCTGATCAATATTTCATTAGAGACACTGAGGAGTGAAATAGGAGCAAGCTGATAAAATCTACTGATTACATCAAGATAGGAAACTTTGTTAACACATGCAAGGATTAGGACATTTTGCAGGACAAACTGAGTAACTTCATGGTCCCTCCATGAAAGGGTCCCTTCAAATAGGAACAGAATCAAATGCAATTGTAATATGACCTATCTGTGTGTGTTTTTGTGTATATACACACAGACACATATAAACACACACAAAACATGATCACTTAACAGCTGAGATCACAGAGAGAGCATAATACACAAGTCACAGAGGATCACAGAGTGACCATAAGCCAGTAATATAATCACTTAACTATAACTCAGTCACATTTCCCAGAGGGTCAGATAAGTAGCCAATCATCTAATTCAATCTGAGATATCACTGGGATCTCTGAGCATGTCTGCAAAATCTTTCCATTTTGCCTCCCAAAGAGAATGGTGGTTTTTTTCAATTGCTGATTTCTAATGGTGCCCATCTGTAGTGCTTACAGCTGGGGAAAATAACAGACACAGAGAAAATCCTTCTTAATCCTAAATAGGGTGGTTGTTATTCAGTAACTTATCCAAAGCCTTGCCTAGGAGTTTTTTACAGTGCTGTAAAAATAAATACATTGCAGCTCAGGTGAGCTGCTGAAGCAGCTGTGTGATGGGGTTGGCTGCTGGCATTTGGGGAAATAGAGGACCTCTGGCTTGAGGTTTATTAAGAGGGTTGAGAGATCTTCAGGGTAGAGAGGAGCTCAAAAAGGAAGGAATTTTTTCTTTATTTGAAAGATTCTGGATTAAAAATCCCTAAAGCAAAACTATTGTTGTTATGCCTCCAAGAAAGATTATTAGACTGGGTTTCTGGCTTGAACCAATCTGACCTACGTTGGTACAGGATCATGGTTACAAGCCTTCTTATAGTGATCCAATTTCAAACTCATCAAAATGATGGCACTTCTTTTCACAAGGAGACTAAATATTAGATTTCTACTCATGCAGTGAAGCTTCCCCCTTCCCCACATACCCCCATCAATCTGCTTTGGAGATCCCCCAGTGCTCTGGAGCAGGTGTTGAGAAGTGGTGGTTGGGGGCTGCAAGAGGCATGGCAGGAGAGGAAAGGGAATTTCTATTGCACACGTGTGTGTCTGTTCTGCAAATGCAACTGCAGCACTAGATGCAGCTACATCTTTCCAATTCTCTTTGAGCTTCATCTGAAGCCTTTAATCCTGTGACAAAGATGGCACTGGTAGAAAGGAGAAAGCTAATGAAGAAGTAAACTTCTTTTTTCCAGCCTCTGCATAGTCTACACAGATGCTTGAACAGCTGGGCTATTTAAAAGATCAAGACCTCCTTGATTTATGATTAATGATGGCTGACCAGACCTGCTGAGTTACTGAACATGTAAAACCAAATCAGCAAGAAAAAGCCTTTGGAGGCTCAAATGGACTCCATAGACCAGACCCAAGCCAGTCATCTAATGCAGAAGTGCTAAGACTCCAACTTGATGAGGATATAAAATGATCGGAACACTTGAAAAATTGCTAGATTTGCAGGCTTTCTCATCATATTAACCTATTTATGCATTAAAAATAAGGTGGAAACATTAATTTGAGTTCTATCTTTGAGGATTTGTAATCAGGTACAAAGAATCATAAATTAAAATGAATAGGTTATTTTCTGATCTTCCCCTTGTCATTTTTTTTTTCTGTAGGTCTCCTACACTGCTAGCTTGGCTGCATACAGATTATTTTAAACAGTTTCATGGATACGCTTTGGTTGTGTGGCATTTCAAAGAAAGCACTGGTACCTTTTATAGAATTAATATTTTTAATCATTTGTTTCAGCAGCTCTTGTGTTTTTCTGGCATTAATACCTTGCTATTTTAAAACATCATTCTGATGATCATCCAACTTGTAAGTCAATAAAGTCAACAATGATTCTAAACTCTACTGAAAATAGATCTGAGCTGAAATTAAGGAACATTATATGAAAGACTTTCCCTCCATGAAATACACAACCCATTTCACTAATTAGATGGGAAGGCTGCAAAATGAGGCAAAGATGATGAGAAGCATGGCTTTCAGTCTTATTTGGCCTTGTGATAAGGATGTAGTTCAGTGGTGATATTCTCCATAGGTATGTTCACCTCATGAATTGCCTTCATATAAGAATCAGGATGCAAGGCCTTTGCTCTCTCCCACTTCTATGTGTATGCATGTATGAAAACTGCTTAAGAGGAAATGCTGTACAATTGCAGCATTTAATAATAATAATAATAATAATAATAATAATAATAATAATAAAAGTGACAGCTTTTAATTTTGAAATGTTCTACATTTTAAAATAGTTCAAGTTTGAATCTGTCCTTAAAGCAATCAGATGGTGCCACAGCCACTCAGAAGGCTCAAAAGAGCAGCCCTGGCCTTTGCATGCAAATACACATTGCACATCAACACCAGCAGCATAAAAAGCGCCAATGGAACTGGCTGCAGGGTTGGCCCTGCCAGTAGGTAGTGTGAGGCAACTGCCTCAAGAGGGCCAGCACTCTCCTCTGTTGTGTGTATGCCATGCAGGCTATCCTTCACCCTGCAGCCAGTGTTTAATAACTTCAAACGGCAGTCTGGTCAGCATCTGCATGTGGAGTGTAGGTGCTAGTTTGCCCTTTGCCTCAGGCAGCAAAAAGTCGGCCCTGAGCAGTCTTGCAAGTGATAGTTAAAGAAGCTATTGCTGGATGACACCTTCCTCCATGTCTTGCTCCAGATCTCACATACCTCCCATCTCTGCTGGAAGAATTGTGCATGATTCTAAACAGATATTTACCTTTAGACGTCTCACTGGTTAGCACCTTTTCACTCATTGGGATAATTTTAGAACCTCACTTTCCATGAGGTGAGTGCAACTCATGTTCCCCCTTCACATAAGGATCCAGATGCCAGATCCTTCGCTTTCTCCTGCTTCTACATTCAGTAAGCACACTTTCCTTCTGAATGCTCTTTTTACAAATGTATGAAAGTTGGTTAGGAGAGTAGAGTGAAATGCTGGATAAATGCAACATTGCCCTGTACAGTGGTACCTCGGGTTACAAACACCTCAGGTTTCAAACACTTCGGGTTACAGACTCTGCTAACCTGGAAGTAGTACTTTGGGTTAAGAACTTTACCTCAGGATGAGAACAGAAATTGCATGGCGGCAGCAGCAGGAGGCCCCATTAGCTAAAGTGGTAACTCAGGTTAAGAACGCACCTCCAGAATGAATTACCGTATTTTCCACTCCATAAGACGCACTTTTTTTCCTCCTAAAAAGTAAGGGGAAATGTCTGTGCATCTTATGGAGCGAATGTGTGCTCAATCGCTGACTCCCTTTCCAGCCCCGCCCCCTTGCCCAGGCCTCCATTGTTGAATGTTCTGCAGATGGAGGCTGTTTGTTTCCCCAGCGACATGTGACTGGCTGATTAGATTATCTGTCTGGAAACTGTAGAAACAGCTCCCTTTCCTTTCTTAAAGAAGCTGCAGAACTGTGAGTTGAAACCTATAAAACCAGGATTTTTTCCCTTTGCAGAGTAAGCTCAATAACTTTGAGCTGATCCTCAAAAAAGGGGGCTTTTCCTCTTTGCAAAAGAAGCTGCACAACTTTGAGCTGATCCCCCCAAAAACGGGGCTTTCCCCTTTTCCTCCTCTAAAAACTAGGCGCATCTTATGGTCAGGAGCAAAAAATATGCTAAGTTCATAACCAGAGGTACCACTGTATAACAACATTGACTTCAGTCGACATTTCAAAGTTTCAAAACATTCTACATTAAAAATATATATCAAACTTTAGTTTGAATCTGTATTTAAAGCAACATTCTCCAAGAACACCCCTGTATCAGTGGTGTAGCGTGGGGGGTGCAGGGGGAGCCGGCCGCACCAGGCACGACATCTGGGGGTTAGGGTTAGGGGGCGCAAATCCACGGGTTAGGGGGCGCAAATTACTTGCCTTGCCCTGGGTGCTGACAACCCACGCTACGCCACTGCCCTGTATGGTACTATGCAAGGAGTGAGTTGCGCTTTGCACCAATGCTGGAATAGATGAACCTATGAGGTGCCACCTCAGCTCTGTATGGCTGTGTCAGACTTGAGGCACTCAGCATGCCAGTTCAACAGCAGTGGCACAAACCTTTGCTTGCACTGCTGGGAGTTGGGCAGCTTGGAAGCTTTTGTTTTTGTTTTTTAAAAAAACCTGTACAAAAGCTGCTTGCAAAATAGTGGCATCACCTCATGACTAAAGGCCTGGCATAATCCTAATGCAGCACTTATGAACTCTCGTTTTTCACCCAGCTAGTGGCACACAGGGCAACTATAACGCAAAGCTACACATTAGTGAAGCTGATACTTGAATCTTTAATGAACGCAGGCATTACAGGCAGGTGTTAGCTCTACAAAGAGCACTTAATAGAGTGTTTGCAGGTGGAAGGGCAATGAGTTCTCTTTCATGCCAAAAAAATATGAATTTAGCTATTCGAAAACTTTTGAAATATTCATCTGCCAATTAAAATGCTGATTTCAGCTTCTAAGCGGTATAATAAAACTAATTAAATAGCTTAATAATTATTCCTCCGCTGAGATCCATGAGGCGTTTGCCGATATTTAGAAAATTCAATTTTCTGCCAACTCTCATCAAAAGTTCAAAATTCTTGCCTACTTCTGCAAAGTGAAGGGATGTTTTTACTGGGGTTTTTTTTTACTGGTCTGATGCTGAAAAAGTTAGGCCTGGAGTCCAGACCCTTGTAAAACCTCTTTTTCTTGTCAGTGCTGAAAAGTTAATTGGAAATTAGCTACAATAGGACATTAATGGTGGGAATGCGCCCAACTGTGGAAAGAAGAAAATAACCACTTTTTTATAGTAAAGGAGAAATTATAATTAAGTTACGGGAAATGATCCACACTAATTTGTACTTGCTAACATTTGTGTGATGACCTACTTGTGTGATGACCTAACTTTTTCTAGTCTTCTTAAACTGGCCTGTTAAATTCACAATTCGAATTTTGAATATTGCCGTTTCATATAATTTCCATGTTGTTCCTTGTCTTTTGCCACGCATTAGACCTAAATCCCTCAGTATATTGAAAATAGTATTGCTGAACTTACTTTGGGACGTGAGACTGTCAGGTTGCCATACACCAATCTGGACCATATTTCCCAATATTTCCCAGCCCTACCTCAGTATCGAATTGGTGGCACGTGCCCTTCTGGCTTGCACTCTTTCTAAGGACTGAGGAATGAGATTATCACCCCTCCTTTATTGTCCATTCTGGGTTGTCCAACCACTGCCACAGTGTCCTTTCTCTTGGTAGATCAAGATGAGCAGGTGACAGCGAAGGTTGCAAGGGTTTTAGCTGGGGCAATCAAAATAAGATCCACTATTTGACTATTGATTCAAACCCTAAAAAGTATTTTATATAATTGACTTTTTATTTCTATTCTTTGTATATTGTATTGTTGTTTTTATTGCTATAATAAAGCAATAAAGATTCTTCATTCATTTCCAGCCCTACCTGGAGATGACAGGGATTGAACCTGGGACCTTTGATCTGCAAGGCAGCTGCACTATCTCAGGGTTTGGGGAGATGGAAAACATTCCTGTTTTCCTGAAGAAACTGCCCAAAAGAGAGAAGGAGGTGTTGCTACTGTGAGCAAGCAGGTGAGAGGCAGGGAGGTGGCCTGGCACCCAGGTGAAAATCTGTCCCCTCTAGAGCGTCAGCCCTTCTGCTGCTGCACTTAATAAGGGTAGACCAAGAAGGTATTAGAAACCAAAATCTGCACCCCCACGTCAAGTTTCCTCTCATATTTTTCCTCTCATCGGATTTTCAGGTTGTGAACGCGGCAAACCCGGAAGTGTTTACTTCCGGGTTTCGCCACATGTGCATTGCACAGAAGTGATCTACTTACGGACTTTTCAGGGTGTGAACAGCACCCTGAAACAGATCACGTTCATGAGTAGAGGTACCACTGTGCTACATAATGTGAATTACAGTTTATTTCCCTTCTTGATGTCATTAGACTAGGCAGAACATAAGGTAGGTTGGGTGGCATGTTACTGAGAGGGAAGGGTGGGTGTGACATAGGACTGCCCTTTCACATGTTAGGCCCATATGTTTTTATGTGCAATTCTAATCTTACATACATATATAGGCTGCAGATATGAAAAACCAAAGAGTCCATCCAGATTGAAGGCAGGAACATCAGCATGTTCAATACACTCCATGTGTTTCTAAATTCTGTATTAGCAGAAAAGGAGCTTACAAACAGGGGACAATGAGTTTATTTTCACTGTCAGTTTCCTTGTGGCTCTCCAGAAAGTGTTTGATATGTTTTTTTCTAAAATGCTTAAGCCCATGTCACAGAATGGTAAACCTGTAAGAATACTAAATCTGCAAGAATAAATCCTATTCTAGTTTGGCAAACTCCATATTATTAATAGTGGATAATATTGTTATCAAGCAGAGAGTGCTTATTTTTCTGCTTAAACATCCTCAGCTGAAAGTTTCAGCAAAAATTAAGCTGCATGACTCAGTACAGATGTCTGTGAAGTATGAAAATGATCTGGGTTTAAAAAAAACAACCACCCCAGGCACAATAAAGTTAAGATTATGTATTTTATAGGATCACAACTGCTGGATTGATTGCACAAGTTATAAACTCTTCAATGAGCAAACAATTAAGATAAAAATGGACAAAGAGGAATTTATGTTGCCCCACACATTCTCTAAATGATAGAGTTGAGCCTTGACACTTCACTTATTAGTCGGGGTCACGGAGGGGGTGAGGTGGAGAATTCAGCAATATGACAATATGGTGTGCTATGATCATGGAGGAAGTGAGGGAACTTGCAGGACCATGTGCTTGCTGGATACCAGGGTGGACCTAAGGGCACTCTTCCATTAGCAGAAAGCCTCTTAGGTAAAGGTAAAGGGACCCCTGACCATTAGGTCCAGTCGCAGACAACTCTGGGGTTGCGGCACTCATCTTGCTTTACTGGCCGAGGGAGCCGGCGTACAGCTTCCGGGTCATGTGGCCAGCATGACTAAGCTGCTTCTGGCGAACCAGAGCAGCACACGGAGACTCCGTTTACCTTCCCGCCAGAGCGGTACCTATTTATCTACTTGCACTTCATCCTTTCGAACTGCTAGGTTGGCAGGAGCAGGGACCAAGCAACGGGAGCTCACCCCGCTCGGCGATTCAATCCGCCGGCCTTCTGACCAGCAAGTCCTAGGCTCTGTGGTTTAACCCACAGTGCCACCCACGTCCCTAGAAAGCCTCTTACCTTCTCAGAAATGCTGCTTCCAGCTTTGCAGAGAGCATTGCATGAGAAAAGTTATCCCAAATTCAGAAGAGTTTCTCAGTTTGGGCCAGCCAAATTGTGTAAGAGGTTACACAAGGTCATTCCCAAGACTTTTGTATGGCCCACTGGATTTATACACTGTATTTTCCGTATTGATATTCTGAAGCACAAATCAATGTTACATTGCATGAAAACTTCTGTAAGCTCTTACATAACTGGTTAAGGAACACGAAGCAGAAGGTAGGAATAAATGGACAGTTTTCCCAATGGACAGATGTCGAAAGTGAAGCCCACAAGGAACCTGTGTTTTTTTAACTTCTTCATTCATGAATTAGAGTTAGGAGTAGGTAGAGAGGCAGTAAAGTCTGCTGGTGATATCAGTTGTTCAAGGTGGTTAAAACAAAAAGGGATTGCAAGGAGCTCGGAAAGGATTTCTCCAAACTAGGTGAATGGGCAGTAAAATGTCATATACAATTCAGTGTAAGAAAGTGTAAAGTTGGGGCACATAAATCCTAATTTCACATATATGTTCATGCAGTCTGAGCTGGAAGCTGTTGACCAACTGAATGAAGTGTTGAGGAAACTCCAGGTAGAAAACTCCCAAGTTCAGAGGAGGTCAACAAGAGCAACAGTGGTCTCACTAAGTCAGTGTAATTGATAAATATAATCTTTCTAGCAGTACAGATGCAAAAACAATATTCCTTCCTAACTTGAACTAGCTGTTTTTTATTTGCTTTTTAGTTCATGAACCATTAGAAAACATGAAAGTCATGTGATTAATGATTTCTTGGAAAACTCAAGGGCTCCAGGACAAAGCAGACCAGACTGCAGTTTGCAATAGCACATTTCAGTAAGACTGACCACCCCATGCATAATTATTTAGGCGCAAACCCCAGTGAACTAAGTGGGACCTACTTCCAAGTGATGACGACTAGATTCAAACAACATAGCTATCAAAATACCACCATGTTAAAATAATATCTGCTAGTCTGGAAAAAGGAATGTGGACAAAAAGAGACCAAGTGCTGGACAAAATAAACATTACAAAAATATTTGGAGCTGATTATATTTGTTATGAATAGCTGCATACCAGCATCAACTTCCGATTTCTTGCATCTTGTCTGTCAAATTATTTTAAGATTGCAATCCTATGCATACTTAACTTGGAAGTAAGTTCCATTGACTTCAGTGGGGCTTACTTCCAAGCAAACATGCCTAAGATTGAACTATAAGTGTATAAATCCACTAAACTCCGCAGCCAACTTAACAGCACATGCCGAAATCTTTTCCCGTAGAAATCTGATCTTTAGCTGGAGTTGCAAAGCTTATCCCATGCCTGCAACTACAGAGATATTGATATCAACACAAATAGATTATGTTGTTTTGTACAGTATCCATCCTGCTGTGAAATAACCATCGAGACAGACTCTCTGAAGGTGAAGTTCAAGAGCCAGCTACTCACCTGAAAAGTCCCTGCGTGGTCTTCTTCTTTTTCTCCCTCTTTGCCCTCTTTCAAAGCAATCAGTGTGAATCCACGAAAATAAGCTGGAGTGGCAGCGGAAAGTGTTACTGGGGGCGAAAAGGCAGGAAAATAAGACTTTTAAAATGAGTTTGTTTCTACAGAGCTTTTAAACAATATACTTTAGACAGTACTGGTTCCGGATTCATTTATTTTTTTACAGTGGGTGGTGGCAGGCTTCAGTCATGGCACTGTCAGTCGGGTCCCTTCACCTGAAGGAAACAGGGCATGCAAACAGTGAATTCTCTTAGACTGCTTATGATGTTCTTAGATATTCTGTGGAAAGTGGAAATGGTAGGGCTGTTTGGGGCCCCTCTGCTGGACTTGGGGCCCTGGAAAATGTCCACATCTACCACCTTGATCTTGGCAAACACAGGGCTAACGTTTTACTAATGTTAGAAGACCAGCCACCATTTCTTAATAATGCTTTTATATATGCATATTACATACCTTACAGTGTTTCAAAATACTTTATGTACATTATTTTTTGGAATCTTTACAAGAACACCATAAAGTCAATCAACGCTATTATCCCTATAATTCAGATGGGGGCTGTGGCAGCTTGGAGTGGCTGTCCAAAGGCCTCTTGGCAATTTCACAGACGAAGCAACGTTTAAAGTGCTAACTTCCTGGTTGGGGCTGATCTCCCACAGTGGGCTGGAAGTGGAATTAAAACTGTGGTTCCATACAGCAGTTAATGCAGCTCTCTTGTTCCTTGTAACAATCCTACATTCCTGCAAAGCAATCATACTAAGGAGTGAATCCACTGTTCATGCACAAGGCTTCACATTCTAGAAAGTATGCTTAACTTGCAGTTTTATCTCTCTTCTTTTAACTAGCCCAGCAACACAACCTGCTGAACTTGAGCTGTTGTACAACACCAAGAGCATTTGATTTAAAATTTGTATTTGAAATTAAGTGTCCAGTTAGTGCCAATGGGTTTCTCTCTCCCCTCCCCCACAAATGCCAGTTTCATGAGAAGGGTTTTCTTTAGGACCTCAGGAGGAGATGAAAGCAGATAAGCTCAGTTGGTAGAGCATGAGACTCGTAATCTCAGGCTTGTAGGTTTGAGACCTGCATTGGGTGAAGGATTCCTGCATTGCTGGGGTTTGGACTAGATGATCCTCATGGTCTCTTCCAACTCTACAAGTCTATGGTTCAAGTGCTCCCTCTGTGTGTGCTCTGATCCTGTTAATTACTAGCCTCAGCCTTCCACAAACATTTTGCTATTTTCATTAAAACAAACAATGCATGTTAAATGCAAAGGTGCATTTGCATTAAATGTTGCATGTAGTTTGGTTGTGATGTGCCAGAAATTCCTATTGGAGAATGAAAAGCCTATTGAATTGGCCTATTGAATGAATTCCTATTGGAGAATGAAGAGCCCTTTTCTACCAAACTTGACTTTTGGTCAAATTGTTCTTATTATTTTTAGTAACACTTTGTGCAGAATCCTGCTTTATTTCTATGTAGTCTTATCTGGCTGTGAGAGTTTCCAAATAAGTAGATTCTCAATAAATGTATATACTTGTATTGATAGTTCTGGTTTTGATTCCTTTCCAAATGATTCCTTCCATCGAATTTTCTTTTCCATTGCTACAAGAGATCAGAATCAATATTTCCAGACAGCTGTCTACTTTGACCTCTTTCCTTAGTTTCAGCCACTTCAGAAACTACAGATGATTTTGTTTTTAAGGGGATTTATTTCCTTTTCCTTTCATTAAAAGTATAAAAAGACTTCACTTTAGAACAAAATAACATAGTGGCAGCTTCCACACTTTCTCCTGCTTACAAATAAGTCCAGCTGAGGATGTCATGGTGCTTTCAGAAAGGATAGTCACCCAGGAAGTGCAGACCATGGGGGAGATGAAAGAAAGGTCACTCACATACACCCCATGGTCACCTTGAAACCAAGGCAAGCTCAACAAAAAACCTACCCCTCATCTATGAAAAATTCTTCCTTCTCCTTTGATAATTTCCACATGCAGTTCCTTTTCTCATTGACAGAATGGTTGGAAAAAGCACTTGGGGGGGGGGAATCACCACATAAAAGTAATGTAGAGTAGACCCATTAAAATCAATGAGCTTGACTAAGTTATGCCCATTAATTTCAATAGGTCTATTCCGAGCAAATCTTAGTGGAATATCACCCCTCAAAACTGTTGTTGATAAGCAGTGTCCAGTGCACAGCGGAATGATGAAAAGTATGAGCCAACATGCTCTATACTACTTTATTTACAGTTCAAAGCTGGTAAGTTACAGAAAAACATTTTCCCTCTGCCAGAGCAGAGAAAGCGTCATCTCTCCTCAAAAGCACGGAGAGAGTCACAAACTGAAACTGCAAAGAACAGTGAAAAACAGGAAACCAGTGTACGTCATATCCAGTCTCCCGTTCCCGTGGGAAAAACCACCAACAGTACAGACTCTGTGGAATGTAAACAACCTGTCTCGTGACAAGCACTTCGCTGCACAGAGAAGAAAGCAGAAACCAACATCCTCCCCCTTTCTGTGAACATCTCTGGGCAGCGTGTTCGTACAATATCAGTACAAACCCAACTTCTGCACATAGGTACAGTGTTGATCCCTTGATACAATCTTGGACAATACATCAGCAGGAATTTCATTACCTGGCATATAGGACACCGTTACGAGTCCCTTCTGAATACATTCCCTAGCATGTTGCAATTTCAATTGCAAGTGCTTCGTGCTTTGCTTACAACCTTCAGAATTCAGCAAAGCCAAACATGCTTTGTTGTCCTGGTAAACCTGGATTGGACATTTGACAGGAATTTCCATGTCTTTGCACAATTGTAACAACCATTCACAATCTTTAAGTGAATAAGACAGTGCATTCAGTTCAGCTTCACAAGTACTTAAGCTAACTGTTGTTTGCTTCTTGCATGACCAATCAAATAGACCCTGATTGTACTTATAGCAAACTCCAGACGTACTTTTCCTGTCTGTAGTGTCACTTCCAAAACTTGCATCTGCAAATATCTCAAGACCACCAGACTTCTGATTGTTAAATCTCAGTCTGTAATGCATAGTGCCTTTCAAATACCGCGCTATGCGTTTCAGAGCTTTCCAATCCTTAACAGTAGGATTGTTGACTAGTCTGCTTAGCAAAGTACAGCTAACAGCAATGTCTGGTCTTGAACATCTGGCAATGAAGTGTAGCTTGCCTAGCACACTTCTGTACAGTGTAGTGTCAGAAAATGCTTCTTCAGTGTCATCTACCTGATAACCTGTTATCATCGGTGTGTCTACAGGATTAGCATCCATCAGGTTTAGTTTGCTTAACACATCAGCAATTTTCCGTGACTGGTGTACTAGAATGTTACCATCTTGATCTCTCTCTATTTCCAGAGATAGGTAGTTGTTTATCTTTCATGTCAAAGTGCTCTTTCAGTTGAGCTAGGGCGTTATTGTACATTGTGACATCTTTCCAAAAGAATAAAAGATCATCAACATAAAACAAACAATACAGTTTCTTTTGCCCCTCCTCTTTGACAAATACACATGGATCAGATTTCCCTTGCTTAAAACCTAGAGAAAACAATACTTCAGTGAGTTTTGTGTGCCAACACCGTGCACTTTGTTTGAGACCATAAAGGGACTTTTTCAGAGCACAAACAAATCCCTGTTTTACCTGTACGCCATCAGGTGGAAGCATATAAAGTGATTCATTTAGAGATCCGTACAGAAAAGCTGTATTCACATCATGGTGACTAATGTGTAGATTCTCCTCTGCAGCTAGCTTGAGCATAAGCCTAATGCTCTCATACCTCACGGTGGGTGAGTAGGTCTCATGATAGTCTCCACCTGGTACCTGTGCAGTACAGACTCTGTGGAATGTAAACAACCTGTCTCGTGACAAGCACTTCGCTGCACAGAGAAGAAAGCAGAAACCAACAAAAACAAGCACAATCTCAGTCGAAGCTAAACTCAGCAAACAGAATTAGTATGTTATGGCAGTGGTTCATTAGGTCAATATCCATTTCCACCCCTTCTTGTATAAATCCCTTCTTAGTTAGTAGGATTCACATTTGTTCCTCCTACAGAGAAATGTGATGGGATCACAGCTACACAGATAAATGCTTAATTCCCTTCCTTTATACAACAAAGCCACAGTAGCACTGACTAATGCAAAGCTAGGCAAAATGTCAAAAGTGCATTGCCGAAGGGAATGGATCTCTCTCCCCATATTTTTTTCTACTCTGTACTAAACAATGTACTTCAGTTTTCATATTGCTTTTTCAGAAGAGGCCACAATAAACCAAAATGTCACATCAAATTGTCAAAGAGGAGTTGTTTGTTGGTTACTTTTTAGGCAGGGGAGGACCCACTTTGAAATAAAACTAAAACATTTTCTATGGACAAAATCACTTGTGAATTCCCTGCAGATTGATTGCATAATGCTTAACTAAACTGGTTGCAGATCACAGTTTATTCTATTAAAAAGAATGTATACAGTGGAGAATTCAAACCAGTGTTTAACACTCTGGTGGAACGAGTGTATTATTCCAGTTTAATATAAACCAATAAAAGGGAATCTTCAGTACGGTCTATTTTTTTTTCTGCTTATGGGAATAATTTTATGTGTTCTAATTTTAGTATTCTCTTTCATGAGTAGGTGAGCATCTAGTGCTCATGATTTATATGGCAAGCCTCCTAATTTTATCACATCATGGAAGCCAGTGCTACAGCGTTCCAGAGTCATTTGACTACATGAGTCTCCTAGTTATTAGCCCCCCACCCCATTTCCCCAGTTCTCCTGGTTATAGGGCAAAATCTGAATACATGAATACTAAAATCAAACAAATACTCACAGTGTATTCATACTTAAAAGTTTCTGCATTTGATAGTACAGTGGTACCTCAGGTTAAGTACTTAATTCATTCCGGAGGTCCGTTCTTAACCTGAAACTGTTCTTAACCTGAAGCACCACTTTAGCTAATGGGGCCTCCCACTGCTGCCACACCGCCAGAGCCCGATTTCTGTTCTCATCCTGAAGCAAAGTTCTTAACCTGAAGTACTATTTCTGGGTTAGCGGAGTGTGTAACCTGAAAGATATGTAACCTGAAGCGTATGTAACCCGAGCTACCACTGTAATGCTGTGTTCTTTTTAAACGGCTGACTCACAATTACAAACTAGCAATTATTATTTCCATCCATGTACTCTTGTATAATATCATGCCAGTATGTAATCAAGAGAAAAGTGCATTGTAACTGATACAGTACCCAAATTGGGAAAAGTTTGCCAACTATTACTTCTAGTAGGGTTTTTACAATAGCCTCTATCTCACACACCCCAACCCCACATTACAACTTCAAGCAATTAGGCCAATTGGTGCTTTTCCCTAGGAGAGGTCCCATCTTAATCATTTCAATGGAACTTACTCCCAACCAAGTATGCATAGGATTGCAGCCTAAGCCATACACAACCCATCAGCCCTGATTGATGGCTTGACCAGTGCTCGGCAAAGCAACCCTCCTGGTTTCCCCCACCCACCTACTTAGGTAGGTTTAGCAAGCCCCTTGTGAACTGCAAATCTAAATTAATGTTCTGTATCTGTCTTGGTGACTTACAAATGTATGCATGTAAAGTAAAATGTGTCAAACCTTCCAGATCATGTATTTTATTTATTGTATTCTTTTCTTGCTCTTCCTTTAGAGAAAGGCTATCATGAGAAACCCAGTTCTCTGATCTCCCATTCAGGGGTTCAGAAAAGGTAAGCAATGTGTAGGACTGGGGCCAAATTTATATCTGATGATCCAAACCAGATTTTGTTTTGCTTGGATTTGTTTCACAATCCAATCACAAAGACAGCCAAGTGACCCCTTTTGTTAGGACCAGCATGCTTTCTATATGCAAGGTTCATCATGTGATATGTGACAACTCTTTGTCAGGCTGGACATTCCAGTATACCTGATAGATTGTCTCCACCCCCATGGCTCAGCCCAGATACTGAGGTCCTCCTCTGATGGTCTTCTGCTGGTTCCATCACTGAGAGAAGCGAAATTACACAGAACCAGGAAGGGGGACTTCTTGGTAGTGGCACCCTCCCTGTGGAACACCCTCCCTTCAGATGTTAAATAGATAAAGAACCACACAACTTTTAGAAGACATCTTAAGTCTGGGAAGTTTTTAATGTTTTATTATGTTTTTATATATGCTATAAGCTGCCTAGAGTGGCTGGAGAAACCCAGCCAGATGGGTGGGGTATAAATAAATTATTATTATTAGACAAATAGTAAAAGAGGAAAAATAGATGATGAATGTTCAAGACAGACAAAATATAATACATCTTCACACACTGCATAGTTAAACTGGGGAGCTTGCTACCACAAGCTATGGTAATGGCTACCATCTTGGATGGCTTTAAAAGATTAGACAAATTCATGGAGGATAAGGTTCTTCCATAACTCTTAGCCACAATGACTATGTTCTACCTCCACTGTTGAAGTATGCCTCTGAATACCAGTTGCTGGAAACAGAAGGTGTGGAGAGTTCTGACATGTTTTGGTTCTGCTTATGGTCTTCCCATGGGCATCTGGTTTGCCACAATGAGCAGAGAGGCGTAGGTGGTCCTTTGGCCGGATCCAGCAGGGCTCTTTTCATGCTAAGATATTTCTGACCCCACCCCACCAAGCTTATCCATGCACTGAGTTTTTAAAATCTGAAATTGAAAGTACTTTCAGACATAAGGATGTATCCAATGCTTTCTGAACATAAAGCTGCTGAGGCAATGCTCCTCTCCATTAAAGTTCCCTACCCACCTTTGATAGTGACATCAACAGTTGTGGATGGTTACTCAAAATGTTGTGCCTTCTTACACAGCCACTGTTAGCTGGTGCCTCTATTTCCAGAGAGACCTATGCCATTAAGCCCACCAATGTAGATCGATTAACCCCATTGCAACCTTAGCAGCATTAGATCACACCATAGGAAGGAGGCCCCCACATGACTGTTGCTGCATATGAAAGGGCCCTCAGGCACAGTCCCATGTCTGTTAAAGGGGTGGGAGTCAGGATGAACTATTAGTGACCCTCTCTCTGCTTCGGTTCCAGAATTGCTACTCACAGTTCTAGAAAATCAAAACTCCCACAGTTATTTAATCTTTTAAAAATCATGTACCGATTTTCATTTGTAGCAAAATGCCAAAGTAGTTTTTAATATATTAAAATAATATAAAATCCATTAAAACTGATGACTCAAACATAGGACAATAACTAGGACACTGGGCAGCAGGAAACACTTGGTTTTCACTTGATGGAAACACCTATCTTTGGAGCCATCTTAATCTCAGTAGGAAGAGCATAATATGGTGGGTGCCACACATAAGAGTGTAATACTACTTTCCTGCCCTTTGCCTCAACACTGATGGGATGGTACCGGGGCACAGAAACTGTGGCTCCCCAGAAGTTGTTGGACTCCAATTCCCATCAGTCCCTGTTCAATAGCCATGCTGGCTGGGCTGATAAGAGCAGATAAATTCATGGGAAACAAGGTTATCAATGGCTACAAGTCATAAGGGCTATATATTACCTCCAGCATCAGAGGCAGTATGTCACTGAATACCAGATCATGAACAAGAGAGTGCTTTTGTTTATGAATTGGCCACTGTGGGTGACATGATCCTGGACTAGATAGGCCTTTGCTGTGATCCTGTGGGATTATTCTTTGTTACTGTCTCTACAGTCAAACCTTGGTTCCCAAACGGCTTAGCAGACAAACATATTGGCTCCCAAACGCCAAAAACCCGGTTTTCGAACTTTTTTTGGAAGCCAAACATCAGACGTGGCTTCTGCTTGAGTGCAGGAAGCTCCTGCAGCCAATCGGAAGCTGTGCCTTGGTTTTCGAACGGTTTCAGGAGTCTAACGGACTTCCAGAACGGATTACGTTCGAGAACCAAGGTACCACTGTATATGCAAATTTGGCAGCTCTGTGAGAGGACTAGAACAGAAATTGTCAGCTTGTAAAAAAGCAAAGCTCAGGAATTGTTTATTACAGGTACTTATGTATCTTTTAGTTTCAGGAGGGGAGGGTTCAATCTGCAGCCATATTTTAATGCTTTTTACCTACAATCATAAAAGGAAAAATGTTTTTCTAAACTATTGCTAAGAGTGTCAAAGTTTTAGCAGGCAGAGTGTTAGGAAAACACCTACACTCATGATGCTAAAAAGAAAATCAAAAGAGCTGGCAACGACTTCCTCTGCCACTTAACTGAAAGAATTGAGAGAGCTACCTTGGATACAGCAGGCAAGAGGATAACAGGGACCCAAATGTAGACTTCACAACACAATCATATGCATATTCAATTTGCTTGAGCATAAGTCCCACTGTGTTCAGTTGCACCTACTCCCAGTTACATGTACATAACATTGCAGCCTTAGACTTTTGTCATGCTTCAGGCAAAGGAAGACCTGGGAGGTTGAGGAACAGGCAGAGAAGGAACTTTCCTACCTTACCCTCCTCATGCTCTCAGGTGAAGACAACTCTTTTAGGTTTATCTCATCTCTCCTATTGCTTCTGGAACAATGCAATCACTACAGATACCACATAAAGCATATATAGGCACTGCATTTAAATAGTAGTTTAAATGGCTATCCACACCCCACCCTGGAATCCCAGGGAATGTATTTTGGTGAGAATGCTAAAATAAATCAAGTACACTGACAGGAAGGAGGCTTTTCTCATCCTCACAAAATTATTTCAGTGGCCCTTTACATATTGCCTCCAAAGAAGAAGTGTAAGAGAGGGAGAACAAACCGGATGGGACACAGTGTTGCCTAAAATGTGCACCCACTAATTATATGAATAATTGCTTTGCTTTTGGTAAAAAAAAAAATGAGGTGCTGTTATAATGATAAAAGTGTCATGGGTGCCAACAGAAAATGGCTGCCATGGGCAGCAAAGAAAGAGGTCATGGTACTCTGTACTGGTGGGTACTGTTACAGAAAAAGCCGTATGTATAGGTGCAAATTTAGAAACAACGAGTATAACTTAAATACATATAAGGATAGTAGGGAAGGCTAGATAAGACATGTGCCTGCTTAGTCTGCTGTCCAGATGCTAATTGTTGATGGGCAATTCCTAGGCACTCTCTGCTCTCCCCCGTTTAATGGTTCTTTATCTTTAAGCCCTTCAAATCAAGGAGTGTCCCCTGTCAAGTAGGACATATGGCCACACTCCTCAGAAAGGACAAAAGGCACACTGACAGTTGTTTTACAAGCTGCACCTTTCCACATGTGGCCATGTTTTCTACCCTCCACGTGACAGAATCCCTTTTGAGCCCATGAATGCAAACAAAGCAGCATAGATTATCAACAGGTCCTGAACATATGCTAGTAAAGAGAGAAACGTGTGGTGAACTCTTCCACAGGAACATTTTCCAGACACATCCTGCCACGTGGAGACCAAACTATTGGCCAAAGGGGAAATCAGTTGTGTGAAGCATCTGCTAGGCAGGAAAACAACTTGTCCCAAGTTCCAGGCCATCCTGTGATATTTTGCTGCCTCAGGTGGAGCAGCAAATGGTGCCCTCCACCAAGACAAGCTGGACCCGAGGCACAAAATCCCACAAGCACCTCTTCATCTCCCTGGCAGCACATATCCAGCAGAAATCAATTAAATAACCAACAAGTCATCTGCCTGAAGTGGCCACCTCCCTCTGCCAGCTCTGCCATGTGTTGATTCCTCTCTCTGCAAAAGTGTGAATCTTCTTCCCATGGTTAAAAACCACCTCACACCCTGTGCTCATCCAAAGAGAAGTAGCAGTTGTGAACAGGAAAATCATGCTTGCTCTTTCTGTTTGAAGAACAGCTCCAGGTGGCAAAGCCTTCTACCAGAAACCCCACGCAGTGACAAAAACACATAAGAAACAGACTAAGGATTTGGCACCAGGAGGTTCCCCCTCTCCCCCACTAATGCTCTCAGTCCCTGTTAACATCATTTGCTGAATCTTTGGCTATAACTCAGCTGTCTTTCTCAGCATCTTCTGCCCAGTATTTCTTGCTTCCTGGTAATTTATAGGCAACAAAGCCTCAGTTTGTCCTTAATTAATCAGCTTTGCCTCTTACACAGATTTTGTTCAGATAAGACAGATATTTTCTAAGATCACTGTTATTACTTTTTTTAAAAAAACCAAACAACTGAGCCTAGGAAGGATTTTCCCCCCAGACTGTGTGATGTCATTTCATGTTGCATGAGAGAGACTTGTTAAATTCTTGTGACAGTTAATAAAAATAAAGCTAAGTGACAACATTAAACTGCTGTAGGAAACATAAAGTTATACTTACAACATTTTCTCATGCTCCTCCCATCTGGCTAAGTTTTAGGAGGATCTGGAAGAATTTAGCTTTGAAAACTACAAGTAATGTGTGCTAAATTTCCAGTGTCACATCCTCTAATGAGCCAGAGATCAGAATCCGAAAACTTTTACCACTCGTAAATGTGTGTGTAAATGATTATTTGATTGCATTCTGCTGGCAAAAACTTCATATTTCCTGCAAGTTTGTTCTGGAAGTTTATTTGAAAGTCTATTTTCCCCTCCAGATCCAAGAAACAAAAAACCCTTCTTGGCAACTAAAAACAATACTCTGTAGAACTTTTCACTGCGAGTAATTTTCAAACCTTTGCAAGAATATTTCCAGGCCATTAAGAAACCAAATAGGTAGATGCCAAGTTGACTTGGCACAGAAAAGAGTTGGAAACTCAAAGTTCAGCTGGTCACCTGTTCATGGAGAATAATTTAGGGTATGGTGGTTGTTTTACATGTAGATTCAGCTTTATTTCTTTTATTCAACCCATTTTCCTTCCAACTGTTAAAAAAACCCAAACCAAACCCCAAATATTCACAAGTTGATAATGTTCCCTTGCCTAAGAATATAATCCTGTCTGGGTTTGCCTCATGGGAGAAGAAGGATGCTCTTTCACTTACTTTAGCTAAAGGTTGTGGGGGTGGGGAAGATGCCAACCTCAAAAGTTGGGGCTACCGTAAGGTAACTAGGTTAATGAGTTTGCAATGTTAATGGGATCTGACACTTTTGCTCAAGGGCGCATTCAAGGTGGGCTTATTTTCCCAAAATATTTTAAAATAATAATTGGGGGGGGATGAAGTGCCCTGCTAGGGAAGTTAGATATTATTATCTTAACAGTGATCTGCTGTTCAAGATGAAAATGTGATTTGTAGATATGTCTCCTATTATAAGGAGACACTCTGATTCTGAGAAAACTAGAGGAAACCTCTGAGCAACATTTCGTAGAATATTCACCCTCAGGACTCTTGCTGTCAGGAATAGGTGAAACTCTTTTTCCTTCTTGGTTGTTTTTTTTTTTTTACTTCTTGGACTATATTTTCAGCGCCAAGGCTCATCCTGAGTGCTCCTGAGGGCATGCAGAGTGCTTTCTCAGGGCAGGAATTACAAGTAGCATAAACGCCAAGTAGTTATCCTGGGACCTAAGTGAAAACTGTGAGGAAAGCTGGTGCCTTTTCTTGGCCCATCTGCTCTCCCAGTCCTATTGCTTTTCCTGTCGCACAGCAAGACCACTAGCAGCCTATTAAGTATCTTCTGCCAAGTGAAATAATTTCTAGTCGCAACGCTGGAAAAGTGCAAGGGGCAATTAAGGTAAAAAGAGTAAGTCTGGGTGCTGCGTCGTAGAACAGGGCTTCCTTTTACCCCCCGTTAGCATGCATTAAGGGGGTGGGGAGGGAGAGATAGCAACACACACAAACTCCATTTAAAAAACAGAACAAGTGTTGCTCCTTATTTGCAACCCACCCCCCTAACCAGCGTCGTGCATCGCAGCAAGTTGCCTCTGTCCAGAGGGGAAGACCTCTCCCCCCCCCCCCCGCCCACCATCCCGGTTAGTTGCCCGACACTTGCTGCGCCCTTTGGAAGCGGCCAGCCCCACTCACCTCTGTAACTGTTTCCGGGCTTGTAGAAATCCGGATCGCCTTCCACGCGGAGGCTAAATTCATTATATCCCTCTCGCCTCGTGCCTTGGGCTCGCAGGATCCGGCTGCAGTAGCCTTCGGATTTGGGGGCTCTCTCTAAGGTCTCGTCGGCGAAGGAAGCGAATGTCACCAAGGGGAAAGCGCACGCCAGCAGCGGCCAGGCTCGCCAGTACCCGGGAGACTGGCGAGGGGCTGCAGGATCAAGCCCCATCCTGGGGCGCTCTCAAACCCCGACGACGACAGCAACTTTGCGGGAGGTGGCGGGGAGGGGAGCAGACTCGACAAAGAGGCAATGGTTATATCTGGCTGGGGCGGCGAGAGAGAAATAAAAAGCGCAGCATGGGCAGCTTGGAGGCGAGGGCAAGGGAAAGGTACCCCCTTCCCCTCCGCGCGCTCTCTTCCCCTCTTCTTGTCTCCGGAGAAAGCGAAGCCAGGAACTAAGCAACGCAGCCTGCGCTCGGCTGCAGCCCGCGATGGGTGCCCGACCCCCCGGCTGCTCCCCCGGTGCGCGGAGGAAAAGCGAGAGCAGGCAGGGAAGCGGCTCGATCTCAAGGACCACCTTAGCCGATGCGAAGGAGAGCAGCAGCAGCAGGAGGAGGACTGATCTTGCCCAGATCCGAAGTGAAGTGCTGTTTTGTTTCAGACCTTGTGATTAGCAGCTCGGCGATGTTTACTTAGGCAGCCGAGCTCTCTTCGCAGGGGTCGGCGAAATAGCGGAGCAAGGGTGCGTGGGTGGCTGCGCGGCGCCGGCGCCAAGACACGTGTGTGTGTGTGTGTGTGTGTGTGGTGGGGAGTGTTCCCCACTGGGCGGATCGAACGGGAGGTGCTTTGGGAACCGATCACCGAAATCCGTGCCCCAGTCTATAGGAACTCTGCGGATGAGAAGGGACAAGGAGGCGGAATGCCCTCCCTAAAAAGCCAGAGGACCCCTGAGGTAGAGGGACACGTGTCAAAGCCGCCCCTGCCTCCAAGCCTCCCGCAAGGCTTGAAGTTTCCGAAGGGCAAACTTTGGCAGCATCACGAAGAAGGGGGCATCATTTGTTATTTGAAGGATTTATCATTATTTATTAAATTTCTAGAGCGCCCTTCGTTCGAAGACCGCAGGGCGGTTTACAAAAGCGTACAAAGCTAAAGAGATGCCCCCAAAGCAAATAAAACAAGAAAAAGAAGAAGAAGAAAGTGTGTTGCACAGCAGCCCGATCCTATGTGTGGTTACTCGAGAGAAAGCACCACTGTCAAATTGCCTGGTTATCCGAGGGTGAAGGGAAGTATAGAAATTTAATAAATAAATAAAGAATAAATAAATACATTCAGTGACACTTACTTGGAAATAAAAATGTCGTTATAGAATAAGGCAGGTGGTTTGTGACTGTCTGGTGGATGGAGTCTGTGGTGCCCTTGGGCTCCCACTTAAGCAGAACTGGCAGGAGGATTAATAATAATAATAATAATTTATTACTTCTACCCCGCCCATCTGGCTAGGTTTCCCCAGCCACACTGGGCGGCTCCCAACAGAATATTAAAAACATGATTAAACATCAAACATTAAAAATTTCCCTAAACAGGGCTGCCTTCAGATGTCTTCTAAAAGTCAGGTAATTGTTTATTTCCTTGACATGTTGCCTTGCTACATGTTGGCACAAGCCAAGTAATGGACATTGCCAGCTCAAGGTGGTCTCCACAATATCATTAATTCCAGAGTCTTCAACTACCAAACTGCACCACTGGATGGCGTCTTTGGAGGCAGGAGAGCTGCTAGTTGTGGTGGATAGTGCAGTTGAGGCGGGAAGGTTCAAAGGCTTGGGCCTACCAGCAGGGGACCTGGCTGATTAGAGTGCAGGAAACAAAACACCTGGTTATGGATCCAAGGCAAGAATATTGACCAGAAAGGTAAGATACCTGATGGTAGGTCTGGAGTGAATAACTCCAGAGGTCCAGAGTGGAGAAACTATTTCAGTCCAAGGGCCACATTCCCTTGTCAGGAACCTTCTGAGGGTCACATGGGTGGGCAGGACCAGGTGGGAACAGAAGCCAAAGCAGGTGAAGCAACAGTTGCGACTCTTACCTATGCAGAGTAAGGGCTCATCCACTCTTCTGTTTGTGCCACAATTTCTAGGCACCGGTCTGATTTGTTTTTTGGGGGGTTTTGTCCCAACACTTTTCTCGGGAAAAGTCGCTGTTTACTACTAAATTGGAACAAACATCAATCTGTGGGAAGCCCTATGTTTCAGCCACATAGAAGTCAAAGGCATCTATACACCTACCTACATCTTTCTCTGTCCTCAGCTCCTCAAGAGACATTATGAGGAAAACAACAAGCCAAGAAAAAAGCACTTGTGGAAGCAAGAGAGCAGGACCAGAAAGAGCTGTGGCCTGGAAAGGAGCAATTCCCCAGGGAGATGCCCAGTGACCAGGCCTGAGGTCCACCACAAATGGGATGAAAAGGCATGTCAGCAGCAATATTTTCAGTGGCTCAAAAGCCTTTGTAATTGGGTTCACTTTGCAGAATGCTTTTGGCCTGTTGCAAAACTGTCCATCAGGACTGAGCAGGAGCCCCTTGAAAGAAAGAAGTAAAGGAAGCTGGAAAAGGGACTCTTGGAGTTTCTGCTCTCTCACGTCTTCAGTCTAACTTACTTTGCACATTTGTGGCCAACTGCTGCTGGTGGTGGTCCACATTGCCAACCATAGAAGCCAATTCCTAGGGACTGAGGTTCCTCTGCCCCCCAATAAAATATTTGAGAGGGCAGGCCCCCAAAGTTGATGGGCATTACCATTCAAATTGTGTGTGTGTAGCATATTTTGCGATCAATTATCTGGGGTGAGGCTTACTTGTCCCCTCCAATATTTTATTCAAGTTGGCACCCCTGCCAACTCAAGACATACTGAACCCCTGAGAGATAACCATCAACAGGCACCAGGCAGGATGCATAATTTAGATATTTCCAATCCATTGGCCATCATCACCAAGGCATGCATCTCTGGCATTTTTTCCTCCCTCGCTACAGGAAAAGCACAGGACTGGTCAGGACACAGCAGCTACTAGGGAAGATAATATGATGAAGGAAAAGGACTGCTCATGGTGCCCTCACCATTTTCCTTTAAAGTGAATGCATTATCTCCTCATACCTACGAAGCATCCTGTCGTACATTTTTAAAGAATCATGCAGGGGTTTTTATCCCTCCATTTCAAGTGTTAATTCAGGAGGCGTTAATGAAGCCAGATGAATGAATTGAGAGGGTAAAAGAGAGTGGATCCATACCTAAAACAATAAAGTTGAGTCCCAATAGACCACCTGATTCCTCAGTGAGAAGATCGGTCATGGTGAACAACCAATATGGGTGACCTTTTCCCACAATGAACTGGGCTGTGTTCTAGCAATATTCTCATAGTAAGCCTAAATGAAATGAGTCTTCTCTTGAAAGTGAAAGGGTCCTGTGTCTGGAATGGCATAGATTCCTTTTCAGATCGCTCAATGTTGAAAGATTCCTTGAAAGTACTCTAGAGTCTATGGCCCTATGTTATACAGTGTGACACAGAGTGTTCCACTCTGTACAAAATATATTATCATCACCACCACCACCACCACCTTCATCCTAGTTTCTGCACACAAAATGGGTGATTAAATAAGTAGAAAAGCATGATTCTATTTCACATTGTTCCAGTTCATGCTATAGGCTGCATATACACCATGCACACATCCCCTCCCCAAGAGTCCTGGAAACTAGTTCAACCCTCACATATTTACAATTCCCAACACCCGTAACAGAATATAGTTCCCAGGATTGTTTTTGGATGGGTGTGCTTGTGTGCTTTAAATGAGCAACAAGCCCATATTAAAAAATGCTTTAAAACATTTATCAAGACTAATAGGGTCATTGTGTAGGATCTCAGGTTGTTGCATAAAATGCAAAACCTTTTGTTAGGCCTATGATGTTGGGGCGGGGGTGGGGGTGGGGGACGACAAGCCTTGCAAGTGACTGCAGGAGAGGGACTGTGAGCCACATCATGGGAGAGCTGTTTCTAGGATCAAGATGAAGCTGTTGGATGCTGTTAATGTAATCTTGTTATATTTGTAATACTGATTGATAGACAGAAAGACAGACAGATAGATATTTGGTATGTTGCTGTATTTGCTGTTGTTTTATTTTGTTACTATGAAACTGTTTTGTGCTGTTCGTTTCTGAAATGCTTTCATGTTTCCTTTCTTGTAAGCTGCTTTGAGCATGATTCTGTTTTTGGAAAAGCAGCATACAAATAAAATTAGGAACAAATGGTATAGGTACCCACATACTAAAGGTCTAGTTCTGGTAAAGATTGATTGAATCAGGGCAGAGATAGCTCCGGCATGCTGTTGCAAGTTGAATGATGGCTTTAAGGAGTTTAGTAGTACATTGATCAAGAACAGTCATCGTGAGTTTTGCAAAAACTCAAGAGTTCACTTGTCAGATAAGGGAAAAGATTCATTTGAAAGGTTACCGAGGTCAAATTTCTTAATTCTGTGCCTGTAGATTAGGAAGAAGAGTGTGCAGGAATGAACATGGGTGTATAAGCTAACACCTGGAATGACTGATTCCAGGAAACCTCCTGCACTTTAAAAAATTGAGTTTAGCCACCTTCATCTGCCCCTGCCAATATGCTACCATCATGCAAAAAAGCCAGTCGTCTTTGTTTTTTACCATTCAAGACCTGGACCTAAATATATGTTGTTTCCACACTAGCTGTTATCTCTGGAACAGACCTAATTTTTCACTCCATTATTATGAAGAATCCAGACAATGTTGCTGCCCAGCATTGCCTTCCAGTGTTTTCCATCTATCCTCCTGTCTTTATTAAAGCCTGATTTGTAGCACACACAAGAAGTATTAAAATCCAACTGCAGCACCAGCTTGTCCAGTTGGAAACTATTACCAAGCGTTTTCGCAGCTACAGTGCCTTTAATTAATAGCTTCCTCCTGGGCCCTTTTAAAATGGCTCCTGCCTGTAATTAGTTTCTCCCCCCCCTAACTTAGTTGTGACATTCCTGAATTCACCCTGAATTAGTCAGTTCCTGTTTTCTGGGAAGACTTACATAACTAGTTTTGTTTTTGCCTTTAGATCAATGGCTCATCATTTTTACTCCAGAGAAAGCAAAGGGAATATTAAGATGCAACTGTTCCCCATTGTCTCCAGGGTCAAGGGAATAAGCAAATTTTGGAAACTCTGTGCCTGGAAGGAGTGGGTCCTGGACAGTCTATATCAATAAGTTCTATTGGACAGAAGTGTATGAAACTTCACTGAGCCATAGACTCCAAACTGTTTTGGCTTTCATTGGTGCTAATGTCTGAACAATTAGCCTCTACAGTTAAGTCAGTTCACTAGCAATTATCATGAATAAAAGATGCAGAATGGATCACTCACCTATTCTACCCATCCGTACTATATTTCTTATACTACCCTATAAGAAATTGTGGAAATCAAGTGTTCCTTTAACCAATGTCCCCTGTCTCCAAGAAAAAACATAGCAGGGACTTGAATCACTATGATATTGTGTAATCAGAGTAATCAGCCCAGTGTATCATGATGTATTAGTGACAAAACTTTATCTGCTTTGGGGTCTTGCATCTGTCACAGTTGAATCATGTCATCACCATCATAAGTGGAATGAAATTAGGGATGAAGTAAGAATTTGTTCAGTCTGCTTTTCACAGCAGATCTACTGAATCCGACACTCTCAGACTTGCTCGTAAATCAGAATGCAACTCCCACTTCTCTGGATCTTGCAATGCAGTTCTGGTGCATAAAACTACATTCCCCCCCCTCCCCATACCCAGATGTGGTCTGATTAGTATAGAACACAGCTGAACTATTACATTTATTAAACTGTATAGCTTTTAAGGTTCTGAATCGCATTCCCAGCTCATGTTGTGTGTGTGATCACATGCAGGGCCAGGTCTCCCCCATCCTTTACTTGCAACCTTTCCTTTTATGTTATTTTCATTTATGTATTTGAGTCAAAATGCTGGTGTTTACATTTGTCTCTGTCGAATTTCAGGTTTCGATCTATCCATATTGCTTTGAACCTTGATTGTATCTTCTATGGGGCAAGCTAACCCTTTCCACTTTTCGTCATCTACAAATTTGATAAGCATCTCATCTGCAGTCTCATCTAAATCATTTATAAGGATGCTGAACAGCACAGGACCAAGGTACATATCTCAAGACCTTTTTCCAGGTTGATGCAGAACCATTCATAAGCACTCATAGGATACAATCGCTCAACTGATAGTGGATGTACCTAACAGCAGTCCCATCCAGGCCACATTTTACGAGCTTATCCACAAGAATGAAATCAAAGTATACTATGTCTACAGCATTCTCACATGACCTACCAAGCTATTAACTCTATCAAAAAAGGAGTTAAATCTGTCGCACAAGATTTATTCTCAATAAACTCATGCTTGGTCCTAGCCACAAATGCATTCCTTTTCTATATTCTCACAGACTGATGATTTGTTCATACACTCTGGAATTTTGCCTGGTTCTGTTGATCAAGTATCTGAAGTACTTTCCCTGCGGGGGAAAGAGAGTGCTCCGTGTACTTTTTTAATTTATAAAAAAAGAGGGGGACATAAAATTATGAATGGGACTGAAGAACAGAAAGATAGACTCTGCTCTATGGCTATAGAGTGTAACTGTACACAAATGGAATTGGGCACTCACAATGGGACAGCAGACCCTGTACCAACCTTCCCCTCCCAAATCTGCTCCACTGAGTCCCCCAACCCTTTGGAGAAGACCTAGAGGGCACGCAGAAGACTGCAGGGGATGAGAGGAAGATGACCCATTCTGCTTGCACTTGATACAACCCAGTTGGTCTATTTATGTAACATGTTTTCCACAAATACATTGTGCTCAAAGTGATTCACAGAACAGACAATGGAAATGCAACGGCGCAGTTGCCCGAACTAATAAAAGATTAATAAACGGCCATATATCATTGACATTTCAGCCATTAAGATCCATTTAAAGCAAAACTGAAGTTCAAATGGTCATCAAACGTACTAATAGGTCAGTTAACAATACCCAGTTCCAGCCATATCAGTATTACATCCACCTTAAGCAATTCACTCAGCAGTTCTTCTCAAGAGACTTAACAATAATGCTTAAAATAGCAGCAAAGGAGGAAAAGGCAAAATTGAACTGCTCTTAGCAGGAACCTGTAACCAAGCACACTTATCACAGTATGTACATAAGAATTGTACTCGGGGCCACCCAATAAAATCAGGACAGGTAAAATAAAACAGTATTGCGCACAATCCATCATTCGCTTATGGAATCCCATTGTTTAACATGGGGAGGGGAGATGTGGTGATAGTCAACTTAGATGGCTTTCAAAAAGAATATTGGATTATTAATGGCCTATTGGCAACTGTTAATTGAATACTGCCCATTACACACTTTATTATTTATTTATTTATTTATTTATTTATTTATTTATTTATTACATATAATTCTGCATATATTTAGCCAGACAAGTTTTTTTTTCCTATTTCAAGCACCCCTGGCAATGCACCAGTGGCTCAGAGATAAACAGGTGCTTGATGAAAAAGGTGACCCAATGTTAGCAAAGATGGATTCCTCCTCCCTCTATATATCTAACTTCTCATTGTTGGAAAGAGAAATGCTGAACTGGACTGAGCTTTTGTCTGATCCAGAGGGACTAGCGTGTTTTCATGACTTAAGACTATTTTCATATTTGAATGGGCCATGTTGTTATCTAAAACAAACTAATTATACGCAATTGTTTATGGAAAAGACAGAATAACTTGACAAGCCTTTGGAAGACAATGTCCTATTTTATTTTCCCTTCTTCTATTTCAAAGTTGGAAGCTGCACCAATCAGCCATTTGACCCATTGCTTCACAGTTGCATCACCCATGGAAAGAACTTTGTGTTCTACTTAACAAATATTTGTAACTGTAACATTTCCCTCTCTCTCTGAATGTCTACTTTGCTTTTAACAAAAGGACCAAAATATAACTAATTAAACATGAATTAATTCACCAGCATCTTGTATCTCATCAGGCATACATTAGTAGGTGGAATATAAAGTACAATCTGAGTTATTTGAAAGGCTTGAGGAATATCTAAAGAATTCTGATAATCAGAACCCGAGATTTTTATTTATGTCAGATTACAGTGCCAAGAAGCTATCTGGGGACCCAGCAGTTGCAGTGGATAACTTGAGATTTGGATAAGAAGCCTCAGACAAGGACAGTTATGCAGCACAATTTTGGCCATGTTTACTTACAGGAGATGCAAGGATTATGAATGTGCATCGCTTGATTTCGCTTTTTAGATTTCCATTGCCCTTTACCTGCTCCTCTCACTGTATTGCTCTCCCTTGTTTAAAAACCGAGCTGCCAGAAACATTCCTAGATAGGCAAAGTACAGTATATCTTGTTAGAAGTGCACACTTTAACTTAGCAATTGATACAAATAAATTAACTTGCATTGCCTGCAGCCATGAAATGAGTAATTTCTGTAGTAGAGACATTATAGAATACCAGCAATGTCATTAAGCACAGGCATCCTTAGGGGTTTCTATTTGTTCTACCAATTAGAGTCTGTTTGCCTAAAATGTCTGGTGTGATGCATCAGTCTCAGACACATGCAAACTGATACATTTACCACGGATGGCTGGATTCAGCCAAGAAAGCTGAGCATCTTTCTGGCTCTTTTCTGTTGCCTATGTCTCAGTAAGGCTTAACATGTCACCCATTAGGTACGGCAATGATGTATAGGAGCTCATGATGTATAGGGAAATAGGTAAGGGGCAAGTGCAATTATGTGGGTTTAGATTGCAAACCATTTTTCTTATCTGGATCCATTTAAAAAAATAAAAAAATAAAATACCAGTCTGTCACGCAGAAATGTACCAGGTGCAGCTTATCCTGGCAGAGATATAAGGCTATGTCATACCCATCTGTTACATTTCTGTATGTCAAACTTCTGTTTAAGACACAGAAGAAAAGCTAGTGAAAAGTGGAGAATTCCACCATGGATCTGACCAGGGTCGGATTTAGGTTTGATGAGGCCCTAAGCTACTGAAGGTAATGGGGCCCTTTATATGTCCAGCTGTCTATGCAGAATGTAGGCACCCTATATATAGAAATGAGCAAACCAGTGATATTTTGGGGAGCAGGCTAGCAGGCGTGGCCCATTACTTACATCATAGGAGCTTACAAAACACTGTTGCTGTATGTAGGTTTTATTTTATTTGTTTTTTATCTTATATTTTGGAAATGTACATCCAAGGGGTTTTTTCTTTAATTTTTTGGGGGCCCCCAAGAGAGTGGGGCCCTAAGCTGCAGCTTGTTTAGCTTATATGTAAATCCAGCACTGGATCTGACATTGCTTGAGAGATTGGAAAAAGGACAGTGGTTATCACCGTTGTGTTTCTATCATACTAGAAAGAGTGTTTAAGGTCAATTCAAATTGGGTGGTATTCAGTGCTGGTCATACTCAGATTAGACCCATTAAGGTTAACATAAAAGACTGATTTGGATCATTCATTTTTATGGGTCTACTCCAACCATATTGTTTACCAGCTTGGTTGAAAAAGTAGCTGTGGTTGTGGATGTGTGCTGAATGGCAATTCTGCTAGTTATGACCTTGCTGATCCAATGAATCCCTTATTTCTCGATACATATTATTATGCTGTCTGGTAGATACTTCATTCCTCTTGCTAGCAGCTAATTTAAAGCTCATTTGTTTCAAAGGCTTCTGTTATCAAGCAAGCTGAAGAAAGCGTTGCAAAACTGTTCCACAATGACCGGATTTGAGAATGGCGGCCTTATGCTGCTGTAAGGCTAGTGCAGGGACAATATGTAAAGAGCTCAGGAAGCAGTTGCAACCATTTCAAATCTGCCTCCAATGCATATCTGGTTTGTACACTTGTAATAAACTGGATCTGAGCTTGTAGCATATAGTTCGGGATGGACAGATTAGTCTACTTCCAGCCCATGTCAGTTTTACATGTTTTCATACATAAGTCCTTCCTGTTTAACACTCTATTGGGAGCCGCCCAGAGTGGCTGGGGAAACTCAGCCAGATGGGCAGGGTATAAATAATAAATTATTATTATTATTAGTATTAGTATTAGTATTATCATCATCATCCCATTTCCACATTAATGTGCGATTTTTCAAACAAAAGAAATTCTGTACAATCATTTGTATGCAAGTATATTTAATCACAAAATTTGTATTTAAATACCTCAATGTATGCTTTTCTAAACTTATTTTATCCTAAAATATTGGATGTTTAGCACATCTTGAGCAGTGAACTGCCACAAAATACAAAGTGAAGGCCATAGGATCATTCCATCCTTATTCCTGGATTAGAGAGGTGTGGCTTGGTTGATTTTCCTTAAAAATACAGGCCAAGTGAAATCCTCCTCCATCCCTATGTATTTTATTGAGAATTTGATTTGTGACACAGTGGAAAGTGTCTGGGGGACTTGAAGAGCATGGGGAAAGAAGGGATTTGTGCTTGCCTGCCTACCCTCTGGGTATAGCTTGGGGAGAAGTGAGTCTGGTACCTTGCGGCACTCACTGCTACTCTGAGATAGCAGAAAGGAAACAAGACGACTGCGGTCTTGGCAACACATGGGTACAAAGAGATTAAGTTACTAGCTGTTTCTGAATGGCTTTTTAGAGATTAAGCTGTGGCAGAATTTTGCCTTCTAGTGTCTTTTGGTTTTGGAAAGCTTCACACTTGTGAAGATGACTCTTGGAGTAGTTAACAAGCACTTCACCAATTGTTTTGAAAACGTTTCTCCCTCTTTCTGTGCTGAGTCCCCCCCCCCCCCCAGCATTTTGAAACTGGAAGCAGGAAGGCTTCGAAACTCCTCTTCTTAGCCCCAATGAGGGTCATTTCCTGGGCACTGTCCTTATCTGCACAAAAGACCAACCAATAAACATTTCTGAAGGCTCTTCGGATGCAGATTTGTCCGTAGAACCATAGAATCAGAGTTGGAAGGGATCCCAAGAGTCATTTAGTCCAACCTCTGCAATGCAGGAATCTCAGAGTCAAAACCTCTAAGGAAGGAGAGTCAGAAAGATTTTCCTGACAATGTAACATGGTCCTTTTCCAGCAGTGCCAAATCATAAAATGCATTAACTGAATGCTGTTGGGAAAGGACCATGGCTCAGCATTATAATTTGCTTTGCATGCAGGTGGTTCCAGGCTCCAGGCTGGGCTGAGAGAGATCAGTTGCCTGTCCCCACAGTACTGAACTAGATGGGCCAACGGATCTGATTTGCTATAAGACAGCTTTCTGTGTTTTAATCAAATATAGTGGTTCCCCAAGGGTACCGTCGGGGGGGTGGGGTGGGGTGGGATTACATAGGGGGCACTGGAGGTGTAAATGACAATCAGACTTTGAAAAGCTGGTACCACTGGACCAAATTCATCCATTTTCATCATTAATTAATCAAACCAAATAGTTTTTAATTGGAATTGGGTTAAATGTGCAATTAATTGTTACTGTTTTGAATTTTATGGCATTATTTTCTCTTGTGGGTCATGCAGACTGCTATAGGGTAGGGGGCACCAGGGTTAAGTTTGTGGAAGCAATGGGGTAGTGGCCTGAGAAATTTTGGGAACCACTGATCTAACACCATGGGTGGTCTTGCATTTATTACAGAAAAGCAGCATTGACTATCTGGATTGGCAGTTACTGGGGTGGGAAATGGAAAGGGAAGACAAAGTGTGCTGGTATCATTTTATCCAGGGGTCAGTAAACTTTTTCAGCAGGGGGCCGATCCACTGTTCCTCAGACCTTGTGGTAGGCCAGACTATATTTTGAAGAAGAAAAATGAACAAATTCCTATGCCCCACAAATAACCCAGAGATGCATTTTAAATAAAAGCGCACATTCTACTCATGTAAAAACACCAAGCAGGCCCCACAAATAACCCAAAGATGCATTTCAAATAAAAGGACACATTCTACTCATGTTAAAACATGCTGATTCCCGGACCGTCCGCGGGCTGGACTTAGAAGGCAATTGGGCCGGATCCGACCCCCGGGCCTTAGTTTGCCTGCCGTAATCTTATCAGCATGCATTTGCTTTCATGCATGCACACATGAGTTCTCTTCTCCCGAATGGGGGGTGCAGATGGAAAACACAATATATGCAAGAAAAGTTTCAAAAATCACCCCAGAATACAAAATAAGGACAGTGATTTCCCCTGGATCTGATGGATAGGTACAAGGAAATAAAGGAGAACTGAATTACATGGCTTCAGATTCTGAAAGGCTTTCGCTGGTGAATACATATAAAATAATTTCCCTCAATTTAACAGTTGGATTATGGCTAAATTCTATCAGACGGCAACTCTATTCAGCAGCATTATTTCATTAAAAGAAATAACTCTGCGGTCTTCTATATAGATTGTATCGCAGTGGCTCCTAGAACAAATATCCTGAATTTACAAGCAAACTGCCACCTTTTACATCCCAGACCTTCAAATACAGGCTAAAAGAATAAGCAAAGGCTTTCTTCCTTTTCCACATCACTACCAGTAATGAAGTTTGCGCGATGACTCCCTGTGAAATCCCATTGTCTTCCAATTACATCCCGTGCAACCCCATTGTTTTCAGTGATTTATCGCAGGTGCAGCTGGAGGAAATTTAACAAACAATTCTGTTGCTGATGCACAAAGTGGAATATAATCTTCAGCTTGCTTGCTCCTAGCTGTGGTGTAGTTGGAAAATATGTCAGTTTGTCAAACTGAAAGGAGTATATCTAAGGAATCATGAAAAAAAATCTACCTTTAAAGGAAAAGTGTATTGTTTTCTTTTGCAAAACAGATCTGCTCCCTAGGGCTTTTAAGTTTGCAAATCTTCCACTGCAAAACTAGCCCACTTGTGGCCAAGGCCATAAACCAGCCTCTCAGATTCAAATTACATGTATTTTTAAATCCTCCTCATCTAATCTCCATCTATGTCAGTAAAATGGCTTGGCAATCATTAACACAAATGCAGTAGATGATCCTTCCCCATCCTGGTGCTGGCGGGGGCTGATGACAACCTCTAAGGTCACCAGCTGGTCCAGTGTCCCTTTCACAAATGGAGGGGCTACATCAGTTCCCAGAAGGGGTTCTATTTCAGCAGAGGCTCTCATTGGAGGAAGGCAGGCAACAAGGCCATTTTTGCAAATCCCCCTTCCCACCAGAACCACCTGATCCACCTCTCACCTTGTTCTGGAAGGTCTCCCAGTTCTCTTGGGTAACATTTCAGGAGACTTTTTGTGAGGGGGCTGAAGAGGGAAGGTGGACTTGGCAAAAATTTCCTCCTCATTCCTCTGCAGGGTGACTCAGGTGTTTCAGCCCAGTTTCAAAACCCAGAAATCCAAACTGATATCTTTCAGTGATCTGTCCTCTGGGCAAAGATGAGAGGGCAAGAAAAGGAGTGGGAAGTGGGGGTTGGACCCTGAAGAGTCAAAGGAGCTTGGAAATTCAGATCTGAAGGACCCTGGGGTGGGTGGAGGTAGCAAATTCCAAACCCCAAGAGATCTCTGTTCCTGGGGAGGGTCCCAGTGGATTAGGGGATGGGGATCTGCCCCCACCAAAGGAGACTCAGACAGATTGTCAGCAATGCCTCCCGATACTTTCCTTCCAGACTTGCCCACCCACCTGCCCCCTAGCTTCTCCAGGAGCATTACACAGGAGCTTCAGTCTTCAGGGGAGGCAGCTGGGAGTAAATCGGATGCCAAGCTGGTATGCACCCCACCTCTGTTCCCTTGGAAAGGCAGACACCATTGCTAACGTGCACAAACACCACCTGGCCAGCCTTCTGGAAGGGGTGCCCGTTTGTTTGCCCAATCTCAGAGCTGCTAGTCACACTAAATGCCTGCCCTGATAGGAAGCTGCAGGAGCATGTACTTGTTGGGTCAACATCTTAACTCCTGCTTAGTCATGCTTTTGAACTCCCTTGGAACTGCAGACGCTTGCAACCTATGAAAAGAGCCTTTGCAAGCAAAAGGTCCCAGGTTTAATCCCCAGCATCTCCAGGTTGGGTTGGGAGTGACTCCTACCTGAAACCTGGGAGAGCTGCTGCTAGACAATACTGAGCTAGAGGGACCAAGGGTCTGGCTTGGTATATAGGGCAGCTTCCTATGTTCCTAATCTGAAGATAAAAGCCTTTGGCAAAACCGGAAGAAAGAGTTCCAGTTCCTCATCAGAGAGGCAGAGCCAGGACAAGGAGAGGCAGGGTGGGGAGAAACGACCTTTTGGTTTTGTCCTCATCCACCGAGTGCTCACTGGAAGGACAGATCCTGAAGCTGAGACTCCAATACTTTGGCTACCTCATGAGAAGAAAAGACTCCCTGGAAAAGACCCTGATGTTGGGAAAGATGGAGGGCACAAGGAGAAGGGGACGACAGAGGACGAGATGGTTGGACAGTGTTCTTGAAGCTTGAAGATGGTTGGACAGTGTTCTTGAAGCATGAGTTTGACCAAACTGCGGGAGGCAGTGGAAGACAGGAGTGCCTGGCGTGCTCTGGTCCATGGGGTCATGAAGAGTCGGACACAACTAAATGACTAAACAACAACAACTGCTTGCATGTGATCCTTGTGTGCCCCCTCCCCTCCCCAGATTACCCCCAAGGTGTTTTACCCATATGTTCCAGAGATGGTTGTGCAAGACACGGGAAGAGACTGCTTCCTTTGGCCCTGTATGCCACTCTTGGTTTCTCTCTCCACCCCACGCACTTGAAATAATGAAGGATCAGAATGCCAAAAAGAAGCATGACATAAGGGCGTAGTGCATATCAATCCCGAAGAAAACAACTCCGCTTAGTCAACACTCCCACGGAAGGAAAAGGGCAACACAAGATTACATCTTAGTCATTAAAAATTGAATATTCAAAAATTCAGGGGAAAAAGAGGAAGAAATGAATGGTTCAGCCATCTGTGTGGCTTTCAACAGCCAAGAGTCAAGAAATGAGCGGGTATAAGATGTAAATTCGAGAGACAGGCTGACACCATTGGCGAATGTATTTATGCATCTGCTGAACAAGGATGTTTCCTGAGCCAGTGGGCCTGAAATAGATTCCCTACAATCTCCTTGTGGGGAGGTTTCAGCCTTCATGCTTATACAGAGGCTCCTATATTTCGATCTGCATTCATGCACATCACCTTTCTACTACTTCTTGGGAAATTGTTTTTTGCTTTCCAGAAATTGCCCCCTTGCCTGGCTTAGATCTCATTGTTCCATGTATTCTTAGATGAATGACCCTTTGAACAAACTGACTGCAAGAGATAGATATTTCAATGGCTCCTGGAAGCAGCAATCCTATGGATAGGGACTGATAGCATTTTCGTTGGTACCTCTCTACCTCTGGGGAGGTGGAAGAGGGTTATAAGTCACAATAAATCTGGACTGCGTCCTTCTGGAACACAGATTCACAAAGAAAACTGAGGTAACATTGAATTCATTTGTCTAGCCTAGTCAGACCCAAGATAACAATTATCCCCAGAGGGCTGAGTTAATGGATATATAAATGTAGCAAATAAATATTGTATTCAAAATAGCAAGTTGCAAGGGAGGTGGGCAAAGCCATGTCCAAAATTAGCTTAGAAGAACAAACATTAAATGTAATTTAAAAGGGACATAATTTATACAAAACAATTACTTGCATTGGAAATACGTCATACAAATATAGGTCCAATTTAATACTCTTAAGATATTTAATCATCATAAATAATGCACAATAAAGTACATAAATATGATTTAGTATTTTAAAAAACTGGACCAAGGAACCAAAAATATATATTCAAATTATGTAAAAACTGAAGCTGTTAAAGCCTTTCCTCTCTCTTCCTCCTCATTTAATCCTCACAAAAGCCCTGTGAGGTAGGTTAGACTGACCCAAGGTCACCATATGAGCTTCATGGCAAAGTGAGGATTGGACCCTAGTCTGAAACTCTAACCACTACACAACACTAGCTCTCAACAGGAGACCAGCCTTATCATACATCTTTGAGTGCCAGGACTGCAGGCAATAGTTTATAAATATTTTTCAAATATGCTTTCCATGAGTTCTAAAAAGCCTTCGCAACTTGCAATTTTGTAATTATATTCCAATCATAAACGTTCTTGTTTCCTTAAAGATAGAATATAAGGATTGTTGCATTCATTCTGTTTCAAAAAGCTGAGCTACTGAAAAACAACAAAACAAAATCTGCAATCAGCAGTTTGTATCTAAAATGGACATGTCTGCACAAAATAAGTAGCTTTCCTGTTTTAATTCAACAGATTTCTCTCTCTCTCTCTCTCTCTCTCTCTCTCTCTCTCTCTCTCACACACACACACACACACACACACACACTGTTGCAAAATAAGATTATGTTACATCTGCCCCACTTCCCAGAGCAATGGGAAGTTTTTGAGGTTTGGTTCATTTGGAATGAGAGCTCTAAAGCCTTATCAGGCATCTGAACAATATGACCAGTCCAACAAAGTTGCTGTTGAAGAATCATTGCTTCAACACATTAGTTTGCCTGTCTTCCCAAGGGATGTGTAAAATTTTTTGGAGACACTGCTTGATGGAATCTTTCGAGGAGTTGGAGATGGCGTTTATAAGTGGTCCATGTTTCACAAGCGTTCAGTAAGGTTGGTAGTACAAGAGCTTTGTAAACAAGCATTTTGGTTTCTCTGCACATGTCCTGGCCCTCAAACACTGCACTTCAATCAGGAGAAAGCCGCACTCACAGAGCTCAGGCGATGCTGGATTTTGGCATCAATGTTGGCCAAGGTAACAGCCCAGGTAGGAGAAGTGATTGACACTTTCCAACGTTGCACCATTGAGTTGGATTTGTGGCACTGCAGAGTGGTTGTTTTGTGCTTGTTGGTGCAGCAGTGTCGGTTTTTGGATGTTGAGCCATAGGCCAAGCTTTTTGTAAACTTCTGTGAAAATATTTAAGGATGATTTGGAGATCATCTTCTGAGTGTCTGCGCACTGCATTGTCATCAGCATACTGAAGCTCTATGATGGATGTTATGGTAACCTTACTCTTTGCTTCCAGCCTGCTCAGATTGAAGAGCTTTCCATCTGTTTTATATATGATTTCTATTCCGATGGGGAGTTTCCCTTTGACAAAGTCCTGGCAATGAAAATAATAAATAGAGCTGGGGTGATAACACAACCCTGTTTAACACCTGATCCCACTGTGAATGGTTCACTTTGAGAGCCACTGTTATCTGGTAGGTGGCCATCCGTGCCTCTTGTGGAAACAAATTCCATAGTTTAATGATGTGCTGGGTGAAAAAGTCCTTTTTTTGTCTGCACCGAATCTTCCAAGTTTCAGCTTCATTGTATGTCCATGACTTCTAGTGTTGAGAGAAGGACACCACCTTTTTTCCCACCCACTTTCTCCATATAGAATGCAGATATTTATACACCTATAATTTCATCTCTTGCTCTCCTTTTGTGGAAATTAAAAAGCCCCAAATGCTGTAAGGTTTTTTCATAAGGGAGTCCATGATTCCAACTCAAATCAACACACACACACACACATACCCTGGAGCAGCCTTTTCCTTTGTAGCTATGACAAACTGCAAAAAGGGATGAGACAGCAACATGAAAATAAAAAAATTGTATGGCCTACAACTAAGCCTTTATTTTGGAAACAGCTATACATTAAAAAGCAAAAAACAAAAACAAAACAAAAAACCTCAAGCAGTGGAGTCAAGTCACATATAATATTGTTGCTGAGAGGGTCAGGCTGCATGATACCATGAGTCCCTTCCAATTTTGGGGGTTCCATACCCAGTAAGCACTAAAAGCTGACAGAAGATATTCTGTTGCTAACAAGGCAATTGTAAGATAATGGCCTTAGCTTGCCACCTAAGTACCTTCATTAGTACAGTGGTACCTCGGGTTCTTGGATGTCTCCTGTTGACAAACATTTTGGAACCCGAATGCCAAAAACCCAGAGGTAAATGCTTCCATTTTCAAACGCGCCTCAGAAGTTGAACGGCTTCCGCTGCATGTTTTTCAATTTTCTCAATTGAATTTGCAGACAGCTCCTTTGCGCTCCGGTTTTCTAACGTTTCAGAACTCGAATGGTCTTTCAGAATGGATTACATTCAAGAACCAAGGTACCACTGTATAACCAAATAAATTGCTCTGTGCTAGAAGGCAAGTGTGTGGTCTCCCCACCATTCGCCATCACCTGGCTAGTAGTTAGAAGGACTGCAGCCAAGGTTGTTGTGTGTGAGATGAGCAGCGAGAAAGCAGGATGCAGGTAGAGAAGCAGAAAGACAGAGATACGCTTGATTAGACTGGATCCAAACCTGTGACTAATGGAGAAGCAAGATCGGTTGGGGTGTTAATGCTGTGAGCCCCTCCATCAAAGGCCCAGGTTGTATATATGTGTAAATACAGTCGTGCCTCGCAAGACGAAATTAATTCGTTTCGCGAGTTGTGTCGTCTTGCGATTTTTTCGTCTTGCGGAGTGCGGATTCGCTGGGTATTAACAGCTTTAAGAAAAAGGAAGCAAACTCGCAAGACGTTTTCGTCTTGCAAAGCAAGCCCATAGGAAAAATCGTCTTGCGAAGCAATGCAAAAAGCGAAAAACCCTTTCATCTTGCGCGTTTTTCGTCTTGCGAGGCATTCGTCTTGCGAGGTACCACCGTAAACCTTATATCCTAAAACGCCACAGTGTGTAACAATATTAAAACCCCTGAAATTATTTATCCCAAGAAATAAATGTCAGAACAAGAATTTATCAAGGAGTGCATTTATATGCAAATACCACTTCAGATTTAGGAATATTTTCTGTTCGGGCAGAAAGTCCCCCTCCAGGACTACAAGATAGCACATCATGGTACTGGGAAAACACAAATCAGCCTTTTGCCTGCGTCTCTTGTATTGGACTCTTAGGATGGAAAATCCACCAAGGAGAGCTGGTCTGCACAGCCATTGTTGTTCCTAAGTATTGGTGGATAATTATTTGCAAATAGAACTCAAATCCAGCAGAAGCAACAGAAATTAAAAACAGATGTGACTTCCCCAAGCCAAGTTTTTCTTGCTCCTGTTGGCCTGTGAACTAGAGAAATGATTGTTCCTAAGGTTGAACTCATGCCACAAATGCTTGTTTTTGCTCAGAACTGTCCTGAAATCAAAATGCTGTAACCCAAGGAAAAGATTCAGTTACAGAAGCCTAAGGTAATTTGCACTCAAGGTTTAATTGACTTTTAGACAGCGCAAGGGAGCTTCCTGTAGTCTAATGACTTAAATCAACCACATGTTTACTGTCCCTGTGCAGCCACATAAACATGAAGCAGGAAAATGGCCATACCAGACGCTCTCATTTTCCCAGTCACAAAGGGAGTTGTAGACCATTTAAAATCTGCTTCATGGTCTCTAGGAACAACAACAACAACAACAACAACAAAAATAGAGCGTTATAGAGCTTCGCAAGGACATTTTGCACAAATCCACACAGGCCAATGAAGGATACTAGATACAAACATGACAGCCTCCAAGGGCTCTTGTACCTTTAAGTCTTAAGAGTTTCATAGAAATATACAAAAAGGGGGGGGGGGGAAGAGTAGCTTTCCCCATTACATTGTAAGGATAGGGACCACAATAACAGAACTAAATGAATAAACTCATGCTCTAGACAGGAAATAGAAAGTGCTGGGATAGGAAGTCAGAACAAGGGCCTCACCTGTGCTCTGTTGTAGTCTTGTTGCTGAGCAACAACGTGCAGAGTTCAGTGGGGTGGGCAGCCAGCCAATCAGAAGAGTCTCTGAGGTGTACCCGTCTGGAGGCAGAGTCAACATCCGAAGTCGGGTCCAGTCCTAGGGTTGTATAAATAGCAATCTGTGTGGCCAGACAGTCCAGGGGTCAGGGAATCCATATATAAGCAGGAATCAATATAAGCAGGAATCAGCAAGATAGAGCCAGAAACTACAAGCATTCTTACCAGCATCTGACTGCTGTTGGAAGCTCTAGCTTAAGAAGGCTGAAGCCAGCTGGTTCTCATCAGTGCCTTCGCCTCTGTGTCCTTGAAGACTGATCAGTTACAGGTGGTCACTCTGCCGTCTCCCTCTTTGAGCTGCTGTTCAGCAGGTGAAGCTGACTTCTGGCCTATGACATGCTCTCCCTGCAGCTTGCCCAGAGCAGAGTGGTGTGTGAGCCTACAGAACTCAATAAAGATTGTACCTCTCATCTAAAGTCTTCAAGTGCTCTGTCTCAACAAAACACACACTATTGGAAAGGTATGGGAGTGATCGCAGCCTGTGTACCCTGACGTGCACTGAGTGGTACACACATACACATGTAAACTACTTCAGTGGGAGTGGAAAAGAAGGCCTCATCCACTGGCACCCACATCTGCCCATGCTACTGGAAAGATTTCACAGAACAGAGGTTCCCAACACACTGCCCACAGGTGCCAGGGCACCCACCACTATCTCTGATGACCGCAAAGGGTCTCAGTAAATATCCATTCAAAAATCCACACTGCAGGAGGGACTGTTTGCATTGGCTTGGCCTGTCCTACATTCATTATGTCTCCTTACAATTACAGTTGCCTGATTTGCTTTGGATGCCAGCATTGGACACCAACTCACCTTCCCTTCCCTTCCAAACAGCCTTGAAGGAGGCTGTGGTGTGGCCCCTCTTGAAGAAGCAGTCCTTGGATCCAGGGGTATTAGAAAACTTTCATGGAGTCTTCAGTGTTCCTTTCCGGGGCAAAGTGATCAAAAGTGTGGTGGCCAGCTAGCTACAGGTATGGCTGGAAGAAGCAGATTATGTTCACCCATTTCTATCTGGCTTCAGGCCTAGTTTTAGCACTGAAACAACCTTGGTTGCCTAGACTGATGAGCTCTCTTGGGAGAGAGATGAGGGAATGCAACCCTTTTGGTTCTCCTTGACTTCTCAGCAGCATTTGACACCATTTATTTATTTATTTTCATTTATAAAAGTATCTCATACCACCAGATCATAAAATATACAGGTAGTACATTATAAAACGGGATGCGGGTGGCGCTGTGGGTTAAACCACAGAGCCTAGGACTTGCTGATCAGAAGGTCAGCGGTTCGAATCCCCACAACGGGGTGAGCTCTCGTTGCTCAGTCCCTGCTCCTGCCAACCTAGCAGTTCGAAAGCACCTCAAAGTGCAAGTAGATAAATAGGTACCGCTCCAGCGGGAAGGTTTCCGTGCGCTGCTCTGGTTCACCAGAAGCAGCTTAGTCATGCTGGCCACATGACCCAGAAGCTGTATACCGGCTTCATTGGCCAATAAAGTGAGATGAGCGTTGCAACCCCAGAATCAGTCACGACTGGACCTAATGGTCAGGGGTCCCTTTACCTTACCTTATAAAACACATAGCACCCAACAAATAGCATCATCAGTGACCATGGAATTTAGAACTACCGGTAATAGGACACCCCCTATCCCACATCACAAAGCTATAATTATCATAGTGGTTTAACCATCCTTCCCAGTGAACTCTGGGAACTGTAGCCCTGTGACAAAAATAGAGGTCTCCAAACAACTCTCACCAACCTTAACAAATTACAGTTCCAGGATTCTTTAGGGAAAGCCATAACTGTTGTCATGGACTGGCTGGATGCAGAGGAATGGTGGGAAGCACTAGGCTGGGGAACTCCCAAGGGCAGAAGGCTTAGAGCCAGGGGATTGATGGTGGGACGACAATGAGTGGTCAGAGGGAAGAGGGAGAGAAGACTGGGAGGAGGAGGGGTTGGAAGCTGAAGTGAACAGGGTTTAGTGAGCAGGAAGAGTCTGTGGCAGAGAGCAGTCTAGACCCAGAGGAAGAAGAGGAGGCTAGAGGAGGGGAGCCAAGAGGCAGAGATGAGGCAGGCTGCTGAAGAGACCAGGGCGTCTCCCCTTCCTGCTGAGACCAACTCCACTCTCCCTAGTCTCCCAGAACCAGAAAAGATAGAAGACAGAGGAGCAAAGACAGACATGGTGACAGAGTCTCAGATTGCTTGGGAAGAACCTGGAGGAGGAGGAGACTTAGACGACTGTGGGGTAAAATCTACCAGGACGAGTTGCTGTGCTCAGTAGGCCTGGCCTTCTGAGCAGACCTTGATTCCTAGAATAAAGAGTTAACTTCACTTACAATGTGTAATTTATTGCTGACCTGCTTCTGACACCTGCTCCTGACACCGTTTACAGTGGCATAATATGCCTTTAAATGTATAGTGTGGATGGAGCCTACCATATTTTTCGCCCTATAGGACACACTTTTTCCCCTCCCAAAATGAAAGGGAAATGTGTGCGCGTCCTATGGGGCGAATGCAGGCTTTCGCTGAAGCCTGGAGAGCGAGAGGGGTCGGTGCGCGGCTCGCAGGGCTCGCAAGGCTTGCGGGCAGCAGCCTGCAGCCCAAAAGCTCGGGGGACAGCGAGGAGGCACAGCTATTCCTCGACCTGGTCTGGAGGCTGCTGGGGGAGAGAAGCAAGCTTGCTTCTCCCCCCCCCCCGCCGCCAGCCCCACAACCCCGGGGGATAGCGGGGAGGCGGAGCGCCGCCACCCCGCTATTCCCCAACCTGATCTGGAGGCTGGCGGGTGGAGGAGAAGCAAGCTTGCTCCCCCCCGCCAGCCCCACAAGCTCAGGGGATAGCGGGGCAAGCCGCTGCCCCACGGAGGCTAGGGAGGCTGTCCCTGAAGGCAGAAGAGGGAGACGGAGCGCTCCGTCTCCCTCTTCTAGCTTGGGGATGGCTGCGCAAACCTGGGGGGGGGGGAATAAAAAAAATTTCCTTGATTTCCCCCCCAAAAAACTAGGTGCGTCTTATGGGCCAGTGCGTCCTATAGGGCAAAAAATACGGTAAGTCTCGTATGTTACCATTGTAACAGTAACAGGCACCGTCTTTCTCCTTTCAGTCATTACATTTGCTATTGTTCAGCATAAAATATGCTATAGTTTCTGCAAAATGAGTAGTTTTTGATTTTCAGCTTGAAATCTTCAGTAGAAATTACTCTTCCACTAGAATAATAGGATAAAGTTGTAGCTTTCTCTGGAACCTCAGGATGGAAATTAACGTACAATCACTACTACATGTGAATAATCAATATTCTCCACTATAATAACCTTTAGAGGTAAATTAAAATTTGCATATTTGAATTAGCAGTAACTGTAAAAGGCGCCTTTGTACTTGATTAAAACTCTTCAAACTGACACATCGAAAATACATAATGTATTTCAGTCATACTCATTCTCAGTGCTGCCAAAAAAATGGAATAGTGTTTCTTTTCTGATAGCTGCCCAAGTCCTATAATCACTTAAGCCACTGTCTTAAAGCTAGCTGCATTGATGATCTTTCCTAATTATTCATGCTCTATTAGGGAATGTGTTATAAATAGAAATTAATTCTAAAAACTTTGTTGCTTTACTACCCCCCCTTTTTAAAAAAATGAAAAAGAAAAGAAAAGTGCTTGGAGTCTTTTCAACTTCGCTTCCCGTCTTGGGAGTAATAATTATCTAAATGTTATGTTGTCACTAAAAAATTTTGGCGAACAAGTGATTATATCCCTTACTTTTTCCTTGCCCTTTCTACTTCTGAGCACCTGCTATAATACCAGAAGTCTCTAATATCCTTGTAATTACAGTGGAAACATGCAAAATTATCTTTTTTATAAAAATGTAGCTAATATTTTAAGATATGGATAATACTCTTTGAAGAAGAAGAAAATTACAGCTGTAGACCAGCATCCAAATCCAATTCTCAGATTATGACTTTTAAAATCCCCAAGTAGATCTCAGCAAAGCTTCTGATCTCAACCCTTCAGCACCATAATAATAATAATAATAATAATAATAATAATAATAATAATAATAATAGCTTACAAAATCCCATATACAAATCTATTCAGAAGCAAGGCCCGCTGAGTTTAATTAGGCTTTCTCCAGCATAAGTAGGTATAGGATTACTCAGGCTTGGGTTGCAATTCTAAACACACTTACATGGGGGTAAGTCTCATTGAGCTCAGCTGAGGCTTACTTCTGAGTAGACATACATAGGATTGTACCATTCATCATTTTGACTCAGAAGGCTCTTTAACCTTTTCTCTTATTTCTGATGGTAACTGCATATTATCATAAAAACTACAACCTCAGTTAGAAGAACTCCTGAAGTGAACAAGAGCTCTCATTATCACTGGGGTTGAACGTGTAGAACAATAAATCAGGATTTATCAAGAGCAATGTACTTTCAATTCAGTGTTTCCCAATTTATATAGTTCATGCTTCAAATTCCACAGAGATTTGGTAAATGCACCGGGGGATGTTGTTCACATTCACCACGAATTTCTAAAGCCGTGAAGGGCAGTTTGGATTATTTCTTAAGAAAGGAAATCTTTATTTTCTTAGATGCCTTCCTACAAATTTTCCATATTGCCAGTCATTTAATTCACTTATGGCAATTGTGGAACCCACTTATAAAGATTTACAAAGCTGTGCAGGACAACTTGCATTGTTTGGTAAGAAAGATTTTTCTTTTTACATTCTTAAGCTTTTCCACATTCTCCGTATTACTGCTTACTTAAATCCATTATGGAGCCAAGCTGTAAAGATTTGTCACTCAATTCAGCGAGAAAAAAGCATGCGGTTCTTTAATTCTGCGCAACAACAATTGCTAGAACAATCTACTGAAAAGTGTACAACAGAGTGTTTTTGAAGGTTAAAGCACTTTTAAACAGAATTAAAAACAATATTGTACAAAATTACATGTTCAGAACTACCAGCGCAGGTTTATGGCACCCTCTTACTACGTGTGGGTGTATCTGGGCTGTCACCATTCTACTTTTGCAAATGGAAAATGGTAACTCTTAAGTTGTCAAACCCCCTCCCCATTCCCTTGCATACACCAAACAGATGCTTAAAGAGCCTGAATGGGGCTTCAACAATTAGGGTATTCAGGCATCTATTTATTTGCTTAATAATACATATTTAAAAGTTGAAGGGGGTGGAGATTTTCAATAATTTACCCTACATGTGAAAGCATGCATCAATTGATACATTAGCAACAATATTGATTATACATGTGGAATATACATTGATTATTTCTATGGAATAATCATACTCACTCCAGCATCTCTCTCTATCATTAAAGGTCCCATTCCCATAAAATGCATTTGTATGTTGTTGTTAATGTGTTCTACGTATCCTGCGTCCCCCCAGAAAAAAGCACTACCCAGGACTAAATTTTAAAAAATAGGAATGGAAAATTACACAACTAGTATTGCTCTGCAAACCAATTGGCATAGGAATTTCCAAATTCATAGTAGCGTTCATGGCCACCATGATCCTTGACTGGTTGAGTGAGAAGGGAGTATTCATCAGCTGGAGTCCTGCAGCTCTGCTCTAGCTAAACAAGACTCCATGATTGGGCAAGGAAAGGGAAGCAGGGAGGAGGCAACAAGTTCAAACATCATGGGTACATTCCAGACTTCCTTCAGTTGCTTGTGTACTGGGCGGATGGGGATGGGTGGGTTCCAACTTGTAGCTCAGGACTTTGGTGCTGAATGATTGCTTCCTCCAGTTGCACAGGCAACGCAATGCCGTCTCCCACTCTGATACAACATTTCTAAGGAAACTTGCAAGAACGCACATCCAAGAAAGGAATGTAAGGGCAAAGAATTTTGTTCAAGTGGGGAACTTTTGAAAATAGGCACGTGGGTGTTTTAAAGCATCCTTGACAACATTTGTAATTGCTGCCTTGATCTCAAATCGAGCTGAGTGGAGTTCACCCAATGTTTAAAGAAAATCCTCTTTCCTTTAATCACTGGGCAGAAGAGATCAATATACTAGCCAGTGACTGCTGTCTGTTGGAGGCTAAGAAACCATCCATCAAAAGATTCTGCAACTACTCAACCATTTTGCCTCAGTGAAGTGTCTTTTTCAAAACCTTTGGCACATATGTTTTAGCGGTCCAAACATTTGCACAGAAATGAATGGCAGCCATAATTTCTGTTGGAGAAAGAAAGAGGCAGTAGACTATGACACCATTAGTAGGAGTGAATAAAGAATTCCTTGGATACTGAGGTCTACAGTGTCTCCTGCCAGGATGAAGCAGCTTTCTTGTTTCCCATGTAAACATCTTCAAATGGGCAGGGATGATGGGAATTGTAGTCCAACAACGTCTGGAGGGTCACAGGCTCCCCATCCCTCACCTGTGGATTTGGGACAAAGGGCTCTTTCCTCTGTTATTAGTGCAGCTGTTGAAGTGAATGTCTTCTTTTGATTTCTGTCGCAAAGGGGGAAGGACCATAAGTGATAGCTTCTGGTGTGCCAGACCCCATTCCCTAGCTTTGTGAAACACTTGGTGCGCTTTAATAGAGGAAACCACAAAGGAAATACCATCTTTCAGAGTGGGTGAATCCCCTTTATGGGGGATGGTGCTTACCTTGTTAAATGTGTAAGGGGTGTTCCTGTGCAGCATAGCATGGCACTCTACTTTCCCCCTACTTTCTGTGCTTCAGGCACACCTGACAGCCAGAAAGGAGCCAGGGGATCTGTAGAGCCAGCAGCGGATGGTGGGGTGGAGTGGTGATGCTCACCTGACCTCCCAACACCTGAGTCAGTGTTTCTTATCTGGGAAGGAGAGGACAAAGTGGAAGGGGAGCTGCAAGGCAGTGGGGAGGTTGGCATGGCACAAATGCACCAGTGGAGCCTATCTGGTGCTCCTGCCACTATGTTTGCATCACACAGACATCCCCACCACCTCTCCTTCCACTAAGCAGCAGTGACTTGGCTGTGGGGAGGTCAGATGATCACTACTGGTCAGATGATCACTACTGCTCCACAGTCTGCTACTGTGTGGAGCACCTGGGAAAACAATGCCCCCCCCAAAAAAGCTAAAAGGATATTATTTTATCTGTAGAGAGGGAACGTCCTGTTCTCAGGCATTCTGCAGGCAGCATCCTCATATGCTCATAGTCTTCAGGCAGCTGGGAAGGCTACATCCAGAGCAACATAATACTGAGTAAAAAGGAGAAATGGGAAGCGAGGGGAGTACTGTACTGCATGGAATTGGGACATGGGTGGAGCTGTGGTTTAAACCACTGAGCCTCTTGGGCTTGCCGATCGGAAGGTCGGCAGTTCAAATCCCCATGACAGAGTGAGCTTCCGTTGCTCTGTCCTAGCTCCTGCTAACCTAGCAGTTTGAAAGCATGCCAATGCAGGTAGATAAATAGGTACCTCTGCAGCGGGAAGGTAAGCGGTGTTTCCATGCACTCTGGTTTCCATCACGGTGTTCCGTTGCACCAGAAGCGGTTTAGTCATGCTGGCCACATGACCTGGAAAGCTGTCTGTGGATAAACACTGGCTCCCTGAGATGAGCACCACAACCCCCATAGTTGCTTTCAACTGGACGTAACCGTCCAGGGGTCCTTTACCCTTTACCTTACTGCATGGAGAAACTTAAAGCAAGAACGCTGCTAGGCTACCTCACAACTTTAATACAGTAAACCAACTTCCAACATTCCTCCGTGAAATTCTTCAGCCATTTCACCCACCCCCTGCAAAACTTGGAGGCAATTTGTTTTTGTCCCTTCCCCCTTTCAAATGTTCAAAAATTAATGGGCCATAAAGATTAACCCAGCACTATGCAGAACACTTGCTTGAAATTCAAAAGCGCACCACGCCTCCCCCCGGTAAATCCAGACTTTAAAAAAGAAAAGAACAGGGAATAGATGATGGAGAAAATCTGTTCCTTAGAGTCTGGGGACCTCATGACATTCAGAATAAATTATATTGGGCTAAATGGACCAAAAGCCTGAGCAGATACGTACTTTGTGTACCCATATTTGTGTACCAGAATTCAGCCTGTCATACTAAGAAGCTTTTAATTTATTTTTTAATATTGAGCCTAATCCCTTCTTTTAAAACAAAATAAAAACAATAAATTCCCAGAAAGAGGCTAGAATAGACCTTTGCACAAATGAAAACAAAACAAAACACAGAGACCTCTTGTTTACAAGGTCAAGCTGAAAGTCATGGAATGCTGTTCTTGCAAATAGATGGAGATATAGCCTAACTCTATATTTGGTTATTGTCAATGATTTCTAATGTCTTTTCCCCCCTGGAAGTGCTTGAAATGAGGAGGCGCTTTATATATATATAAAACAATATCTCACACGCAACAGGGCACAACTGCAAATACAAATGGTGCTTAGCATTGCTTAGGGCTCTATGAGGAAATCAGTATCAATTGCAGCCTAGTCATGCAGTAAAGCTCCTCCAAGCGCTCTTTTGCCACCACTGATTGTGAGAAGAAGTCAAGATCAAGTCGTCTCCTCGCAATCGAGTTAATGTTATGCAAGGCTACCATGGCGCATAGGAATGGGATAGAAAATAGACCATGGAATCAGAATTATTCAAATACACCCTTGGAAAGAAAAACACAAGCAGAAATTTCCTAGCACAAGAACCCCAAATTAGCTCATCAATGCTAAAGAAATAGTTAATGACAGGGGGTTATGTTTCTACAGTTTCTCCCAGAAATATTGTACCTTGTTGATTATGGAGTATGTATTTCCTATACATTCCTTTTAGTATGCCTCAGTGATTTGGTTGTTCACCTCCATATCCTACAATTCTATGCTAATAAGACTGAACATGTGGAGACCTGCATTTATTTTCTTGTTTATTTATTTAGTGAAAATTAGGCAGGGCTTGCCTTTAACTGTGAACTGAATCAACTTTTCCTGAGCAAGTTTGTATTGATGTTTGATGCATTTTGCTTTTGTGGTTATTGTACATTCTCCTGAGCTCCTTTAGAGAAAATGCAACTCATAAAGGAGCTCGGGACAATAGACAATAGCAACAAAAGCAAAATACATCAAACATCAATGCAAACTTGTGCAGGAAAAGTTGACTTCACTACCTTTGCTGCTGAGTCTAATTGTTTACGCTCTCTGAGGACTCTGGCTTTTAATGTGCATGCTTACTGATGAGGCCATCTATGTTCTGTGAGTACAAAGTGCTTTTCTGTGTGAAACTTAGCAGCAGGGTGCTGGCAGATGGAAGTGAAGGCAAAAGATAAGCTAAAATGTTGTTTTTATGATTGTGGTTATTAATGTCAAAGGATAGCATTTGGACAAAAAAAAGAGGAACCAGCTCAATCAGCCATTCATTCATGTCATTTCCCACATCTGTAGAGAGGACATTATCATGTTTTTCAGACACCACAAGTGGACACCACTTCTTATCAGCATACTGAGAAGCACATGGACTAAAGATTATTCAGAGGAGGTTCATGGGATAGTTCAACACTGCAAAGCGCTCAGTGCTCTTTTGTTGATTGTGTGAGCTCAAGTCACTTTTTCACATCTAAAAGTACTTTGCTCTCAGGGATCTGATGGCAAGAAAGCCAAATTATGCAGCTCTTAAAAGAGTGAAAAATACTACTGAATTCCTTGATTACATAAGGATGCACTGCACCGCAAATTCCTGGCGACTTCATGTTATGTCTGCCTAGAAGCCTCAAATGGAGTAACGTGCTGAAGACAGGTACGTTACCAAATAAAGATGATCACAATCCCCAGTCCTCAATCCTATGGTGCACTGAAATTGCAATTGTACATGCTTCATGGATTTCTAAGAAAATTTGTACTACCCTTGCTTAACTGCTCAAGGTTTTTCTCTACTAGTACCCAGGATTTTACAATATGAGTTGTTGTTCACTAGGGCAGTTCTGGAGGTGAAATGGCAGTCAGTTGTGCATTGCAAAAAGAATAAAAGAGGATTTGCATTTGTTCAGCAGAGGTGCTAAATCTGTGTGCCATAGATGTCTCCTTTGCAAGTGTCTTCTCAGACTAGTTGCCTGAAAAGGAACCCCCAGCAGAATTGGCCCTCTTGCTTTCAGTGGGGAGGGGGAGGAGATGCAACATCTCTTTCTCAATGCCCCCTTCCAGCTATTTGTTTAATTAGGGTTTAACTAAACATGAACTGGCAGATACTTTCAAACAGAAGACATTTGCAAAAAGAGGACTGTCTTCTGATATCCCTTTAGTGTAGATGTCTGTCCTCCGTAAGGTGGGGCACAAACTGGAAAAATACAACCTAATGAACTCCAGTGTATATGTCCTTATCTACTGCATCTTGCTAGCTTGGTGTCTTTGTTCTGCAAGGTACATAAAAATCAACTACGTATAAAAATTCTGATGAAATAATATGATAGTTTTTATAACTAACATTACAATAAAAGTCCATATCTTTGGTAGAATCAGGAGGTACTATTCATGTCCCTGCTTTGTCTCATAGTGCCTCATATTGGGTCTCCACCCAGAATTCATCCAAATCCAATGCCCGCCCCTAGTAAAAAAATAGTGTCCCCTCTTTTAGCACATGTACTATATTTGCTCTACAACCATTGGGGTATACGCAGCAGCCAGCCAACCCCACACCCAACCTGTCTGATGTCTCCCTCCAAGACATAGTCTTATAGCTAACGCTTGAGCTCAGACAAAAGAGATGCCTGGTATACTCTACTCCTCAACATGCTTCCTGGAGGAAATAAAAATGCAGGAACAGAGTGGAAGAAAACCAAAATCCATGAGTTTGGAATTCAAAGGTTTCAAATGAGTGTTACTTGAAGAACTAGGTTGGTTCAACATTTCTTGGAAGAAGATACTCACTGATACAAATTGCATTTTTGTCAGTGAGTGATTACATTGAGCTATCATTCTACTTCCTTGGTGTAAGAGCCATTTAACAGAAGGACGTGGCAGATTATACCGCTTCAGACTGCAGGTGTGGGCAGTGGAAGTCGGTTCTTTAGGGGAAAGGGGCACTGCCCACCAACCTCAAGTTCTGCCCTCAACCATTCCCCACCTGCCTGCCTTCTTTCTTACAACCAGTCAGCATGTGGCTCTGTCAGTCACTGATTCTAGTTTCACCTATTGTTTGGTTTCCCTGCCTTCTACCCTTCAATTCTCAAGGAGCACTGGCCACTATTTTCACTGCATACATGTTAAAGACAAGACTAGACTAGACCAAACCTCTCTCTCCAATGTGCTAGTCTACTTCATGCTTGAGTTGTTTTCATTTGTTTGTTTGTTTTGCATAGGGAAGGATACAAAAATCCGATCCCCCCACTACAGTGGCACAGTCTGGAGTTCCACCACATCATTTTGTGTAAGAGAACATTTCTGGGTCTAATTGAAAATACTAGCCCAAGGCAATTTAGCCTTTTCAATTCTTGTATCTTCTCAGACCTAGCAGGAAGAGTGAAATGATGAAGAATATGTTATTAAGCTCGTGGATTCACTTCAAGCGTGCAATGGAAGGGCTAGGGCCCAGTCTGCATCCCACATTACCAGTTGTTCATTTGTCTTCATCTCTCCTTTTTTAACATAATTACCCTATGCCTTTCCAATGTCAGCATCAGCTCAAAGACGACTGAATTATGTCATCCTTGAAAAAAGTCGTAGCTGTGCGGCGTTTCACTGCTTCAACGTGCTTTGATCCCACACAGAGAAAAAGCATTTGGTGTCTTGCCAGTTAATAAAAACCTAACATTAGTACGTGGCAATTTATTGGAAACTATTTTGGGATGCATAGCTTGATGGATCTGAGAAACTATGCTTGCCAAACAACTATAAGAAACAGTTATAGAATAAAACCTAGGCAAATAAAAGTATAATAGCCACTTTTGATTTTAAAGAGGACTTGGACCAATACAGTAATGTAAGCTGTAATATTGTGTAATCTTGAGAAACATTGATTTCCATTTTTCCATTCGTATTATCTGATTCTTAAATACAGGGGCCTTACACATAGAAGAAAAGGAACAGGTTCTTGATCTTTATAGCTTTAAATATCATGGTAAAAAAAAGTGTTCTTAATGGTCTATTTCAATAACAGTTGATGTGGCATTTTAGTATACTTTTAAGTAGGCATAAGAGCCTCATAATATTTACTGACCTATGCTTCAGGGATCATTGTCCAGTGCTACTGAAGGGTCTTGCTTATATAAAAAACAATGACAGGTGAGCCTTAGATGAATTAGCTGCCCACCAGCCGTACATAACCAGTGCGATTTGCTCTTGATTCATGGGAATGCTCATAAAGATGAATTAGACCAAAGTCCCGGAAAAGTACTTTCTTTGCATCAGTTACATGACAGGACAAATTACCCCTTTTGCCCAGCACTACTGCCTACAGAAACTCCACCATATATTTGCTAGTTGAGATGTGCTTTTAAATTATTATGTATCTGATGCATACAAATAAATTAAACAAAAAACACCTCTTCAACACCAAAGCATGAAACATCAGGGGGGGGGCACTGCTTCTGGACATTATTTTTCTCCTTTGCTCTCACTGTTCTTAGTGTCAACTCTTCCCATAGTCCGTATAGTCTGGTTGGCTGTGCTCATAGTCTTTTGCTTACAAGCATCTGTGACATCATTGTTTGAGACATAGCATCATGGCATACCCAGCGGATCACATGGGTCACCGCAACAAATTAAATTACAGGGCAGTCAGAGTAAACGAAGCAGGTGATAGTGAGACAGAAGAAGGGAGAAAAATGGTGTTCAGTAGAAGCTTCATCCAAGGGAACAAAAGGATGCCAAACAGCATCCAAACAATATGGAAATGTGGATAATGATTGTTACTGAAATGCTTGGAAGGTATACAGTGTCAGCTGAGTGCTAGACCTTTGCTCAGTCCTTGTGTGTGAAAATCAAGCTGTGTGCCATAAACACTCATTATTATCCACCCCGAGTTTTGAGAAGAAAAAGGTATTTAAGATGGCACACTGGTGTGATTTCCACTATTGTCAGATACTGAGCTGTGATACAATTGAGCAAATGAATCCATCAGAACAGAGGAGATTGCTTCCATTTATAAGCATTAAATATAGGCTCAGTTTAGTATGCAGGTGGTTTTCCTACATGACAAAGGACTTCAGAATGTGGCCTATTATTCGGAAAAAGACAGTTTAAAAAATCTTACAGTGGGATGACTGGGAATCAGGAGAAAAACTATCTATTTATCCCCTTGGCCATAACATCATGTATATATAATGCACTGTCTCAGAATCGACCAAGTACTAATCAGATGTGCATCAAGTGAAAAGTGGGTGCATTGTTACCCAGCAAAGGGCTGCTTCTTTTGGAGGTTCCCAGAGGCGCTCGTCCTGTTGGTTTGCAATTGGCACGAGGAGCTGCCTGTTTACAGCAAGCAGCCCAGAAGCCGCAAATCATCTTCGTATCGACATTATGTCTGATGCTAAACGCTGTAACATGAGCGCTGTCATTTCTTGTTGCTAGCAGCTTCCTTGTAGAGAGGATGGCTTCCAGCTGTCAGAATATGTGCTAAACAGTCTGCTAATTCGGGTATCATGCCAGGCAGAACAGAACAGAAGTCGCTGCCTCTTAACCAGCAGGGTTTTGCTCTATTTTTCCATGATGTAGCATATGCTTCTTTGTATCTATGCATGAAGGAATCGGATTGTTGCTTCCAACACTTTGGAAAGGAAGGAATTCTTTCCCTATATCAACTGCTTTCCTGATGGGCTGACACAGAAGGGAGACATTGAGATGACCTTTGGTAACATTTCATTTTTTCATTTTTCCTCCTTCACTCACATCAAGTCTCTGATGTGGCTTGCTTCCCTGTGGGTTTAGTTTGGACTGTGTGGACTCAAGTCAGGATGCATGCATTCACATTCTGAACATGTGACCTGAGCCGTCTAGTCCAGCACTACCGACCTCGTCAGCTGTTCTCCAAGACCTCAGGCTGACGCTGCATCTCCTCATTTTGGGTGAAGCATAAGTGGCCACCTTTAACAGTATATCCAAGCCAGGCCAAGCCAACGCTTTCTGTCTATACCCTACAGGGTGTCCTGAGGCAGGAATACAGCTAGCTTCTCAGCCCTGGGCATCGCACGCTAAGGATTTCATTTATATATGGCTTAATGCCAAAAATAGGCTTCCAAGGGATTTATGAAGTATAAAATCCAGTTGCACAAACATTAGAATATGAAAAATTGATAATTAAAACAGGTAATAAAAAACCCCATTAAAACCCCACACAGCAATTAAAAACAGAAGGTTCAGTTCAAAATACAAGGGAATGCCTGTGTAAACAGGTGCATCTTCCAATGCCAATACAATGGGGCGTCTGTTGCTACCATTAGGTGAAGGAAGTTCCTGGCAAGGTACCATTGCTGAGGAGAATACAATATTTTCAATTTCCCATTCTAGTACAAAAGTTGGCAAGTTGTGTGAATTCACCATAATTTAGAAAAAGCTCAACTGATGAGACCTTGTTTGTAGTGGCACTGCTTCACCTTATTTGTTGTTTAGTCGTTTGGTCGTGTCCGACTCTTCGTGACCCCATGGACCAGAGCACGCCAGGCCCTCCTGCCTTCCACTGCCTCCCACAGTTTGATCAAACTCATGCTGGTAGCTTCGAGAACACTGTCCAACCATCTCGTCCTCTGTCGTCCCCTTCTCCTTGTGCCCTCAGTCTTTCCCAACATCAGGGTCTTTTCCAAGGAGACTTCTCTTCTCATTATGTGGCCAAAGTATTGGAGCCTCAGCTTCAGGATTTGTCCTTCTAGTGAGCACTCAGGGCTGATTTCCTCAGAATGGATAGATTTGATCTTCTTGCAGTCCATGGGACTCTCAAGAGTCTCCTCCAGCACCATAATTCAAAAGCATCAATTCTTCGGCGATCAGCCTTCATACTGCCAAAAAGGACTTCAGCATGTTTGTTACCAACAAGATGAAACTCTCTTGCCTGGGTAGTTAGATAGGTGCCCATTATTCTGTGCTTTTAGATGTCTGTGGAAAGCCTTTTTTTTTAAACTCAGGCCTTGCCTAGCTGAATTTTTTTTTAGTTTGCAGCTGATACAATTTCTAACAAAGGATCTTCACTACATTTGGTAAATTTTATTTGACGATTTATTTTTTATTTTATGCAGTTCTTTATCTTTCATGTTCACCACTTAGATATTCTATATTAAGTGGTCTATCAATACTTTTTATAAAATAAATTCACCCACACATTTCCTTCATGCATACACCTAGAACAATAAAAAAAGAGAGTTTCAAGCATTCTGTCACCCTAAGTCAGTTAAGTTTGCTAACACCATGGGAATTCCTTTTTACCTCCAGGCTGCCAGCTCAAGTCAAATATAAAGTTGTAGTACCATCCAAGCAGGAGTGTTAAAGCCAGGTAATGCAATCTTAAGCTTGTTTACTCAGAGAAAGGTCATACTGTGTTTAAGGGAATTTCCTCTGTGCTAAATTGCAGCTTTAGATGTCAAGGGTATGAGTTTGATTTTTTTTTAGCTTAAATAGTGGTGGCTGCTGCCTGTTGGAACTGGTAGGGTGAAAGACATAAGTAGGGGGAGCTAGAGTCAATGATAGCCAGCTAATTCTAGTTTTGCCCCATCCTCCTCCTTGCTAATTTTTTACACAGAGGGCTTATCCACACTTTCCAGGCACAGGTCTGTGCTTAAAAGCTCAATGTTTGAGCATTTTTCTTTTTTGCCCCAGAGCTTTCCCAAGATAACCTACTCTTCAGTGCTCAATTGAGCTTTAAAGAGCAGGACTTCAGGGGCAAAGCTCCAGAGCAAAAAGAACCACAGGGCATTCAAACATGGAGCTCCATAGCATGGATCGTGCCTCGAAAGAGCAGAGGAAAGGTAAGGTAAAGGTAAAGGACCCCTGGTAAAGTCCAGTCAAAGGCGACTATGGGGTTATGACACTCATCTCGCTTTCAGGCTGAGGGAGCCAGCGTTTGTTCACAGACAGCTTTTCAGGTCATGTGGCCAGCATGACTGAACCACCACTGGCACAACGGGACACAGTGACAGAAACCAGAACTAACAGGGGTCGCCCTCAAGTTGGCCTCGCCTGTCTTATTTCAACCAGCTTATCCCTCACTATTTGTGAGGAAATTAAATCTTCCCCTTACTTTCTCACTATAAAGATCCATCTTCCAAAGACCAAAAGCCCATGGTTGATAACTACAGTATATCTGCCCCCAGTAATTAATGATTCCGACCGCAACGAAAGGTGGTCTGAACTTTCGTCTTGGCTTCATGATCTTCAAACAACTAACCCAGGACTTCCTCAAATCCTCTTAGGCGACTTTAATGCAAGAATAGGTCCCAACGACGATGGTATATTATCTTCCGCAGCACTCCTGGACAATCCCCTGCAGCCCCCCTGGGGAAACAGATGCTCTCTTGATCCCATAACAAATGCGTCGGGGAGGCTGATGGCCCAATTGGCCATGGAAAACGATCTCTGCATCGCAAATGGCAACGTTACTCCCTTGTCCTCACAGCAGTTAACGTGCATCACTTCCCGGGGAACCAGTGTTGTTGACTGCATTCTATTGTCGCCGGAGCTATTCTCAATCTCTACAAAAATGGAAGTGGCTGAATATTTTGGTGGTGACCACCTTCCATTGACCCTATTGTTAAACCTAATAGAGCCATTTTCAGCCCCCTCAAACTACAGTTCCACGGCACAAAGCCACCCTGTATACAAAACAAAGAAATGGACAAGCATCAGCTCCTCTCTTGCCCTGGACATACAAAAATCATTTGATATGCCTGCAGTTCCCTCTGACCCAATTCTGCCCGCTGACCAATACCGGAAATTAATTGATGCTTTCTCAACAACTTACATAACCACCACCTCGCCTACCCACCAACGCCTCTTCTCTGAATCACCTTGGTTTGACAAGGAATGTAAAGCCCTAAGAAGGCGAATTAGGAAAATGGTCAGAATCATCAAATTTTCCAACGACCCCCAAACCCGTGCAAAGCTTATAGATATTAAAAGGACATACAGAAATATGATTCATTGCAAAAAACAGCAGCACATCCTTGAGGCTTGGTCCACTCTTCGTTCGGCTGTAGAGAGGCATGACTCCCGCTCCTTCTGGCGCTTAGTTAGGCCTTCGGCACCATTCAATTCAGCTACCCAGATTTCCGCTGACGAATGGATTGCCTATTATTCAACCAGTTTTGCTTCTCCAAATCATCTTACAGATCACCTTCAATCCCCGCTGGACCTCTGTTCCTGTTATCTTAGTCCCACCTCCTCAGTAAACTTTACCTCAACTCGCATCTTCAACATCATAATGTCCATGCGAAGGAACAAGGCCCCCGGCCCAGACATGGTCCCGTTGGACCTTTTCCTGACTGATCCTCTTTGGTGGAGCGAACAGCTGACTCCTGTATTCACCGCTATCTCCTCCGCCCTAGACATCCCCGACTCCTGGAGAGAAGCAACAATAGTTCCGATCTTCAAAGGCGGCCAGCCAAACATCCCTAGGAACTATCGCCCCATCAGTTTATTATCTATTCCGGGGAAAATATTTGCCGCTGTTTTACTGGAAGAACTTCTTTCATGGGTCCATGAGAGGAACATTCTACCGCCAGAACAGATTGGCTTCCGAAAGTCAGCATCAACCATGGACCACTGTCTAACTCTCTATCACCTTGCCAGTAAATACACTGCACCAAGACAAGGCCACCTATTTGCCGCTTTCATGGACCTGGAGGCCGCCTTTGATTCCATTCCTAGGCAGAGATTATGGTCCAAACTTGCCCATCTGGGAATTGATCCGCACCTCCTCTCCCTAATTATTTCCCTTTATTCAAACACCACAGCTCGCGTCCGAAGTGGTCCCAACGGCTCCCTTACCACTCCATTCCCAACGGCCAAGGGCGTCTGACAAGGTTGTCTCTTGGCCCCTTTACTGTTTAATCTCTATCTTCATGATGCAATTTCCCCTTTGAAGCTAGCAACTAAGTATCCTCCTCACTTAGCAGGCCACCCCGTTGCTTCCCTTTTCTATGCAGATGATGCCGTCATCTTATCCAGAACAGCTGCGGACCTAGCAAATGCAGTTAATGCATTTATCGCCTATTGTAAGGCGGAAGCTCCTAATATTAATTATAAAAAATTGAAAGTCCTCCACTTCACTCGTTCCCGCAAACTCAAGCTGGAGCCGCTTAAGATCACAGGTGGCTACTTAGAAAAGGTAAAAGCCTTTAAATATCTAGGCTTAATATTCACTTATAATCTCTCCTGGACCACCCATCTACAATCTGCCTTTCTCGCTGCAACCATGACCTCTAATGCCATTGTCCGATTTTACCACCAGAAGGGCGGCAAACACCTTCCAGCAGCAATTCAAATATTTAATGCCAAAGTTGTCCCTAAATTATTATATGGCTGCGAAGTATGGACTACAGCAATATCAGGTAACTTGGATCGCCCACTTCACATGTTTCTGAGATCTCTTTCCGGCATCCCGAGATGTGTCTCAGGTGCAGCCCTACGACTTGAGTTCGCCCAGCCCTCAATTGTAAAACGAGCATGGAGTCAAGCCATTTCCTATAGCTCCCACCTATTAGCATCGGATGCTCGAATTAGAGGATCCAATCTGATCCTAAGAGATAGTCATAATTCTCCCTGGAAAACTACAATTAACCTCAAATTCCGCTCTCTTCTCAATCTGAACTGTAAAACTGTTCTTAACTTAGAATGTATTAGCCCGGCGGCCCTACCTCCAATCAAAAAGAAGCTACAGCAACTTGACTTCTCTAACACAGCTTCCCATGCAAGAGGGCCGTGTTCAGGCTTAGCCCTAGCTATTCCACCCCCTGAAGGGATCCCTCTATACTGCTTCACAATCTCTTCGGAGGCTAAGCGAAGGGCCTTTACCTGTGCCCGTCTCAACTGTTTTCCCACAGCAGTTCTGTCGGGTCGTTATTCCAGAGTTCCCATCGCAAATAGAACATGCACGTGCAATGACACGGCTCTGGAGACTATGGAACATGTAATGCTCTTCTGTCCCAACTGGACAGATGAAAGATCTCGGTTTCTAACTCCTCTCGTGAACAAGCTTCATCTCCCAATCCAGCCTTGGATAGTGTCCCTTCTTCTGCAGGATTCTGATTGTTGGATTACCGAGATGACAGCTAACTTCCTGCTTAGTGTGATGAAGAGGAAAGCGGCACCAACTTCTTCTTTAATACCACAGCTGTAGTCGATACGCCGCACAATCGAACGAAGTTCCAAGTAGCCTTATTGTACAAGGACAAGGAGCTAGGACAAATCTGAGGAGATGAAGGACCCTTTAACAATCCTCCTCCAGCCTCAGCAGTTTTTTGTCTTTTTGTTTTTGTACTCTCTGTCACTCGATGTTTTAAATCCCCTGTTACTTTTGTTATCCCCCCCTTTTTTAAAAAAAGTATTCGCCCAAGACGATATCTACTTTTACCTCCCCACCCCCATTTTATGTTGTTATTTCTATGTATATTATGCTATGGCCACACGGCTAATGCAATAAAATCTATTGACAGAAACCAGAGCACACAGAAATGCTGTTTACTTTCCTATCACAGCAGTACCTATTTATCTACTTGCACTGGTGTGCTTTCAAACTACTAGGGTGGCAGGAGCTGGGACAGAGCAACAGGAACCGCCAACCTTCTGACTGGCAAGCCCAAGAGGTTCAGTGGTTTAGACCACAGTGCCACCCGCATCCCTAAAGGAAAGGTAAGTGTGGATCACCCCTAAGACTGAGGAGGAGGAAGCTGGCCAGCAGTGCCACTCCTTGGACTGCTTGTAAGTAAGGAGACAGGCATGGGAGTGGAGACTGAGGCTGGGTGAGGCAGTGGCCTTATTCATCCTACTAGATCAGCTTCCACTGACCTCAACATAAATCCAATAAACTGGATGCAGGTTAAATTACTTAAACTAAGTTCCCATTGAAATTAGTGGGACAAGTTAGTCACAACTTAAGTCTCACTGATTACACTGGGAGCTAAATTCAACTTAGTATAGATCCAGCCCAATATACTGACATTTACTTTAAGAGAACAATAGCTCCTAATCTTTTTTCTTCTTCCCAAAATTGAATTTGATACATCATTAGATTCACATGATGGTATCCCTACGAATGAAAGGATTACTCTTCCAACTATCCATTTGCCACTTAAGATATAGTGGTACCTCGAGTTAAGAACTTAATTCGTTCTGGAGGTCCGTTCTTAACCTGAAACTGTTCTTAACCTGAGGTACCACTTCAGCTAATGGGGCCTCCCGCTGCTGCCGGTGTGCGATTTCTGTTCTCATCCTGAAGCAAAGTTCTTAACCCGAGGTACTATTTCTGGCTTAGAGGAGTCTGTAACCTGAAGCGTCTGTAACCCGAGGTACTATTGTACTGCTATATCGGAAGCAAGTAAATGAAACTCCAGCTATGCTTCTATGCACACACCACTAATGAGCAAGTCAGGTGAATATCTTTATAAGGCATAGCTGACATCCTCAATTTGGTACACCTCTATCTTTGGGCAGCTGTCACTGAGTGGTAACATTATGAGTAATGATTGTTGGTGCCTGCATTTTCTAAATAGCTAATGGACACTGAGGCATCCCCTCTCTCCTCACACACACTCACACACCAGGTAATTCTAGTCATTAAGGTTTATTCAGGGATAATTAAGGCTTCTCTCCCAGCCAGTAATGAAATTCAGAAATTCTTCTTTGGCCATTCAGAGCCAGGATGAATTTAATACCTCACTAAGGCTGCTTTAGCAGGATTGTCAGTGGGAATTCAGTAACTGGGTTAGAAAATATTAATGAAGCATGAAAACAGCAGCTTTTAAGCAATTGGCACCACCGTTCAAATGGATTTTCTTACTGCAGGTTAAATAAAGAGACCATTTGGAAGCATGAAAATTGGTCTATTTAGATCTTTTATTAATTTTTTTGTGCACAGAAAGCAAGCTAATGTGGTAGGTGTTATTGATATTGATATGTCTGCTGCCATGTTTCACCTCGGCAAACTCGTTACATTTCCATCTCCGTAAATGGTAGTTTACTCCCATAGCAAGCCACAAGCCTCACTTAAGGCAGAGTAGCTGTCTCAATGCAATAAATCACATCACTTGTTAATTGCGCAGTTCATATGTTAACCCTGTTAGTTTGTGTTACCGCTTCCTTCCCACGGAGTGGAAACACAAAGGAGGGGATGGCATACATTTTCAAAGCAAAGTGGATATACATGAAACACCTACATATAATGTATTTGAAGTCACCCAGTGTATATTCAGCTCAAGCCAGAAGCTGCACTTCACATGCCTTTCCTCCTTATGCCTCCTTTTGTGACCAACGGTGGCTGCCGATGCATCTAAGATTTTGCAGATATCTAGCAGATAGATTTATTAATACAGTAAATGCAGTGGCGGTGCTACATTTTTGGGGCCTTGAAGCTTGAACTGTTACGGGGGGCCCTTCGCAACCAGCAGCAAGGTCTGGGTAACTACCCAGTACAGTGGTACCTCAGGTTACAGACACTTCAGGTTACAGTCTCTGCTAACCCAGAAATAGTTCCTTGGATTAAGAGCTATGTTTCAGGATGAGAACAGAAATTGTGCAGCAGCAGCAGTGGCAGGCCCCATTAGCTAAAGAACAGTTTCAGGTTAAGAACAGACCTCCAGAACAAATTAAGTTCTTAACCCGAGGTACCACTGTAGTATACTCATGAAGCATACTTCATGAGTGCTGGTGTGCCTTGCATACAATTCATACTTTCACCATCTTTTAGTGCCCATTATGTTGTTTTGAAGGCATTGAGGATAGGACTGTGTTTAGTTGTGCCAATTTTTCATCCAGCCAGTGGGATTGCAAGATTACTAAAAAAGAAATGTTTAAAATAAAGTAAAGGTAAAGGTAAAGGTACCCCTGCCCGTATGGGCCAGTCTTGACAGACTCTAGGGTTGTAAGCTCATCTCACTCTAGAGGCCGGGAGCCAGCGCTGTCCACAGACACTTCCAGGTCACGTGGCCAGCGTGACAAACTGCATCTGGCGAGCCAGCGCAGCACACAGAACGCCGTTTACCTTCCCGCTAGTAAGCGGTCCCTATTTATCTGCTTGCACCCGGGGGTGCTTTCGAACTGCTAGGTTGGCAGGCGTTGGGATCGAGCGACGGGAGCGCACCCCGCCGCGGGGATTCAAACCGCTGATATTTCGATCGGCAAGTCCTAGGTGCTGAGACTTTTACCCACAGCACCACCTGCGTCCCTAATGTTTAAAATAACATTTGTTAAAAAACCAGAAGCTTTTCTGTTAGGTATTTTAGGACAAGAGTTACCGAAAGAAAAACAAACTTTATTTATGTATGCTACAACAGCAGCAAGAATCTTAATAGCACAAAACTGGAAGACCGGAGAAGTACCATCAAAAGAACAATGGCAAGAAAAATTGATGAGCTATGCAGAGTTTGCAAAGTTAACGGACAAATTGCATGAAAAGGACAATAGTGACTTTGAAAAAGAATTGGAACTCTTTACAATATATTTGCAGAAACAACAAAAAAAATGGATTCGCTGGCAGGATTTAAATAAACATTTACAATTTTATTTACAGAGAACAAGAGTAGAACAATAACATAACATAGTATTATATATAAGCAGCAGAATCTATCATTTGATGTAATAAAGCAGAAATGGAAGTTGAGGGAAGTCAACAGGGATGGGGAAAATTGAAAAACGAATGTTTAGTAATGATATTGGATATTTGTTATGAGAAAAGAAAATCAATAAAAAATATTTTTTAAAAAAATTCATCCAACCAGTTGTGTGCTCCTCTGAGATATAGCTGACTTTTCTGTGCATCATGTTTTAAGAAAAGCTGAAGGATCTTTGAAAAAACAGCTCTATAAGGGGATTGTGTATTTGGCAGGAACATGCCAAATCATTAAACAAGAGAGAGAACTGGTCAAACTTGCTTAGATCAAAATAAGCACAAAAACATACAAACACACTGCTTTAAAAAAATTACAGTTATAAAAAGACTAAAACCAACCATTATTGTTAACATGCAATATGCCTAAACCCTGTTACAATCCTTTTGCAAATTCAGTGTAGGTGAAGTAAATAGTTTAGACTGGACTGAAAACATCCTACCCCATAACTGCTTCAAGGAAATTCTCATTTCTTCCTTGGACTGATTATGTCCACTAGTTTCTTAATTTCCACAGGAAATGTGGCAGATTGTATTGGATTATCCCTTCTAATGCGAAATCCTGGAATCAGTACATTTCTTTCATCCCAAGAACTTTTTTTGGTGTGATGCTATGTGCAAAACTCCGCTATAATGCTGCTTAGCCAAGCCTTATGCCGAGATAAGCATACCCAAGCCTAGTGATTTCAATCGGTTTAGGACCAAATTACATGTTAATCACAAGTGCACGCTGGGGCAATCTGAGAGCTCTTTTCCTGCTAGAAAAGCCACAGACAAGGGAATGGGAACAGAGAAGCTAGGGTTGCCAGCTCACCAAAACACAAAACACAATTTCCTAAACAGATTTCCAGTGACTGTTTGCTTTACAAACACAGCTAAAACCCAAAAAGTAAATGGGAGGAAGGAAGTGATTTGGAGCTAGCAAAAGGATTGAGCTCCCCTCTCCTCTGTTACTTTTCCACTTGTGGAAACAAAAAAAATTCCTTCCAGTAGCACCTTAAAGACCAACTAAGTTAGTTCTTGGTATGAGCTTGCGTGTGCATGCACACGTATCTGAAGAAGTGTGCATGCACACGAAAGCTCATACCAAGAACTAACTTAGTTGGTCTTAAAGGTGCTACTGGAAGGATTTTTTTGTTTGTTTGTTTTGACTATGGCAGACCAACACGGCTACCTATCTGTAACTTTTCCACTTGTGGCTTTCCCATGTAACTCTTAGTCCATTTAGCTTAGTCCATTTCAATGAATAAGCTTCGAAGCGCAAAGTTCTATGTAGGATTGGGATGTTAGATTGTTAGCCCATACTTCTTTCTTGACAATAATTTCCATTGAAATTAGTAGAATTTTCCTGCCAGGAAACATATTTATCTCCAAAGATCATCTTGAAAAGCCTAGGTTCAGTAATTTTCTCTCCCTAAATATAAATAAAATATGCTTAATCTCAGTGTCATACATCTAAAAATCCAATTCAGCAGTGGTAGTGAAGAAACTGCTGAAATATGAACAAACCTACGCAACAGAATAACAGTGGAGAGTTTATCATTCCTGCTGTACATTCCCTGGAACTGCAGCTTTGAATAACAACAGAACTGATATAGACCCTTATCTTTCCAAAGGAGGTAAATCCACTCTCATGCAGTCCCCTGTGTCTTTTAGATAAGACCTTAACATCAAAGGCCCTGTCTACTCATGTTGGTTATTAAGAACATTTCACATTCTTCATAAAGTCTAGGGATGTGTTCCAAGGCCTTCACTGAAATTCTTTCCAATGTAGAGTTCACTTCACAAGTTGGATGCCAACTTTCCCTTGAGATAAGGTGGCTGTGAATTCATCCACCAGACCTCTGGGCTTCAACCTGGTCAGAGGTTTATTAGCATAATTGCAGCCTTGGGAAAATATTGTGTTTTGAAAGGCTTTTGACAGTACTTCTCTTATTCTACAACTGCTAAGCTTACTCAGGGGTTTTGGGTGGCCTTTTGTTCAAAGCTTGTTTAAAGTACCGGTACATTCTTTCAACTGGATGACTTCCATCTATATGCTTGTTGACACTTCCAAAGAACTCTAATAGGTCGGTGGTACAGGACAGAACTTACCCTTGCAGAAGCCATGCTGATTCTGCTTTAGCAAGACTTGTTCTTCTAATGTGCTTGGGGGGGGGTGTTAATATGTAACAATACCTTCCAGCAATTTTCCTGGCAAAACATCACACCATATCTTTTTTTTATTTATTTTTTAATAATTTTTATTGAATGCTTTTATGTTACAAAAAACAATACAGCCATACTCCCACTAAATATAATTAAGAAATAAAAAATACATACATCAATATTTACTTTGTTCTTTATTATTTACCATCTTATTTCCTCCGAAATATTGCATACAACAACACACATATGTGCAGACACCCACACCCGCACACAAAATGATAATAATGAAAGTAAATATTTTTTCCCCTTTTATCTTCCCAAATCTTTTCTTCAACTTTGACTTCCTGTCAGGTCCCTTTGCATATATTTTATCTTACATAAATAACAGATTGGCAAATCAAATTACAGGAATTGGTGGAGATGGTTCTTTTTTTTAAAATATTTTTATTAGTTTTTTACACATATTAATGACAATACAAGACAAACACAAACATCAAAAACAAACAACAAAAATTGACTTCCCCATGCCTTCCCTTCGCCACATCCTTGTTTTACCATTTTTCGAGCAACTCATCAATCAGTCCTTAGTTAAGTCCCTTTTGAATTTCCTTAAGGTTTAAGATTTACAGCTGTAGTTCTTTGTTTCCTACCCCTTAACATCTTATCAGTCCACAATTTTACAGTAATTTTTTAGATATGTTTTAAATTTCCCCCAGTCCTCTTCCACTGTCTCTTTCCTCTGGTCACGGATTCTGCCGGTCATCTCTGCCAGTCCCATATATTCCATCACCTTCGATTGCCATTCTTCCAGAGTAGGTAATTCTTGCATCTTCCAATACTTTGCCAACAGGATTCTTGCTGCTGTGGTTGCATACATAAAGAATGTCTTATCCTTCTTTGATACCAATTGGCCGACCATGCCCAAGAGAAAAGCCTCCGGTTTCTTAACAAATGTCCACTTAAGGACTTTCTTAATTTCATTATAGATCATTTCCCAGTAGGCCTTAATCTTTGGGCAGGTCCACCAAAGATGGTAAAAAGTACCTTCAGCCTCATTACATTTCCAACATTTGTTATTGGGCAGATGATAGATCTTTGCAAGTTTGACTGGGGTCATGTACCACCTATAGATCATTTTCATTATATTCTCTTTCAGGGCATTACATGCCGTAAATTTAACACCGGTGGTCCATAACTGTTCCCAGTCGTCAAACATAATGTCATGACCAATATCCTGTGCCCATTTAATCATGGCTGATTTCACTGTTTCATCCTGTGTATTCCATTTCAGCAGCAAATTATACATTTTAGATAAGTTTTTAGTATTGGATTCTAACAATTCTGTTTCTAACTTTGACCTCTCCTTCTGAAAACCAAGTTTCCTGTCCTGCTTAAACATCTCATTTATCTGACGGTAATGTAACCAGTCTCGAACTTTATGCTTTAGCTTCTCAAAACTTTGTAGCTTCAGTCTTTCGCCATCATATTCTAAAATTTCACAGTACTTAGGCCAATTAGAGTCCATGTTAATTTTTTTCACTGCTTTCGCTTCCATTGGTGACAACCACCTAGGGGTTTTACTTTCCAATAAATCCTTGTATCTATTCCAAACATTATACAATGCTTTCCTGACAATATGGTTCTTAAAACTTTTATACACCTTTACCTTGTCATACCACAAATATGCATGCCAACCAAAACTATTGTCATATCCTTCCAGATCAAGAATGTCTGTGTCTTCAAGAAGTAGCCATTGCTTCAACCAGCAAAAGGCTGCTGATTCATAATAAAGTCTTAAGTCTGGCAGGGCAAAGCCCCCTCTATCTTTTGCATCGGTTAAGATCTTAAATTTTATTCTGGGCTTTTTGCCCTGCCAGACAAATTTAGAGATATCTTTCTGCCACCTCTTGAAACAGTCCATTTTGTCTAGAATCTGCAACGTCTGAAATAAAAACAACATTCTTGGCAATACATTCATCTTAATAACAGCAATTCGGCCTAACAAGGAAAGTTTCAGCCTAGACCATATGTCTAAATCTTTCTTAACTTCTGTCGGAGATGGTTCTATAACCATCCCATTTTTCCGCAAATTTTTGCTTTGAGTTTCCTCTGAGTTTACTAATCAATTGAGCCATCTCCACCAATTCCTGTAATTTGATTTGCCAGTCTGTTATTTTTGGAGCCTCGTGATCTTTTGATCTCTTGGCCACAAGTACACCATACCTAAAGTAATGATGTCACTGGAAGCAACCAGCTTTCAAGATTGTGTTATTTAGTACTCAACTCGCTAGCAATGAAAAGTATGAATATGAAGCATCCTGTACAAACTAGTGACTGGCCCCCTGTTCGAACAGTGCCATTGCTCTTCCTGGCCCACCTTATCTCCTGATCTGCATGATCTAGATGGTTATCTTCCTGGAAAGACAATAATTTTTCAAAGTATGATCTTGTTGAATGTTTGTGTGTTTAAAAAAAAAAAATGTTTGAAAGTTCATGTCTGTTGAACTAGAAATAGCAATTGGGAGCTACATAATTCAGGAAATTCTCCCACAGGCAGGAGCTGAAATACATAATGGGATGGACAGTATTCATGATTTGTCATGATTATTTCGTTTTATCATTTCCCCCTTTTTTCATTTGTTAAAGGCCTTCTATTGTGTTTACTTTTCAGATTTCCTGGTTTATACTATTATCATATTGTGTGCTTTATATATGTAGCGGGACATAATGTGTTGCGAGTCATTTTACATTAAAAATGCATCAAAAATTGTAGCAACTTAATTCTTCAAGCTTTATCATATTGACAGTCAAGGAGGGTGGTCAATGGTTTAGGGTTTTCTGTTCTGTTGTTTGTTTTTAATTTTGACCATAATCATACAGTGGTACCTTGGGTTACAGACGCTTCAGGTTACAGACTCCGCTAACCCAGAAATAGTACCTTGGGTTAAAAACTTTGCTTCAGGATAAGAAAAGCAGCAGCGGGAGGCCCCATTAGCTTAAAGTGATACCTCAGGTTAAGAACAGTTTCAGATTAACAACAGACCTCCAGAACAAATTAAGTTCTTAACCTGAGGTATCACTGCATTGTGATTCTTTTCATATTGACCTAGCAATTAAACACTCACAGGTGGAGGTTTGTAAAGTACTGTTTCACAATCTCAGCAATAGCAGAAGCTGTGAATTGAAAGCAAGTTTTTGTAAACGGACAGTTCTCCATTTTGATCATTCTTTTCTGCAAGGCTTCCCTCCAAGGCTGTACTACAATGAATTCCTGTGCATCATTGTTACCATAATAATTGGGAAAGAGAGAAAGAGCGAGTAAGTGAACAAATCAGCACAATACTCAAAATGATTGCTTTACTGCCATAGCAACGTGCAATCAATTCCTCACCTTTCATCATTATGGATACCATGCTTCTACTAATAGTTCATTGTTCCATTCAAATATTGGCACAGACCTATAGAAAAGGCCAACAAGTGACACAGTCTAAATACTCACAGACCAAAAAAGAAGGAGAAGGGGGGGGAGAGGGATATTTTTGACCAAATGATACATTAGAACAAGATAGTTTTATATATCTCAAACTCAGCATGCACAGAGCCGGATTGAGGTTTGATGAGGCCCTAAGCTACTGAAGGTAATGGTGCCCTTTATATGACCAGCTGTTCTTTGTCAACAACAAATTTTCGCTGTTTTTTGTATTGAATATATGCTATATGGTAATTTATGGACTTAACAGGTACCTAAAGCCATCTGCACATAACAAATAGGAGCCTACACAACACAAAACACTGCTGCAGTGTGTAAGTTTTATTTTATTTGTTTTTTTATCTTATATTTTGGAAATGTACATCCAGGCTTTATTCCCTTTAAATTTTTTGGGGGTCCCCAAGATAGTGAGGCCCTAAGCTTTAGCTTGTTTAGCTTATACGTAAATCCAGCACTGGTCGTGCTATCCAAAACAATACTGAAAACAAGCTTCTTTCTAGAGATGGCTATGTTTATGGGACAAATGCTTTCTTGACCGTGCTATTTAGCAATTCTACATAACTGATAATGTTGCCAGCTTTCCTTCTAGACTGCAGTTTTGATGGCCAGGTTTTTTTTGGTCAAAATGTTGTCTTTGCCTACGAAGCAAGAAGAATAGACATTATAGGGATGCTGTTTCTCTTAGTGAGGACCGAAATGTTGAGCTCCAACAGGCCTTGTGGTGTTGATTCCTAAACTGCCTACTATGAGAGAACTGCTAGTGTGCTGTGTGTGAATTACATAAATTAAAGCTGCAATCCTTGACACACTTATCATTGAACTCAATGGGTTTGACTTCTGAGTATACATGTCTAAGATTGTGCTGTGATTTAATACAGCTGTCATGGATCGTGCTGTATCATTGTGAATTCCACTTCCTACAGTGTCCTTTCCAACTCTATGATTCGATAATTCAAAGCTACTTGAAAGCTCAAGTTCTTATGACTGTTGATTTTAAGACTTTTTTTGCTGCCCTCTTGGTTGTAAGATGTTGGATGTGTGCATAAAGGCGACGTACAAATAGAATGATGAATAAAGTACATAAAAGAAGTCCCAATAAGAGCTGTTTTACCTCCTAACTTTTCAGTTATTTCTTTTGGAAGCCAGATGCTTGTATGACTGTGTAAAAAGCAAAAGCAAGCAAACAATATCAGAAGTAGGATCTGGATATAAAAGTCTATAAATTGAATTAAACCTTCCATAAAACTTAATGAAAATCTGTGTTCAAAGAGAGAAAATGCATTAGTCTGATTTTTATTATGTAGTTCAGCAATGCAACTAATGAAAGAACCCAAGGCTGAAAGGAGTAGCTAAAATACTTTAATATATCCTCAGTGCTCTCGCTTAGTTTTGACTCATGCTTTTTGAAAGGCAACCAAATATTTAACCTTAGGGGAGGTCACTGTTTAGAAACTGTGATATATTTTCTAAACATGGGTAAAGTTTTAAATTGCATTCTGCGACCTTTCAAAACCAGCTGGTTTCTGTTTCCTGACCACTGATCATGTGGAGGAGCCTAACATGAGCTCAGCTAGTTTCCCCCTCAGACTGAATGTGTGGAGATCAAAGGGGTGGAGTCAGGAGATGCCTGGACATTGGAGGCAGGGCTGGTGGGATGTGCAATTCCAGGAAAGGGGTCAGGAGGAACATGTGCTTCCAAGTTCCCTTCACACTATGAGTAGAGCTTATATTTGCTTCCCTTTCCAAAAGACTAGAACACCATCCTTTCTATCAGACCCTGGGGTTCCTTCCTAGATCTACGGTTCTGACTGGCTGATACCATACCAATTATCTTATTATGGTTTGTTTGGTTTTTGTTCTAAAATTATTTTAGATTTTCAGGGGTTTCCCTCCTTTCATCTTGTAATTCGAACACATGCTGAGGGGGGAGGGAATATCAATCATTTAAATGGCAGGGGGAGAATCTGGCACCAGCTCGTGGACAGGATCCTTGTGTCCCCCCCCCAGTGGGCTAAGGTGGACAGATGATTAGGACTACCCATGTGCCAATCATTTAATGGAACAAGGAAGTCAGGGGACCCATTTTTGGCCATGTGGCTTGAAAACAAACTGCTGACGATCAGCTGATTGTTGGGGCTGTGCAGAGGTTTGGCACAGTGATTGCAAACCTTCTGTCAGGTCGACTATGCCATTACCTGCCCTACACCTGACATCATGGATGCTATCAGGTGTAGAACAGATGAGCAAGACTTAGCCAAAATGGCCTCGTGGGCCAAAACGGTTGGCAGATGAGCCTAATTAGGCTGTGGGCTGAGGGTCCCCACTGATTATTTAACTAAATTAATTAAATAAACATTTGCCGTAAATATCTAATATTACTGCTTACATTCCTTGCCCTTTAATTTCTTGCTTTAAAGCAGTTAGGCTGTTTTTTCCCCCTTCAACAACAAATCATGCCAGCCATTTGAAAAGAATGCTATCAGCATTATAGTACTTTCATTCTGATAAATTTTAAAAGATTTTTTTTAAAAAAAATACATGATAAGACTTTGCACAGGAATAAAGTGTCCCTGTATTTACTAGCATATATATCAAACAGCATAACAGAATGAGATTTCAAGATTTCAAGCACTGCTTTCAGAATAAATGTTGATGGCAGTATCCATGATGCAAAACTATAGAAAGAAAGAAAGAAAGAAAGAAAGAAAGAAAGAAAGAAAGAAAGAAAGAAAGAAAGAAAGAAAGATGGTCCAAAGCAGGCAAATTCATTTTCATGCATGTTGCGCAATCACAGCAAGGTGCAACAGCATCTGGAAACCCAAATAACTACAAACAGGGCTGAGTGCCTTAAGGACTGGTTGTTTGATAGATGATTTTAGGAAAACCGAGTGGTGAGAGCAAAAGACAGTTGCCATTAAGTCAAAAGATGATATCCAACTAAGGCACAGTCAGAGAAGACCCACTGAAATTGATAAACTGTATGCACTGAAGCCCTCAGTACAAATGCCCACCTACAGCAGTTGTAACTATTTGGGGAGGGGGTTGAGGTTGCTGCATGCTACCCTTTAAGTATAATGTGCAGTTTGACCCTCAGTAAAAGTAGCTGGAAGGAATGAGAAATGCCCTGACAGACAGATGCTTGAACAGCTTTTGTGTTGCAAGCCTACTTTGAATTGGGTTTGCTTTTGACGGTGAAGAAGAAAGCCCCTGGCTGGCGGTAGGCTTTGTTGCACTTGGAACTGGTGTTGACGACGCTGACAAGTTCCCACTTTAATAGCCGTTGAGCTTTTGCTAAATGGTACAAGCCCGTGGGGCTCCCAGAAGGGTGTCAGGGAGGACAAGACGTGCTCTTAAGGCTGATTCACACGTGGCGTACATAGCTCAGGGCCTCATCGTTTAATGACCTCCATCTGTTTGAAGAACTGCTACTGTTTGAGTTGTGGCAATGTAATGAAAAGCGAAAGTGCTGACTGTAGCTGCTTCACATATGCATGTCAGCAATTGACCTTGTAGCCATCAAGTGAGGCCCATGCATGTGTGAGATCGGCCTCAGCTTGATTGCAAGAAGAGCAATTAGGGAATTCTAAACTATAGAGTTTGGAAAAACCCAGAGAGGGACGAATCTTCTCAACTCAATTCAGAATCAGCTCAATTTTTACAAGAATTTGGAGGGTGGATGGCAGTGTATATTTTCTTCCAGCCTGTTACTGCATGTGTGCTGATGGTGCCCCATAAACTGCTCCCCTGGGAGGGGTAGTTTCAGCTGGTCTTCACCTCCTCCCCCCTATTTGAAAACTATACGTTCAATGCTTCCTAAGCAGGAAACAATATTTGGCACATCTATTGCTAAGGAGAAACCTTGTGGATGTCCTGTGTGGGCATATATCTATTTATTAAAATAATTTCTATACTGTACTACATTTACAACATTAAGTACAATATCAAGATAACACATTAAAACAGAAAAGACAATAAAGATCCACCTCAGGTTACAGACACTTCAATTACATATGCTTCAGGTTACAGACTCCGCAAACCCAGAAATAGTACCTTGGGTTAAGAACTTTGCTTCAGGATGAGAATAGAAATCATGCGGCGGCACGGCAGCAGCAGGAGGCCCCATTAGCTAAAGTGGTACCTCAGGTTAAGAACATTTTCAGGTTAAGAACGGACCTCCAGAACGAATTAAGTACTTAACCCGAGGTACCACTGTAACTAAAATAGAAGCCATGCTCACCCTGCCCACCCCACTCCCTGGTAACATCTTCCAAATAATCTTTAGTATGCTTCCACTTAAAACCTCACTCTTGATCATTCCCATAACACTGCTAATCCCCAGCCAACCATTTGTCCCGAAATGAGTGTCTGGTCTACAAGCATCAAGCACAATCTACAACTAGTTCTTGCTCCCACCTCCATTTTGGGCAACATAGTATCATACAAATGGCAACATAACCATTCCCCCATTCACCTCCCACCCACATAGGTTCTGACTCTCTACGCCAGTTCAGTCTCCCACACTGAGAGGCCTTAAGCAAGTTTATTAACAACACACAAAAATTACAACCCAGGCTTTCCCTCTGGGCAGTGAATCACACGATTCCAGTTACCGCCCAATAATATATAACCCATTCTTCATGGGACAGGAGCCCTCTGCCACATGTTACCCCCTTCTCATGCACATGGAGGGTTGGAGGTTGGGTGCAGAACACATTTTGAGACTGACTGCACCCCATGGATGCCGGACATGACTCAAAATGCAGCCCCTCTGAGCCCATCAAACCTGGCTTGGTCAGAGTCCTGAGCTTTCACTGCTAACATGCAGAGAGAACAGTATGCAGCCTGGGCACAGTGAGAGCATATGCAGGTTGGTTCCTATGCAAACTGATGGGGCTCATAGTAGGTCCCTTGCTCAAGTCTTCCTCTAATAATTTCATTGAATAGTCTTAGGCAAAGCACTGTTATTCACTTCCGTCTCCATGCACATTCAATCTGCAAAATGGAGATCACAGCACTGGGATATTTACAAGGTTATGGCAAGGGTTAATGTACCTGAAGGTCTCTGAACATAGGAGTTATATATGACATGACTGCCCCCACTTTGGCCAATTTCCCAGAGTAGAGAAATCACTTCCACCAGTTCCTCCTGGCAGCCACTATCCCTCCCCACCAAACTACAGAAACAAGTGCAAATTATGTCATAGTATCATTTTGACAGGGTTTCTGAGACAGATGGTGAGTTTTGTACCCCCCAAGTTTCAACCTCACTTGAATTTTTACTCTCTCAAAGAAGACAAACATTCCCAACACCTCCAGAGAATGTTTGTTCGGTGCTAGAATAAATGCTGGGTGGAAACCACACAATGAGACTTCACCTTCATCTCCTTAGCTCTGCATCTGGCTTGCTGGCAGAAGAGAGGAAGTCCCATTATGCTTATACATGGAGATAGCATTGGATGCTACCAATAAGTATCATTATTTGTATATTATCTTGATACATCTTAATGCACTTTGGTGCATATTAGTAACACTGGAAAGGTGGGTAAAATGATCCACGGTGTATCCTAGCACTAAGACTGGTCTTTCTGTTTTCTCTGTTTTCAGCGTTCTGGTCCTCTGTGTGATGGCCTGGGATTCCGATTCAGAGGCTGAACCAGAGGAATCCCAGCCTGCACAGGAGTCCCTGCCTCCAGGGCCGGCTGAACTGGGGCAAGGCCTGGATTCTGAGGAGCCTGCACCTGTGTCAGATCCTCAGGAGCAGGCACCAGGTGAAGCCATTCTGGCCCCAGAGGTGCTTGAGGACTCAGTGTCTACAGGTGAGCCTCCTCCGGGGCCCAGTAACCCTTTGGCCTCTCCTGAACTGCAGAGGCTTAGGGCAGAGAGGCGAAGGGAACTGGTTGCTCCCAGGAGGAGTGCTCGCCTTAAGGCCAGAGGAGGCGGGGCTCCTGGGGGCCGGGACCGCCCCTGGCCTTAGAAGAAGATAAAGGTCAGTCAGCTCGGTCCCAGGTTGCGGGAGCAACGTCGTTGTTGGCTTCAGACCTTCCAGTGTTCCTGTTCTCTGCCCGGCCTCCTGCTCCTGACCTTCCAGCGTTCCTGTTCCCTGCTCACATTCCTTAATTTTATATTGCCATTAAGTATTATGTTTCTATCTTTGCTTGCCTTTTGACAATACTCCTTCTACTTTCACAAAGCCTCTTTAAAGCACGCTAGCGTTGTACTATCCTCACATATACTTTCCAAATACTCTGTAAATTTCCCCCAGTCCTCAATAAAATTCTGGTCCTTTTTGTATCTAATTTTCCCCGTTAATTTGTCTAACTCTGCGTAATCTATTAGTTTTGACCTCCATTCCTCTAAGGTCGGAACCATTTCTTGTTTCCACCTTTGTGCTAGCAGTGTCCTTGCTGCAACAATAGCATATTGAAACAGTTTGAGATCTCTCCTACTTATATCCGTTCTTGTTATGCCCAGAAGGAAGGTTTCTGGTTTTTTAGCAAAACTGTATTTTAGTATTTTCTTTAGTTCGTTGTATATAGTTTCCCAGAACCCCCTTACTTTTTTACAGTCCCACCACATATGTATGAACGTACCCTCCTTCTCCTTACACCTCCAGCATTTGTTACAGGTTTTATACATTTTTGCCAATTTTGCTGGTGTCATGTGCCACCTGTAAACCATCTTCATTACATTTTCTTTTAGTGTGGTACATGCCGTAAATTTCAAATTCTCATTCCATATTTTCTGCCAGTCGTCGAAATCTATATTGTATCCTAGATCTTTGGCCCACTGAGTCATTACTACTTTCACTTCCTCATCTATTGTGTGCCATTCCAGCAAAATTTTGTACATTTTGGAAATTGTTTTGGAGTCGCTGTTCACTATCTCTGTTTGGTATCTCGAATCTTTTTCTTTATACCCCTTTTCTTTCACATCCTTTTTGAACATTTCATTTATTTGATGGTAGTGCAGCCAATCAAAAACATGCTCTTTGACTTGTTCATATGGTTTTAATCTCCACTTTCCTCCTTCTTTCTCTACTAAGTCTCCATAGGTAATCCAATCACTTCTCATATTAACTTTTTTGACCCCCATAACCTCTAGTGGTGATAGCCAATGTGGCACCCCCCCCTTCCAATATGTTTTTATATCTGTCCCAAACTTCCCATAGCGATTTCCGGAAGATGTGATTTTCAAAAGTTTTGTATCCCTTCTTCTTTTCTTTCCAAAGGTACGCGTGCCACCCAAATCTGTTGTCAAATCCTTCCAAATCCAAGAGTTTTGTATTTTTAAGTTTAATCCATTCTTTTAACCAGCAAAGGCACGATGCTTCGTAGTATAGCTTCAGATCTGGCAGGGCAAAGCCTCCCCTTTCCTTTGCGTCTGTTAGTAATTTATACTTGATTCTCGGCTTTTTGCCCTGCCATATGTATCTGGAAGGGAAATATTTCAATGCAATGACAAAGACTAGTTTTGAAATGCACTCACTACTCTGATATCCCTATACATTCACCGTTCACTTCTGTGGATGGGCTTGCCATTTGCTGGGGAGTTTAAATGGTGGACTTGAGATGAACTTCACTCCACTCCAGTTGGGACAAACTTCTGGAAGAAATCAGAGTCAAGTTCAGAGGATTGCAGCAAAGCCGGGGCCTAGCTATTCCCACAGGTGTGCATCCTTTGCTTGCATCACTTTAATTCTAAGGCACTCCACTCAATACAAAAAACACCTGTTTGGCAGCTGGACAGAATCCTCTTCTTTATCTCATTCTGGCTTCCCCAGCTGGCTAATCTGTGTGCAAAAATATTAAAAGTGAGAGATGAAAAATATCTCCAGTGGAATAACAAAGAAAATGTATTGATATATTAAATAATACTGTAAAGAGGAAGTAAATAGTCTTGTTAATATATTCTTTTCCAGGCCCTAATTTCATGGTACTGCAAAATTACTAGGTAGCCTTTTGGAGATAAATAATATTTATTTCCATATAATTAGTATACAAACAGGGTAATTGCATACTTATTTGTGCCCCGTAAACAAAGCGATAAACTAGAATCTCCATCCTACATTGCTGCGGGCATAACATTAGTACTAGGAAATAATCCTCTTTACTGAAGGCCTTGAGGGGAGGGAATCTGATTCTCTACAAGCTGATAACTATGGTTTTCCTTGGCCATGTGGCAAATATAGGTAGTAATATACTATTTTGAAGTGTGCAAAACTAACGTGCTGAAGGCATGTGTTTCATCTACCACCCACTTTGCCTCTGCGGATTTCGTCATTGCCCAGTGTAAGCACAGATCTGTAGTGATCTGAATGAAATAGCCAGCATTCTTGGCTCTTAACGTTGCAGGGTTCATTCTCATGGAAAAACTCCATTTTGTTTCTCTTCTTCGTGTCTCTGATGCCATGTGGCTGCTGCTTATGAATCCTTTCTTTTCTAAAGAGGAAAATTGCAGGCCTTTGCAAAAGTGACCCTCATTATCTTGCTGACCTCTTGCACATCACACAGCATGAAGTATTTACTCATGACAGCAAAAAGTGACAATATGCACAGGGACCATTTGAAACAATTGCATGCAATCTCGATGCAGAAGACATGTTTGTTTCACACGGCTTCTGAATATTTAACATACAAAAGATGCCTCATCTCATTCTATAGCAGCACCCCCTATCTTCCTATGTTGACAATATAGTTTAAACTATTTATACCGATCCATTGTAAATAACATTGGAACTTTTTGTTTCTGACTTGTATCACAGATAACTCTGGTCTTGTTCTAGCTTTGTGAAGCAGTTGCCCATTTTTCTGCAAGACCACCTTACCTCCTATTTACATGTTCAGATCCAGAGACCTCCCCCCAAATAAAGACACACTTGACTCAAATTTTAGTTTTGGTTTTGGCAGAATTTAGGAGACAACTTTATTGATTACAGAAGGTGAGTGGTTGCATAGGCTCTGGTTTGACTAGCTCCCTGCACCCTTGCAGGCAGCGCTGACCCAGGGCACCAGCATAGGTCAGCCAAGGGTGAACACCTGGGTAGGCAAAAAGCCAGGAACAGACTGTGTTTACTACCCAGATGCTCCCCTGAACTGAACCCCTTCTCAGGGGTTGACCAAACCAAGGGTTGACCAAACAACCCCCTCTCAGGGGTTGACCAAACCAGTTGAGTCCCTGGATTCCTTTAATGGTCCATTCTCCCATTGCTATCACCTGAACCAGTGCCTATCCACAACCTTACAAGTTGTGACGATTTGCTACGTGGCAAGTGAAAACCAAATGGCAACAGCCGATCAGCCAAGTGGGGGAAATTCCTGTCATGCCCCTGTCCCAACAACAGACGACAGCATAGCAAGGTCAATCGCAAAATGTCCTAAAATTATGGAGAGGTGGGCGGGTGTTCTGAATGCACGAACTGAAAGAGGAAGCTCTGGGTCACGTGCATGGGTATATATAGGTCCCTCAATCCGTTTGGACTGTGCCCCAATGGCCAGATTGAACCCAACATCAAGGGACCTACCAATTGGGTGTTGTGGCTGTCCAATCTTACCCACCCACAACACAGGAGGTCGGTCTTCAGGTCTCACTGCAACATGTGCCCTCTTTTAGGGAGGACACAATATGCCCACTAAACCGCTTCAATGTGTGGAACTGGCATTGTTGCAGGTAGCACACAATACTAGCTCCATATTTGTAAGAAAATGCTCTTTTAGTGTGGCAGCACCTAATCTCTGGAACTCCCTTCCTATTGACAGGTGAATTGTGCTCCCTACTGTCTATACATCAAAGTTGATGTTTGACTCTAACAATATTTTGGATATGAAAAATAGATCTCCAGTTATTCCAAAGGAAATCTTGATTAATTAGGTCACATCTCAGCCTAATTTCCTCAGACAATTTTCTCTTCTCGGCCCCCCCCCAGCCCCTCCCTCAATTCCTGGGCCTGCTCCAGTCAAACTTCTTACACAAACTTAACAGAATACAACAGCACTGAATATGCCTTGTCGCAGAGTAACTCTGAGGTCATCTCTTAAATGCTAAGACATTAGACTTTGCCCATGTTCTTTCGAGCAGAGCTACCATACCCAGATGAGGTTGACAGTGCACATCTTATACATTTCACTTCAGAAGTAAGACCCATTGGTTCAAGAGGGCTTACTCCAAGGAGACAGTTGGAATTGGTGAGTAGGTAACAGAATTAACATTCTGAACTTATTTTAGGACATGGGATGGGTGGGGGATTGTTCCTTTTCACTCTCCTTAGTTCTCTTTTCTGCAGCTTGTCTTTCTTTGTAGAATTACTGCTTTTCCCTTCCATAAATCAATTTTGCAAACGTTTTCACAAGCATCTATTCAATGACATTGTCCCAAGAGCATTCATAGCCAAAAATGGCTGTTGCTTATGTTGTTTAGAAACAAAATAAATATGTAAAATTGGTTCTGGGGAAATGTTTATTCTGAAAACCACTTTGCAATTGTTCCACAGATAAATGTTTCTGCAGAATTTTGCCTTAGTCTTTTGAAACAGAGCACTCGGGAAGCACATGAGGTCAAACACTGAAGTGGGAGGGGTGGATAAAATGCTCCTTCCATGAAGGAAAATCTACTGAACAACAGAATCATTTAAGCAGTACCGTTATCAATGGGGAGGGGGAACCTGTGGCCCTCTAGATATTGTTGGACTCCAACTCTCATCAGCTGCAGCTAGCATGAACAATGATCAGAGATGATCAGAATCACAAGGAGGAATTCAACAGCACACAAAGGTGATTATTCCAATTTGGCTTCCCTGAATAATCCCCCTTCCTCCATGTTCACTCTTCTGTGGGTTTCTCCTGACACAAACACCCCCAGTCTATTGGGGGGCGTGGCAGAAGGAGAGTGATGAAAGTCCTGTTGTGCAAGCAGATGTCCATGTGCAGGGCTGACAGGACTCCATTGAATCTCTCCCATAGTCCAGCAGCATCTGAAAGGACACAGGTTCTCCTCCCCTTTCCTAGTGAAATGACAATGTGAAATGCATCCCCATTTAGGTTTTTTAATAGATTTTATTGAAATTCGGGGGGGGGGGGGGAAATGCAAAGATTAATATGGGATATCTTTTTATCAAGACTAAAAAGCCAGTCTAAATACATATCCATTTGAATGCCCCCTCTAATTCTCTAGGAACACTAACCAGAAGTTTCAAAGAAGCAGTAACAGAGGAATTGGTAGGGCCTTGCACTCCTTTTCCCAAAAGCTTCTCAGGTGCATTCAAAGGAATAAGATGCTCTTTCTTCCTAAGTGACAGGTGTAGACATCCAAAAATGTAAGGGAGAAGAAGCCCCAGCCACACATTTCCTCTCTCACTGTTTCTCTGGAACATCAATGGTTGACTGTTCATTTTACTACTATGAACCTGGAATTTGAGGAGAGGGTACTTTATGGGAACAGGCAGAGGAAAGAGCAATGGGACAAATTAAAGTCAAAACTACGGGAGTCATTTAGCTGGGTATAAAAGGAAGACCATGTTCCTCTCTATCATTTATAATAGTCCTCCATACCAGATGCAGCTGTTATCTCATATATTCTAAATGGTGGTGTTGGCAAGCTGAGAAGAAAAACCAAGGTAAATCATGTTTACATGCACAACAGGACGAAGAAGATAATAAATCTTAAGCATGTGCAACTGTGTTGATTTCTATCCAGTTATACAAAGCATTTCAAGCCATGATGCCACACTGTTGCTTAGACATCCATGGCCTAGCCGGCAGCACAAATAGGTGTAGGATACACACTGGATGTTCTTGTTAGTACGATGCTCAATCCTTTGCTTTCAATTCAAAGACATTGTTTTTAAATGGATGGTCAGCTTTGCAAGTACAGTGGTACCTCTAGTTCCGAACTTAATTCTGTTCTTAACCTGAAACTGTTCTTAACTAGAGGCGTGCATTCGCTAATGCTGCCACTGCGCCGCTGGCACACGATTTCCGTTCTCATCCTGGGGCAAAGTTCTCAATTCAAGGTAACTCTTCCAGGTTAGCGGAGTTTGTAACCTGAGGCGTTTGTACCTTGAGGTACCACTGTATGATTATTCCATCAATAAGAATGCTAAATTGTTCAAGCTGATTTTCCCCATTGTGTCATAAGCAAGCAGGTAGACACTGATCTACTCAAGAGTTCCATGAGTGTGCTCAGAACTTTGTAGCACCAAGGGCTGATCACACCATTGACCGTGTGGACCTTTGGCTTTCCCCGGCCAACGCTGCGATTCAGCTAGGCACAGTCCCTGGAGCTGGGTCAATATCTGAAGACTGATTTATTTTGCTTGTTCCTCCACCTTATTTATTATGCATTTCTCATTTTAAGCAGAATGCAGGGGGATCACAAAATCATTGGGACAAGTTGAGAGACGATATTAATCCCCTGAAAATAAACGGCAAATACTTTAATTGAAAGTGCATCTTTGATTAAAAGAAAGCTGTAGGCCTATGTTTTGTTGCTTATCACTTCGTTTCCCTGCAGCTTGCTACAGTTATTGCCTCCTCAACATGGGGCATTTCCTAAGGATTAATGAATGGATAAAATTAACAGCCTGAGGTTTAGCTCCAGGCTAGATGATTCTCTTTTCCCAGGAAATGCCCCATGCCGTGGTGCCTGGTATATAATTAGGCCTCAGATCTGCCTTGGTAACTGCAGGGAAGATCTTAGACTAGATGAGATACTGTATAGAAACAGGAATCACCTTCCCTGGCTGATGGTGGTTTGGTAACATCCCAAATTAAACAAACAAAAGAACCTGACATATATTGTCTAATGGAATTTAAAAATGCGGGAATTTAAAAAATAATAATGTAAAATTTGTGATCTGCTCTAAAGCCCTGCTAATATGGGCACACAGCCCATATTCTTCTTGCAGGAGTGCTCACTGCACAAATACAAGTTGATTTCCCTTGATACAAGTTGTGAGGAAATGTGCCATCTTTTCAAAGAACAGAATCAGGTTCCAAAGACAATATGCCAGAAAGTATTTTCCTGGAGTACGAGGATGGATTTTATTAATATCTTACAAGGCCATTAGAAGGAAAAACAAAACGTATCCAAAGTTTACATCTTTGGTTGGGCCCAGTGCATACATGCATTTACATAATTTGATTTGTCATCACCTGATTATTAAACTTTTGATAGAGCACCATTGATGTGACTCCACAAAAAGACTTGTGTAGAAGGTAATTTGGATGCAAATCACTGCTAGATTTGCACTGCAGACATCAAATGATGAACATGAATGTGTGAGCAAACTCAGAGTTTATTTGTAAATTATCTGACACTAGAATCCCTGATCCAACAGAATGATGCTTCAGTCTACTGATTTCTTGCAAACACAGGAGTTTAGCATGTATAAAGAGTTTCCATATCCTGCAAAGATTCTCAGTTTATAAAGGGCAGCTCCACGCACAACAAGTTATATCTGCACCAAACTGTCCTTTCCCCTCTAAGAAAGTTAATGCAGAAGCCTAGTTTTGTTGAAGCTCTAGAAGTTCACAGGAGCTGGTGAGCTTTAGATCTGGAGTATTGGCTAAGACTTGGGAGAGGTGATAGATAAATGCACTACGTACATAAAATAAAATTGTTTTGGGTTCCCGTTACCTGTTGAGGTAAATTCCTTCTTTTTAAAAAAAAATCTACTGATTATGTGCTTTAATTTTATACCTTGTCCCCATTTCTCTAATCACAACAATTTCCCTAAAATGTAATGTAGGGAAGTTCCTAATGAGTACTTTTGAGTGCCTCTAAGTGTTGGGTTGAGGTTAATCAGGTGGCAGAGATGGTGCTTTAATAGATATAGTCTTTCCTAGTTTAGGAGTCTTCATTTCTTTGAGGACCTGGGCATGTTCTCTTATTACACTCATAAAGATAGAAAATCAAATACTGTTTCTGAATAAGGTTTGGATGCCATGCCATTATTAAAGAAAGGACTTTTCTTAGAGAGTTTAGATGAAAACCTTCTTGGTTCAATATTGTTGCCTTTCTCAATGTGGAGAGAGAAGTTTTCCAGCCCCCCAGCAATGTCTCCAAACTGTAACTACTCTACAGCTAATGGTTTGTTTTAACAGCCGTTTTATGACCTAGATATGCCAGACAACAAATTGTTCTCGGGAGATGTTAGCAAGAGGATAATGACAGTAGGAGTATTATTTTGAACTGAGAAATATGTCAGCGGAAGTTCATGTCTGGTTTTTTAAAATCTGCACTCCTACCTACACACCGCGGCTCCCTGGTTTTGACCTTAGGAGGAACTGCACTTCCGTCTTCAAAATGTGAAGAACCTCAAGAGATGACCTCTGTTCTTTCATCTCCCATGCACACCCTTTAGTAACACTGATGCTAGACAACACACTCTCAAACTGCTTCTCTTCTGCCCTCAGTCTGATTCACCCTTTATTATCAGATGTGGGAGGTCTGGTTTGGCTACTCAGTAATGAGAAAGAAGACATATAAACATGCTTAAGAAGTTTTCTTCTTGATTATAACATCACATATTCTAGGACACTTGAAACAGATTTGTTGCTTAAGCCCTGGTGAGCCCTAACTCAGTATGAAGAAGCAAATGGAGTCCACATCAGCGTGTTGACATTCTTCCCCAGGAGGTGAGGCAGTGATCGGAAAGGGTGTGTTTTGATATTATCTAGCTATAAGGATAGTTAGTTGTTTTAATTCCCAAAAGAACATAACAAAAAATAAATCACTGTTCCAAGCTTGCACTTTCTGGCTTTTGTTTGTTTGTTTATCCTCTGCTGAACCAGATAAGCTTGGAAGAAAAAAAGATTCCATCTCTCCATCTGGATCTCTCTGAAGCATTTGGAACCCAGTCTCTCTCTGCTTCATAAAGGCAAAGCATTTTAGGGGGCAGAATTGCGGTTAGCTGTTTTCTTGCAGATAATAGATTGCTGGAGAAGGCTGGAAGGACGTTTGTATCTTTATAGTCCACTTTTTCCCATGGAATGTTGATGTGGGATAGAAATGGGAGTCTTCCTCAGATCTTCTCTTCCTGTCTCCAGAAAACATCTATTGCTGTCCTAGAGCTCCTGCACATCCCATACAGGCCTTCCTTGTCAAACTGGCAGGAAACAGATTGTAGAACTTGGAACAAAGAAGCTTAGCAGTGCACTCCTTTGTTTGCATGAGGAGGTCAGCTTGCCATGGCAGCCTTTCAAGCAGCCTGTCTGAAGCACTTCTTAGACTGTTCCTAAAACCACTTCTCTGACCAGCAAGGCACTTCTGGAAATGACAAAACTGCACTAGCATCCCCCCCATTCGTCTTCCATGCTTGGGCAGCAAATATCATTAAGACAAATAAAAAGTGAATTTGCTCATGGTTTTTTTGTTCCTTGCCCACAGCCAGGGAATAGATGTTAGAAGAGAAGAGATGGTCCAAGGTGAAGCCACACAATGGTAGTGCTCCCAGCTTGGGGGAAAGACATCATTCAAGCAGCTACTGCTGCCTCACACTGAGGTTTTTAAGTCAGAACTGCCAGGCCCCAGCTGAAGCACCTTAAGAGCTTTCTGTTCCGGAGTCCTCCTAGTTTCTGCAGGTTCTGAATTCTCCTCGGCCTGATCCTCCTCAGAGCATGGGCATGATACATACCCAACTCCAATCTTTCCTCATAGCTCTTGTTCTTGAGGCCTCTCACCATCTTTGTCATCCTCCTCTCCCATGATAGATTTTTCTCTATTTCCTTAAAGTTCCGTCATCATCACAAGATTTATATATTTTTAAACTGTCTCTAAAATTTGACAGGGCTTTGTGCATCACACAGACATCTGTCTCTGTCATAAATCATGCAAAACGTTTCAAGACTGTCCACACGCTGTTCAATCAAGGAACAGTCAAGAAAACAAGCTGAGGAGAAGGGGGGGTATTTTCTGAAGGACAAGTTGCCCCTAAAACGGTTATTTATTGCTAATTAATTACTGACTAAAATGTTTATAAAACAATATATATTTGTGTAGTGTTTGTGTGGAATTCCTTCAACAGCTGCTGTTATACTAACACATTTTGAATTGAGCACAAGCAGGCTACATGGTGCCTTAAAATACTACAGGACAATCTTATGAGCACAAAAAGAAAGATAGATTTCCTTGAAGGGACTTGATCTACCAATTGACCCATTTCCTTTCTCAAAACACACCTTTGGGCTCCAGGCATGGCTAACATGCAAGCACAACCTTTTATGTAAAACAGTATCCACCAAACCTACATTGTAGAGAACAATTGGGTTACCATAGTGCAGAGATGGGGGAACCTGGGGCTTTAGTCCTTTTTGTAATTCAAGTGGGTTGCAAGGAGAGGGAGGGGAAGGGGTGCCTCTCACCCCTTTGTCCCCACATGCAACTGGTTTCAGTTCCTCCTACCACCAGCAAGTGATCCCAGGAGATTAAATCAGAGGGAATGTATCCCTTAACAGAAAAACATGTCTCCTGGCCCTGTTGTTGTCAATGTGCTCAGATGAGAGCTGATAGGAGAGATGGTGCTGCGAGCAAAGCAATAATGCTCCCAAATAAGCTACCTGAACCGGTGGTGGTGGTGGTGATAGACAGAAGGCAACCTGTTCTTCCTTCCCACTGATTCCTTCACTTTTAGTAACTCAGATTCTATTTTCCAGGGACAGTCCTGGATTTACAGAAGCCATCCTGGCTTCTGATTTGATCCCAGATTGTCCTGCTTTTCCTTAGGACATCCCTATTTCCACCAGAGAAATGTTGGAGGGTATGCAGTTATGTGACTCCCCCAGCCAAGGAGATAAGTAGCATTACAGCCTTTAGAAGACATCTGAAGGCAGCCCTATATAGGGATGTTTTTTAATGTTTAATGTTTTATTATGTTTTTATATATATTGGAAGCCATCCAGAGTGGCTGGGACAAGCCTGTCAGATGGGTGGGGTATACATAATAAAATTGTTGTCATTATTATGGAATGGGACATCCCTCTTTCCATCGGGAAAATGTTGGAGCTTATTGTAACTACTTGTTTGTACAGTAGAACACTTATTTTCAGGCTCTACTTCCTTCTTGCTTCGTCTCCAAGTTCTGTCAAAAGCTGTATGAGCTAGCATGTGCTAGTGTTAACTTCTTGGCCACTTGTAAAACACATACTTAGAATGACTTAGTTTGCCATGAGTAACAAGCCCTAAATTTTCTTTATCCCTTTATCCCTTCTTACCAGGCTACAGGTAACTCACAGCTTATTCAAGGGTCTGATTCTGGGGGTCCGCGCGTAAACTCAAAGCTGCATAAAGGCAGAAACCCCTGGAACCGCACGCCCTGTGGCCATTCCTACTTATCTGGAGTGGGCCTTGTCCTCCGCCACACTTACCAGGCTCTGGGAAGGACATGTGATGGCTGTGGGTTACTCCCAGAACCCTCATATGCCCTTCCCAGAGCCCAGGAAGCAAGGCGGAGGGCTTAAAAAGCTCTTCCTGCAGCAGGTTTCCCCTGCTCTTCATCCATCCATCCATCCACCCATTCATTCATTTCCCCACTGCCCACATAAAGTTGCGACCATGTAAGTATTCTAAGTGTAATATGTGAATTACCTGCATCTCTTTCTGCACACCACTGCAAAATATTTACCAAACTCCAGCAGATGGAGATGAGGAAAAATGTCCCAACCTCCACCTGCATCTGTGTCCACAGAGCATTGGAGCATGGCCTGTTCTTAAAATATTGTTCCCCAAGAGAGTTCCATTCAATAAATGTTAATGACAGGGCTGCAGCAAATGTCCTACTCTCATCAGCCAAATCCAGCATGGCATAATGGGGGCCCAACAGCACCTATAAGGCACCATGCTGGTTGATCTTGCTGTGAAATAATTCTGTTCTTAAAATATTTATAGTTCATGGTTGAGGAACCTCTGGCCCTCCAGATGTTAGACTGCAACACAACACACACCACCATTTGCTAGTCATCACTGTGGATGGGGCTGATGGGAGTCGGACTCCAACAACGTCTGGGAGGCCAAAGGTTTTCCAGTCCCATTCTAATTATTCCTTATTTTTCTGTACTGTTACAACATGCCTGCATTGACATGGTTCTGGTCAACCAACTGATCAATGCGCCTTTGGGCTATATATACAGTGAGGTCTGTGAGGTCTACAAAAGGTGTTCTTTTGTGGTCCTTTGGCTATTTGGATTTGTTCAAGTGGGGATATTGTTTGTTTGTATTTTGTTCTTTACTTAGACCTATCAGTTGTCCAAACTGACAAAAATAAGTATTGTTGCAAATGTTTTATGTTCATTCTGCAAAGCCAACTAATCTGTGTGAGAAAAAAAGTTTAATTCTTTCTGGGTATTATCGGCACATTCCCTTAATGCATTTCCCTTCAGCTACATCTCTAGCAGAGTCAATGGATTCGTTTAAGTGCTCTCAAGGGCACAATTTATCCTGTACCTCTTTCATACCTTTTTCATACAGGTAATCTTGAACAAAACAAAACCCAGCTTGACTCGTCTGTAACAGGCTTCATTCACCCTGCCTTGTATTTAGCAAATATGCATTCATATGGGAGCAATTTAAATCCAATAAATGCAGAATCCAATAATGCCTATCCTAAAAAATACTTTGTAAGACTTTAGGGTATTTTCATTTAATGAAACAGAACAAAGTGTTATGCAAAAATCTTAGAGATGACAAAGTATGAACATAAGAGCTTCTCTAAAACATTTTGTTGCAATGTTCCCTGAGGACTAGGGGCTATTAGAACCATCAGCTGGCAAGATTGATCCACCAGCAACAACCTTTGGATAAGGCATTTAGATAACATTCAAAGAATTTCATCATGCACCAATATTATTTTGCAATATCTAGGCTGCTTCCGCTTTGATATTATATGCCTTGAGTTATACCAATTCAATATTGTCATGCTCATTATATTCCAATAGATGTTTACTAAAAAATGTCAAAATTAGAATTTAAATCTAGACTATACATATGATTGTGGGGGGGAAACCTCACTGGATTCTTTCTCCTGGTGCGATTTCATTACTGCATATTTACATAATGTTGTTTTGAAAACCAGCATAATGTCAGTTTGTTATTAGTTGAACCTCAACGATTTTCCTACTTAGAATCCAGATATCACCTAACTGGATAAAGCAAACAGCATTAAATGATGTTGGACAAATCAATACTATATTGCATTTCTGTCTCTTAATAGCAAACATGTAAGAAAGGACTTCACTACCTATTTGATTATTAAAGTTGGGCTGAGTCAATGCCAATCCACATGTCCAACTGGAAAGCTGCTGCTGCTGCTGCTTCTTCTTCTTCTTCTTCTTCTTCTTCTTCTTCTTCTTCTTCTTCTTCTTCTGTCATTCAGGATTAAATGCAGATGGAAAGACGTGGTTGTCTGAAAGCTCTTCCACATGCTCAGACATTGCAAGCATCCCTGTAAAATGCTTTAAAAAAGATCTGTGGTATCAAGAGAATCTGGACCGATCATGGACTTTATTCAGATGATTACCATCAAACGTTCTCATTTAATTGGGGTACACCCAAAGTGACCTTCAGGAGCTGAAAATGAATCCAATAAATATTCGACATATAACCTTGGCTGAATGTAATGCCAATCGATAGTGTGTGAGCTGAGTTCAGGCACACAGAAATGACATCTGGTTGTCCAAATCCCAAAACTTCAGTGTGATGACCAACTCAAAGGTCTTTCAGTGATGAGTAAGATGTTCAGGCGCACTCAAAAAACTGAGATTTGGTGACTAATGAAGTAGTCACGAGGCTACTTTATTCTGCCTGTGTTTCTCAACCACCTTTTCTCTGGACACCCAGATGATATATCATCATCCAAAGATGGGTGTGTGCCAATAGCATGCATAAAATGAAGGGGGGATGAATTATTGCATCTGCAATAATTCATTATGATGCAAACCTTAGGTCAACAGTATAAGTAGATGCACAGCCACAAATGTTTTGAAGGGGTGATCTGGAAACTGAATACATTTTCACATAAATTGTGCTGCTCAACTTGTACTGCGTAGCTTTTCTGAGGCCTTGAGAATCAAGTCTTTCTTTCATTCTGAATGCTGGTGGAATCATATGCTATGTTCAGCCTGAAGGCCACATTTCCACATATACAACCTTCTGAGGGCCTCACACCAGTGCATTAGAGATTAAAGTGGGCAAAACAATGGATGCTACTTTTATTTACGTAGAGCAAGATATGCAAAAGTCACAGTTTTCTAAGCACACACACACCTCGATCCAGGGAAGCAGTAGGCAACATCACAGTTCAAGGATGTTTGGCTTTGAAGGAAGATTAGGCCAGTGGCGTAGCTACTGGGGCGCATGCACACCCTGCGCCTGGGGTGGGGGCGGGGCTGTTAGAATTCCTGATCTATGATTGCAGTCATAGGATTGTTGTCTTTCACATGATGGTATATGTTTTGACTCCACAGAGTGGGAAGTGATTGAAACAGGATGTTTGTGGTTACTGTGTTCCGTTAAGTGGGACTATTGTCCTTTGCTCTTTTTCACTTTGCTGTCTGATGCTAGAGAGAGAGGGAGCCATGTTGCAATGCTCTCTGTGTGTTTATATGTAAATAAAGTAGATTAGCCAAAATGCTGAGTTGCTGAGGTCTGTTACGCAAGCTGCAAAGACTCTGCGGATTCCTAAGTGTGATGATGTCTGTTGGCATCGGTCACTGTGATGTTCAGGCAGAAGAAAGCTTATGAAGCTCCCAAATGATCAACCAGGAGGAAGGGAACATGCCAGTCAGGCCTGTGTCTCTGCCAAGGTCCTACTCGTGTGTAGGCTGAACTCCTAACAGGGGCAAGCCAGGGCAGGGTGCATCACGCCTCTCCGCTACCTCCCCCTCAGTTGTAGGGTGGCTGAGGGAAAGGGAGCAGGCAGATGCAAGCCCCACGCTGCTGCTCCGGGTAGCACAGAGCCTGCAGGCGCCCAAGCCGCCACATGATTCCCAAGAGAGACATGTAGCTTGGGCTCACTGCAGATCCCGTGGTAAGTGCCGCCCCCCGTGGTGTGGCACCTAGTGCCTCCTGCCTCACCTAGCTACACCTCTGGATTAGGCAGTTTCGTGGAGGAGAGGGTTGTTAAAGGTTACTCGCCATAAGGGCTGTGCTCTGCCTCAAAAGTGGAGGCAGCAATGCTCCTGAACTCTAGAAATCACTTGAGGGAAGAGTGCTCTTGTGCTCAAATCCTGCTTGATGGTTTCCCACAGGCATCAAGTTGGGCACTATGAGACTAGGATGATGGGGTAGAATGGCTATTGGCCTGATTCAGCAGGCTCTTCTTGCGTTCTTAAGAAGACATTCCAGCCAAGCAAAAGTCCAGAACAGGGTTGGTGAGGAGTGTGACCTGAGGAGAAGGTGTAACCTGGAAAGAGTCCCAATGGCCAGACCCTGGTCTCAGGGTCCCTCATCCTCTCCAAGGAATGTTCACTGCAATGCATATATTATTGAAATATGCATGGCAATTAGTTTCCATTAAGAAAGCACTACAAAGTTTGCACATGAAAGTTCCAAAATATTTAATGCAATGTTTATCGGCAGGAATATATTTAATTGTGTAGTTAACATGATTACACTGAATCTGAATTGCTCCCCCCCCAAAAAAGACGCTAAAGTATTTGAAAGCATTTTCAATCATTTTTTGGATTAAAAAGATAAACTCCACACCTGTGCATTTGATGTAATTACAATGTATCAAAATAACTATCTTCCCATTCTGCATATTTTAGTCATCTTTCCTTAAAATAGATATATTTGATATGCCTTCAATCTTTTTAATGAACTCAGTGTGATAGTACATTTGAAAATGAGTTCTTTAGCTTGGAAAAGTACATTTTTGTCTGGGCCAGAAGATAAAATGCATGTGTACATTTGTTTCCAGCAAGCACCATTATCAAAACAAATTATTTTAGCCAATTACTGAAATTTGTTTACCTTAAGGTGCATTCTAGAAATTTAAAATCCCCTAAAATAGCTATGCAAAAAAATGATAATACAAAATCCATGCTTGACGCATCTCTTGCCTCCACTTTACATCCATCCTTCAGTATATCACAGCATCCATTGGTGGCCATGATGCAGGATTAGTATCAACTGCCCTGCTGCCATAGAATGGCCCAACCTGGGAACCTCTTCTAGCAGAGAAAGGGACTTCCTCATCAAAAGAGGTCAGCTCCCCATGGCTATTGCTTTTGAATGATGGTGTAGAACTGTGATGTAAAGGAGTGTCTGGTCATAAGCCCTTTTCTTTGGAATAGAGAAGCAGAAGAGGCCTTTGCTAACATGAATAAATGCTGGGGTTTTTTTTATTTTTTAATGGATAGAGAAAGGGTCCATTTTGGAATGGAGTGAAGGTGTTGGCATGAGCTTACTGCAAGGCATCAGACAAAGGGTGAACTGTGATGACCATATAAGTTAACTGTGTGCATTAACCAATTGATAGACCAGTCAACTGGATTTACAGCTGACCATTCATTAAATAATAACCTACCACAGGACCAAATTACCTTCTGTTCAGCCATTTTGTGTTAGGATCGTGTTGCTGCCTGAAACATCCTGCCAAATATTATGGGGGATTTTCCTGTACATCGGGAGTATATATGTAGTGGAATAGGTGGTAACATGACTTTCTGTATCCACACTCAAACTAGTCCAAAGACTCTTATCACACATCTACACCTAGTCAGAAATCCAGTTAACTAGGTTTGATTAAAGTCATCCGTTAAACCTCAGATGTTCAATATCTGATATTTTAGTATTGGTCATTGTAGATATAGTATTTATAACAGTTTGTAGTCCCATTGTAAATACTATGTTTTCAGCGAGTAGATCCACTGAAATAAATAGTTTCCATGGCGATGACCATTTTGTCGCACCGGAAGTCCCCATTTTATTTTGTTGCTGTTGCTGTTGTGCCCACCAAGGGACCTTATAGTGAAGAACAAGTCTAAATCTAAATTAACAACAACAACAACTTTTAAACCATTCCTACCTCCCCTAAGGGCAATAAAAATAAATAAATACACGCTTTAAACTATCCATTGTGGTTGAGTGGTGGTGCATCACATTCCCAAAGACTTTTAAAGAGATTCTCTCTTAATTATTCTGCTCAGGAATGCTTTGTTATGGCCACAGAGGAGCTAATTTGCCTTATATATTATCAGCACAACTCAGTCACCCCTTCCTTGGCTTTTGACTTGTGCCTAGTGTGTCACGGAAAGCTCTGGTGTGAAGTTTCTGGATTGCTTCATTAAACGTCCTAACACCTACAGCTTTACTTGCTTAAAAAATGCTATCTGCATATTGATGGTACTTGACAAGGCAGACACTGGGACTACTGGCTGAGCCCTAATGATCAGAATCATTTAAAAAGCATCAATAAAGCACAGGCTTCAGTAGCAGTTCCTCTATGACACAACTAGAGTGAGCGCACAGCAAGGGAGCCAGCATCATGCGCGCCAGACTCACCCGGGGTCACCTTAATGCTCTTGTGTTCCTCATTCTTATGCATGCAACAAAGTTCCCTCGGCTCAAGTGCTCTCCTTAGCATTATAAATCTGTGGCAGAAACATCTGAGATTCACAGCTGGGTGTCAAGGGTGATCCATCTATTCTGATCTTTAAAAGTTCTCTGCAGGCCATCCATCAAACATGCAAATGGCCCTCTTGCCTTGAAAATGTAACGTCCTCCGTTTCACCAAAAAGCTACCAACAAAGAAGATGAACCTGTTATGCAAATACGATGGAGAGCCATATTAGACCCATAGAACATTTAGTGTTTGACAAACCCTTCCCCTGTTTTGATTTGGATTTGGGCTTAACAAATAGAACACTGTTGCTTTAAAAACTGGGAAATAGCTTGGTTAATTCCAACTCTAGGAACAGAGGTGGAGGTTGCCTTACCCTGAATCAAAGCAATATTCTATGTAGTTCAGTACTGTCCAAAGCAGGAATGGGGAATTGATGGATTAGAACTCCCATCGCTCCTCTTCAGTAGTCATGCTGGGTGAGGATTACAGGTGTTGTAGGTCAGCAACATATGGAGGGTGACAGGCATTGGGAGCTTATCCTGGCTCTGGCACTTCTTGGTTCCATCCAGATGCTTGATTTTTAAAAAAATTAAAAACTGACCACCTTGTATCAGCTACAGAGATGGACCTTTGTCTCATCCAGCAAGGCATTTGTTGTTGTTATTTGTTTTTTCCTAGCTACTACCAGTTGTTACTCTTCTTCATGATCCTCCATTCCTTCTCACATCAAACCTTTATCTCATTACATCCTCTCTTTCTTCATGAGTCTGTTCTCCAAGTACCATCTCTTAAGTAGCTCAAACAGTACCATCGACATACCGGAGGGAGGCACCTGCAACCTTGTGGGGAGGAATCATCTTGGGGGAGGAATCCTATTGAGAGAAACCAAGTGCAGCCCAATGAGGACTGAATATGTTCAGCTGTCATGGAATGGTGACTGGCTGGCTGATCAGGGGCAGGGGGGCCAGGAAGGAAGGGAATTGAATATCCTAGAAGATGCATGGCTAGAACCTGAACAGGAGCACTTCACACTGCAACAGTCTGTTGGAGTTCCTCCTTCTCCTGAAGTTGATTTGTAACCAGAATTTCGGTTCAAACACAGTAATTTTTAGAACTTGCTTGCTTTGTGTTCCAAGGTAACTCAATTTCCAAGGTGCAGTTTTCATAAAAGGTGTCCCTATCATTTGAGAATTTTGCTGAAGACCTTGATCTAAATATTGTATTTGTTTTTGTTTAATTGTTCTTCTGACATTTTAATACTGAACAGAGACTAATCAAGTTGTATGAGGCAAAGCAGAAGATAAATGAAAGCTTTCCTCCTCCCCCTTTTTTTTGCAAGAGTTAAAATTCCCTTCCTCTGCAAAGGAAAACTCCTGCAAAAAAGAGATTGTGAGCAAAAGGAGCAGCAACCTTGATTGACCCCCAAACCTCCACCAAACCTATAAGTGTTTTAGGTGGTATCAGATCCAGAGGGCTGACATTTTAGAAAACCAATTGGTTCATTATAAGTGTATTCATGTAAATGTTTACAATTTCAATGCAGACTCTCAAGATAAGAACTTTTAAAAAAATTACAATGGCAATGTTATCATAAGAGGAGACTTTGTGGAAGTCTCAGATCCAGTCACACACATACCAACTCACAAATTTTCCACTACAGGTGGGTAAAACCATTTCAGCAGAGGCTGAAATGGCCCTGTTTATGGCATCTTGTTTATTTGAATGAATGAGATCAACCTATTTTATGTTTACAAAACAATGTGCTAAGTTGGCTAGGGCTAGTCAGTGACCTTCATGGCTGAGCTATGATGTGGATCCAAATCATCCTAGTTCAACACACCATCCACTTGGGCAATGCTCTCCTCAGGAAAGCTCGTTTGGTGCCTTCATTACATAGCTTTAGGCACCAGGCGAAAATGTTTCTCTTCAGACAGTTGTTTGGCTGATTAGCATTCTATGGATTTTTAAATGTGTTTGTAGAAGGAGGGTTATTGGTTTGTTTTTGTTTCTTTGTTTTCATTTTATTATATATTTTGTATTTTCATTTTGCATTTTTCTGTTGTGAACCACCCTGAGATCTTTGAAGGACAGTGTATGAAGTTATTATTATTATTATTATTATTATTATTATTATTATTATTATTATTATTATTCCATCATTTTTTTCTCATTCAACTGGATTATTTTTAAATGCAACAGCTAGTCTACTTCAGTGACTCAAAGCAGATGCTGCAGCTACATCTCATCATGCACCAGTGGAATTTCAACTAAGACGAGGTGAAGCGCCACCCCACCTTTCATATACTCAGCCAGGTGTGGGGAACCCATGGATCTTCTGATATTGCTGAACTACACCTGCCATCTTCCCTGGCCATGCTTTCTGGGGCTGTTGGGAGTTGTAGTTCAGTAGCATCTGGAGAGCCTTAGATTGCCCACACCTGTACTTGGCAAACAACTTAAAGAACAAATGAAATGAGACTTGGATGGATATTTTCAGCTAATGTCCCCATTTTCTCTGCCCAGGCCATCCCGTAGAAGTAGGCAACATGTTTGCAGGTGGGCATATGAGTGCTTCCGCCACCACATTCATAAATACTTGAAAGCCACCAGAGAAATAGCAATAACTGAGCTGGAAACCAACATTTAAGATAACCTGTAGCAATTTGCCTTGACCTTTACTTCTTAGCTTTATAATTTGTCTCAGCTGAAATTTGAGTTGACTGAGGGTAGGTGGGGAAAGAAATGCAGTTAGGACAAAATCCACACTGTAGTGTGCTAAGTAATTTCACTGGGAAACAGGATGGCACTCCAGAGAAATCGTAGCTTCGTACCAAATTTCACTACTAAGTGTTGGTAGCAGGAAAATATATCAGGCACCTAAAAAAAGAAAAACAGCTGAAAAGTGTTAGTTGGGTTTCTACATGAAGGAATTGGACCAACCAGATTAGAATGCTGTAATGTTTCTTCATGGTTCTGCAGAAGGTTTTATTACAAATGCCCTTGTAGGTAAATAGGACAGGAAATGTCGTCAAAAACAGTTGTTCTTGACAGGTGTCACCAGCAGATGTATCTAAATTTGGCTTAATTCCTTTTTTTTTTAATGGTGATTGAGCGGCCATGCTTAGATGCATTTTGGAATCATTATTAAGACTTGTATTCAATACAGCGCTCATGAGAAAATTCTACTAGCGCAAGGATTTCTCCTTGTCTAATGGAAGGTTCTCCAACTTTCTGGTCCCCAATCTGTTCTGGGTTTTCCCCAACACTCCAGAGAAGATTTGGGGATGGTGCGGTGTGTGTATGTATGTGTGAGGAAAGTGGGAGAAATTCCCTTCCACTAGCTCTCTTGTGTGGTGGAACTAATGTTCCCAATGCCAGGAACACACACACTAGATCCCCACCTAAGAACTGGACAGAGAGCCTGGAGAGAGAGAAAGAGAGAGAGAGAGAATTTCTGTAGGCCACAGCAACTCCCCCTCCCTCGATTCTGCCCTGTTGTTGCACCAAGTACCCAGGTGAGCACAACTAGGTGAAACCAACTTCACCCTGCTCACCCACCCAGGTCTCAGTGGTACAGACCAGATCAGCCTTCTCATTCATAATCAGATCATGGATGGGGGAATTGTTGCTCCTAGCCCAGGAGGAGTTTTTTACAAGCAGCCCTAGTGAAGAAACTGTGAAATAGATACTGGATGCCGAAGTCAGTGAGCTTATTTTTTTAAAAAAAATAAAATCTTTCCTAAGCTCTTTATTTTATCTAGGCTCTGTGAGGCAACTCACCTAGGTCCTTTCATTCCATTTGCAGTTGAAGAGAGAGCTCACAAATAAAGCACAAAGATAATTATATGCCAAGTACCTCCAGGACTTACCCTTTGCCCTCCCTGTTGTGAGGCAGGCATTGCAGAGCTCCTAGCATATGCAATGGCTTACAATAATCACCATCCTTTGAGGCTTTTGCAGACCATCATTAAATTTTGAGATACACTGAAGTGGGCATTTGTATCATGATATGTATAACACATGCACTTGCACATAGACCTTACCTAAAATAGTCTCATAAACCCTTGCATTAGGACCCTTTCTACAGCCTCTCAGATACATGCCATTGGCACAAGGCCCGGACTCTCTATTTATTTTCTCATAAATTGGCCTGGTCATTAATGAGAACTCATATTTTCATGTATACCCTACACAGCATCTTGGCAATATTTAAAAATGAATGCAGCAGTGCAACTCAGACTAATGGTGGCACTGTTTTTTCATACCTGCACTATATTATATCAGTATATTAATTTAATTTTGCATCCCCTCAGCCTTTCGCAGGAATCTCAGAAGAGCGGTCAGTCTTACGGAAAATTAGATTCATCAGTTCGAAGTGACTATGCGATGATAAAGACATGCTATTTTGACATGCCTTATAAAGAGAATTATTCTGAGTGTCTTAAAAAATGTTAACCTTATCAAACAAATATAAACCATTTCCCTGTTTTCTTGTATCGTGCTATGAAATACTGATCGAACGCTTATCCTACTATGGCATGTCAAGCAAAAACATATTTAGTTGCTGTGATGTTCACTAAGCACATTTTAGAGAGTACAATTTAAAAACCATAGCTTATTTGTATTTGTTTCACCATTGGCTAAATTTGGACCAAATCAGATGTGCTAATAATTAGAATGCAGAAGCCCTAGTGTGGAAACTGAAATTGAACCATCTATAAAGGCGGAATAGAATCATTGAACTGTAGAAGTGAAAGGAACCACAAGGATCATCTACTAGTCAGTACAGGAATCTTTCACCCAATGTGAGGCTTGAACCCACAATCCTCAGATTAAGTGACTCAGGCTCTACTGACTGAGCTAAACTCTCAACGCTTACTTCTAAACTCTGGAAGTAAGTCCCATTGAACTCAATAAATCTTGCTTTTAACAGACATGCATTACATTCTGTGGTTAAGGGTTCATTACAAGGTGTCAGAAGGGGTAATTGTTGGACTACACTGGCAAGCCACACCTGTAGAGGAAGAAGCAAACTGAAAGTGTGTAGAGTACAAACATTATTTACTCCAGGATAGGGATGGGGAAATTTGTCAATTTCAGTTTCTGTCAGTTTCTCATTTTTCTAATATTAAGTTCAGTTTTCCACATTCCCACATCACTTTGCCAATTCTTTTTCTTCTTTTAAAGTCCTCGTGGAAGTTCACCAGCATTTTTGTGTGAATATTCTAATTCTAAAATACACATTTTTGTATGCAGTGTTGTCCAATGCACACATTGTGCAAAGCAATTTCCCATAACGAAATGTATTTTTGTATGTTACAGTGGTACCTTGGGTTAAGAACTTAATTTGTTCTGGAGGTCCGTTCTTAACCTGAAACTGTTCTTACCACTGTACCAATTTAGCTAATGGGGCCTCCCGCTGCTGCTGCGCCGCCACCCCCCCCTGCAATTTCTGTTCTCATCCTGAAGCAAAGTTCTTAACCCGAGGTACTATTTCTAGGTTAGCGGAGTCTGTAACCTGAAGCGTCTGTAACCTGAAGCATCTGTAACCCAAGGTACCGCTGTATTTGCACAAATATGCCTATTTTCACACACAGTTTATCACGTATATGCATTTTTGTACACACTACTTAGTTGCAAACATGATTGAAAAATTCAGAGAAGTGAAAATTTCGATGGATGCCTTTTTCAGTCCGTGTATTATTTCGGGAACTGCAAACTAGGTAGCTTTGCCTTTAATTTGAATGGTGCAGCTCTGTCATGCTGTCCATTGCTGCTTGCAAAAGGGAAGTTTGTCTCCTAACATCAGGTAAATATCAGGTTTTATATAGTTAACCTTCACTTCTGTAATTGCCAATTATTTCCTGGGAGGGCTACTCCTTTAACACCTACCTGACAGAAATTTAACAAGGCTTTTCATATCATTTTCATGCTGAAATGAACTTCATCTTCTCAATTTCTTCCTGCCTGTCATTAAAGGCACAGGCGTCATGCTAGCAAGGGGAAGCCCAACTCAGCTCTGAAAGGCGTCATGCTAGGAAGAGAGTAAAACATGAGAAACATTTATAACCCTACATACGGATTAACAACAACAATCTTTCTGCCATTTAATCAAGTATCAAAGATGAATAATTTGTTCAGCACTGTGGACCATATCAGAAACATATCATGAGCCAGAAAACTGCAACAAAGCAGGGGTATTGTCTGTTTGTTTGTTTGTTAAACATTTATATACCGCTGTATCATAAAAATATACCACAGCAATTTACAACAATAAAACCAGACAACATTAGTTGCCTACATCTGATGTGGTTTACCTGTCTTTTTCAAGAACATTAGGGATCCTGAATATATATTATGATGGTTTTTATATTTTCTAAGATTGGTGGGTTTATTTGAATTATGCCCTTGGGTCCCAATGTTGTAGATTTTGTATCTACAACATAGTAGATTATAGTAGAAAAGACTGCTGAAATGGTTAAACCACTATCTGTTAAGTTAATGGCCCTCGCCAGGCCTACAAACACCCTCCATTTATGTGTCTAAAGAGCTGACAAAGAACAGGTGTGTTGCCATAGTGCCCTGGAAGCAACCCCATATATCCTAAAAACACTACATTCTCCACTGAACTTCACTCTAAGGAAACTGAACCCTGGGTAAATTCAGGAACCCCTGAAGTCTCTCATCATTCCAAGTGTGTGCAACAATAGTCATTATTCAGAAACATTACTCTTTGCAAACTTTAATCTTAATCAATATGTGTGCAATCATAACTTCAACGATAGCTTTGCAAACATGTGGACTAGAAGCAACACCTTTTTATTTGAAAGCTCTAATTCGTGGCATGGGAAAATGGGCCTTGGGAGCCACAACATGTAGCTTTTGTTGGGCATTCCAAAAAAATAAATGTGTAGGCTTAATGTTTGGGCATGGGGATATGCATGCAAGCCCTGCCCCCAACGTACAGACACACATGTTCCAGAGCCTCTATGAAGGCCTGAAGAAATGCTCTAACCAGCTGGATATGGTAACAATCTTCCCTCAGTTCGGAAACTCTGCAAGAGGGGAAGGGCCATATCTCAGTGGTAGAGCATCTCTTTTGCTTGCAGAAAGTCAAAAGTTGAATCCTCAGCATCTCCTGGTGTAGGGCTGTCAAGGTATAGACTCCTGCCTGAAACTCTGGAGAGCTTCTGCCAGTCAGTGTAGACAATACTAAGCAAGATGGACCAATGGTCTAAGGCAGCTTCCTTTGTTGCTTTTTTCCCTAATCAGAGCTCCTGTTTGAAATGAGGATTCTAATCCCGTCCATCTGAACATGGTTAGACTTTCCCAACACCCTGAAGAAGAGCAGGTAGGGTGGAAGACACTGGGATGTCCCTCATTGACACACGCCAGACCCGCTCCCTCAGTTTAAGCCCTCACACATACTGTTAAATGCATGAGGAGAGATTATGCATTATCATTAGAAAAAATAAGCTCTAACTAGTTGAATATAGTAAGCCCATAAACTGGTGAGAATTTCACTCAAATTAATGAATGGAATCTGAGCTGACGGATATTTGAAAACCGGAATTTGCCTTAGCTGTAATCTTTCCTGAACCCAACATTGTGCATGAATTGTAAACTTTGTAATGCCTTTCAGAAGAAAAGGTAGAAAAAATGATCGGGCAGTAATATATGTAGAAAAAGTTCCTCTTTGCAAAACAGAACCTGACTTTTCTTCACTGGAGGCTACGTTTCCAAATGTATCATGGATTCCCAAATGAGAATAACACAGAAAATAAATAACAATAATATTGTGTGTGCAGCTTCTGAATTTGTCAAAACTAGTCTAGTCTTGAACACAACTATAGGTAAACCTTCCCTTTATGTTCTGGTTCAATTTTCATATGTCTTCCAAAATAGGGTTAGATTAAAAATGCATTGAGATTCATTTTTTACAATAATGACTGTGGGGAATGTAAATAAAATGTAGAAGGAAATAATTCTGAAAATCATAAGTTGGTATACAATTGTGGAGAAAAACACTATATATGTTAATGTTTATTCCTATCTATGTGAGCTGTATCCTGAGGAAATGTTCAGATAGTATCACTGATGCCTGCATTTTTGCCTGTTTCCTATAGCAAAGGTTACAGATCAAGCTGGAAATGCAACAATACTTAGAGAGTTTGATGTTTGGTTTCACAATTCCTAATCAACAAACAAATTCATCTGCCAATTTACAGATTCCTCCAAGCTTACCAAGCACAAAGAGTGTCCCATTTGAAATCAAATGCCTGCTTCAAGTTCTGACAAGAATATATATGAAGTCTATCAATAGCTTCAGTTACAGAAGGGCCATAGCTCAACAGTAGAACTTCCACTTTGCATCCAGGAGGTTCCAGGTTCAAACCCCAACATCTCTAGGTAGGTCTGGGAATTCCCCCTGGCTGAACCCCGGTTGAGCTGCTGCCAGATAGTGTTGACAATACTAAGCTAGATGAACCAATGGCCAAACCTAGGATAAAGCAGCTCCCTATGTTCCCATTTTTTGTACAATATAAACAAATTTATGGCCCACCTTTCTTTGCGAGAATCAAAAGTGGAAAAAAGGTTGGCCCCTGGGAGAAGAGGATACTGGACCAGATGGGCCTTTGGTCTGATCAAGTAGAACTCTTCTTATGTCTTCAAGAAGTGGTCAGAGTATTAATGATTATAAAAATTGGATATATTATTACATGATGGTCTATAAAAATAATAGCTGGTGGGGCTTATCTTCCTCAGATTTTCATTTTTAGGGGGCAAGTAAGCTATTGTGAGCCTGTCATAATAAATCTGACTTTCTGCGGTGGATAGGTGCAGAAGGGAAATATCTATAACTGGGAGAATGTCCCAGTCCAGACTTTGTGATGTTCCCAAAACAGAAGCATTGGTCCATTTTCTCCTTTACGATTCCACATCCCTTAAATTGTTGCTGAACCAAGGGCTGCAGGAAAATATAGCACATGAATGTAGCTTTCGGTCTTCCATTTATTTCTGACATATTTCTAATTATGTCTAACAACTCCAGAAAGTTGTCACCCATTTACACCTTCGCCTTTATGATTTCTTTCCTGACATGCCTGAACTATTCAGTTACCAATCTCTTTACTGATTGTCCTTTATTTTCCACAGCCTGTGTGATTTCACTTTTGATTTTCAGATGGTAGATAGTTACTCACTAAAATATGAAAGAAGATGCTGTTGGGATTTATTCTATCATAGCAATAAAGAGGATAGTTTGGAACAGAGAAGTGATGGGAAGACGAAGGTTCTGCTCAGCTCCACCTAAATCTTTTCTGCCTTTGGGATTTCATTACATAGAAATACCATCCATGCTTGGTAGTTAGGAAAGGAACCCAAGTCTCCCTATTCACTGCTGTCTCTTGAATGGGTATAGGTATTGATTCGTAGCATTAATGAAATGAAGATTCTGCTCCTTATAAATTGTTAAGGATTAATTGGCTATTTACTTGTTTGGTTTATAAAATCTGTTTCTGCCTTACATCAGAGGCAAACTTATATAACCATGAGGTAGGTGATTCTCAGGCAATTTTAGTATCTTAGGATGAAAACCGGTTGCTTTGCAAATGCTCTATACATAGTTGTCATTCGTAATTTTTGTTCTAATCTTTTGTCTGACAACTTGGAAGATTACAGGTTTTTCTTTCTCTTGTAAGACTACAACCTCCAGCAGCATGTCTAGTTCTTTTAAATATACACAGTCACAGCGGATGGGGGGGAAATAAGAGATGGGTGAACTATGAAATTTTATGCACCTAAACAGATGTCTGCCAACAGGACCCACACATAAGAGGACTCTTTGCTCCTGCAGGTTCCAGCAGCTGGTATTCAGAAGTATTACTGCTTCCAGCCATGGAGGCAGAGCACAGCCACAATGTCTAGTAGCCATGGACAGCCTTTTCCTCCATGTATTTGCCTAGACCTCTTGCAAAGCCATCACTGCCTCCTGTGCATTGTGTGGAGAAGTACTGACTTTTATGTATCCCGTCTCTTCCAACGTTCAGCTTCATTGGATGTCTACAAGGGATGTCTACAAGTTCTAGTGAGAGAGGGAGGAAAAAATTTCTCTGTCCACTTTCTCCATTCCATGTATAATTTTAAAAACTTCTGTCATGTCACCTCCTACTCACCTTTTTCCTCTATAAAAATTCCCAGATACTGCAACCTTTCCTCATAGGGCAGTTTTTCCATCTCCTTGATCATTTTGGTTGCCCTTTCCTGAATCTTTTCAAACTCTACAATACCCCTTTTGAGGTGAGGGGACCAGAGATGTACATGGTATTCCAAATGTGGTCTTACCATCGATTTCTATAATACCATTGTGATGTCAGCAGTTGCAATTCCTTCCCTCATAATCCTTTAGCATGGAATTTGCCTTTTTCGAAGCTGCTGAGCATAGGGTTGCCATCTGCATACACCTGTCTATTGTCTCATTCCTGGTCAGCTACCACCATTTCAAGGCCCCATTAGCACATATGCAAAAATAAGATTTTATTTTGCACCCACATGTATCACTTTAAAGTGGTTTACATTGAATTGTATTTGCCATTCTACCGCCCATTCGCTCTGGAGTTATTCTCAATCTATTTTGTAAGATAACTATATAATAATAACCAATCTTTAGAAAATTAATCAAGTTTCAAAATATGGATGTGCTCGTGCTATTGTTTCTTTTGTTCAGTATCCTGGATCATGGCCAATTAGACTTAATGTAATAAACCCTATTGTGTTACATAGGCCTTTCTGATATAACTGAGGTCTGGAATGGTAGATGAAAAATAAAGACTGCAGTTCAGATGGCAGCAAGAAGAAGCAGTGCCCTTTCAAGCTACAATTCATAAAAAATACATCCAATTCTTACTCATTTTCCTAACTAGAAAGTGAGGTAATGCCCAGTATATTTTCTGGATCTTCCTCAAGCTCATGCTGTCCTTTTTATAATTAATTTGGTTAAACTTTCCCCTCCATTCAAATTTGCTCCCAACTCTGCTGCATTAATAAAGGATATCTTTCCAAGTTCACATCTGTACAAAACTTTATCACCAAAATGCTCAGTCAGAAGTTGTGTTGGGGTTTGTTGTCATTTATATTGCAGACAGACTACTCCAAGAGCTAATTACTTTAAAGAGTGCATATTTATGCTCCAGATGTGAAATCTTTAATGAAGTGAAATTTACAGCCAGCCGGGAACCTAGGTGTTATAAAAAATTTGCCGTACAATAAGGAACGCATGGAAAGATGTCAAGCTTTGTTTTCCAATTTACTGCTGTCAGCTTGTATGGAGCAGACCAACAGCCCTCCAGCTGCCTTTCTAAAATTAATGTTAGTTTAAGGAAGATCAATGATTCCTCTGCCACCAGCATTATCTTTTCGGTGTTCTTTGCAGCTTGCTGGTTTATTTGTCATAGGCAAAAGAGAAACCTGCATTTGAGTCTTCTAGGTGCATAAATAAACCACAGCACCAGCAAGAATGCTGGACCGGGAATTGCTTAAAAAGTGCTGGGTCTTTCTTTCTTTTTGTCCTGACTTTTATGGGACTCATTGCTATGTGCAACAGCATAAGCCACAGTTTTCTTAATTTCTTCATTCAACATCCCCGCCCCCTTAGGGCATTGTTTCCCTCCCCGCAAGTCATGCCACACTGGCGGTCTCGTCACAAAGCGGGGTTGCGCTCCCCTCTTCCCTCCTGTACCACAAACTCTGTCTATTAAATGGTCCCTGTAACAGAGCAATTTATACTTTTTCAGCAGGGTTAATTAGCTGTATTTGTGGCCTTGACAAACTCAATTTATGGGATCTATAGGGAAAATTGCACCCATGGATCCTGTTACACCCTTCTGTGGCTTTTAATACAATTGTGCCCAAAATTGTATAATGCCAGCATCTCACGATCATCTGGGCACAGTTTCTGGCACTGCCTTTGATTGGTTCTACTCATTCCTGGCATGGAAGTCTGAAAGGGGGGGGTGATGCCCAGTGAAAAGTACCAAAATTTCATGTCCTAGACAAGGAGAGAGATCTGGAAAAGCACCAATACTGACAAAGGAATCCCTCTTTCTTTGGCTCATTTTAAAATGACATCCTCATCCTCATCATCATTATTATTTACTCCACCTATTTTCCTGAGAGGGGTTCAAGGTGGCTTACAGATAAAAGTAGAAGAGCTACAAACATACTCAGAGAATCTAAGATTTACTGCATGCACAGCACTTAAAGAAAATGTCATGAAAATGTTTTATAGATGGTACATCACACCGGTAAAACTGTCAAAAATGTATAAGACGTGCAACAAATGTTGGAAATGTAAAGAAAAAGAAGGTACGTTTTACCATATGTGGTGGGAATGTAAAAAAATGAAGGGTTTCTGGGAGATGATCTATAATGAAATGAAAAAGATGTTAAAATATACATTTGTAAAGAAACCAGAGACCTTTCTTTTAGGAATGACGGGGAATGAAATTAGAAGAAAAGACTGTAAACTTTTCCAATATGCAGCCACAGCAGCAAGAATTCTACTGGCCCAGAAATGAAAACAAGAGGAGATACCGACAATAGAAGACTGAAGAATGAAGCTGTCTGACTATGAAGAGCTGGACAGATTAACCGGAAAAATTAGATATCTTCAAGACCAAAAGTTCATCGAGGACTGGGGGAAATTTGTTGAATATCTGAAAAGAATATGTGATGTGCAAACAACACTGGTGGGGTTCCAAGAAGCACTATGAAAACAGAGATATATTGTTAAAAAAAACAAACAGGAGTGGGAGGAAGTTTAATGGCAATATAAACAGAGAAATGCGTAAACTGAGAAGTAAATATGGATGATTGTCAGAGAATCCGAAGGAAGTCTAAAATGTAACAAATTTGTGAAAATCTGTGAAAATTTGGCATAATTGTATTTTTTTTTGTATTGGAAAATAATAAAAATTATATTTATTAAACAAAAACATACTCAGCATTCTGGGTACAGTTTTCCCTGGGGGCTGGGGAGAGAGAGTTCCACTCATCAGCTTCAAAGAGAAAAAACAACTACCAGACTTTTAGAAGACATCTGAAGGAAGCCCTGTTTAGGGAAGCTTTTAATGTTTAATGGACTATTGTATTTAAATATTTTGTTGGAAGCCGCCCAGAGTGGCTGGGGAAACCCAGCCAGATGGATGGGGTATAAATAAATCATTATTATTATTATTATTATTATTATTATTATTATTATTATCTTGACACCTGTGAATGTCTGATGCAAGATAGCATCAAGGTTACTATGACTGTGTAGAAATTAGCTGAGTGGCTGCATTGTCAATGAGCGTGTATACCCTCAACTGCTGGGAAGCACATCCCTAGGCCTTGCTTGGCTAAGCATTATCTGCCCTCCTGCTTCCAGGTCTTTTTTGTGTAAAGATGGTTTCTGATTTTTATCTTATGGCCCCTGTTATGAAACACCTACTTGTGCCTGAATGCAGCTTGCTGGTTCAATGGGGTCAATGACACTCATGGTTGGTATTAGGTGGGCTGGTGTTGTTATTTTCTATTCTGTCCTCAGATTTACAATTTACAATGTTACCCCTTTTTCTTGATTGTCCTTTTATTGGTAATGGGTTCTCATGCCTGCGTTTATAAGCCGCGTAATAAGCGGTGTAATAAGGTATTGGATTTATCCTGGTATGATTTCTTGGACTAAGCTTGGCTCTGAATCTGATACCTGACTACTTGGTGCTATGCTACTGAGTAAGCTGTGGCGCTTGGGGTTCAAAAGACAGAGAGTGGACTGTTTGGTCCTTGCCTTTGTGAATCCCAAGTACATCCAGACATAGCCTGAGTTTCCCTTGGCTTAGATAGGAGGACTATGGTGTCAGTACTACCTGGTTTTAACCTGGTGATTCAAGATAATGGTTTTACATCGAATCACTCTTCACAAGGAACTCTGGGAACTGTAGCTCTGGCAGGGAAATATGATACCCCCCCCCTCAGCAACCTTCACAAACTACAGCTCCCAGAGCTCCTTGATGGAAAGCCATGACTGTTTAAAGTGGTATAAAGGTAAAGGGACCCCTGACCATGAGGTCCAGTCGTGGCCGACTCTGGGGTTGCGGTGCTCATCTCACTTTATTGGCTGAGGGAGCCGGCGTACAGCTTCCGGGTCATGTGGCCAGCATGACTAAGCCGCTTCTGGCGAACCAGAGCAGCACACGGAAACGCTGTTTACCTTCCCGCCGGAGCAGTACCTATTTACCTACTTGCACTTTAACATGCTTTCGAACTGCTTGGTTGGAAGGAGCAGGGACCGAACAACGAGAGCTCACCCTGTCGCAGGGATTCGAACTGCCGACCTTCTGATCGGCAAGTCCTAGGCTCTGTGGTTTAACCCAGAGCGCCACCCGTGTCCCTCTTAAAGTGGTATAATAGTGTTTTAAATGTATGGCGTGAATGTAGCACTGCATGTTAAGATGAAATCTTTCCACCAACGACTATGTGCCCAAGCTTGCAGGCCATAGAACTGGACTGCAGCATGTACGTTTCCTTTAGGGGGGAAGGTTTTTCTTCCCTTGCATGGATATAACGTGCAGCCATCCAGAGGGGGATATGTATGCTCCTCTCTCCTTGGCATAAGACCTGAAAATATGGAGGAAGAGGAATGCATTGTTTCATTGCAGCATCCACATCTTTTGAAAAGTCACCCGCAGTCACAAACCTGTGTTTGCTTCTGCGTAGTGTGTGAAAAGGCCCAAAGTCTTACAATGAAAGCTATGTCTTTATTCTGCGGAGGAAAAGGGAGAGCATGCGGTAATAAAGCAACATGAATGAGTAACGTGAGCTTCTCCAAATACACTTCCCATTGATTCTGCTGGCTTTAGCAACTGTCGATTCCAGCTGTCTGCTCCTTTTCAAAGATTTGTTCCTGCTCATTCACATTCCAAATGGCTCTCCATTTTGCAGTATCTGCTCTCATCTCTTGCTTTGTCCCTTTCCTTCCTTTGTAAGCATTTCACAGTTTTGCAGCCTTGAGTCAAGATCAGAAGCTGGATTTCTGCAGAGCTTAGTTTTCTGTGAAGCTTTTGTGTAACCGTTTCTCCACCCTCCTCCACTGCTGGTATACTAATTTTAATGCTATTCTTTTTGACTGCTCAATGTAGCTGTGATATACACTTCACACAAATCATATCTTGCTTTTAGCTAAATGGGAAAGGACCATAAAGACCCCAATTCACAGCCTATGAAGGATGAGTTGAATTCTGGCGAGTCAATTGCCCCCAAATTCAGATCCCTAGTTCCTTCTAATTATCTAATGGCAGGTTCTCCTGGTCATTAGAAACAAGATGGCTGTGGAAATCTAATCATTGTCCTGATTGATGTCAGTGTCTCACAGAATTGATACCATACTATAATTCTTATTAACAAATAGTCTTTTGGGGGGGACCAGATTCTCTTACCTTTCAGCAGCCCAAATTAAATTAATAGTTGTTTTATCACCAAGTTTTGATGAATGGATTCCTTAATATGTGACATGTTTTACAGTTTTTACTCATATAATTTGAACATGAACAGGAAGATAAGTGTTATACTCATTTTACAGCTGGAAAGTCCCTGATATCCCACATTTATCTACGGATTATTAATCCATGGTTTGTGTCCCGCTTTAATCCACAGAAAGAGACATCTAGAGACAGGTATGCTGCATTGTGGTGAGCAGGGACTGAGAGAAGGCATCCCTCCACCCAACTCTGTCACCCAAGCATACCTCCCAGAGCTTCCTCTCCTACCCATTGAATGTGCAAGTGGCCGGAAGTACCACTGGCAGAAATCCAGCCAACAGAAGGCCTCAAAATGTGGCATTCATGCCAGGGAGGGGCTGAACTAGACCAAGATATGTTGGATTCTGAGCTGGTCCCATTACCATCACACAACAGTCTTAGGACCAATCTGTGCAAGCTCCAGGCCTCCCCACCTTCTGCCTTGCCTGGGCAGCCACATGCATGTGGTGATCCTGCTGTTCCACGAAACCCCACTGGTCAGTGGCTGTGGTAGGACTGCAGCCTCAGGTCCATGTATGAAGTCATGGGGGAAATCACCTGTTTAAGAAAATGAGTATGCAATAGGCTGATCCACGCTCCTCCACATCCCATTCAGAACCTGGATCCAGGAGTAGCTGTAACTCTGGGCTGACCAGACCCAGATCTAGGCCCCAGTTTGGGGGCCAGCCCTTATTAAATGTGGTAGGTGAGACACGGTGGCCTTTCTGCTGCCTCCCAACTGCATGTTTAATTAGAGTTTAAAAACCCAAATTCAACGTATGGTCAACAGCCCCGTGCGGTTTATTGCAGAGGCTGCAGCCTGCCCCTCCTTCTTGCTGCCTGATGCCCGATACACTGTCTCATAACAATCCAGGATCGCTTTGGGTGGGTTTCCCAAATTGGGCTCGATTCAGTTTCAGATCTGGGCTCTGACCAGATCCAGCACGCAAGCCTAATATTTACAAATATCTTCAAGGATTAAATAAACATATCCAGCAGTTCCAACTTTTCTTAGAGCCCAGGTCAGCAGGCTGGGGTCTTGGGCAGTAAAGGTGCACTCAGATAAGCATCAGAGATGAGAAGAAGGTGCTCCCACAGCTGTGTTTGACAGCTCTTGTGCCCTTGTGCTAAGGGTAAACTGGAAGGGGGATTTATTGAACTCCCTATCTAAGTTTTCCTGTGCAAATCACTGTAGTTGCAGAAGGATCAGAAATGGTTTGTGTGCTGTTAGTTCTTGCATTATTTGCTGTGACTTACGGGGAGAATGCCTTATATCTTCCTCATATGCACTCAGTCTGGCAACTGCATCTTGTTTGTAGCTGAAAACAAACTTTCAATACATATTTTCTAAAAAGGGGAAGTGAGAATGCATATTATAAAAACAATTTGGAAATATTTTTTTTTTATTTTACACAGCAAAGATCAACAGGATTTATTCCATTCTTGACAATGTCAGTTAACAACCCATTTATGCTATTTATAAAATAATGCCAATAAAATATCTGTTTTTGTAATTATTTATTCTAACTACATATACACCCATGTAATGTGTATATATTATATAAATTAATTGATAATTTATATAAATTAATTGATAAGGTAGTTTGTGGTCTAACAAACAGCTGAAAATAGGTTCTTGCATTTTACTTCAGTGAGTTGGGATGGCAGAAAGGGACCAGAGTTAAGACTGAAAATAAAATTAACAGGAAGGTTTTATCTAAATCAAAGCACAGAAGTGATAAAAATATACAAACCAGCAATATTTGAAATATAAGAATTTTTAAAATGTATGAATCAGTTGCAAAAAATAAAAACATTAGATTAACCAAGCAGTTACTGAATTTCATCCTTCTAAAACTTCCAAACTACGGTAGTTACAAACTTTCTAATTGCCCAGCCATACAGCAGTTTAAGTTAAAGATTTAAAGGGTGGGAGAATAATAGTAGCTAACAGTTGCAGGGAGAAGCACAGGTGGACCAAAGCTCAAAATGAGATCAGGCTTGCAAGAGAGGTAGCAATAATTTTTCAAAGGTTTCTTTGGCTGTGTTTGAAGCAAGAGGAAGAACAAGCAAGTAGTTGGTCTTCTGCATTGAGAAGACAGAGAAATGCTATTGGGTGACACAGAGAAGGTGGAACTGCTCAATACCTACGTTGCCTCTGTCTTCACCCAAAAGGAAAGCAGTGCCCAACCTAGTCATAACAGAATAAATGATGCAAGGAGGGAGCTGCAGCCCAAGGTGGTAAGGGAAGACCTGGGTACAGTGGTGCCCCGCAAGACGAATGCCTCGCAAGACGGAAAACTCGCTAGATGAGAGGGTTTTCCATTTTTTGAGCTGCTTCGCAAGACGAATTTCCCTATGGGCTTGCTTCGCAAGACGAAAACGTCTTGCAAGTTTGTTTTCTTTTTCTTAACACAATTAATACAGTTGCGACTTGACTTTGAGGAGCAACTCATAGAACGCAGTGTACATAGTAGCCTTTTTTGAGGTTTTTAAAGACTTTGGTGATTTTTGAAGCTTTTCCAAAACTTCTTTTGCAGCCATTTGGTAAGTTAAGCTTTTAAAACTTTTTTTGGGGGGGTTGGATTTTGGGTTGGGGTGTTTGGAATTCAAGGACTTGGTGTTGGGGAGGGGTTTGCAAGAATCTGGAAGCTTGTGGGTTTTTTTCTGCATTTTTATGATTTTCTGTGACTATTGGGCCATTCTGCTGTTTTTTTAAAAAAAATTCTGGATTTGAATTTCTGTGTGCTGGGTGGCTGGGGGAACAGTTGGGGAGGGTTTTGCAAGAATCTGGAAGCTTGTGTTTTTCCCCCTGCATTTTTATGATTTTCTGTGACCATTGGGCCACTCTGCTGTTTTTTTAAAAAAATTCTGGGTTTGAATTTTGAAATGCTCTTTACAGTATGTGTGACTTTAAAGAGCACTTAATAAACTCTTGTTGTACCAAATTTGGCTTTGTTTGGACTTTTTTTGACCATAGGAACGCATTAATTGATTTTCAATGCATTCCTATGGGATTTTGTGCTTTGCAAGACGAAAAATTCGCTAGATGAAAAAATTCGTGGAATGAATTAATTTCGTCTTGCGAGGCACCACTGTATTTTAAAGGAATTCAAATATCCGGGGCCTGATATCCGGGGCCTTTAGCACAAGGGTGCTAAAGAAGCTTGCAAATGTAATATCAGAGCCTCTGTCTATAATATTTTAGAATTATTGGAGAACAGGTGAGGGCCCTGCAGACTGGGGACAGGGAAATGTTGTCCCATCTTCAGAACGGGGGAAAAGAAAAGAAAACCTACATAACTACTGACCCGTTAGCTTGACATCAATGACAGGAAATATACTAGAAAAGATAATTAAATGGTTGGTCTGTGAGAGCAAAACTAAACCATACCAGATGATTCTCATTTCTTTTTTTAGAAAGAGTTACAAGCTTGGTGGACCAGGGGAATGCAGTGGACGTAGTGTATCTTGATTTCGGTAAGGCGCTGGACAAAGTCCCCCATGATCTTCTTGCAGAGAAGCTAGTAAAATGTGGGCTGGAAGATGTAACTGTTAGGTGTCTAGACTGCATCAGCAGAAGTACAGTGTTCCAATCAAGTAGTCCTGCTCTATTCTGCCTTGGTCAGATCACACCTGGAGTATTTTGTCTAGTTCTGGCTAGGACCAATTGATTAATGTTACAAGAAAGGAGATTCCTACTAAACATCAGAAAGAACTTTCTGATGGTAAGAGTTTGACAGTGGACCAGACTCCCTTGGAAGGTGGTGGACTCTCCTTTCTTGGAGGTTTTAAGCAAAGCTTCGATGGCCATCTGCCATATATGCTTTTGTTGAGATTCCTGCATTGCAGGGAGTTGGACTAGATGACCCTGGGGTCTCTTCCAATTCTACAGTTCTATGATTCTATATAGCTACCAATCCAAACTGGGAACTGTGAATCTGACTTCTGTGGAGTCAGGAGGAGAATCTGAAAAAAGATAACTCCAGGTTTCAAGGAGGAAAATACGTTCAGATAAAAATAAAGAGAAAATTGGAAAAGTAAAGTCTGAGCCTCACAAGGGAATAAACATAAGGTAAAATCAATTTTTTAAAATCGAAGAAACAAAACCCTATAAAACTTGCATCTGTTCAAAACTTTTCATGAGCCAAACACCCAGACCAAAAAAGGCAGGCTAGCAACTTCAAAAATGGAAGGCGGGATATGCTCAAAGCAAGAAATCCCTTCTCTTCTCAAAGAGAAGGCTCCAAAGGCTTCAGAACAAGAAAATTCTCTAGAAAAATGTGGAGCTAAGCAAAAATAAAGCTAAGTGAATAATAGAGGCCTAGTACTGAGGTGGAGTCTCTTTTGTTCCCTCTCCAAAGTTTCCAGTCTCCTGATTTGTTCTCCACCCGCCACTTTTTCTCACTGAAATTTGGTTCTGTGTTGATAAATGACATAAGAGGCAAACTCATTTAACTTTCACATCTACAACATAATCTATTTCTAGGATTGTCCTAGTTTGTGCATGAACACATTCTTAATGAAACTAGGTGAAAAATGACTGCCTGTGAATTCACGTTTTTCTATAAGTGTATCTACAGTAGTGCTCTTAAGTAGGGCATTAAATAAAAACAGAAAGGACCCCTCTCACACACAACACAAATGGAAGGAATAGTTAAGGGACCCAATTATTTCAATCGTGGAACAGAACGGAAATACAGATAAATCAATGCATCCTCCATTTCAAAGACACATTGGGAGTATTTCATGACATTTTACAAGGATCAGATGAAGGACTTTGTATGCTTCCCAGTTTTGCATCTATAGTAAAAATGCTGGAAGTCACAAATATATTCCAACCATAAGCTTCCATGAAAGATAAACAGCAGCAACATCTCCGTACAGAGACTTCCCTGTCTGCTCTCTTATACGCTTTAAAATGTTGAAATCATTAGCCAAGACAACAGCACAGCCAAGCAGAAAACATTATAAAAATAAATTCAGTTACAGCACAGAGCTTCACCATTGAGGAAGCGTTCAGGATTGAATTACACTGAAAACTGAAATCAAATTTCCTACATGAATCTTCATGTTGGCCTCTGTACATGGGAGTTCTAAAGGTAATAATATGGAACATAAAAGCATTTGGAGTTATAAAATAAAGTCAATGGCTTGGACCCTAATGAACAGAAAGCTCCTTCCATGAGCACAACTCTCTGCGAATGGGAGCTCTCAAAAGTTGGGATTCAGACCATGAATAAGGCGTGGAAGTCTTGCAGCACCTTCCCTGGATTGTTGAACAAATGAACAATATGAACAATTGTTTTGGCTTGTAACTTACAAGGCTTATCTCACCATGTAAGCTATTGATCAAGCCAGAATATCCTGGGGAAAGACAGGGTTGTGGAACCCCTGGATGTTGCTGGGCTCCAGCTCCCATCCACCCCAGCTAGGATGGTCATTGATCAGGGATGATGGGGAATCACAGGGGTCATGGCTTATCCATGTGCAGCATAAGATGTCATGCTTTGAAGCAGGGTTTGTTCTAGATTGCTCACTGGGTGTTCACTGGATGCTTCTGAGATCTATAATTCTACAAGGTGGTTCAAAAACTCACTTGGCCAAAAGTAACATCTGATGGGAGGGCTTTCTGCAGGGATGGCATCACTACTCAGAAGGCCCTTTGCCTGGTTCCCTGTAATGTCACTTCTCACAGTGAGGGAACCTCCAGAAGGCCCTTGAAGCTGCATCTCAGAGTCTGGGCTGGACAATGGGGGTGGAGATGCTCCTTCAGATATATAGAGCCAATACTATACTATGATATACTATGGATGTACTATGGATATACTATGGAAGGATTTTGTTTTATAATTCACAGGCCAAAGCAACCATTCCATAACATGCGAGTCAAAAGCCCAATTAAACTGCCCTCTCTTCACCTGCCTTCCCTACAATGCCAGCACATTCCACTAGCACAAGGATTTCTGCTTGTGCAATGGGATCTTCTTTTTATTTCCCATGTGTTCCCATTTCCCATGTGTTCATTCATAAGTCTGTTCTGACCCGTTTCTGAATTAATCTGCATATTTGAAAAAAGTCTGCATGGAAGTTCATGTAAATTTGCATGTTATCACGGAATACAGATTGATGGGTCTGTATTTTATCTCAATATATTCATTCAAAATTGGTTCTATCCTACATATTTTCAAATGTGTTTTGATACATTTTTTGAACCAGGAACAGTTATCGTAATATCCAGAGAAGTACAAAATCTGAAGGATAATCACATTCAGATTCGTACCTTAGTTTGGAACATGAGCAACAGGTGAGTTCGCACCAGAACTCACAGAGATTGAATACCTCAAGCGTCTCTCATATGCTCCCTCGTGCTCACCTGGGACCTATCAGACTGGACCACTGCATTAATCCAGTGCCTGCTGCCCTAAGGCCTTTGTGTTACCTCTGCCCTAAAAAAAATGCAAGCTGTCTTGCACCTCCCAGAGAAGCATGAAATGGCTTCTCGTTTTCCACCAAGCGGAAAGGTCACAGCACCATGCAGAAAGGACTCGTGACTGATTACAAGCAACAGTGACATACTTCAGCTGCATTAGCTTCTCCCGTCATATATTTCAAGTCACAATTTTTGGAGATAGTACAATTTTGAGGATAAGATAAAATAAAAGAGGAATTATTCAATTAGATTTCAATCTACTTTATGGTATAATTTCTGAAACAGTTTAATCTGGAAAAGTCATAAACAGAAAAAGTAGCCTCTGGGAAAGCATTTTCAGATGTCAGTGATTCATTGCCTGCGAGTTCATTTACCTGAGAGAGTCTCGTTTTTAAGGAGACTTGTGGACAGTATTTTATTACTGTGGTGACATTTTGGATTAATCACAACAAGGCTTGGTGGCATTGCTTGTGAAACATCTCCCTCCCGGTAACAAATATTTGAGGTATGAGAGTGTGTAAAATGTCCCATTCAATATTTCATAATGGAAATGGAAAATATTGTCATTATTAAAAGAGCTTTTAAAGCAAAACAGACACGCCCATCCACAAATGAGGGAGAAGGAAAACTATCTTATTTATAGCTACAATTTGTTGCTATCTTACTTTGCTTGTTCTGCCATTTTTGTTTAAAATGCTAACATATTAAAATATGTGACATGCTCCATAAACATATGTGAAAACTACAGAAATTCATGGATATAAAATATCTTTCCTCAGTTTGGCTTCTGACTGCTCTCATTGCCCTGGGGGAAGACTGACTGACCATCTAGAACAGTGGCTCTCAAACTTTTTTCTCTGGGCCACACTTTCAAATTAATAATTTGCTCACACCACATGAATTTTTTTATTTATAAGAAATTAATTGGTGGGCGAAAAATAACAACAACTAGCAGTGTTTGATTCATAACATAGAACACAACTACTTCATAATATGACCATGGGACATCCAGAAAGTATCAAACAATGCAGCTACATAAGAACATGAATCAATCCTGAAATATAATTATAAACAAGCCTCTTACATATGTACTTTAAATATGCACACAAACTCATTAAGAGGCGTGAGCTTGCTTTTGCTGGGTAATCTCATTTATATTGGGTCTACTTTATGACAAACTCTTTTGATATTATATTACACTGAAATGTTTAAAAAATTCTTTGATCTTGAATTTCGTGCCACACTTGCCATCCTTTCCTGCCACACGCTTTGAGATCCAGGGATCTAGAAGCTGAGTGAGCAGACTCCTCCATTCTGATTTTCCTATGGATTTCTTCACAGCCTTTGGAATTCTGGCTCATGTTTTCTGCAATGACTGACAGTCAGATAAGAGCTTTGGCTTTAGAATGGCTTTGCTCTTAAAAAATAAATAAATCAGAATGACTGCAAATAATAGCCTTTGGTGATGTGCTCAGCTCTTTGAGATCTGTCTTGATGACTTCTGTAGTGCTTTCACTAAGGTTGTTCAACATTTATGTGAAACCTCTGAGAGGAACTGTTTTCAGCTTTGCATTTGACCGTGTCAATATTCTGACCATACTCTTGTTTATATATATTTTTATTCAGCACCCAGAATGAGAAGCACCCCAAATTAGTGCTTAGAAGACCATAATCCAATGGATGAAGGCCTTTAGGTTGAAAGTGAATTCATTCCAGACATGATAATACTAAAGTTATTGGGATCTATGGATGTTCTGGGAGCAGTAAGCATGATTGTGTTCTGCAGGATAGCTATTATTGCTCTGCCATAACATTGCCATAGTCTGCGGCTGTTCATAGACCTGGCATTGCTACTTGGGGAAAAATGTATTTAACAGAGGAGAGGAAGTTGCTGCAAATATCATCAGTTACACTGGCTGTGTCCAAACTGGTTGCTATCTGTTGTGCACTTGTAATCACTAAAAATGTCTGTGAAGTAGTCTTCAAGAGGCTTCCCCTGAAAATTGCTCTGAAACTTCAGCTGATGCAGAATACACAGCTTCCCTTTTAACATAAAGGAGGCAGGAAAGAATCCATATGACTAGAGTGTTTTCTGTTGGGAATTCCATTCCACCCTTTGCTGCAGATATGTGGGATTGTTACATGTCGCATGTCACATGTCTGTTTACATACCAGCACAGATTGCTGGTGTGAGCGGAACTTCCGCTCTGTATTGCTTTGGTTTCGCTCTCTGAGAAGAATGATGAGAGAGGCCATGTTTTTATTTGTCCTGATTTATGTAAAATAAATGCTTAGTACAGTATACTATCCATGCCTCAAGCCTAATCTGCTGTGTGATTACTCTGTTGAGTAATGTGTGCTCTAGCATGCACTGCAGCTTGAGTCGCAGTGTCAATTTTGATTTTGGGGCAATGAAAGCAAAACCTCTGGTACCTTGAAGGGAGGGGAATCCTGGATTATGGGGCGGGGAGGGTCCTTATTTTAAAAGAAATAAGGCAATATTCAGACCACTACATAACTGCCTCTTCATTTGTTTCTTTTTTTGTTAACAACTCTAGGCCCAGTTCAAGCTCAAAATCAAATCTCCATCCTTCAGGGAGGTCAGAACTATAACTGAATCCTGATAAGAAACCCTTTGTCTGGGGGTGAATAGTTCCTATTCTATTAGATCCAGAGTGGGATCTATGTACTCTGGATGGGGCTGCACCTACTCTTGTTCTACAGTGCTTCAGAATTCATAATTGTTGCTAGGGGCCAAAGAGACCTCTGTAGAGAGGAGCGGCTATTACCAGCTTCTGCTGATACATCAGCTATGATCATTCCTGGACAGAGATACCTTGACCAGAGTGATCCTTGCATTTATAATTTATTTTCATACCACTGTCAGGACTGAACTGCTTTAGGAGTGGATCTGCTACCTCTTGTCCTCTTGTAGATGTATCCTTCCTTTCTTTTTCTTTTTTTACTGGTCTGTTCTGATTTCCTTTAATGCTATTTAGAAAGCATGAGGAATAGAATAGAAGTTTAGTCTTGCAGACTTTAAGATAAGGGATCACCAACGTCCCCAATTTGGGAGAGGGGCAAGCAAACCTTTCTCTGCCAAACCCCTTGTGTGCTTGACCACTGGCCATGACATTGCTACTCTAAAGGATAATTGGATACTACAGAGTGAAAGTTGGTGTCTTTTCTCACCTTGAGTGGGCCGCCTACCAAGTTGGAAACAGCTCATTACCCCCTACAGAGGGTATTATTGGGTTATTGCTTTTATTTTTATTTTATATACTGTGATCCTTTTATGTGAACCACCCTGAGACCTCCGGGTATAGGGCAGAATAATAATAATAATAATAATAATAATAATAATAATAATAATAATAATAATAATGTGCAGCCTTAGATTTGACAGATGCCCTCACACTATGAAATAGGAGGAGACCCAAAAGACTGCAATAATGTAAAGACCTCTGAGGTATACTTTCAGGTAACTGAAAGGGGTACCTAGCCAAGAGTTTGCATAAAATGTACCACTTATGACTTTGGGGCCAAAGCATCGCCACAGAAACCTCCAGGATCTATGCAAAGAACTATAGAATAAAAGCCATATTTTTTTAAGAAAAAAAATGTTTCAGCAAAATAATTGACACATCCAAAGTATGTTTCAGCTAAATAATTTAACTGAATTTCCTTTTTTTTTCTATAGCTGGTGAGTATCGCTTTAGGACATTACATTCTTACTTGCCCCACAAACTTAACAATAACATATTAAAGACTGTAGCCAGTGGATTTCCTTTCCCCTATACTTAGCGAACCCGTTGCATTGTTATATATGCTCTCTCTTTCCATACCCTGTATTTTAAAGGTTATTCAAAAATAAAATTCCATGTTAAAAATCAACAGGCAGGGGGTAAGGAGGCCTCTTGAACCAAAAGAGAAACTTGAAGAAGAACATGCACTCTGTTTACTTGAATGTGAGGAAAGAAGCCTGTTGATCTTAGAAGAAATAAATTGTTTATTTTACTAAGAAGGAAAACTGACAGCATTATTCACTTCTGGCAAGCATGGCATGGAAAATTTGCTGACAATAAGAATAAATGGTTTGATGTGGTGAAGCAAAGAGCCAATGAATGTTGACACAGCAGTTTACTAACAGCTGATTCTGAACCAGAAATTGAAACATTAAAAAAGTTTCTCCATATTGTATTTTGGCGATGTTGTTAATTGTTGGTTGTTTCTCGCAAAGCATCTCAAAGCAATTTACAGAACAAAATACAAAACAATCTGTCCAACATTTACAACCCCAAATATCTTTGAAGAGTTACATTTTGTATGGCCTTACAATGTATAGGAACATTGTGTGTTGAAATTATCTGTGTAAAGTGTTGCACACAATCCCTTCCCTTGCACATTTTTCTTCACAACAATCCTGCAAGATAAGTTCAGCAGAGAGGTTGTAATTGGCTAAGGTGACTGATATAGATGTGTGTATGATGTCTATGTATGCGGTGAGATGAAATGTAAAAGAAGCTTCCAGATGTAGAATAGGATGTCCCAATTTTCATCAGATCAATTTTCATCAGTATGTATTGCCACTCCAAATCTGTGAACCATACTTTTCCTGCCCACTAATCTGACTCTCATCGGCTTGCCGTTTCTGCCTTAGGTGGAACAAAATGGGAGTCCTGCTACAGTACAAAGAAGAGTAGGCAATATGCCTGGTGTAATAAAGGGACAAGAAGCATCACTTCTACGTAATACCTATTAATGAAACAGGTGCAAGCTCTAGGTGAGAAGCTGGAAAGGCTGAAGATACGTTTTCAGGGAAAACCTAGTTTTCATGCTAGCAGTGGAGTTTAGCTGCTTTGGCCTAAAGGACTCCTATTTCAAAAAGCCTTCTTGTTGAAACGTTCCACGTAAAGAGTAAATCCAAGAGGAAAAGCATAACAAAAACTGGAGAGAAGAGGAAGGAGTGGGATATCCCATGTTTACTAGGAGGGGTTTTGAGGAAGTGTAAAACATAGGTCTGTTTCAGCTTGTCAGGTAATTTTTTTAAAAAATCCAACATACATAATATTACGAATAATTCTGAACATTGGGCATATAGCAGGAGTGGCCATTTTGGACCTTTTAAATGAATGGCACAGGGATTAGCTAGAGCAGAGATTCTCCCTCAATTTTTGCTGTGGGGCCTGCTCAATAAAACATTGCCAGCCACTCTTCTTGAATCAGGAGGATATTAATTTGTCCATTTTCTTCATGGCATTGTTTCCCAATCCCACTGCTACCAATCTAGAAAGCCATCTAAAAGGTAACTTGTTCATCTGTTGGTGGCCGCCATTTTAGAATCATTGTGCCAGTGGAAAGAAAATAGCTTATTTAAAACACCTTGGGAAGTATTGTTCAATAAACCACCCGGAGTAAGTTGGATGTGGGCTATCCATCATTAGCAATTGTTCAGTTCCTTCTGCTGCACAAAAGAGGAACATGAAAGATAATTAACGAAGTGGAGGACATTCTAATTAGTAAGCTGATGTCTCAGCACCATCCTTGAACTGATCAATATTGGTGTCTATAATTTCCTCGAATGCTTTATGAGCTCTCAAAGGTCTTAAAGGACTTAGTATCACAAGCACCATAGAACTTATATTTCATCTCTTAGGCTATTCTACTAGACTTAAAATCAGGAAAGATAACTAAAGCCCACCATCTGTAAATTTCAGATGAAGCTGTTGGGTGAGTTATCTTCCATTATGTGGATAATTTCACTCTATGCACACTCATAGCCTTCCTTTTAAACCTGCTTTTAAACATGATTTTTACGTCAGTTGGCAGGCTTACACAACACCCCAGGATGCTGACGCATGAAAGTTCGCAGATTGGGATTTGAGTGTTAAAGATAGCGCCTATTTTAGTTTTATACTTGATAAGAATGAGGAAAATGGCAACAACTGGAATTTAACATTCTGCAATTATTTCTAAGACATGCAAACTTCACAACTATTTCGTATTTATTTAGCTATAACCAGAATTCAAAAATCTCCTCCTTCTCTCCCTCCTTCAGCTGAGGGAGAGGCAGGGGCAAACGCGAGCCCCACACTACCTTTTCGGGCAGTGCGGTGCCTGCAAGTGAGGCAGAGGTGGCTGGCAGGCACCCAAGCGGCTTACCTATGCTGCTGCTGGAAACCTATAAGGTCATTGAAGGAATGGGTAGGTGGAGAAGCAGAAAAATATATTTCCTGGATTCGATAAACTAATGAAATGGTGGCACAGTTAGGGATGGGATGACATTTTATTTGTTTGCATTTCAATGAGAAACTACCTCATTTACACTTTTCAAACAAATATTCGAATGGAAGCACAATTGTCACTTGAAATTCATACTTCTCTAAATTTTGAAATGCATTTCCCCAGCCAAACAACGTGTACAAAAATGTATTCTATGTATACTCTATCCTTAATAATAACAGCAGATTTTTTTAAAAAATGTGTATATTAGGAGAAATTTGCAGTAAAATACTGACAAATTTTTGTGGGGAAATTTCAAATTGCTGTGGAAATGTGGTAAACTGAATTTTAAATAGGGAAAATATGAGAAACAAGGATATTTGTTGGACACTGATTCCTCCATCCCTACTCACAAGCCCTGTGTTTAGTTCCACAGGCCAGTTCTTGTTGAAGCATATTTTAGTTTGACGTCTTCAGGGGACTAACCTTCGGCTTCAAGATGAACCACCAAATTAGATAACCTGCTCTGACCTAGCCTCTGTTATATGTATAGTTACATTTTGTTGCAGCTCTCTTTAAGACTATTTAGCCTTTGGAGTGGCTATAGTGTGGGAGCTGCATCCTACTACAATACAGATTCCTACTTCTCCTTCCCCTATTCATGTTTAGAAAGCAGCCCTGCACTTACAATTCATTAACTGAGATTTCCACAGACACCACCAAATGTCATTCTTTAATGACTGCAATTTTAAAGAATAATTGTTGAGAACATCAAGTCCTCATGGGCCCATTATTAACACAGTGCACTTTTCAGTATGTGGGAAAAGTTAAAAAGGAGAGGCAACGATTGCTGTTTACATCTCTTGCCTAGGTGTCAGTCTGTGTTGGGGGTAATCAAAATGTTTCTCTGAATGAATCTGTATTTAACCCAGGTCGAATCCTTTACTGTTAGAATGACAAATGCAGATTGATCAGATTACTGGGAACTTTCTTCAAGCTTTATTGAAAGTATGCCCTCGCATGCTGCACTATAAAGCTGTAGTTGCAATGAGAAGTGAGAGATGGCTAAGAAACTCTCAGAACAAAATGGTGTGATGTGATCTCCAGCACTTAACAGGGTGATTCCTGTTAGATACACCTGTGGATTTTGTCTTGCCTACATTTTTAATTGGATAAACCTGATTAACAGTTCCTGGACTAGAGGCGCAATCCAAACTCTGTTAGCCACATTGGCAATGTTGTCTGCCTCCACTATCATAGGTAGCACGCTTCTGAATACCAGTTACTGGGAATCACAGGTGGGCAGAGTGCTCTTATGCTCATGCCAGCTTGCAGCAGGGGTGGGCCTTGGTAATATGGTGCCATGTGTGAGTCCGGAATTTTATGTCCCCACCACCGGCCCAAAGTTGCCTTCCCAAAGCTGAGTAAGGGAGGCACCAGGCTTTGGGAAGGAAGCATGAGGCTCCGGCAGGTTCCTAGAGCCCTCCTTCCCATAGCTAGGCAAAAACTAACTTTGGGAAAGAGGCAGAAGGACTCAAGGACACTTTCAGAGCCATCATGCCTTCTTCCCAAAGCCCAGCACTTCCTGGACTTTGGGAAGACATTCCCTTGGCCCCTTTGCAGAGGAAGTGGTTGTGGTGCCCTAAACCTGCCTCTGCTTGCAGACTTCCCAAAGACATCTGGTTGGCCACTGTGAGAACAAAATGCTGGATGAGATGGACCTATGACCTGATTCAGCTTGACTCTTTTTTAATGATCTTAAGTCCTTTCCGGGTGGTCGGGCCACCACTGAATCCACATTCCTTCCACACATGTCACCAGGGTGGAAGCTGGTGACAGGCAAATTGCTGCAGCGGCCTGGAGGTGGTGCAGCATTTGGTCCCAGATTAGGTCTGACACAATCATCTGATGGCAGCGGGATCAGCTCCGCTCCTCCTCACCCAAGAATGTTTCAGAGCTTTTAGCTGGGAGGACTTCTGCCCACCTGCACATTGGGCAGGCAGAACAATCCACCGTCACTCCAGCCCAGCATAGTGGAGATTTATACACATAATGCGCAAATCAAAACATAGAACTAGAAAAAAAGAAGTGGTGATCATTTCAAGCGCGCTCTTGAAATTAAACATTTGAGAGGGTTTATAGCAAATCGGAAACAAAACAAGTTTCCGTTCCCCTCTAAATAAAATGCAAAAGTCATGTTCCTGCCTAGTAATGTCAGAAATATTCCGTATTCAGTTAAATGCATGTGTTTGTGCCTGAATGTTAACAGGAACTTGTGGCATATTGGATTGTAAAGAGGAAAACAGCAAATCATTTCCAATGAGGTTCACAAATGCCTTTCCCCTAGTTTTGTAGCAAAAAGAGCATGTGGAGAGTTAACAAATTAGTTGGGCATGGATGTGCATTGAAAATGCTGAAACGTGATGTATCACAGACTCTGGTGCAGTTATTAATTAAGGCAGTCTCTGAAGAGCTGTGGAAACTTCCTTTAAAGAAAAAAATCAGTGGCATCTGGAGCTGTTTGTTTAAAACCAGGGAAAGTGACAGAATGGGGACATAAAAACATAATGCTAAAGAGAACAGTTGCACCAGTGGCACAAACATCTGCATACATCTTAGGCTTGTTTAAGAGACTATATATTACCAGAAGAGGGTTTTTTGTTCCTTTTTTAAAAAAATGTGAATTTCTTTATAACTTGCTTACTACAGTTTTGCAGAGAAATGGTTTTTACATTTAGTAAACACAATAATGGCTTCATGCTTCCTTCTATCTCAGTATTTTACTTAAGAAACGATAATGTGTGGACAATTGCTTTATCTGAGAAACTAAGAACTCCCCCTGAATGACATGGCTGATACGGATGATTATTTTTTTTGAAGTATGGCACCTCTTTATAAAATATTCATATGAACATCCTGATGACTAACACCCACCAACTGTGCATATAGATTTATGGGGAAATTGCACACATTAATTTTCTGTTTGGGGGGAGGGGTGGGGTGGTAGGAAACCAATTGTATTGATAATGCTTATGTTCAGGGCTATTTTTCTAGAAAAAGAGGTGCTGGAACTCACCATGAACACCTTCTTTGTTCTCTTAGAATGGCAATGGCACCCACCTAAGAGGTGCCGGAACTGAGTTCTGGCAAGTTCCGGCTGCAAAAAAGCCCTGCTTACGTTTATGTTTTTCTTGAAAATTTATAAAATCAACAAACATAATTTAGTCCTCAATTCCCAGAAATTTCTAAGTGTTAACAATTCACATTTGCATCACACTACCGTTATGTAGATAGCATACCCATTACCCTTGATACAATGAACCTCCTGTGGAAATTCAAACACAGAACTGGGTCTGATATTGTGTCTGCATCCAGGGCTGGCCTTAACTTTAGGCAGAGCAGGGGCAGACTTTTGGTAATCTTTTTTGTAAGCGTAGTGCAATATAAAAAGCTGAAGAACATAGTAGCAACTGCTTCCTAATCAAAAACACACAAAGAACTGAAGCAAAATGAGCTATACCTAGCATGCAAAGCTTGTGAGAGCTGAGATCACCGGTGCATTTTTTTAACAAACAGCAGGGGGGTCTGAGGTGAATCTGATGAACTTGCAGGACTGAAATTCCATTTGGATTTCCATGGTAATAGTTAAGTAGCATTTCCCACTGACTATGATTAACTGCATTCAGCATGCCCATCAGTGACCTGGCCGTTGTGCAAGTTAAGAGAGATGCAGTCCTTCTTCTGAGGCAATTTGCTTGGAACAGAAGCCAATGGTCATAGCAACTCATCAGTGTAGAAATAGCAGCACAGAGCAGTTGGAGAGGGTGAGCAAGAGGAAAATAAATTGTTTTGGGGGAATCAAGATGAGTTGCTCAAGTTGCAGTACATATCAGAGGGCTCTGTAGTAGCATTTTGGATTGGAATTCTTCTATCTGTAGTGGCTTCTATTGGAACAGCTCTGTTTTTACAATGTGCTTGCACTCTTGTGTAATAAAGTACAGTCATACCTCAGGTCACAGATGCTTCAGGTTGCATGTTTTCGGGTTGCGCACTGCGCTGAACCCAGAAGTACCAGAATGGGTTACTTCCAGGTTTCAGTGCTCGCACATGCACAGAAGCACTAAATTGTGCTTTGTGCATGTGCAGAAGCGCCAAAATGTGACCCACGCATGCCCAGACATGGCGCTGTGGCTTGTGAACGCTGTGGGTTGCAAACATGCCTTCCTCACGGATCACGTTCGCAACCCGAGTGTCCACTGTAGTGAATTAGACTTTTTGGTCTTGTGATTGTGTATCCAATGGAAGTGACGCGAGGAACCCTATTATAATGGGAATGGGTTAAGAGGAGGCCTGCTGGATCACACCAAAGGCTTATCTAGTTCAGCATCTTGTTTGCTGCAGTGGCTAACCAAACGTCTATGTGAAACCCACAAGGAGGTCATGAGTGCAACAGCACTGTGGTTCCCTAGCAACTGGTATTCAGACAAATGTTGACTCTGGTCCTGGAACTGGTATATATTAGTCATCATTAGTAACCATTGATGGTCTTATTCCCCATTAAGTTGTCCAATCCCATTTTAATGCTTCACCTATTTTCCATATGTAACAAAGCTGAACCTATCACCAAAGAACCTGGAGCTGCAGTTAAATATTGGCCTGATTCAGTATAATGAGAAGGTGCTGAAAAGAATAAACGTGAAAGTTGGAATGGATGAATCTGTCAATTTCAGTTTCTCATTTTTCCAATCATAAGCCTGGAAATACTTTACACATCCATTAGTGATTTTTAAAAAGTCATAAAAATGTACAGGCATTTAGCATGCATCTCTATACATTTTTGTATTCAGTTTTATAAAATGTAACATTTTTTAACAAGCGGTTTCCCACAATATAATCCATTTTCATTTTTTATTTTCACTAATATATGCATTTTTATGCACACTTCCCCTTAATATAAGGTTTGTGAACATAATTTTATTGGAAAACTGCATCACAAGATTCAGAATAGTGCTGATTTTGAAGCGTAGGTATATTTCAGTTCACATATTGTTTCAGAACGTGTGATTTAGGTGGGTTTGCATCGCAATCAGAACTAAAGAGAATTTCTTACCCAATTCCTCAGTTTCTTCTAGCTGAGTTCTCCAACTAGAAATGTGAATTGCTACCCAAGTTTTCATACATGTGCCTACTCCCCGTTCACCATCCCAAAACATACAGTCATTCCTGAGCAGAAATGAGAAACTTGTGGCCCTCCACATGATGTTGAACTATGGTTCCACCATCCCTGGCCATAGTTCATACTTCAAAGTGAAGGCATACCTTTCCTTAGATAATCTGCATCACAACTCAAGCTGCAATCCTAAACATGAGCAAGTAAACCCCAATGAATGCAGTGGGACTAACTTCATAGGATTGCTCTGTCAGAACTGGAGATGATGAGATGGAGAGCCAGGTAGGTTGACACAATTATTGCAGTAATCTTACTGCTATTTGCATTAGGTCTGGAATGCTGTGAGATCCCCAAAGACCACCAGTTTTTCATATTATAAGGTAGTGCATACAGCCTCTGGTTTGTGGCTCCTATTGCACTGAAATTGTAAGAGGGTGAAATTCAAAAAAGAACTTTAACATTTACAGGTTTCCCACCTCCAACATCAACTGTTTGGGGTTGTCTCAGCTAGTCTCCCCTCAGTTTATTGTCCCAATTAGAGCTTGCTTCTCGAAATTGTTTTACTCTCTAATTATGAGTTCAGGTCACTTTTTGAGGCCACGGACTAAAGTTATGTCTCTTTTTGCTGTTCCATCTACAATAACGATGCATGAAATTAGTAATTGGGGGAACAAACTATCAGCAGGAATGTGGAAAACCTATTGGGCTGTAAAGAGATATAACAAGCAGGGAAAGTAGTTAACTAGAATTCCCCTCAGCAAAACCTGTTGACCCTTTATTAAGAGGGACTGGCATAAGTCAGGCTTGTTTGAAAGAAACAAAATACTTGAGGCTTTTATAGAAACAGTTGAGAGTTTGCAAGTTCTTGTTTACTTTCTCATAGCTCTTTTAATCATGACACAGCTTCTTTCCTAAGCAAGTGAAAGCATCTCTGTTTTGTGTCCCTTGACCTCTGCTTGTATTTACCTACTGAAGATCCTTCCTATGCTGTTGAAACTTTCTCCCGAATATCTGGCAGAGCACCAATCAGTTTCACAGGTGGTAGCATCGAGCAACTTCCAATCTCTGCCAAAGTTCCCACTGCTGCTGCCTATTCCTCCAGTTTCCCATCTACTTGGCAATGGAGGCTGATTTACATGTGCAGGGAGATGAGAAGTCAGGTTTAAAAGCTGGCATTCTGCCCAACAGGTGTGATGTACAAATTGCTTTCAAGCCCATCGAATAAACAACAATGAGGAAAGTTACAAGCTCACCAAGTCATGAGCACTTGCCTAAAAGGGAAGTCAAGTGCACCCTAGAAAATGCTAAGAAAAGCCTACCAACAACCCACCATGCTATTGCTTGGGGCCACTGTAAACACACATTGCTTGCATGTCATTCCCTCTATTGTTGAAGTTTGGAGATGAGTGCCAGGACTTATGTAGCCAAAACAGCACCTTGCATTCTCAAGAGTTAGGTATCAGCAGGTTTGGAAGAAACCCAATGTTTGTAAAACTATTTAAAAAGGGGTGCGTGGAAAACGCCAAACAGCCCTCTGAAGATTGTGGTCATGTTCAGTGATCACTGAATGCTCACTAACCACTGGGAGCACAAACAGAAATTGTGTAGTAGTGGCATCGCTGTCAACTTTTCCCTGTTCTTGCGAGGAATCCTATTCGGAATAAGGGAATTTCCATTTAAAAAAGGGAAACGTTGACAGCTCTGAGTAGTGGGAGGAAGGCATGGCTCACTGGAACAATGAACAGGTGCAATTCACACTCTCTCATTTTGTTACAGGCCCTATTTGTATCTCTGATGCATGTAGCAGCCCCTCCAATTCAGTTTGGGGTGCCAACTTGAATAAAATATGGGGGGCAGGTAATAATCCCTGCCCCACATAACTGAACACATGACGCAGTGTACGTGCACCATTTGAATGGCAATGCCCATCAACTTGGGGGGGGGGTCCCAACCCCCTCAAATATTTTGCTATATTTTTGACCCCTGGGAGTTGGCTTCAATGAATCCAGTCCTCCATACCTGCCCTAAAGGCACCATGCTGCAGTAAAGGAAAACACAAAATGTGGCCAGGCTATTTTGGGGGACAGAATCTTTAAATGGTTCACAAGATAAGTGACACAGTTAAGGCTAGCAGAAACATTATACAGCTTTTAGGCACTGACAGAAGATCTGCCCTTTTTACACCAGCTTTTAAAGGCAGTGACATGTATATGTAAGAAACAGACAGATTATTGGCATGATGTGATCTTTTGCTATGGTACATTATGTATGAATCTGTTGTAACTTGCTTTGAGGTCTTCTCATGAAGGGCAGGATATAGGTTTAATAAACAAACAAATAAATAAAATACAATACAATAGAGGACATAAAACAAATAGCATGATAGAACACACCAGTTCAGCATGGGTCACACACCCAGTGAAGAAGCGCTTGCTTACCAGACAACAAAATTTTGACAGAGAGTTTTGCGTCTTGGCCATTTGGCTCCCAGGCGAGCTGAACATATGAATGGAGGCTGTAGCTTTGGATTCAGCCAAGAGCACAGAGATAAGCAGCAATGCGGGTGGGGACTTGAAACAGTGAAAAAAGGGAAGGAAATAAAGGTCAAAGTGAGAGACCCTAGAAGGGGTAACTGTTGGAATTCTGGCCCATCACGGAGGTATGTGCCTATCTGTTCAGGCACCGGCTGAATTCCTTAGACCTCCCTCCGGCGACTCCCGGCAGGATAAAACATACGCGAGGTCCGTTCCGGCGATTTTCCTCAGGCTGTGAGGAAAACACACCAACTGCTCCTCTCTCCCCTTTGGTGTCCCCAGGGAGGGGAAAGAAGCAGACAGAAATCTATTTACATCTTTTATTCCTGTCTTTTACTTCAGTACAGAGAAAACATGTCTGCACTCATCAGCAGTTAGAATAAACTCCACCCAAGTACTTCCAGCACAGGTCATATGACAAACCCACTGAGCTAACATCCGGTGCTCAGTACAGAATGGACTGCCCCTTTGTTCCCATGGCAACAGTCACAATCTTCCTGTTTGGCTTTCCAGCCACAAGCAGCAGTCTTGGCTGCTATAGCCTTTGCTTGCTGCCGCATTGCTGCTTTAGAATAACAGTAACAGAGTTGAAAGTGTAGGCATTATGGAGCAGGGTGATGGGGAAATAGTTTTCATAGTATGGGATGCAGGGAGAACGTAGATAACATAGAGTGCAAAGAAACAGTTGAGGTAACAGAGACAAGGGCCTATGGTTGTACCAACAAAGGAGAAAGTGCTCTGGGGGTCCAGTGTGTGGCGGGAAGGGAAAGTCAGTGAGTGATGGGGCTGCAGAGAGATCTGCGGATTGGGAAAACAGGGAAATAGGAGGGATAATGGAGATAAGGTGCAGTTGTGCATCAAGAGCATGTTATAGGATGCAAAGATAGAAACAGAGAAAGGGATTAAGAAGAACAGCGTGCAAATGGTAGCAAAAATACTTTCCTAGACCTCTTGAGTTAATCAAAACATTCAAGTGACCCTCAGCATGATTTTAGTTGTCAGATGCAAGTATCTCACTTCCCTGATACAGCCCAAATATAACCAGATGCTTGAAGAAAGAGAGCATTGGATCCAACCCTCTTTCATCTTCCCCGTTGAACAAAATTTGCTTTTCTTACCATCTGCCTCAGAGTGCTATAGTGTTTTAAATATGGTGATTTTGGTCTCCAGAGGCTTTCCTCAGAAACCCCCCAAAGTACAGATTTTTTTAATATATCTATAAGATATATTTAAGTAGGGAAATGCAAGCTAGATGAAAAGTTTGACTTCTCCAAGGGCAACCGTATCCCTAGGTCAACAGTTTGATGAAGCATTTCCAACTCTAACAACAACACCAGATTGAGTCAGAAATAAAGTGTGAGAAGTGTTGAGATAACACAGTTCATATGCTGGATTTCTTCCCTAAGATCTCTGTTGTATAGCACTAAAATAAAATGGATCCGTTTGGGGCTTTTGTAGAACTCGTAAAAATGTCACCACCTTTCTCATAATAAAGTGTATGCTTTTTTAAACTTTTTTGTTTGGATACTTTGAATAACTGGCTTATGAAATCACTTGTCAGTGCTGCTTTGTGAAGTTAAAGGACAGTAAAAATGAGCATATTGTAAGACCAACATGTAAATGTTGCAAAACAAGCATAAAATAGAATATGTGGGGGGTTTGTTTTTTCAAAGGAAAGCATCCCAACACAGTGAAATTGTAGCAACAAACTGTGAAACTTGATGTGCAAAGTCTTCTTTTTGGCAATCACTCATAGCCATGAACACAGTTTTGACAGTGAGTCCATAAGTGACTGTGGAGGCCAATTCTGGATCCACACGTCCTGCCACAGTGGGAACACAGGTTTCCGGGCAGGAGTTGATCATGGTGAGGGTTTGCCAAACGTGCCTTCCTCTTAGCACATTTCTCCCTTTCATCCTGAGTTTGAGCATCTTCAAAGCCCATGACACCTTTGGTAAAGGCTTTTCTCCAATTGGAGCTCTTGCAGGCCAGTGTTTCCCAATTGTCACTCTTTATATTAGCTTTTTAAAGATTTGCGTTGAGAGAGTCTTTAAATCTCTATTGTTGACCACCAGCATTACGCTTTCCATTTTTAAGTTCAGAATAGAGTAATTGCTTTGGAAGATGATAATCAGACATCCACACAACATGACCAGTCCAATGAAGTTGATGTTGAAGAATCATTGCTTTGACAGTGGTGATCTTTGCTTCTTCCAGCGCGCTGGCATTAGTTCGCCTGTCTTCCCAAGTGATGTGTAAATTTTTTTGGAGAAACCATTGATGGAATCTTTTGAAGGGTTGGAGATGGCATTTATAAGTGGTCCGTGTTTCACAAGCATACAGTAATGTTGGTAGTACAATAGCTTTGTAAACAAACATTTTGGTTTCCCTGCGAATGTCCCGGTCCTCAAACACTTTGCACTTCAGTTGGGAGAAAGCTGCACTTGCAGAGCTCAGGCGATGAAGGATTTCGGCATCAATGTCAGCCCTTATGGAAAGATAACTGCCCAAGTAGGAGAAGTTGCTGCACTGGTTTAACATTTGGATCCCTAGCTTCCAACTATCTGTAAAAGGAGCTCGTGTATTTTCTTCTTCCCCAGAATATGAGAATATTAAGTTCTGAAAAACTCACTGCTTAGAGCAGCTTTCGGCAGCATGGTAATGTTGGACTCTAGCTTCCATCAGCCACAGACAAATTCTTGGAGGACAAGGCTATCAAAGCCTACTAGCTATCAAGGCTAGGTCCTACCTCTACGATGTCAAAGGGAATTTGTCTTTGAATCCCAGTTGTGGGGAATCACAAATGGGGATCATGTTGTTGCACTCAGGTCCTGCTTGCAGGCTTCTCACAGGCATCTGGTTGGTCACTGAGAGAAAAGGAAGCTGAACTTAGATGGGCCTTTGCCCTGATCCAGTGGGCTCTTCGTATGTTAAATCTGGAGAGGCAGATGCCTGGAGAGTCTAAAGAAATCAAGGAACTTGGGGCAGAGCTAAAATAGAAGCTGGTTGGTCAGCAGTGGAGACAGAGTGAACCAGTTACATGTAAACCCTGGCAGAATCTGGTGGGTTATGGATACAGGCAGGTAGAAATTTGAGATCACAAGTTTTCTCCATGTAAGGGTGCAGTGCCTGCCAAAATCTCCCTAAGAGATGAAATAGTTTTTCCTTCTCTCTGCTTGATGTAAACACGTGCAGTACAATCCTCTGTTGATAGGGAATGATAGGCATCTCATGCTATAACCAATCAAATTATTCATGTTTCAAAGCTCAAGTGACTTGACAAAACTGAGCAGTGGGGAAGGTCTGAATGGGTTTGGTGCCCTTATCCAACCCAGCACTCTTCAGCTAATAGGAATTGTAGTCCAAAATTTCTGGAGTGCACCAGGCTGAAGATGACAGGGATGCATTGTGTGTGCAAATGTCCCATTCCACACACTACTCTGGTGCACTTGTACATGCCTCTCTGTGCACCCCAATAAGAGGAATGGAAAGACAAGTCTTTGTTGAGCTCTATGGAGAACCCTTCATGAATGAGCACTGTGCCTCTCTGCACGAAAGCATGGCAAGTTGACGTTTATGGGATTTTTGCATTCCAACAGAAGTTTCTTAACAGGAACAGAGCACACTTTTACAGCTCAGACCAGTAAAATGCTGACCGGTTTGCCATCCCTAATGGATAAATGCATTCTCCAACCAACTAAATTGTGTTAGAGCTTTACTTCCTGTGAGAAGAAGTGCAGAATTGGATTCTAAAAGCTTGCTCATCCTTCATTCCTTTGTGAAGACTTTCTAGGACAGCTAAACTATGGCTGAATAAATAAATGAAAGCAGTTTGAATCAAATTTGCTTCAGAAAATTGCTCTCAGATTGAAGTTTGGTTTAACTAGTTTTAGCCTAAAGCAAAAACAAAAGTTATAGTCAAGCTATATAAGGACCCAAGTTAACAGGTTTTGCAACAGAAATGCTGACAGGCTTTATCTATAGGCTCATTATAATATATGAAGATGAAATAGTCTTTTAAAACCAACATCTGCACCTCAAACCTTGACCAAGACAAGGCTCGCTAGAGGCGTACATTAAATATTAAACTTCCGTTCTCCAGAGAGAATTTAACTCTGTTGCTTTCTGTGCTAAGAATGAGTTTTGAGTGAGTCTTAATGAAATGTTCATTAGTATGCATAAACCTAAAATGGATATTAAAACTAGAGAATGGGTTTGCTGCTTTGGGGAACTCAAAGCATTAGCTGACTTTTAAGAGTAAAAAAATGTTTCATATAATGCGTGCTGCTGGGATTTTTTAAGTGGGGGATATTATTTTTAAGTGCAGCGTAGTCATACTTGGTAGTTCTTATTTACACAAGTCATGGATCACTATGGCTAACTATCTAGGTGATATTGTAGCTACCAGAAAACCACTTCCATGTGGCTGGGCTCCAGCTTACAAGAAAAATGTGTACAAGGCCCGCCCAAGTGGATTGCACTGATCTAGCAGTTCCTTTGCACACCCACAATGTGATTGCAATTGAATAAAGGTCCTGGTGTAGGAAATAACCCTGTGATCAGAAAAATCCGCATGGTTGGCTGACACATAGAATACCACTGTGACATGGAGCTGGATCATGTAAATTTCTTTTGGATAATATGTGAACTGAATTAGCCCACACATAACCAGCTTTTCAGAGGAATCATTATGCTTGGGATTTCTCAACAATAACCAATAACTATATGGCATTGATGGCTGGCTGTGGGCAAAATCTGTCATGGTGGTCTGTGGTGTTGTTACTAAGATTCCATCACTGGCTCTGAGCTTATATAAACCCTGCTTAAAATGGGGTGAGACAAGAATTCAGCTCCACATGCCGAAGTAGGGGCAAGCAGGTTTAGTCTTGGGTAGTCAGCCTTTGATTTCTCTGGATTTTCAGCAGGAAACTAAATCATCATCATCATCATCATTAAGTTTTTTATCACTTTCTCAAGACAACCCAAGGCTACTTACAGAAAATATATATATATATATATATGCAGGTTTTGGTGTCCTCGGGTGTCTTCCCGTGTAAAAGTTGGGGTGTCTAGGCGACGTTTCGACGAGGTCTCACTCGTCATCTTCAGGAGGCTATACACCACACCCCCTCAACAGTATTTATAGGAACTCAAACACTGAGATCCTGCTCTGTTCCAGTAACAAGAAGCCGAAAGCACCAGCCTGAAGATGACGAGTGAGACCTCGTCGAAACGTCGCCTAGACACCCCAACTTTTACACGGGAAGACACCCGAGGACACCAAAACCTGCATATATATATATATATATATATATATAGTCTGGCATGTTTTTATATTTTAAAAAATGACTACCTGCCTCAAGGCATTTGTACACATGCACACATAAATCCCATGCAACATAACAATGATATAATTCCTTTATCTTTATGGGATTGAACCCTAACACTTTCCCCTTACAGACTTGTTCACTATTCCATATGGGTTTAGCTCCATCTGGCATTGTCCCCAAGATGTGCAGTTTCAGCTGCTATCTCTTATTCCAACTAATTCCAACAAATTGCAGAGCAGCTATTCCCATTGGCTGCCCACGATATTCATAGTTGGAGCACTAAATGTAACACTATGAATGTAAACACCATACATAGTTCAACTAACGAGTCCCATCAATGGAAGCCCTGTGCAAGGGCATCTGCCTGCACCATGGTGTTTGCCCCTTTTCCAGCTTCTGTGCACCCCATGTGCCCCCGAAATTAGTTCAGAGTGGGCGGGGGAATCCCCAGAACAGCACAGGGAGTGATCATTCGGTTTGTCTGTCTGATGGAATGATCGTCTCAGTGCAAAGCTGAAGTCCTCTCATCTTGTTTACCTCCATGCTCACTTACTGAACTGAAGCCAGTCTGTAAGGAATATGTTTGCTTATTTTTTAAAGTCTTCAGTGGTTGTTTAAAAAGCTTGCAAAGATCAAACTCTACCTTAGGAATATTTCCAGGTAAAACGGCATGTGCTGTACAGTGTAAAGACCATAGAGAAGAGCCAAAGGGATTCTCTGCTAGAATGGATAAATCCCAAGGTAGAAGGTCCCATGGGAGTCCTGAGTCGGTTATGCATTAAGAGGACAGCAATCCAACAAACCACCATTTTGCTTATATCTGTGGAAAAGAGCTACAAATAAGCTATTCTTTATTGCAAGATGTCTTGAGCCAGGAATTAAGTTTCTGAAAGAAGCTAGTGCATTTCTTTTTAACAGCACTATGGAATAATCACAATGAACTTTGAAAGCATTTCATTGGTGTCACTCCCAAGCTCATGTGCTTGCTGCAGTTACACTTTGGGGGGGGTGAATTCTTATTGGTTTTAACTCCCAAATATCTACCACTTTCTCATTGCTCATTCTTTTAAACAGACAAAAGGAACACTCTTGTCAAAAAGAAACCTCGCAATTCATTGAACAAATGTTGTATATAGAAAAATGGGACTTGCTTGTAAGACCGTAAACCAGAATTTTCTTTATGAGGTTTAAAAACAATGGCTTATATTCCAATTAGCTTTACAAGGCACACCTTTGCCATTCATATGATTTCATGGTTGCTTTCACATGAATACTCTCAGGGACAGTATTTCTTCTGCAGATTGTGAAATAGATTATATTTTCCCAGCCCAACCGAGATGGTGTGCTTAGAGCCAAGGGCAAGTAGTTAGAGTACAGTAAACAGCTATAAAAGTCAAGGGAATTTTTGCCACTAACTTCAGCGGAGTGCGGATTGTGGCCTTAATTCTTTCTCTCCCCTGCTCCTGCCTTGGGTTCTGCTTCTTTTCTATAAAAATAACAGCCACCAAGTTCTATTTCTAATTTATCTCCCTACCAGATGAATGCTTCCTGAGGGCAAAAAGCTAGAAACCTTTCATTGGTAGGAAAGGAACAGATAATTTCTCAGGGGGAAGTAATGAGGTGATAAAACCTGGAATAGTTATTCTAAATTATTTTTATTTTAGGCCATTATTGATTTTGCAGATTTATGTTTACACAAAAGAATATTAGCTATTACTTCAGTAATTTAAGACATGAACAAGCATCCAAGAATTTCTTTGCATGAAATATATGCTCACCGGAGAGAGCATTTTGCATGAACCATCGTATTCCCAGAGGGCTAAATGCTGTAATTGCTATCCAAGCAAATTTCCTGGCACAAGTTTATTTGAATCCTTGACATTCTGAAATTTGAAGTGAAGGTGACCAATACACAGTGCTGTTTTTCTAGAAAAAGACATGCCAGAACTCACCATGAATGCCTCCCTTGTTCTCTTACAATGGCAATAGCGCCCACCTGAGAGGTGCCAGAACTAAGTTCTGGTGAGTTCCGGCTAAAAAATAAAGCACTGCCATTACCTCACCTACCTTATACATGGAAGCCTGATGAGAAATTGAGTCAATCCCAGCAGTAGAAGTTACAAATCCACACATCAGCCACCATGTTGATGTGTGCAGCTGGATCATCCATGTTTGTTAGTTCTCCTCAGTGAAGATGTTTGTGCCTGTGATGGGGCACCAAATCCAGGCAGGGAATGCTTCATAGGCTTCTGAGAGTCTAAACTTTTTTCATTAAAGGCCTGTTTCTAGTCCTCAGTATAATTTAAGAAATTTGAAAACATGATACAGTGGTACCTTGGGTTAAGAACTTAATTCGTTCTGGAAGTCTGTTCTTAACCTGAAACTGTTCTTAACCTGAGGTACCACTTCAGCTAATGGGGCCTCCCGCTACTGCCTCCCCACCGCCATGTGATTTCTGTTCTCATCCTGAAGCAAAGTTCTTAACCTGAGGTACTATTTCTGGGTTAGCGGAGTCTGTAACCTCAAGTGTACCCGAGGTACCACTGTAGCTCTCTACCCTGAAGATTTTTCAATTGCCTTCAAGAACAAACAACCGTATGAAGAATTTGAAAGGGCACATTGTTCTGCCCATTTATAGCTGGTGGAATTGGCTCAGGTAGAGGAGACCTGTAAAAAGGGTTCACCCACAAGAGCAGAATGGGCACATGGCAAAGGAAAGGGAATGAAGAAGGTATGGAAAGAAATATGAGAGGACCAACATGGGGGATGACGTTCACAAGGAGCAGTGGGAAGATCCTTCTAGAAAACTGGGGCTGCAATTGTATGCCCATTTACACCCAAATAAGTATGTATACCACATTTTGCAAAGGTATGCAGAGTGGCTTACATCAGGATTATATATATAAATACCTCAATACAATACAATACAATTATAAACAGCATCATTAAAATGTCAGGTTTTGGGGGTGTTTTTTGTTTTGGAGAATATCTAAATGGGTACAATTTGAGGCTTTACAATTACCAGAGTTGTTTAACAACCAATCCCTCTTCACAAGAAATGCTAGCTAACAAACTACAACTCCCTGAAATCTTTAGAGGGAGTCATGACTATTTAAGTGCTATCTAATGCACAGGGTAAATATGGCCTAGATTCTCAAGCCTAGTTCCTCTTCCATTCTGCCAGGTTCGGGTGGGCTGGATGCATATAGGAAGAGCTGTCAAAATTAATCAGATGTCCAAACCATCTGTTTCCATGGACAGATAAACATGTGCAGCAAACAGTGAGGCCACTTCTGAGTTAGTACACATAGGACTGTGCTAATGTCCCCCATTTGAAATCAGTGGAACACTGATCTGTTTATTTTTGCGAGTCCTCTGCAACTGAAAGCATGCCATTTCACTGACTCCCAAATTCCTCTTAAAAAAAAGAAAGAATCCTGAAATTGCTTTTTGAAACTTTGTGAAGTCCAGAATGTTGTCTGAGGGTTCCTTCAAGGCATCTGCTGCAAAGGAAATTCGGAGGGGGGAATTGAACTGCATGTGCCCCACTGGTTATTACCTTTTGCTTAGTTCTACTCTACTCACCTAGTGTGCTCTGGTTTCCTTGGCTTCCCATACCAAGCCTTTTGTGCTTTCTGCAGTGTGTTCTCAAAGAACTGTTTGCAGAGCTCAGAGGTGGGTGAAAAGAGCACATTGAGCCCTTTATGTGTTTCAAGGGATGCCATTGTGATTAATTAATGTTTATAAAGTGCTTCAGAGATTCCCAGATGAAAAGGTATCACAGACATGCCAATATCATTATTTCTGTGAGTCATTTATTTTCCATGCTTCGCATTAATTTCACAATTTGTACATGACATTTAAAAATTGGCCCATCGTTTCCTGCAGAAAACAGAAAGTGTAGCACTTGGGTAGTATGTCAAAACAGTTTACTTTGTCCATAAGAAATAGCATCTTCCATCACCTCTGCATTTTATGGGAGCTGCTTGATTTAACATTAAGAGCACTACTGCTGACCTGGGGAAGGGCCCTATCTCAGCATTAGACCCCATGCTTTGCATGCCAAAAGTCTTAAGTTTCAATCCCAGGCACCTTTAGATAGGGCTGGAAAAGGCTTCTGCCTCAAAGCCCTGGAGAGCCTCTGCCAATCAGCACAGAACAGGGATGAGGAAGCTGTATCCCTCCAGATGTCACTGAACTCCAACTCCCATCATTCCTCTTTCCATGTTCTCTGGAGCTGATGGGACAACATCTGGAATGCCATAGACATCTCATTCGTGGTGTAGGCAATACTGAAGAAAATGGGCCAGTGAACTTACTTGGTATATGACAGCTTCTTATCATCATCATTTTTTATTTGTATACCGTCTTTCTGTCTTACAATACGCAAGGCTGTTTACAAGCTGAAGAAACAAAAAACGGACAACTTATAGCAATCTAATGCAATACAAAAATGTGATATTAAAACAAAACTTTAAAATAAGCAACCTACATCAAACAGTAACATTCAACAATTATTAGAATAGTACAAAATAATAATATCAACATATAAAAGTTAAACAGAAATCCACTCAACAGTTGCAATAAATAATTTCTAAACTATAATCAATAAAACAACGGCAAGCCACAGTACATAATATAATACGATACAAATTGAGAAGCAGACACTAGAGGGTGGGGCAAGGCAGGTGGAAAGAGGTATTGCCTGATGGAGTCTCTCCCCTCACAGTTCTTCCTCCAGGCACAGACCACCTAGTCCAGCATCCTCTTCTCACAGAGGCCCAACAGATGCCTGTGAGCCAGCCATGACAGGCTTGCACAGATATCCTTGAAAGCAACATCAGCTAACACAAGCCACAAGAGTCCCTGCACCACACAAAGTAGGGTGCTTCTATTCTACCTCTTTGCCTGTCACCCTGCAACATCTGCATCATAGAGTTGCAGACTCTCCCACTTCTTATGTGTAGTTTGATAGTCATGGTAGAGAAGAGTGGCATGCACCACTTCCGACTCAGAGGCCACTGCTAAACCTGCATCAAATTCACCTCATGCCGGTATTCTAGGATGCTTGAAATGGCAATTTATCCCCAGCAGAAGCTCACCTTTTGTGGAGTCTGCAAAACTCCACACCTCCACACCTTTGTGGAGTCTGCAAAACAAATGACAAACTGGTGCACTGTTTTCATCTGTAACTGGGGAATTTCCCAAATGATCAATGACACAGGAACATGTGAGGGGAGGGGGCTCCATTAGGCAAGGCCTCTTTCCACCTGCCTTGCTCCCCCGCCCCGCCCTGGGACTCCTCATGAGGGAGCTGTGCCTGGAGGAAGAACTGTGAGGGGAGAGACTCCATCAGGCAATACCTCTTTTTAGATGCTTAATCAGAAGTGCCCTGTTGGGTGGGGTAAAGCCATACTAGCTCCCTGACAGGTTGGTCACAGGAGGGAGAGAAGGAGAGGCCAGATAGTGAAGAGTTTTGTGTGGTGCAAACACACTGTTGGAGCCACTCCAGCTGGTGTGTTTGCTCTATGCCAACCTTCCCGCCAATTCAACCCTCTCCCATCCAGTGACCCTCAGCAACCCACCTGCCCGGAAGCTAATGCAAAGGTTCCATCGTACCTGGCATGCTGCTTGTAGGTCTAATCTAAACCACCATTCACATAGGTCTGGCCACATGATATGAAAAAATGGGCTGAAGGGAAGTGAAACCAATAAGACTCTAAGACTGAGCATTTTCCTCAGATGTTTCAAGAATGGATCCTTGGCATTAGCTGTGGGTCTGGGAACCCAGAAAACGGAGGCCACCTAGTTTCCCTGCTAATAACAGAGCAAAGTGCTTCTCATGTGGAAACCATTTTTCTTTCAACCTGTCTTCACTTGGTATATTCTGCAGATATGGCAAGCTACTAAAATGTACAATTTCTCCATCTGTGGTTCTTTATTGAAAATTATTATTCCCCTCGTGTGGTAGCTCTAATATCATTCAGATTCACATTCACTTCAAAGCTTTCAAGATTAAATGAAACATCTCAGCATTTAAGTTCCAAAATGTACTTCTTTTGGAGCTAGCACTGAATAATTTTGAAGCACTTAATTCTATATATTTCATTGGAGGCAATTAAATCAGAATATATTATGTGGTTTACTTTTTCCATTTAGCCGCTGCCTTGTTTAGTATGTAGGGTTGCTTTTAAAAAAAGAAAGAAGATAGCTAACTTTGCTATCTTGTTTAGTATGTAGGGTTGCTTTTAAAAAAAGAAAGAAGATAGCTAACTTTGCTGCGTATTTGTTAAAGTGGGTTACTACTTCATGCTCCTCTTACGGCTTTCCATTAAATTACATTATCACTAAAATGGAAGGGTCACAGTTTAATTTGCAACAAAAATATCTATGAGCACCAGTTCATGAATCATGCATGTTGTGCCAATTCAGCAACATCAGGGAAAAACAAAAAAGATTTTGCATGGAAGAATACCGACCTCCTGCTCATCAAACAGGAGTGATCTCCAGCTATTTGAGAAAAGGAACTCCACATTTCACAGGTGTATTGTTACCCATCTATTCCATTTCTCATTCAGACTTAAAAGAAATTGAGGGCAGGAATGGGAGCTTCTTTAACAGAATTCTACCCGATTTGTTTTTCCTGAAACTGTGTGTGAACCAAAAATGCAGTTGCCTTTCACAATTCACACTTTTCCAAATTTTGCAATGCAGTTCTCCAAGCGAAACTTTCATACATTAGGGGGAAATGGAATACAGATGTGAAAATGTGGTCAATGGAACTTGAGAACGGAGAAAACTGACAGATTTATCCATGGTACATCCTTAGTTGATGATTTGAAGGGTACTTTAAAGGGTATGAATTTTGATTAGACCACCTCACTCCTATGTACTCATGTAATGTAATCAAACACACACACAGGGAGAAATTCAATGTCACACTAAAGTAATCAGTCAGGGCAAGTATTTTGGCTTGCTAGATAGAACTATCCCCCTTTCCTCCCTCTGTGCTCTTGCAGGGGTTCTTTCAACCCCTCGGTCCAATTTCAGGGAGCACGAGGGGGGGGGCAAGGAAAGGAGAAGGGAGAAAGCTCCATTATTCAAACAAACATCTTGTGCAGGGCATATGCTAACAGGACTCATTAGCTGGATCCTCTGGTTGTGCATTGGCTATATGTAGGGGCCAAATAATGAGACAAACTGGGGTGATTTAGAGTCAGAGCAAACCCAAGGATTCCATGTTGTAGAGGGTCAATGACTAGTTTCAGGATTTTAAGGGGGTATTATTGAAACGGGATGCCAGTTTTGACTTTGGTGTTATTTTCCCCTACAAAGCTGTGAGCTATGAAGAACCAAGTCTTCCAGAGGTTTGCACGCCATGGTTGCATAGTTCAATTTCCCAATCAATCACTTCGTTCTAAGCCAAGTGGCCTGAAGGTTGCAACTTCAATGTAATCTAAGGAATTTTGGGGACATCTTGGCAATTTATCAGTTGCAAATTCTCTCCCTACCTGAGCGTCCTAATAAACACAAATCAGATGTCAAGGGTATGGGCTGATGAGATGCCATGAACATTTCATTTAATGCCCATGAAATAAAAATGCAGGCATATTTCAAAAGTGTCCCTTTGAGACTGACAGCAGAATCGAGTTCAAATTCTCTTTGCTGTAGCCTACTGCTTTATCTTTTCTTTTTTGGCGTAAATAAGTCTCCATCAATAAAAACACATTCTAGAATTATTGCAATTAATTGACAGCATTGCTATTCTATTCCGATAAGTACATATTAAAACCATGGGAAAGATATATTCAAGGTTATTATCTGCAGTTAAATGGTAAATGAATTTCAGCACCATATCAGAATCATGTGCTAGTAAAATACAGAGGGGATGTGTTGTACTCTTATAAAAGAAGTAATATCCTTTATGAATGATCTAAACAGAAAGATAATAAGATTTACACCTGAAGACAGAAAACCTTTATCCCTGATTATGAAACAATCCCTATCCTCCACACACACACACACACACACACACAAGAATACAGTGGTACCTTGGTACTCAAACACCTTGGTCCCCAAATGCCGAAAACCCAGAAGTAAGTGTTCTGGTTTTAGAAAGTTTTTCGGAAGCCGAACAATGTGGCTGTCGGCTATTGTTTCTGAGGCGCCTGCACTAATCAGAAGCTGCACCTTGGTTTTCGAACCTTTCAGAAGTCAAATGGACTTCCAGAACCAATTAAATTTGGCGCTTTTGTTTTTGCTATTTATTTTGCTTTTTTGTTTTTGAGGTTTTTTTGGTTAATTTGTTTTTGTGACTGTGTGGAACCCAGTTCAGCTACTGATTGATTGACTGACTGACTGATTGATTGTGTGATTGCGGAAATGGATAAAAGCCCCGCATCCAAGCAATGACTATCATCAGTGCAGGTAAGATTTTATTATTATTATTTTCATCATCTACAATACTGTCTTATTTATTTTATAGTACAGCACATTGATTATTGCTTCCATTTTATGGATCAATGGTCTCGTTAGGCAGTAAAATTCATGTAAAATTGCTGTTTTAGGAGTTGTTTTTAAAAGTCTGGAACGGATTGATCCATTTTGCATTACTTTCTATGGGAAAGCGAGCCTTGGTTTTGGTTTTGGAACGGACCTCCAGAATGGATTAAGTTTGAGGACCAAGGTACCACTGTAATGGCACAAGATGTCTACAATAGCTCAACTAAAGATGGTTTCAAAAGGCAACCTCCTTCCGCTGAAGGAAAGTGTGAAGGTGATCACAGAATCATAGAGCTGGAAAGGATCTCAAAGGTCATCCTGCTCCAGCCCCATGCCAATGCAGGACATCCACTATTGCAACATCCCTAATAGGTGACCAATAAGCTTCAAGGAGAATCCACCACCTACCTAGGCTGCCCATTCCACTGTTGAACTGATGCAGGAAGTTAGCCTCAAACGTTTTCTCTTCAAACTTGAACCAATTGGTCAAGGTTCTACTCAGTGCTTTTCTTCTAGAATCTCCCTGCCCTCCCCTGCTTCATGTGTGCACCAGTAGAATCATAGAATCATAGAGTTGGAAGAGACCACAAGGGCCATCGAGTCCAACCCACTGCCAAGCAGGAAACACCATCAGAGCATTCCTGACATATGGTTGTCAAGCCTCTGCTTAAAGACCTCCAAAGAAGGAGACTCCACCACACTCCTTGGCAGCAAATTCCACTGTCGAACAGCTCTTACTGTCAGGAAGTTCTTCCTAATGTTTAGGTGGAATCTTCTTTCTTGTATGTGGATATATTTTATATATATTTTAAAACTCGGCCGTTTTACCTGGCTTTTAAATGGACATTTAATTGAAAAGCCTGCTCCTTATGGCATTTTAAAATGTATTATGCTCAGTCTTGCTTAACCTTATTTCCTGTTTTATTATATATGATTTTTTCTTTTGCTTGGTATGCAAGTGTGCATAATTGTTTTCTATTCCTTTTTACACATGCTGTAAATTGCCCTGATATCTTTTTGATGAAGGATGGTATACACATATTGTAAACAATATCACTGTGCACATGGAACGACCTGCTCATGCAACAGAACTTCCCCTCCCTCCCCTCTGCCCATGCAGCCCACCCCAAATCTGCTCTGGGGATCTCTCCAATTCTCCAGAGTTAATTTGGGGGTGCTGCAGGGGACATGCAGAAGAAGGAGAGGAAGTGGAAGTTCCATAGCATGAGCAGAAGTCATTTTGCTCGCGCAGTGAATTCGTTTGTGTGGTGTCACAGTTAGAATGTCAGACTAGGACCTGGGAGGCCAGGTTCAAACTGCCATGAAGTTCACTGGGTGACCTTGGGCCTGTCATGGCTTCTCAGCCTAACTTACCTCACAGGGTAGGTTGTGATGTGGATTAAATGAGGGGAGGGAGAACCATGTACACCACCTTGAGTTCCTTGGAAATAAAGGTGGGATATAAATGGAATAAATAAACAAACCCAAATTAATTCAATAAATGGTGCTTCCCCCAGTAGAAATGCTTAACAATAAATTTTACTGTTAGAAACTGAACCTGTGAAACTCGCAGTCCAAGAAGGTCCAAATTAAATAATGTTTGATATGTCACTTGTACATCCCATCTAAACGTACGATTTCCCCATACTTTCTCAGTAGAATATTTTGTGGCCTTTCCCTCATTCCTCAAGCACATTATTTTTTATATGTTTCTTTTCTTTTTGAGTTCCTGAGAAAAAGCTGTGTAGCGATAGTTAATAATCACACACATTAAAACTTCTGATGAGTGCCTTTCTCTGATTAAAAAAAATCAGCCCTGAATATCTGATGGCCTGGTCCTGTGGGATGCTGCACTCAGGCAACAGCTAGTGGGATTTGGCTTGAGGGTTCTAGGATAACAATGGTGTTGTTTGGCAAAGGATTCAGAGATATAGAAAGGCATATAAAATTATGGAGACATTAAGAGATAATAAGTCCTCAGAGTGCCAATTAAGTCTTGCCGTCAAGAAGATGCAAAATCCTTGTGATGAACAGCAGATGGAAAGGCTGCCCAAACCTTTTTTTTAAAAAAGTAGAGACAGGAAATTCTTAAAACAAAAGGGATCATGCATTAGTTAGAATCTTTCAAATAGTTCATCCAAGACAATACAAATATGTTTCGCATGTATACAATTGCCTCCATATTTCATCTCTAACAACACCATCATATGCACTGCAATTCAGAAGTAAGTCTCATTGAGTTCAGTGGGGCTTACTCTCATGTAAGTGGGTACAGGATTGCAACCTAAGAGTGAGAGAGCAAACTATTTAAATTCCATACCACATGCACTTCATTAGAACGACCACAGGTGAACATTTCAAAAATGGTGCCCTCAAGGGGCCAAATGGGCTCCAGCCCTCTTCCCCATATTTATTTCAAAATTGCCTGAAAATGGTTTTCTGCCAAATCCACAATTGCTTTACCACCATCCTTTTAAAGCAGTATAAGTAGTATTAAACTAAATAACTGTGTGAAAAGAATGACTTCTGCTTGAGCAACAGGGCTTTCCTCCCCATGCGCATAACCTTTGAGAATCCAAACTACTCTGGAGGGCTGGGATAGACCCCAGAGCAGATTTAGTGGGGTAGAAGGGAAGGAGGGAGGAATCCCACTGCACAAGTGGAAGTGGTTCCACTCACACAATTATTTAGTTAAACACCACCCTATATCCTTTCTCCTGGATATAGGATCCCAGACATTTAGGCAACATGATCTCAGCCAATCAGGGATGGCATAACCCATGGGTAGGCAAACTAAGGCCCGGGGGCTGAATCTGGCCCAATCGCCTTCTCAATCCGGCCTGCGGATGGTCTGGGAACCAGCATGTTTTTACATGAGTAGAATGTGTACTTTTATTTAAAATGCATCTCTGGGTTATTTGTGGGGCATAGGATTCATTCATTTTTTTCTCTCCTAAATATAGTCCAGCCCCCCCACAAGGTCTGAGGGGCAGTGGACCAGCCCCCTGCTGAAAAAGTTTGCTGACCTCTTGCATAACTAATCAAATATGGCAACATTGCAAGGTAACTAAGCAATTAAGAGGAAGGAGAGGAAGCGTTCCCCACACTCGGAAGGGGCAAAAACTTCCACCACTGTTTCTGGCCCCTGCAAAATTGGTAAGAATGAAGAGTCTTCCTCAAAAAATTCCCTCCCCTCATTTCAGCTAATAGCGTCAATTCCACCTCCAGTGTATTTCAAACATATGGATATGTAATGGACGGCTGCTCCCCAACTCTGCCCAGATTGCATTATTGTCATGCTCAAGAGACGACCTGAATCATTCCCCAGTGATTAGAAGATGTATGATATATTTTTTTATATAAAAAACCCCCAAATCTACAGACTATATGATCATTATGAACAATTCCAATGTGCCTGGCAGAGTCGTCTTGTGAAACTGATCCCATATCTAAACAGAATTGTAACGAGAAAATAAGATAAAGAGAACTTCAGGATTTTGGAAGAATAAGCTAATCGTGTTGGGAAAACAAAAAAACACAACAGGCTTCACTAGCGCAGCCCTTTATTAAAAATGTAAATTAAAATCCAGCTCCCCATGGAAGTGTAGCCTCCCGCCACTGAAGCAGCTGTTAAGACTTACCTGCCTAAGAATGTAAAAGGCTCGGTGCTCATTTAGTGGGTGACTGACTCAAAGAACGTGCCCTTTTATGCATGATCGTCTCAGGGATTGCAAGTTCCTATTGTGTTATTTATCAATCTGAGGAAATTATTTCCTGTGTGCTTTGGAGATCATACTGCTAAAGCAACACTCGCCTGAGTTTAGCAATCTTAATTTATCAACTAAATTCCAGCTCTGAAGAACAGAGAAAACCATAAAAGCTCCTCACTACCAGCATCAAGAAACTGCCATGCGCATGTGGAAGTGCACAGGAGTATCAGTTTGACAGGTATTTTTTCCTATTTAGATCAGGAGTAGGTAACCTTCTCGACCAAGGGCCACATTCACTCTGGACTATCCCTCTGGGGGCCGCATGTCAGTGGTAGATATGGCATACACACAGAAACACACCCACCCAACTCATTCGTGCAGATAAGCTGAAGACAGGGTTTAGCACTGATAAATGTACTTCTTATATACATTGTAGCATCAGGGACAGAGTCAGGCTAAATGCCCCCAATAGGCTTCCTGGTATTGACAAATACCCCAGGCACAAAAAAGGCTCACTGCTTGGGCTTAGTCTTCAACTCCACAGTCTCTCTGCTCCCTAGCATCGCTGCCAGAATCATTGCATTGCTGGACATCATAGCCCATCCAAGAAGTGTGGGTAGCAAAATCTCTGAGCACAGTATCCATACTGCTGAATGACCAAATGGCACCAGAAGTAATATTGGGATGGGGTGGGAGCTCAGACAGCCTATGTATCAGCCCATGTGGCCCTTCTGGAATGTGTTGTCCTTACCAGCTGCCCAATATTGCCAGGTCTTCATGTGGGCCTGTTTGCTTAGAGATTCAACATAAGCAACTGCTCCAAGTCAATGCTGGGATCAAATTCACTCACCTCATCATCCTTGCACACACTGGCCTAAAAGATAATGGAAGAAGCCCATTCACTTTACCATGTCAACATGAGTATGGGATGGTGTTTACTTGAGGCCCCCTTCCTAGTTAAAAGGTACAACAGCAAATCAGTCGATTTTGGTTTTCTTCAGTTTCACATTTTCCCAGCCTTCAGTTCTTCACAGTCCCACATCAGTTTGTGGATTAGAGGCAGGCAGGGGGTGGTCCTCATTGAAATTCATCATTTTAGTGCTAATTTCTCCTGATATTTCTCCTGATACATATTTTTGAGGCAATTTTGACAAGTGAACACCCCTAATATTGTACATTTTGGGTGTTATTTTCACTAATACAGGCATTTATAGGCACACTTTAGCCAGGTGAATGCAGTTTTGTGCCCATTACTTGGCTGGAAAACTGTACGGCAAAATTTGGAGAAGTGTGTTTTGAAGGATGGCTGGCTTTCAGTTTGCATATTGTTTCAGGAAGTGTGAATTAGGTCAGTCCGCCTTTCAATGTGAACGGAATCCAATTTCTCTTCTATCCCTATATGGCTGGCACACCTCTTTTTCAGACCACACTGCATGATCAGTTTATTGGCATTTCTGATGCCCTACTATGGTCAGACCACTCCAATCTAAATGAGGATGAAGCCACGATTCTCAGAGGAGAATTCACCCTTCCATATTGGTGGCTGGTTGGATCTGAGCAATTAAAATGCTAATATAGAAAAGAAAAGAAAATATTTGACTAGCACATTTCAGGTTGCGAAAGGAAGTGACAACAGTGATCAAAGTCAGACAGTATATTTCAGAGAGATTCCCACTGTAATATCCCCACTCAATGTGTATGTTTTGATCCTTTATAGGCTAGCTAATGCAACCCAGTCAGAGGCTGTGTAGCAAAAAAGCATTTTATATAACCATGAGGCTGCTCCACTCTTGTATGTGACTTTGAACTGCAGACAAAGAAAATCAGATTGTTCTGCAGATATAACAAAAACCGTATCATGTTTGAACTAGGAAATAAAATAGCTTTAAACCAAAAGCGAAAAAAGGCCCGCAAGATGTCTTTTGTTCCCACCGTCAGGTGGAGGGCACACATCCAAGGGCTGTGTACAAGGCTGTTTGTTATGAACAATGTTGAATATTCAGCAGGAGCACCTGAGAGGCTCTGCCAGTGAAACTGCACTACACCAACCCCAATACTGCCCCGCTCCTCTCCCACCCAGTATGCAATAGCAGGAAAGCTGGTATAGTGGCTCCACCCCACCTGGTGATCCCCTTCTGTTATGCACACACATTGGTGATGCTCCATATCCCAGCCCTACCTTGTATGGGGAAGGAGAAGACAAGAGAGTAGACTACGACCTCTGGATCTGTCTGTTAGAGAAAGAGAATTCAGCAGAGAATTCACCATGGTGTCCTTATGGAGAAGCTGTCGGAGTTGGGTGTGGCTGAAAGCTTTGTTCTCAGCTTGGAACCTCGCTTCCTGATCATCTCTCCTCACATTTACTTACCTGTGCCTTGAGATCATGAGCTGAGGCACTTCTTTGAGGGCTCCTGACAAACGAGGGGTGGTAGTGGCTGTGTGTGAAGCTCAAAATAGTTTTAGTGGCTGTGCAAGCACCTTCTGCCAACTAAGTCCACCCTGTAACAGAAGCGCTCTGGACAGTTTACAAGACAAGAACAAGAACAAGTTAAAATGCATCAGAGTTACAATAAAACGCAACAAATAAAGCACAGCCATAAAGTCAAACCACTCTAAAAGCAGAGCCGAGGAGCACAGCTCAGCTGCATTCAATCAATTGAAACCACAAAACAGAAGAATAAAAATTCACAGAACTAAAACAGTACTAAACTGATACATAAATTAAAAGACCTGGTAAAACAAAATGCATTTGCTTGGCACGAGGAAGGCATTAAATAGGTACAAGACAGACAGCTCAATCTCCCAGCAGCAGGGGTGGGACTGTGTGGATGCAGTGGCAGAGTCCACCCGCTGCTTCCAGAACTTCCAAGTGCCCCTAATTTCCAAGGACATCTCTGGAAGCTTCTGCATAAGGACACCATGGTCTGCTCCATGTTGCTCCAGCAAATACTTGATCTGGATTACAGATCTGTGAAAATCAAGATAAAGACTATAGTTGAAAGCACTCATTCATTTTTAAAAAAATTCTAATTATTACTATTCATTGTTGGCCTTTAATTTCAATGCACATCATTTCAGGGAGATTTGTATGGGATGTAGAGCAGCCTGCCTTGTGAATTGCACAATGGGCAATTAAGTGTGTTGGCCCTAGCATGCCTTTTTCCAAGTCTGGATGGCCTAAGCTCTTGAGCAATAGCTAAGACAAGCAATTTGGAACTAGCAGAAGATGTAAGAGCCCTGGGCTTTACAGACAATTCCAGTCACTGAAAAGAAAAATGCTAAATCCCAGAACATTAAATAAAGGGTTTTAAAAGAAAAGAAAAGAAAAGAAAAGAAAAGAAAAGAAAAGAAGATGCAAATTTACCGGCAGCCAAGTAGTGTTTTAGCTCTAATTCCTGAAAATGACAGAACTACAAATTACCTTTTACTCCAAGATACTAGTATTTTTCAATCCTCGCATTATTGTAAAGCACAATATTTGAATTATGTATGAACTATCGTCACTGTTGCTGCACAATGCCAAGGCATATCCTGGCAAAATGCAGTTCTGATCGTATGCATGCCCAGTGGAGAAAGGCAGCAGCACGGCAATTGTTGCAGAAGGGGGGGGGGAGACTAATATCGCAACACCAACAGTTACTCCCGAAGCATCCTTGCCTACAGTAGAAAATGATAGCTGTAAGAAGAGACTGTTTTCGTGCTCCAGTTTGCCAGACTAAAAAGCAGCGTGTAGATAGATAGAAATTCTGTGCATAGCAGTGATTGGCTATGTGGGGAGCCTTAAGTGTCTGTTTCAGAAAGACTAAGGGAAGTTAGAAAATGCCAGATGCAAATTAAAAATATGTATATAAAGATTTTTTTTAAAAAAAATGATCAAGATTTTCCCCACCCAGATTTACACAATTGAACACATTTACTTGCTTTTCAACTGCTGCGCAGTTTAATGAAACAGCAAACAAAAACATCTATTCAATTTTTGCTGCATCATGAGGTTAATGGCCTCTCAGGCTAACTTACCACACAAGGTGAGCTCTCGCCAGCCCTTGTTTCCTCCATGTTGTTTGCTTCTTGCTGGCCTGAGCTGGTCGTGACTCACACTCTTCAGGCATAGCAAGCAATCATAGCTAGTCAAAATGAGTCTTTACCAGCACAGCAGGCATGCGGTGCAACAAAAGGTATGAGTCACAGAATTGCAAACTAAACTGGAAAGCATACCACAGGTGACCCCAATAAAGTTATCCGATAATAATATTATCCCTTACAGCAGGGATGGCCAACAAGGTGCCCTCCAGAGGCTCTTGGGTGTTAGTTCCCATCAGTGCCAGCTAGCAGGGCCAAAGGTAGTATGGGAATTGCAGTCAATCAACTTCTGAAGGGCACCACATTGGCCACTTCTGCCTTGAAGTGTGTGTGTGTGTGATAATAACAAATATTTAAAGCACCACCGAAACACTAACAAGTCATACAAAAGCTGGATAGTGCTTCTCTTCCCACAAAAATCTTGTTCACTCTTTTAGTTCCAAAAGGGGAAAAACTGAAAGGGATATGGAGAGGAGGATTACATTTTCATCACTGTGTAACTGTGCAAATTGACTAGATGAGCCTTGATGTGTCTCCATAAAGCGAAATAACATAGAAGAACCTGATAAAAACTGGTTCCTTCTCCTTCCTGCATAAAATGGCAGAGGTTTCTGTCCATGGAATGGTGAGAGGACTTTCATTGATTTCTCTGTGTCCTGCAGCCCTCTGAGCTACTTCTCACACTGACCTAAGGGGTCCCTTAACTCCCTAAAGAAGATTTGGGGGAGTACAGGAGAGCCAGTGTGGTGTAGTGGTTAAGAGCGGTAGACTCCTAATCTGGGGAACCGGGTTCGCGTCTCCACTCCTCCACCTGCAGCTGCTGGGTGACCTTGGGCCAGTCACACTTCTCTGAAGTCTCTCAGCCCCACTCACCTCACAGAGTGTTTGTTGTGGGGGAGGAAGGGAAAGGAGAATGTTAGCCGCTTTGAGACTCCTTAAAGGGAGTGAAAGGCGGGATATCAAATCCAAACTCTTCTTCTCTTCTTCTGTAGGGGAACAGCTGAAAATGGTCTTCCACTCCATTACATTTCAGCTGCCTAGTGAATATATTTGTCCACATTGCACAGTATTAGCTATTATGGCTGTGAGTGGCTCTCTTGGGCTTCAGCTGAGGCATTATATAATCATTTTAAACACATCCTGATCCTTTACACTGACCCAAAGACCTTGTGCATGTCCGCATGTGCTCTACCACAGAAATACAGTCCCTTTCTCTACAGCAAGGATGGGCAACTTCAGGCCCATGGCCAAATGCAGCCCTCCAGACCACTCTATCTAGCCCTTGGAACTGTCCTTGGTCCTGCTCTTCACTCTCCTTGGTTTTCTTTTGTCTGGCTAGGTGTGTCCTGAAACTCTGATACTGCCTCTCGCTTGCCTGAATGGACAGGTGTATAGGAACAAGCCAACTTTACAGAGGTGAAAATTGCATCCCTTGCCCCACCTACTTTTTGCCCTGCCTACCACTGCCAAGTGTGCCTTAGAAGGTTGCCCAGAAGAGAATTCAGCCCTTGGGCACATCCCCATCCCTACCATAGAAGGACTAAGTCCTAGAGTGCGCATGGAAGCTCACTAGCTGGACCAGGAGTGGTTTTTGTAATCTTTCATAACATGGCGCCTTGAGTGAGTCCAAGTTTTGGTGACCCCAAATGGATCTTCTCAATTATGGGTCTTCTCAATTTTGCACACCCTCACCCCGGTGCCCTGTATGGAGGAACTGCCTGCACCTGCACTAAATCTGGTGATGGCTGGATAGAGTGACAGTGATGGCTATTAGAGCCATTGCTAAGCCTGTGAGACACAACATGCTGCACTGCTTCATTCCCAGGTAGCCTTCTAGTGCTTCAACCCTTTGAGCACTGGACATTTTGGTGCAGACAGACAACAATTTTGTTATTTATTTGGCGGTAGATCAGAGAACCTGCTTCTGCATTACATTACTGGAAATGTAATTTGGGAGTCCTCCCGAGAGAGGCAAACTTTTAATACTTCAATTTTTTCTGTGCTAAGACACTGGATCCAATGAGCTGAATGGTCTCTCCCCCCAGCTCGACCCTACCCGCCCCTGACATCATGCTCATTCTGATCACATTCTGATCTAATTGAGAGTCTACACATAGCAGATATATCGATCATGACTGGGATAGATGGGGACTTGAGTCAGGCATGTTTGTAATGGAGTGTTTCATTAGGCTGCTTTTAACCTGCCCTACTCTACTGTCAGAAGCATCATGAATTGTGCAGAGAGAAGCATTAATGGGTTGATGGATAGATGGATTAACTGACTTTGGCCAGTACAAGAGGAGACATTTTCCCACAATGCTATATAGGATGTACTGCGCAAGGATATTGTTATATTATAGGAAAGTAACATATTGAGAAGGTTTTAATTGCTTGCAGCAGATTCACAGCTGCAATTGCCTCTAATGTCAGGCTAACGTTGTTCTGCACGCTCCCTGGTTCAACACTCCTGTCCTGAGGAATCTTGCTGTGGTGTTCACCACATCTTATTTATTTACTTATGAGATTTCTTGCCTGATCTTCACCATAAGGTTTCAGAATGAGTTGCAACAATATAAGCATACAATAAAAAAGAAGTGGGTCTCACCAATAAATACATAAATATCCTCAACTGCCAAAGGCCAGGTTAAAGAGACATTTTCAGCATATGGCAGAAGCTGGACGCACCTCATGGTGAGGGAGTCCCATGATTTAGAGAAAACCCTTTCCTGGGCACCATTCCCTGCCTACCTAGGGTGGCAGAATGACCAGGAGAGATGTTTTCTACTTGAATAGATAGCCAAGAATAAGACTGTCAATTCTAAAGGATATTTCCCTGCATGAATTACTGCATCCCCCCTTAAATGCATTCAAGCAGGGGTCCCAAATTTTCCCTATTCACATCTGCTTTAAAGCTGAAACAAGCATTTAATTGTTTGGGCTCAAATTTGCAGCTGCAGAAATTTGCCGTTTCAGGTTGTAAAAATAGGTACCCCAAAATGGTGTGTGTGTGTCCTGATTTTAACAGCTGTATTTTATCAAAGTGGAACAGCAAAGTGACCTTTCTCCAGAGGGAGAGGCTGGCGCTCTCTCTCTCTCTCTCTCTCTCTCTCTGTGTGTGTGTGTGTGTGTGTGTGTGTGTTATGTAATGCTAGTCAGAGTGCTTGGTGCTCTTCCAACCAGCACTGGGATATGCTCCCACCACTCTTTTATATATGTTTTAATAATACAGATGTAAAAAATCAGTAAGATGTACAAATCAATCAAGGGGAGGAAATAAAACTGAAGGAAGGGACAGAGAAGTATGTGTTGCATGACACTAGTTAGAAACACTGAGGCCTCTTTTCACCAGAGTTGCTCAGCTAGCCACTTTTGCACTGGTTTCTTGGAGAAAAGAAATGGAGAAATTGGGGAGAGGAAAGCTTGCCCACTCAAAAACTGCTGTGGGGAGAAGCCCACTACCCTTACAGGTATCCTGTTGTGTCAAGGGCTTCCAGAAGCCTTTTTTCCAGGGCTCAGGAGTAGCACTAAGTCATGGGAATATATATATATACAGTGGTACCTCAGGTTAAGTACTTAATTCATTCCAGAGGTCTGTTCTTAACCTGAAACTGTTCTTATCCTGAAGCACCACTTTAGCTAATGGGGCCTCCTGCTGCCGCCGTGCCACCGGAGCATGATTTATGTTCTTATCCTGAAACAAAGTTCTTAACCTGAAGCACTATTTCTGGGTTAGCAGAGTCCGTAACCTGAAACGTATGTAACCTCAAGCATATGTAACCTGAAGCGTATGTAACCCGAGGTAGCACTGTGTGTGTGTGTGTGTGTGTGTGTGTGTGTGTGTGTGTGTGTGTGTGTGGTGTTCTGCATAATTACATTGTATGAAAAAATTATTACAGCTGTCAAAACAATATAATACACTTCAAAGAAACAAACTGACACAACATAAGATTGGCAGCCCATAAAGTAGTTTTAAAAAGAAAGAAAATACATAAATAAAAGAAAAGTCATTATTTAAAACAAACAAACAAACAAAACCCCAACATACCAAGACCTCTGCATTATATACCATATTCAAAACACACCCATCGGACAGGTGAGCTTGTTATTCATTTGTCGCAGAATGGATGAGTTCAAAGTAAATTACAAAGTTCATAAATAAAAGTTCAAACATTGCGTCATCATGTCCCCTCCTGCAGTGTGCGCATGCTACATTATCACCACCACCCTTGCATGCTGATGTAACTCGCCCACGTAGTGGGCCATGGTGATGGAGCATGCACATGCCAAGGGTGTGATGATGTAGCATGTGCACTCTGCAGAGTGTGTGCACAGCTGCTGCCACACTTTGTTGGGGCCCTGCCCCTTCATTGAAATGTTGTGGGAGCCAGGGCACTCCTGACCCCGGGAAGTTGGCATGTACCGTATTGGCCCGAATATAAGCCGCACCTGAATATAAGCCACACCTTTAAAATTGGAGGGGGGGAGTAAAAAAGAAAAATTACCCGAATATAAGCCTCTCCCTATCTCGCTGCTCCTGGCTGGGGGTGCCACCCCTTCCTTGCCCTCTCCCTTCCTGGCCTTGGGGGAGAGGATGGGGGACTACGCACGGGGCGGGCACCGCTTCACCACGCTCCTGGCGCTGTTTGCCCCACGCTCCTGGCTGCATACCATAAGCTTGCGAATTTAAGTTGCACTTTAACTTTTGGTGGTCAGAATTTGGGGGCAAAATGCAGCTTATGTTCAGGCCAATATGGTATGAGTGGGGAGGGTGCTCTTGTGCACAGGTCTTGCTTCCATAGGCATCTGGTTGGCCACCACAAGAAAAGGATGCTGGACCACATGGAGATATTGGCCATATACATCAGGCTCTTCTTATGTCCTTGGCTGAAAGGGAGATTTACCAGTCTGCCCCTATTCACTGGGGGGGGGGATGAATTTGTGGGTGAGAGGGATTAAAAGTAATGGCCCCGATTCAAGGTGAACCAATATAGTCTTCAAATAATTCATTTTAGTGTATTTTCGTGCCTAATCATGGGTGCAAAATCTGGAGAAGTCTGAATTTTGTAGGATGGTTGTATTTTGGTTTCTGCATTGTTTCGCAAAGTGTGAATTAGGTGGGTTCGCTGTTAAATGTCACCCACCCCTACTCCCTTGGCAAGCCTGCCATTTACAAGTGATTTATAAGCTTACAGGTTTAATACCTTCATTATTAATTGTTCAAAATGAATGCAGTTTTGTTAACTTTTAATTCTTCTTTTTCCCCCTGTTAGGATTATCAAATAAGCCACCTTGCAAGGCTGAAAGGCAGGAGTGTAACTTTAAATTTAAAATAAATGGAATGCACACAACTACAGTGCTCGACATTTAGTGCTGGGCATATTTGACTGCTAACAGCACTTGGCATCCAGAGAGGACTCAAGACACTGCTGAAAATTTAAAGTTGCTATTTGGTGATGGTGTAAATAACACTGCACTTTTCAAAATACAAATAAGTAGACTGTTTAATCTAGTGAGTGTAATGAAAGAATGCGAACCTCCATGCCCAAGTTAATTATTTGTAGGTGCTGGGTGTAAGAAATCCCCCCCAACCCCACATATTGCATTTCTTAATGGTGTGTGTCTTTCATTAGTACTGCAAATAATAATGAATGCACATTTTCAAGGAAAGAGGGCATAAAGGGGGGAAAATACACATAAGGCTGACCTTTAACGTGACAGTTAAATCTTAGGTAGGTGACAGTTCAACATTTTTAACATTTAGTGTCTTCGCCCACTGGCAATGAAGCCCTGTAAACATCAAACAGTGTGAAATCACATGGTGTGCTGAACAGGGATTTTGCTACCATGTGTTTTGCTATAATGGAAACCACAATAAAGGGCATGAACAGAACTGAAATCCATCTGGTGGGGAAAAATTAAGAGGAAAGGAGGTCAGGATATTCTAGTACGAAATCCTGAAGGGTCCATTGGTGCTGGCTCATTTAATGTAGCCTCTTTATTTATTTTGGAGAGAGAGAGAGAGAGAGAGAGAGAGAGAGAGAGAGAGAGAGAGAGAGAGAGGAAAGAGAGAGAGAGAGCATAGTAAGCAGATTTATTCCTCCCTCCATTCAACCCTGAAATAATTCTTAACTGTAACTCATTTTATTCCCTGCCCTCTTTTCTTACATATTCAGAGCAGGTAGGGCTAAGCAAAGAACAAAGGCTGCGTAATTTGAACTTTAACATATACTTCACAGGCTGGTGCCTCGGTCAGTCTATGAAGAAAAGCAATTACCGTACTCAAGCTAGCACTAGTAGGAACACCATTATGAAGAAGGGTCAATGACATGCCATTTCAAGGGTGGGGGGAGATTTGGGGTGGGGGGAGAGAAGATCAATTTTGTTAAAAGCACTATCATTTCACCTGCTGTGATTGAAGGATCGTTCACAAGAGAAAACAGAAATGACAACTCGGCACTTGCTACTTAAGAACCTATCCCCTTACCTAGGCATGGGGGATCAATTTCCTTCAGTTCTCATTTAAAGGTGAAATTACCTTATTCGCACTTTCAGAAACAGTACACAAACCAAAACTGCCATCCTTTGAAATTTGCACTTTTCTGAATTTCGTAATGCAGTTCTCCAGCCAAGTAACAAATACCAAAATATATCTATTCAAGTACAGTTCCTCCCCCATGCTAAATGAGTGAAAATAGCACACAAAATGTATTTGGGAACACTGCTTTGGACAAATGTGCACATTAGGCAAAATTGCATACAAATTCAGAGAAATTCACACTGGAATGCTGATGAATTATCATGAGCACATTTTTTAAAATGCAAAATGATGTGGAAATACAGAGAACTGAACTTTAGATTTTAAAAATAAGAAACTTAGAGGAAATAAACTTGACAGATTTGTGCATCTCTAGCCCCACCCCATACCATTATGTCAAACCATGAACTTATTTTCCCTGGGTGTGCAGTGGACTATTTCTTTCTCCCTGTGTGCCTCTTGCCATCACCATGCATCCAAGCAAACATTTTATCTAAATGTTTTCTTAAGATTTAAGCTGCTTCGATATTTTTAACCTGTCTCCTGTGATAATTTTGTTGTTTTTTTGTTTTTGTTTTAAATATACTCTGACAGCCCCCATCAGTAATAAAGAAGACATATCTGCAGCCTGGCCACAATCATTTGCAGGCCTCCTCCATAATGTTCTGCAGCCTCTATTTTCAAAAGTGTCTGCTTCCACTCTAAAACAATTGTGGCTGTCTCCGAACAGGTGAATTGCTTCAGTGAGTGACAAGTTAGTCCTTTTTCTGTGCAACTGGAAGTTGTTCCTTCAATCAAGTGAGAGCTAGTTGGAAATAACTGATTTTATGCTTCAGCAACTTTGGTCTCGGCTGAATGCAAGATTGCATTATATTAGCACTTGCCATGGGTAACTAGAAGGTCTGGGGTGAATTATGTGATATCTGTGCTTAACCCAGGTCACTGCTGGCTATGAAACACCCATCCCTAATCAGTCCATTTCTGGTTCCTGTCACTTTTCAAATTGTTCATTTATGCATCTGCCCTATCTTGTTTCTACCTCAATCTGCTACTTTATTCTTTTTATCCACATGAAAATTTGTATTAAGACCTACATTTTGAAACACACGTTGTTTAAAAACACATATTTCTAGATGTATTCTCTCTCAAAAGACACATTCTAAAACACATTTTGATACATGGGTTGTAGGCTGAGAACTACATCACAGCAGTAAGAGCACTGCAAAATCTGACAGACATTTACTGTACGTTTTAATCCACACATTAGCTAGGGAGGTGCAGATCAAATCCACTACCCACTGGAATTCACAAAGATCAAATCTCTCGAGAATGCCTAGTTGTGATATAGGCAAGAGGAAGGAAAATGCCATTTTCAGGCCAATATGATGTGCAAATAGGCACTGATCTACAGGAATCCCTCTGAGGTTGTGAAATATATCTGACTGCTTACTCTTCTCAGACACTCCTATAAAGTTTGGCATTTTCAACATGTGTTGGAACTTGAAAGATGGTCTGGAGGGCTGATGGGCTGGTTGAACAAAGCACAAAAAAAGCAGGGAAGTGACCAAACAGAGCTGTATTCTATTTGTCACTCTTAATCCAGGCATGCAAGGAGGAGGGGATGGAAGGAAATGAAATGTTGAATTATTAAGGCACAGAGTGATTGCTTTTGAATATCCATCCTGTGCTTATTTGCCTCAGGCCCATTTGCCCACACAGGATGGAAAAGATTCCAGTTCCTGGCTAATTATCATCTTCTAACAAGTTCAGTTCTTACACAAAAGATGTGTAAGAAAATTCCCCAGCTGATGGACAGGCAGCTGGGTCAGTTCTCATAGAAACACATCCCCTGTGGGAAAGTGAGGCTTAAGCTGGTATCAGACGATGCTTGACCTTTGGAACTTGGTGTCAATCTTGGTGGGAAAACAAATATATTCCACTTGCCATTAACGTGCATCCCTCCCATTTGGAAACATGTGAGACAATGAGCTTTTGTATTAGGGAAAGCAAAGTTGTCTCAGAACCTTGCCTTCACTCTTTCTCACCCATACGGCTAAGCCTAAATGCAGGGGGTGTCATTTTCACGAAGGTTTTCTGAAGAGTTGAAAAGTGCCCCAGTGTTCCCTCTCCTCCTTATGATAGTTATTAAAAGAGATTGCTAGTTCAGGAAGCATTGCCCTCACCCTGAGTTGGCTTTGGTTGAGACATCACACAGCCAAATCACTTTGGCCAAATAGCAGTTTAAGAGAATTCTATTTACTACATGATCCCTGATTGGCTCAGATCACCCCTGTGGCAACTGCTAGGAAACACTATTTTCATTCTCAAGATAACCAAATATGATTTGATACAAAGCAACATGAGGTCACTATCCTGCCATTAAAGGGGGGGGGGGAATGAGACTTAAACAGGTATCAGGGAAACTGTGGCCATGAACAGCTTTTCACCCCCTCACAATTTATGGTTGTTTTAATTGTTGGTTTAGGAAATTCATAGAATCAGAGAATTGTGGAGTTGGCCAATAAAGAAAGGCACTCTTTAACAATGGGCTGCTCTATTGCTGCTTTGACTGCTGCCACCACTGATCCTCTCCAGCCTCATTTTTTTTCTCCTGAAGGCAGTCGGAGGGGGGAATGTGGCTTTGACGGACAGCAGTGGGAAGAGGTGGTGGCAGGCCGCAACAGCTTTGGGGAGTGGCTTCAGTAGGGGGAGGCAGTTTTGGTGGGCAGGGGGTGGTTTTGGTGGCAGCGGAGGGTGGCATTTTCTGTTATGTCTCAAGTGGCAAAATGTCCTGTGCTGGCTGTGCTGTTGAATGGAGAATGTGGTGAACCAACATAATGGCAATGTTTTCTAAATTTGGAGCCTACACCTCCAGTAGACTGCTGGGTACTTTTTGGAGTCACTGTTTTAAATAATAGACTGTATGAATGGTAGTTTTAACACAGTTCCCAATCTTTTAGTTCTGAATTAATTTTGTTTTACAAATCTGTCACAAACACCTGTAGACTCATAGCATGGTGTCCATCACAAAAGTTCTCTTTAGAAGCAGATACTCTGAAATTGCTCAGCAGATTATCAGCCATCTAGGCTACCCTATTTAGTTCATAATTCTTCCCAAGTGGTTAGCTTCACATTACATAATCAAATCATGAGAGCTATAGTCTCTCTCAAAAAACCCAGAACACAGTGAAAATGTTAACTATCACAACTTCCTTGTTTCGTAAAGTGGAAATGTGAACACTGTCTGAAAAGGAACGTTTTCACCTCTAACCACCTCTTGCTACAAAAAGGAAAGCCAGGCATAGGGTAAGCTGAAGAAACCAAACCCTGGTGTCCTCATCTCAATCTGCTGATGTGCCCCATTGTCCTCACTTTCATACAACTCTGGGGTTACCTCTCATGTCACCATGACATGGCATGGCCCATGGGGTAACGGCGTGTTGCTGTCCCTGTTTTCATGCAACTTCATAGGACATGGGAATGGAATATGTTGAAGAACAACCTCAAGTGGTCAACCACGAAATGTACTGGCATACAAACCTAGAACTTTCTGACTCAAGTTCTGGCTGATCCTGACCGTGCATTAGGCTTGCAGAATGTATAGCATGTATTTTATTAATTATTTGGGGTGACCATGCAGGAAAGCCTCCAGAGTTGTAAGAATAATTTCATTATTTCACTATTCAGTTCCATGGTGGAACAATACACTCAGTTAATAAATTAAATTTTGAAATAAAGTAGGGAAATAAGACACTGGAGAAGAAAGAATTTAAGCAATTCAAGTGGTTGCTATTAAAGCAGTGGATTGCACCCCAGACTTCGTACTTGCCTCCAACCCTTCATACTTCACTTACTTTGAATTCTTCTGATGCATTAAAAGAAAATTGGAGAGCGGGAAAACAATCAGAATTTTAGCCAAGCTGAAAATAATAAGAGTAATCTAAATGGAAAGAAGAAGGCAAATACAGCTAAGCATCCGCTTTGCATAGTCAAACAGAGAAAGTGTCAGACATACTTTGTTTCACTTTAGTTGTAGAGATATGATGCAAACCATTCATTTCCTGGATCAGTATTCCCCGTGGAGGAAAAGAAGGCAATCTTGGAGCCAGGTCTTATGAGATCTCAGTCATGCCTTGTTTTGCAAATGAGTTAACTTCAAGCCCTTCTAAAAAGTCTCTGGCTGTCCATCTCAATCCTTTGGTAGCTCACCTATCAATCTTGCAAAAAGAAAAGCTAATATGTTACTCTATATTGTTGCAGAATAAAATTACAAACCAAGATGATGATGATGATGATGTTGCACTGACTTTTAAAAAGCACTTCATGCTTCTCTTCTCTTTTTGCTTTTCACGACTGTGGTCTTTAGTTAAAGAAAGATCTGTTTTGATCATGTTAGTTTAGCACTCCTCAGTATTATAAGTGTGAATTTTCAAAAGAAATACTTGCTGAAGCCTGGCTGATTTCTCTGAAGAGACCAGGATTTAACCAGAATTGTAGTTTTCCAAAGCACTCACTTATATGCACATGCAATGCCTTGGGCATGTCACAAACTTTTCTTTAAGCTCCCTTTAAGCCACAAATCCCCTTGCTGTATCGAACTACTATTGAAAGTCCTGTCACTTTTCAAAAGTGGTTCATTATATGACATGGGCAGAAGCAGCAGTTCAAGAAATGTGAGCCCTAATACCCATAGGAGCACAGAATTAGTTTTGAGATTATTTGACTCCTGGCCAATATGTTCTGTTGAAACAGACATCATGGTTTAATTCCAATAAAGCCCATTAAAGGGACTGGTTAGCTGCAACTTGTTCCATTTATTCCAATGAGACCTGTAGTACGATTTTATACACTTTTACTCAGGAAGTGCCACTATGCTCAAGTGTGTATAGAAAGACAGCCTTAAATGCTCTTTCCTTCTTTTCCAGCACAGTCTTATGCATGGCCTCACAGAGTTCATTAGGGAATACTCCTCAAAATAGTATGCATAGGAGCACAATTCAAATTGTTGGTGTTGACCTTTAAAGCTCTAAACGGCCTGAGCCCTGTATGTCTGAAGGAGTATCTCCACCACCATTGTCCACACTGAGGTCCAGCTCTGAGGGTCTTCTGGATGTTCCATCAATGCAACCCATAAAGCTACAGGGAACCAGGCAGAGGGCCTTCTTGGTAGTGGCGCCTGCCCTGTGGAACGCGCTCCCATCAGATGTCAAATGGATAAACAACTATTTGACTTTTAGAAAACATCTGAAGGCAGCCCTGTTCAGCGAAGTTTTTAAAGGTTGATGTTTTACTGTGTTTTCTATATTTTGTTGGAAGCTGTCCAGAGTGGCTGGGGAAACCCAGTCAGAGGGATGGCTTATAAATACAATTATGATAATGATATGTTAGTCTTCCACCTCTGCAGCTGTCACTTTGAAACAAGGATGGGGAAATGTGTAGCCCTCTAGATATTCCTGTTCTCCTGTACCCATCAGCCTCAGCCTGCATGACCAATGGGCATGAATGATTTGGAGTTGCAGTTCAAGAAAATCTGGAGGGCCACATGTTCCTCCATCTCTAAATCAATGGAAGCTGCTTATTTTCTCAGAGCTGATGCTGAGCTCATATGCTGACTTTATCAATAAAGCTCTTGGGATTCCCCAAGATGGAAGTCCAAGTCTTTCATGCAAGGGAGACTTCTGAAGACCCTCCAGATTCATCAGCCAATTTGACCTAGTAAAAGACTTTCCTGGCTTTAAATTAAATGGCAATCGGTCAATCCCAGTCTGGGTAGCCCAGGACCTCCATACACACTGTCCAGGCTTGCGCTCCAGGGAGGTCACTTCAGTGAAGCTAACCCAGCACTTTGTCTTCCCCTCTGGAGGTGCACTCCATTGTCTCTCAAGACAAATAGATGCCAACAACAATCCCTGACTCCAATCAACCAAGACTCTCAGGAAGATATCTGGGGGACACAACATCTAGTCTCTATTAGTACAAGCCCCGTGTGTCCTAGAGAAAAAGAGAAAGTTCTGTCCCTGTCCCTAGTCAGTTAATGCAAATCCTTTGGAAACACTGTCTTGAACCTATATGTGTTCCCAGAACTTTTCTGGGGAGAATATTTCAGACAACCCTGGTTCTTAAGAGTTATATGCAAAACCTATTTATATTATGAACTTTACAGCATGCAGTAATGTCAGAAAATATCACCAAGCAGCACACCTCTGCAATAAATCAACGAAGGGCAAATGTGCTTTTAAAACCTAGTTATATGTTAGTGCCTTTGACAAAAGAATGTGTTGGCCTTTAGAAAGTGAACACTTGCAGATAAAAGACTATTGGGAAAATAATACTGGCAAAAGGAAATGTAAGAGTGGGCTGATACTTAGGAGCACGGGCACAAATTCATCTTATTCACCCCTGCCTAATCATTACAGTCATACCAATTCATAGACACCGGCTATTAATGAATCATACACAATGCACATTTTTAGTTGTCAATGTTTGAACTCAACAGTATTGAATTTTTTTGCAAATATATTGAACACAATTGAAATACTTAGAACATTATGTTTCAATGGGCCATTTCCTCACACACACAAGAGCAACAGTGATGACAGCTGGAAAGCAGGACAAAATCCACTGAGTACGGAAGTAATACTTAAAATTTCAAGTGCCACCTTAGATAAAGTGGACTGCATAATACATACTTTTCCTGCTATGCACTTCTTTCCTTCAATGCAGGGGCGGGCAAGCACTGGTCTCTGGACTGGATCTAGCCTGAATCTTCTTCATAGCCCTATGTCCTCCTGGCATCCCTCAGTCCACTGAATTTCCATTCTGGGTGGGAATGAAGTCTCTTTCTTCCCACCCAGTGTGAAATCCACATAAGCTGCCCAACCTTTTAAATAAGATTAGACCAATCACAGAGGTTAAGATGATAAATGGATATTATCCATGTTCTACCTCCCCTGTCAGAGGTAATATGGCTCTGAATACTTGGAGCCACATGTGAGGAATTGCACTCCTGTCCTACTTTTGGATTTCCTGTAGACAATTGGTTAGCCACTGTGAGAACAGAATGCTGAATTAGGTGAGCCTTTGGCCTCATCCGCAAAGGCTCTTCATATGTTCTTAACTGTGGATAGAGTGAACTGCCGTTCCTTAAGCAACTGGTTGAATTTCCATGCTGCGACGGGAGACAAAGGCCTCTGTGTCTGGCAACTCTCTTGGCTTCCATTTTATGTGGAGAGGAAGAGGACCCTCTTTCTTCCTGCCAAGCAGGAGAAAGAAGGGGACAAAAGAAGGTGGTAGAGCACCTACTGAACTTCTGGCTGTGACCACATCTTTACCACATATCTTGAGCTTTATCATATGCACACCACCAGCTGTAGCCCTATTCACCACCAGTATGTGGCCCTGCCTTGACATAAAAATGGTTCCCCACTCTTGCTTAAATGCAACACTGTTTTTCCTCAGTGATCTCATACACCCATTGGATGAGATGAGCAGCAATCTTTGGGGTTGTTTGTTGTTGTTTTTTTTAAAAGGTACTAAATTCATTTTATGTATGCATCAAAATTGTGTTTCTACTTATATTCACTTCCTTTCTCATAGACCCTCACTGAAAATTTAGAGTGGAATACAAAATTGTTGCAGCTGAATATGGTTGACATTGAATTTTGGCCACATTTAATGGTCATTTGGGATGTTTGCTAGATCAGGCTATGTGACAAAAACTTGGTGGAACTAGTTTAGGGAACTTTTGTTTGTTTTGTATGAGGCGGGATCTGTTTGAGAGACTCTCCTTTCACATGATGTTGGTCCATGCACACTCTGATGGTCACAGCTGGTTTACAGCACCAGCCATAATAGCTACTTGGAAATTTAACTCTCCCCTCAACCAAGACCAAAAAGACGACACCCAGACCTCTCCTGTAACTCTCCATTCCACTCCTGTTCCTTCCATGTTCCCCTTTCCCATCCTTTCTGTTTCATCCTTTTTTGACCTTACCCCCTTTCTACCACTTTTATTCTTTTATTTCTCACTTCTCTTTTCTCCATTCTTTACATCATATTACTGCCCTTCTAGTCTTGACCTGCCATTTCTTTTAACCCCCTGAGGCCTAGAGTGAACACAATGTGCTTCTACAGCATTTAAAGTGAACTCTCCCATATTTCTTTCTTCACACTTACAATGGTTTATAAAGTGTACATCATGAATAATAGTTTAAAGTTGCTTGCTGTAAAATCAGGGCATTGCTTGTGTTGACAGAGTACTGTTTGCAGGATGGAAACCTGCTTTAGAGATGCCTTCTTAATTAAACAGTCCTGCAAGGATCTGCTTGTGAAACCCAAGCATATATGTGGATTGCTTCAGAGTAACTGTTCAGAAAGGGCTGTCAGCCATAATGATTGTGTCAGAAAATACAATCCAACCTCTCCATTTACATCTTGCTATCTAAAGCCTTTATCCTCAGTATAGCTGTCCCTGTAAACCTCTCCAGGTTATTGACATTTTTATTAAAAAAATGTTCTTCACTCAGCACTGTGTAAGCCACAGCTCAATCATGAGATACAATATTGGGCTGGGTGGTTTCAAGACAAAACTCCTGATGAACCTGAGAGAGTGTGAGTTTATTGGCCATGTATAACATGCTGGCAGCCCAGTGCTGAAATTTCTCGTCAGAATGTAGAGTGAAAACGTAAGGGGCAAATGCAGCAAACCATTAGTAAATGCTGAATCCAATTCACAGTGCTCTTTCCATACAACTTCTCATGTTTAAACCAATGAAAGAGGGCCAGAGGGTCGAAGCCTGGTGCAGTTAGTCAGCTGATATATTGTGAGCTGAATCTGGCCCATGAAGAAATTTTGCTTTACCCCCAGGAAGCCCTCTCAAAATTGAATCACAATACTCAAAGGGAAAGTGTTGCAATCAAGTTGCAAGAACGCTTTGCCGTCTGATACTGTGTGTGACATAAGTAATGTGAAAATACTATGCAGTCTCGTTGACTGAGCATGTGTGTTCCTTAACTGTGGAAGGCTTATCACCCTCTGGGAGAAACTTGATAAAGAAGCCTGACTAACACCTGGCCAAGGGAGAGTGTCCAGTCTCTTAAAGAGGAAAGGGTTATTGCAAAGTAGGGTAAATATCCTCATCAAATTACCCAGATCAGAACAAAAATGGGCTGGAGGTGAAACTAACTGACCCAGTGTGGTTTCTTCCCAATAGCACAAGGTTACCATTACCCACCCACCCTGTGAAATTTATTTATCTTTAGAACATTATTTACAAAGTGGTCCACGACACACCTTGCCACCCTATATTTGTTGTTTAGTCGTTTAGTCATGTCCGACTCTCCGTGACCCCATGGACCAGAGCACACCAGGCACTCCTGTCTTCCACTGCCTCCCGCAGTTTGGTCAAACTCATGTTCGTAGCTTCGAGAACACTGTCCAACCATCTCGTTCTCTATCGTCCCCTTCTCCTTGTGCCCTCCATCTTTCCCAACATCAGGGTCTTTTCCAGGGAGTCTTCTCTTCTCATGAGGTGGCCAAAGTATTGGAGCCTCAGCTTCCAGTGAGCACTCAGGGCTAATTTCCTTTAGAATGGATAGGTTTGATCTTCTTGCAGTCCATGGGACTCTCAAGAGTCTCCTCCAGCACCCTATATTAATAACCATATATTAGTCACAGTAGTCAAGCAGTAATAGCCAGGAACACCAATAAACAGATACATTTTTGGAGGGTCAGCAGAAATACCTCATAATTGGCGGCTGCCTGATTTCAGAACGTAGGTGTCACAACAGAGAAAGCTCTCCTTTGCACCACCACCAGTTGAGCATCCATAAACTGTGGTATGGCGACAAGGGCCTCCCTCTCAGATTGCAGAGACCAGGATATCCTAAATAGAACAGATGGTCTATTAAGTGACAAGCAACTAGCAAGCAGATAGAAATGGTTGTAAAGGAAAAAGAAAGCCAGAAAGAGAAAGAAAGAATGATAGATACCCTTTGTAGAACTATATGTTGGATGAACCATGCTCTGGAAAGCTTCATGGACATGTGATCTAATCCACGTGTCTGTGTTCTGATCTGAGCATGATTCATTTTATGTAGAGCAGGGAAGTTTGCTGAAAATCTTCCCTCATCCCTACATCTGTATATATGACACCCACTGTATACAGGACAGTGCAGGAACACAATAAAGAACTTCAGAAATGGGGAAAAGTTTCTAGCAGGCTCATAGGCAATACACAAAATATTCTGCTTCTAGACTATTTAGGCCAAAATATTGGATTGAGATTAGAAACTAATTGGTAATCAGTGAACATTTGGTGTGATATTATCTGATCTACCAACTCTGATCAGAGCCATAAAAAAGTTTTGTTTTTCATTTATCTTCTCAAACCACATATTTAAATGCCCCTCGTCATCTATGTTATGACCTTTGCATACACTGGACTGTGGTATGTTGTCGTACCAGACTGTAAAGAACACTTTTTTGCCAAGAGAATGCTGTTATTCAGCACCATTTCTGCCAGCAGCCACTGTAAGCTCCCTTTCTAGAAAAAAATCAGTTATCTGCACTGATAATATAACATCTATCTCATTACCTCCAGACATCTGCTTGGAAGAAAGTCCTGTTGATTTCAGCTATGCTAACCTAATGAAAAACACGTCTTTGGTGTAAGTCGTAGTATGCCCAGAGTGGCTGAGGCAACCCAGTCAGATGGGTGAGATACAAATAATAAATTATTATAAATTAATCTGCACACTTCTCATTGAGCAGATCAAGGGTGATCAAGCCTGGGAACTAATCCTATTTTCCCAGTCACCCCTTCCAAATATTTTGACAACTGCAATTGAAACATTCATATGCCCTCCATAGCCAACACAATATGTGCACAAAATGTATATGTACCAAGGTGCACAATGCCTTGAGACAAGCTGCCCTCAGCACTTTTGCTGCTTAGTGTGGGGACTAACAGACAGCCAACCAAAGTGAACCCTGTGAGCCTTTAAGGTTACCTACTACTCGGGGATCTAAAGATCCCACTGCCTTTCTCCATTTGACATATAACTTGGGAAAGCTCAGTCAGTAAAGCATGAGAGTCTTCATCTCAGGGTCATGAATTTGAGCCCCACATTGGCCAAATGATTCCTGTATTGCATGGAGTTGGGTCCCTTCCAACTCTATGATTCTATGGTTCTAACTATCCATCTTGTTTGGATACTTGCTTGGACAGACGGACTTGCCTATATACAGTGGTACCTCGGGTTAAGTACTTAATTCGTTCCGGAGGTCCGTTCTTAACCTGAAACTGTTCTTAACCTAAAACTGTTCTTAACCTGAAGTACCACTTTAGCTAATGGGGCCTCCAGCTGCCACTGTGCCGCCACTGCACGATTTCTGTTCTCATCCTGAAGCAAAGTTCTTAACTATTTCTGGGTTAGTGGAGTCTGTAACCTGAAGCGTATGTAACCTGAAGCATATGTAACCTGAGGTACCACTGTGAATTATATATTATATATTTCCATTAAAGGTAAAGGTAAAGGGACCCCTGACCATTAGGTCCAGTCATGGCCGACTCTGGGGTTGCAGCGCTCATCTCGCTTTATTGGCCAAGGGAGCCAGTGTACAGCTTCTGGGTCACGTGGCCAGCATGACTAAACCACTTCTGGCGAACCAGAGCAGCACACGGAAACGCCATTTACCTTCCTGCCAGAGCGGTACCTATTTATCTACTCACACTTTGACTTGCTTTCGAACTGCTAGGTTGGCAAGAGCAGGGACCGAGCAACAGGAGCTCACCCCGTTGCGGGAATTCGAACCGCCGACCTTCTGATCAGCAAGTCCTAGGCTCTGTGGTTTAACCCACAGCACCACCCATGTTGCCCCCATATTTCCATTAGGATTGAATAATTTCTTTTTTTGTTAATCTCATCTGGTGATGTTTCTTTCTCTTTCTTGCTCATATTTGCCACAATACTTTTTAGAATAATGCTTTTGCTGCTGTAGTTTAACCTGTCAAAATGGCTTTTAAAATAGTGTGTCCTTGCTGATTTTTCCTAACGTAACTGGAGAGTTACATGTTTGCTCTGCTTGTTCGTTTTCTCCCAAGTTCCCTTTCACACTCTGATGTACACATGGAGAGCCAGTCCCATTCATTGCAATGGGAACAGGGAGCTCCCTGCTTATATCTCCCCATTTGTGGAGCTGTGCAAGGGCAGACAGGCCATACTGGCTCATCAAAAGCTTCAACACCCTCAAGGAATTGCCAGAGGAGCCCAAGCCTGTCATTTTTCACTTACTCTCGTTTTTATGGGATCAACATAGCAACCCCACCCTGACCCAAACTCATTAACATTTTGAATACTCTGCTGCCACTAAATGGAAACTAAATGTAGAAGTAGCAAAGGAGTGAATAAGCTCTTCTATAAATCTGGCCTAATAAGAAAACCTGACACATTAGGTCTTGGCTGTTTTAATGGCTAGTTCAATGGAGTACAACTTCATTAGACATAGAAAATATACTTGCAGGCTGTTAAGTGGAGAAGTGCATTTGAAATGAATGTACTGCAATGTGGTTTTGCATATTAAAACTGAAGAAGAAGCTATGGTGGTTTAATAAAGGTAAAAAGGAGCACAGACTCGTATCTTTGCCATCTGTTTTGAAGTTTAAGCCTATGATTTACTAAGGCTGCAGTTGCATACACACTTACCTGAGACTGTGCTCCATGAAATCAATAAGACTAGTAGAGATGTAGAGCAGAAGCCACCAAATCAATTCTATCTATCTAGCGTATCTATTTTGGAAATCTGTGTATCTGTCTGTTCTCTGCGCACTTGGACATCTCTTAAGATACAGTCAAACCTTAGTTCTGGAACGCCTCCATTTTGGAACGTTTTGGTTCCCGAACACTGAAAACCCAGAAGCAACTGCTCTGGTTTTCAAATGATTTTCAGAAACCGAACCGTTTCCAAGCCACATTTTTCATTTTTTCCCATTGACTTTGCAGCCAGCCCACTGATCCTCAGTTTCTGAACTTTTCAGAAGCTGAACAGTCTTCCGGAACATATTAAGTTCAAAATCCAAAGTTCCACTGTATCATAATGAAACTTTGCATGATGGTTCCTGAGATGAAGGAACAAGTTTTCATCTATGTTTGGATACAGTCGGATGCCATTTTGAATCAAAATTGTGGAATGAACTTTTCAAACTAGACTGATTTTTTGTTTTGCTTCTTGGAATTGTGGAGCAACGTCAGATCCAAGTTCACTAGTAAGTGTATAATGCACTTTGTAAAAATTGCTATGCTACTGAGACTAAGTCAGCCAGTTAAGTATTGCCACAAAAGTGGAGGCGAGGGAAGAAGAAGGATTTGCATCGCCAAAAAGGAAGCTAAAAAAAACACCAATTTCCATAAAACTTTTGTATGGTAATACAAATAGGCACAAATTTAGAAATAATTACTGCAAGAGCTGGAAAAAACCCTTGCCTGAAATTCTGAAGAGCTGCTACCAGTCAGTGTACTAAATCCAGCCCATGGATGGTCCAGGAATCAGCATGAGTAGAATGTGTCCTTTTATTTAAAATGCATCTCTGGGTTATTTGTGGGGCATAGGAATTCATTCATCCCCCCCCAAAGAAAATAACCCCCACAAGGTCTGAGGGACAGTGGACTGGCCCCCTGCTGAAAAAAGTTTGCTGACCCCTGGTGTAGACCAAGGGTGGATAACCAGTAGGCCTACAGATGATACTGGGCACTGACCCATATCATCTCTGGCCATCATGGCCGATGATAAGGGATGATGGGAGTCATCTGGAGGGCCACAGATTCCCAACCCCTGGTGCAGGCAATATGGATGGGCAAATGTCTGTATTCAGTGTAAGGCATCTTCCTACATTCCGTTACACTCAATCCTTCTGAAGCCATTGCAGGGTGATATGTCTTTGCTGAAGATTTGCTCTAAGAAAGCAGAACAAGGGCACAACTGAAGAGAAGCCACAGCAAGGCAGATTAATGTCACCAATAACTGAGCACACATATTTCAGCTGTGCGTGTTTTGTAAAAAAGAAGAAGAAGAAGTAGGTATTGTAGATTGTGCTGAGAGCAAGAGCAGATGAGCTGGGAGTACAGACTGTAGGTTCAGCATAAAGTGAGGCTGCCAGCAATTGAGGCTGTTAGTTTACACAAAGGAAGGAATTTTGCCAACTCTGCATCTTTTTGTTACGCACCCTTACATGCCATTTGCTGACTCTCTCATTTTCAGCATATGTCCTAATGAGATGATACCATGTGGTTAAAAGGAGAGCAAGAATGAAAGCCATATAATTCACAGAAGTATAATCATTTATAACACAGCTCCCTCCCTCTTTTTTTGTATCTGTTTTGTGAAGCAGTGCTGTATGCACTTTATTATCTCTACCCCACCCTTTCCTGAGAGTGCACCACTATAAACTGGCAAGCCTTAAAATCAAGAAAATATTGCAATGTATTTACGGAATGAAGCCGTGGAACATCTGGCACATACATAAACCTGGCCGCCGAGATTATCAGGGTTGCAGACTAACTAGGAGAGGAATCCACGCAGGTGGAATAAATGGGGCCAGTTGCCAGTTTTGCTATGTGGTAACAGGATATATGGCTCTAACTAAGACAAAAGTAATATTTCAAAAGATTTAAAGGAATGGGGTGTTCAAAGCCAGGCTGAGAGGCCAAATCTTGCTGGCAGTAATCTGTGAACCATAGTTAGCTGGTATAGTGGTCAAAGTGTTGAGCTATGTTGAAATCTCGATTTCAGCCATGAAGCTCACAGGGTGGCCTTGGGCCAGCTACTGTCTCTCAGCCTAACCTACCTCACAGAGTTGTTGTGAAGCTAAAATATTAATGGGGGAAACAGTCCACTGTACTTCAGTGAAAGGTGGGATAGACAGGGTGGAGGATGGGGATGTGATGGGGGCAGGTCATCCGGGGTGTCACCACTGAAGGGGGCATGACAAAACGCCAGGTGGCACTCACTAAGGGGCCTGCAGCACGCCCAAGCCACGTGTCTCTCCTGGGAGTGACGTGGTAGCTGGGGCACCTGCAGGTTCCTTGGTGCCCCAAACAGTCCGCCCACCACCTCCCCGTCAGCTGTAGGGCGGCTGAGTGGGAGGAGCCAGGCAGACTCCTCAAATAATAGTGTAGATGGACAGCAATATGCCTTGTGATCAGCTTGCAGAACTAGTAGCTTATGACTGCAGACTCAGATGGGGACACTGGTGCAAAGAATAGGCCATGGGTGCTGTAACAAACTGCTGTCATCTCACAGGAGTGGCAAGAGAGCATTAAAAAGTGCCTGGAGAGGGGCAGTCAATGAACTGTGTGCCAGCTTCCAGGCGTAATTCAATATGCCAGCTTCAGTGGTTCAGAACCTAGCTACCTTAAGAGTCACCTCCCTTCCATTCTTTGCAACGGGGCCGTCTATAACCAGTGGTGGCATGTTTGATTGCAGCCCCATAGTCCAGTGCACTTTGATAGAACGGGAAATTTACTGCATGCGCTCAGTGTTTTGCCCTCACTACCCCCACCGGCCATCTTTTCAAACAGGCAGAAGAACTGCTTCTCCTGTGAAAACCGTGAGCCATTCGATATAAGGTCTGCTTTTAATTAATCTATGCAATTTTGCAATACATCCAGGTGTTGGAAATACGAGACATGCCAGAAGATCAATCACTTCATATTTCACAGGGGTGTTTCCTGCAACATTTTTATTGTCTCTGTCACAAAGAAAGAGAACAGACTTCCCCAAGCCTGAACTCTCCCTCCTCAATTAGGCATCAATCACGGGAGAAAATAGATGATATATAAGCTTGGAGGGCTATTTCCTTTTCTGCGAATTGAAACACAACCTGCCTTCTTAAGGTGGGAAATAAGAATATAAGAAGAATATATATCAGAGCATAGGTTCATAATCTAGTCTAGCGTCCTGTTCTCACAGTGGCCAAGCAGATGCTCACCAGAATCCTACATAAACGCAACAGCACTTGTGACCCCCAGCATCTGGGATTCAGAGATAAATTCCAATGTGTTTCATGGTAGTAAAATGTTCAATGGACACACAAAAAAATCTCAATATATTAACATTTGCTGGGGTGACAATAGAACACTCCAGTGTGTGGAGCAGGGGACATAGAATCCTCTTGAGCTCTCTTTGGTTTTTTTTTAAAGGAAACATCTCTCTGTCATTGTACTGGTACACAGCAGTGGCACAGCTACAGGGAGGCCTCCCCACTGGCCACTCTTGATAGAGTTTAGGCCATAGAACATCCCATCCTTCCCTAAAGGTTCATGTCTCTTGTGCACACACTTATCCCATTCCTGCAGATGCTTACTGGGGAGAAAGCCCCATTGAACATAAATAAACTTACATGCATAGGCCTCCACTGTGTACTGCCATTCTGTATGTGGAACATATTGGTAAACGCCATACTTTGCAGTCAGAAAGACCCAGGGTCAGTCTCTAGTAGTTCCAGTTAAAAGTATTTGCGGTAGTAGATGTTGGGGAAAACTCTCCCCAAGACCCTAGAGAGCTAACACCAATCAGAGTAGACCAATAGTCCGGGGCTGATGGGAGTTGTGGTCCAAAAATTCTGGAGGTTATCAGGTTGGGAAAGACTGGAGGAGATAATGGACATATGCCTGCTATAAAGTAGCTACCTATGCAGCCTACCACACACAGTGCTTCACTCTAGGCCACTGGTGCCTAGATGGCAATCCTTTCACCATGGATACCACCAGCCAGATATACCAGATCATCATATGCTACCATTAGGAAAAGCACGTTCTTTATGTAAAGAAGTGTACTGTAACTTGTCAACCTCTTTGTGGATATCTGGTTAAACAAGAAATCTGTCAACCATCAAATATGAGTGGAATTCGCGTTCTTTTGAAAGATATAAATGAAGAGTGCTGTTGTGAAACTCTTGGCCTGCTGTCAAAATCTTTGTAATGTACACAAGAAAAGCTTCACATCACATATTTCATCTTGGATATATGCCTTCAGCAGCTACTAAGCTGTGAGACATGGAATTACTTATTTTGCTTTAATCAGTGGATACAATGGTTGAGGGGTAGGAGACTGGATTAAAGCATTGTCTATGTTTGAACCACACTCAGATCTATGGATAAGGGGTAGTATATTAAATAATAATGATAATAATAATAATAATAATAATAATAATAATAATAATAATATTTCAAGTTGCTGAATAACTACTTCCACCATCCCTGGCAATATTTGCTGACTTGAAGAGAGGTATAGTTCACCAATAGCCAAGAGCACCAACTTGAATAAAATATTGGGGGGGGGGGCAGATGAAGCACGCCATGATGCAAGAGGGCTGGGAGGACTCTGGGTTTTAGTGGCAGTTCCTCTGTCCTTTTATATGAAACCATCTCTCTTTCCACCATCGCCCACAGCCCCTTTTGCCTTACCCACCAGGGACAGAGGGGGAGAGAGGCACCCTCCACTCACCCACAGGACTCAGCAGGTTTGGCAGAGCCAAAGTTCACTTACCCACACAGAATGCATATATAAGCAAGCAACACACCAGTGTTCTTCTTGCAAACTTGCCCTTTAAATTGTTCAATCATGGCAAAGGCTCCTGTTTAAAACCACTTTAAAACTACTTTAAATTGTTCCCTGAGACATGGAGGGGAGGGGAAAGGGGGGGAGGAAGATAATGATCATCTCAAGCCCTTCCCAATACTCATGCAACCCTCCCCACACAAACACACCAACGCATGACACTGCAGCTACTTTGCTTCTCACTGGGCTGGTGTTCATACAAGGCAAGTGATGGGGCGACAGGCGCACAGTGGAGGAGGCGAATGGGTTTGAGCACCCTTTCCACCAGCCACCTCTCTGCCCTGACTCTCAAATGGACCACAGACACTCACACACTCCCTCCACTTCCCCTTTTGCTCTCGCATTGTTTTCCCCAGAGAATCCTAGGAATGGAGCTTCAGTTCCCAGAGCCCTTAACAAGCTACAGTTCCTATGATTCTTTGGGGAAAAGCATGTGCTTTCAATGTATGGCATCAATGGGACCATAATCTGCAAATAGGAGACAATGACCAGAGCTGCTTGTGGTCCTCCCATATGACCATTTAGAATCAAACAGTTTGCCCAACATTAGACATTGAAGCCACTTTGAGTATAAATTGGGGGGGGGGTTAGTAATGGGTGGTATCCAACAAACTAGGTCTGCTAGTGCAAGGGGACTTCCTCTCCTCCTCTTCTTGCTGCACACCTCCCCCTGTCTCACTTGGGAGCTCCCCAACTCCCCAGAGCAGATTTGGGAAGGGTGTGGGGGCACACAGAGTGACAGGAGGGAGGGCATGTTCTGTTGCCCAAGCAGAGATGCTAGCACAAACAGATCTCCTTCACTGGATACTGCCCAAGGTATGTTGTTGTTGAATGAAAAAAACATCTGCTAAGAGTTTGATTACAATGTAAAATGTAAATAAATAATGTAAATTGTGAATGATAAGGAAAAACCGGTGGGAAAGAGATTGCCAAACCTGAGGGATAGAAGTGGCTCCAAATAATTGTATGACTGTTTGTTATTTGTATAGAGCTGTATCCAACCGTGTCCTTCTTCCACTAATGGAAGGCTCTTTAACCAAACAGTCTTCCATGAGCTAAAAGTGGGGGTTGTGAGGAAGATATTTTTGAAGCTCTCCCTTTTCTCCTGTATTTCCCCAACCCATCTAAATACACAGAGCTCCAGTGGTATCCCAACCCTCTGCAACAGATTTGTGTCTTTTTGTTCACAGTAGGGTTGCAGAGGGACTCAGCAAAAACATTTTCAACCCATTTCCACTAATGGAAGCCCCTGCTGGAAGCCTTCTATCTGTGGATGGGAACAATTGGCCACAACCCCAATCTATTTCTCCATCTGACACCTCATAACCAAGGTTCACTGGGCAGCTAAAAATGGAAAGCTAACAAAAAATCACAAATCCAGTAAATCGTGAACAAATAGCCACATAGAAACTCACAAAACCAGTCATGTCAAAACATATCTGAGCAGATTTCATACAATCTCCACCACTGTCTAATAATATAAGGCAGAGAGTCATAAAACATCCACATGGCACTAAAATACCCTCTAAAACCACAGATAATATAGATGTAGATATAGATAGTTGGCATCCATCAGTCTCGAGAGGCAACGGAGTGTGCTTCTGGGGGTGAAGTCAAATTGCTGCATTAGCAGCACTGAAGTGACCCCCTGGTCAGTGTGGATGGAGGTCCTGGGCTACATTGAGCCAAGAGATGGACCAGGAGACAATGAAAATGATAAAACACTAATGTGACACATTTGTAACGACAGTGTTGTAATATGTTACACATTTTCTTTTCACAATCTAGCATGGGTTCTTCAGCCATCAAAACCAATGTGCTACTCAATTAGATATAAGCCATGCTGAGTTCAATAGAGCTTTCTCGCAGGTAGGCATGTACAAGATTGCAGCCAACGTGAACCTGGCTTTGTGCTAGGATTGCCACCTTTGGTCAGGCAAAATAAATGACAGGTCGGGCAAAATACGGAACAGGTTGGGAGGAGAATTGGTGGGCTAAAATGGCTTTACGTGGTACAGAAATAACTTCAAAGAAATCCATTACAATGGCACATGGTGTTTACAGTGGTTTATTCAATGGAAAAAAAACAGTCACGTGCAAACCCCCTGCCACTCTCCAAGTCTGACACACCACATGCCCTCTGCCTGTGCAAAAACCCTCTCTCCCACACTGCACCAGGCCCCTGCAAACCCTCTCTCTCACTCTCTGACTCACCCCCTTCCCACTCAAAACCCGAGACTTCACTGTAGCATTCCCAGACACTGCAAATCCCCTCTCTGGCTCTCTCTTTAAACTCTCTCTTTCAAACTCCCAGCCCTGCCCTGCCCTCTGTGTCCTGCAATGTGTGTCCCGCTTGTGTCCTGCAATAACTCTCACTCCCCTGCTCAGCTCTCCTCCTCATGGACCCAACGCTCTGCCTGCACAAACTCCCACTCAGGCTCTCGCTTGCTCTCCTCCCACCAGACCTGTGTTTTTCTAGGGATGGGCAGTAACCCTCCTTTGTGTTCATTTGTGGCCCCCTTGGAACAAGTCAAATTGGCTGAATGGTTTTGTTTCAGCTTTAGAATCAATCATATTTTGGAGTTCTTCCTTAAGGTAGTTGTATAGCTCTTTTGTTGTCAACAATTTTGTTTGCTTTGAATGTGCCTCTTTAGCCTCTAAAAGTACATTTTGGAAAGAAAGGGTGATCTCCTAGCTTTAACAAGGTGAATGTTCTTCTCTGCTCTGCCAGTGGTCCCCTAGTCTGCAAGCAGAATAATTTGTTATAAGAAATAGGACGCAGAGTTCTCTCTTTCCCACTGTGAGGTATCTGGGTGGTAGAGTATCTTTTTAAAAAGTGGCGATAGTTAAATCAAGCCTTTACATTCCCATTTTTTTTTTAAAACCAGCATGAAGCATGTAAAGATAACAGAAGAGTAGTGAACCCCGAAGCACTTATTAACCGTGTGAACCTCCCATACTGTTTTATCCTTAAAATATTAAGTCATCATATTTTTTTAAAAACACACACACCCAGAACACTTAGAATGGCTACAGCCCTGTGAGAGCAGTGCAACCAATTGATTTAGCTAAACTGAACAAAAGAGAACGCCATCTCACTAGTTAAAAGTTTATAAAGCCAATAGCTGCTTGTAACTGTGATGAAATGCTAATGTCCACAGTCATCAGCCCCCTAGCCAGCCCTAGACTGTGAACATCTAAATTGGGATCCATGCCAATGAAAGAGACAGCCTTTATTTCCACAATGCCTTTTTTTCTTCGTCCCGTAACAATGGCAATACCATGCTAAGATTATTCTACAAACCTACACAGTGGAAATTTGAATATGGGCAGCTAAGGATGGCTGCTCTGAAAGATCTATGGTGAATAGTAACTACAGGAACTCCCCTGCCTTATGACAGCTGTGTTGAGTTTAGCTGTTACTTTGGGAGAGCCAAGTGTCAATGTTAAAAAGAGTTGCGATAGAATTTAAGAGGCTCGGGTTAGAATCCCTGCTCAGTCATGCAGCTCCCTGAGTGGCCAAGGGCAAACCAGTATCTCACAGTCAGCCTGTGTCTCAGTGTTGTTGCAAGGATAAAACGCGGTCAGGAAGATGCAATGCAATTGCCCAGCTCCATTTGGGATTCAGAGGGAAAGCTGTGTATCTGTTCAGCTGTCTGGTTTTTGTTTGTTTTTTGCAGGGGGGTTAATTAATTACTAGGAGCATTGCCTATTAAGAACTGTGGACAATTATAGCTCATCACACCTACCTCCCATTTTCCTTGCACATTAGAATGTGCTGCAAAGTTAATGGGTAAGGATATGGCACGCCCTCAGTGCTGTTGGCTCATTGTCTTGGTTCTGAGAAGTATCCTGCAAGCTTTGCTATGTCAGAGGCCAGGGGAGAAGAATCATTTCTTTCTCAAGTGGGCTCTGAACCTTTCCACTCAACTATGTTGCAGTCTTATGCTGAGCAACAGAGAGCAAGCTCAGAGGAGTTGGAGGCCAGCCAAACAACAGAGTCTCAGAGGTGCACTTGCCTATAGGCAGAGTCTGTATCCAAAGTCAGATCCACTCCTGGGGTTGGGCAAACAGAAATTCATGTGCTCAGACGGTCCAGTGGTCAGAGAATCCAGTTACCCAAGGTCAAGAGGAGCAAGAAGCAGCAAGGTCAGGCCAGGAATGATAAGCGTTGTTTCCAGCATCTGGCTGAGGCTGGAAGCCCTGCTAAAGAAGGCTGAAGCCAGCTGGTTCTCATCAGCACCTTCTCCTCTGAGTCCTTGAAGGCTGATGGGATCTGTGGCTTTACAGGTTCCTCCTCCTTGCTATAGACAAAGAACACCCTCCCCTTTTGCTGCTGTTAATGCAATCTTAGTATTAACAGAGTTGAAATAAAGAAAATTTGAACATGCTCCTTCTAATATTAGCCAAAGTCTGACAGATCTATTGTGCGACTTTCTTCATGTGAAGGCACGTAATGAAAGAGCTACAGGGCAATATTTTCTAATTAGTGCTTCATAGTGTTCAGACACATGATATAGCACTTGTTTTTGGGTGTCAGCCTTTTTATGAGGATGGGAAGAAGGATCGAGCTTTAACAGCCAGCCAGGTTACATCTAAATTGCTCGTTAGTGCTTTGCATTCATTGATCATACTAATGTTTCCTCAGCCTTGGAACCTAAATGTACTTTAGTGCTGGAATTCATCTTTGCCACTTCAGGGAAAGCATTTTTCTGGGGCAAGTACAGCAGGCATGGTGCTTATCTGCTCTACTGTAAAGTTGCATGTTCACCTAAATTGTGTAACTTGGAGCATTGCCGGGAGCCTTTCCCCGCTCCCCAGTGTGGGGTATTGCCCTGCATGAATTGCCATGATGTAACCATTCCTATCCATTCTATCCATTCGTATCCATTCTTAAGGAAATCAGCCCTGAGTACTCACTGGAAGGACAGATCCTGAAGCTGAGGCTCCAATACTTTGGCCACCTCATGAGAAGAGAAGACTCCCTGGAAAAGACCCTGATGTTGAGAAAGATGGAGGGCACAAGGAGAAGGGGACGACAGAGGATGAGATGGTTGGACAGCGTTCTCAAAGCTACAAACATGAGTTTGACCAAACTGTGGGAGGCAGTAGAAGACAGGAGTGCCTGGCCTGCTCTGGTCCATGGGGTCACAAAGAGTCAGACACAACTAAACAACAACAACAACCATTCTTATTTCACTTTGTTTTTTGGAATTTGAAGCATCCTGTAAGATCAGAATGGTTTGTCAATTCCCTCCAACGGTAGTTGCTCCAATCTCTACAACAGCATTCTCCATCATAACAGAGTCAGTTTCGACAATCAGCAATTTATTTGTGCCACCCACAACCCCAACCCCACCCAAACATCACATCTTTTTGCCAAAGTTATCTCCAGCAACCATAAGATCTAAGGGTCAAACTGAGACAATTTATTAAATGTGTGTGTCGGAGGAGGAGGAATTGGGATTGGGATCATGAAGAAGAAACCCTTTCACCCCCTCTTACCAGTCGCAACAAAAAATTCTCCAGGAAGCTTCAAACCTTTTCAGAATAGAAGCTCCCAATGGCAGATTCTCTCCTAGGGCAAACAGGAGCTGGGTGGGAGCTGTTGTCAGGACTGTAGCAGAGGGGAAAGTTTGAACAGCTCATTTCTTCCTCCATGGCACCATTGCCCTAAACTGATCTCCATGCTCACGGCTGAATTTAGGTATCCATTTTAATGCATCAGCTAATTTAACCCTCCTGGCAGCTTACAGGGAAAGGGGCCAAATTATCTCAAGGCTTCCTCACATCTACTGTTGCTTATTGGGACATTACGTTTTCAATTGAGTAGGAATATTGTTTCATTAGGGCAGCAGCTAAGCAAAAATGATAAGAAATATTCCTGTGCATTTACTGAAATTCTGGATGCGCCTTGTTCTAAATGGCTCTCCTTCACTTTCTGCTTCCTAGAGTTTGCTTCACAAACTCCTTATTGGTGTGTTGCCTTTCTCTCTGAGCTTCACTTTACTTCCATTGCCACTTTTCTCTGCCTCCCACTGCCCTCTCATCTTCCTCATCCTGTGAAGTTTCTCCTTCAAATTTTCTACAGCTTTCTTCCCCCCCCCCAGCCATGTGAAGTTGGCTAGCTTAATGCTAGCAATTTCCTTGTTTCATCTGCTGAGTGCAAATGGCCTATTATTTTTAGCCTTTTGCTCCCTATGCCTGCAACTCCCTACACTTAGGTTGTGCAGAGTAGTTGTCTAATGATCTGTCCCCTTTTCAGTTCCAGCTAATGATGCTGATTATAAGATAATTTCTAAAGCACCTATACTTCTTTCCTTTGTGAGGAACAGAAGCCAGCAAGAGAGAAAGGGGGACCAAAGTGAAGCAATTGATGACTCCGAAACTCCTTCCACTCCCATCTCCAGGAATCAAGGGAGCGCTCAAATGGACTCAGAAAATGCATTTCAGATAATTTCTTGCCAGAACAAGATTGTTCATAGCTTTTTAAAGAAAAGGGCGGGGGGGGGAGAGAGCTCTGTGATTGAGTGTAGTTTTTAAATTGCCCTGTGTAGCATTTCTACTCTTAGCAATAATGCTATTTAACTTCATAGGATTCCCAAGCAAATTCAGGGTGGATTTATATGTGCATTTTTGGTCTGCGTTTAGATTATCTGCACTCTGCAGGCAAGTGTTCCCACAGTAGATTTCATGCTCCTGTTACAACACAACTTTCCCCAACTCGCTGCCCTCCAGATATTTTAGATGACGTCTCTCCACCATTCTTGATTTCAGGCTACACTGGCTGGGACTAGCTGGAGTCCCTCAAAACATCTGGAGGGCACCAGGTTGGAGAAGGCTGCATTGGCTCTTCACTGGATAACATGTTGGCATGCATGGTGTATCCATGTACAGGTCGAATCAGAAAATCATATAATAGCATTATTAATTCCATTATTTTCTTTGCATGTGGCATCCACTACTTTAATTGCACATGTATATGCTTGTGAAATAGGCTTTTCAAGACATGGTGGCTGCCACTGTAGGGGTCACTTTAATGGCAACTGGGGATGCATGCATCTGGTCTGGAGAAAAAGCAGGAAGCTGGCGTGTCTGGGGATTTTAACCTGTGAGCTGTGTTTCCTTGCTTGTCCTGGAGCCCCTCTGCAGAGACAGCAAGACTCTTGTTAGTTCCATTCCACATCGTCCCATTGGTCCTTTCTGGTCGACAGTAGCCAAAGAGATTGATGTAAACATGCACAGACCAAAAAGAGAAAAACAGGTTTCCTGGCAAGCAGGGCAGAGCTGCCAGTAATAGGATTTCACTCCACTGATGCAAGTCATTGCTTGTGCCCCTTCAGCTAAAGCCAATTCACAGAACTGGCCTTCCAAATATTTCATTATTTGATTACTCTCCAACATTTCACAGATGACAATAGGGGCACTCTTATTTATTATTATTTTCCTTTCGCTTTTTTAAAACTATATTCAGCCTTGTCACCATTCGGTCTTCAAGGTAGCTTATGCCAAGATAGTGGCAGGACAATTAGAGCCACTATAATAGATAAATATAAACTGAAAGACAGAACAAGCAGCAACCCAATGAAAGAGCAAATAAAACAATAAATAAAAGGTATGATTTCCCATAAATTTCCACAGTGTATGCAAGATCTCGCCAGTGGCTTGGGAAAGAAGACTGGTTCTCACCCTGTGAAAGGTTAAAGCAAAAGATAACCAAGTGAGTCCTTGGGAAATATACTCAGGAAACCTGTTATATTGTTGAGTCACCAAGTACCACAACGTGGCATCCTCCAGATTTTTTAAGATCACAATCCCCATTAGACCCAACCACTTTAGCCAATGATCAGAGATGATGGAGATTACAGTCCAATGTCCAGAGGGTACCAGTTTGACTACAACAACCCCATCTTCCCCAGCCATCAGGTTAGGATGGTGATGAATTGAAAACCTTTTGAGGCAATAAATAAGACAGGTGAATGCCATAGCTGTGCCACCAACCAAGCCATGGTGATGTGTACTAGGTGAGGCAGCTGAGCATACTATCTGAGCATACCCCCCCACATATCCACATATCCACATATACACAACACACATTGCTGAAGTCTTGTCTGTCCGCAGCATGCCATATTAATTTAGTTTGCTGCACAGGCTACTGAAACTGGGCGTATGTATCAGTAAACTGAACAAAACCGGGATTTTAAATTTCACAGTGCACCTGGTGGAGGATATTACAGAGCTGCTGCAGCTGAGAAAACTCCAGGAACTTATATCAGCTAGGTCACTGAGTTAGTCTCCTTGCTTTTTTCAGCAACCAACGAAGGAATGAGTGCGGTCACAGCCTCACTCATATCACATAGTTCAAAAACAAAGTTGTTCTTCATTAAAGATATACTAGGAAAACATAAATGTGCTCTGTCAATCATTGCACCTAACAGTTCAAAACAAGCCTCTTGATTATCAGTGAGCGATATCAGAGTTCACCTTCATGTTGTATTAGTGTTCATGTATGTGCTATTCCATGCATACATAATCTACCCCTACACTTTTGGAGACCAAAAGATAAAGACAGATAAAGAAGATAAAGACTGTTGCTGGTAAGTAGGGGATGTTGGAGTAGATGCATTTCTTATTGTTCCATAATATGAAAGAAGCCTCATCACTTCTGTGGAATGCTCTTTATGGGCTGAAATACAACCCACCATAAACAATTATGCCCCAAAGGGACAGCACTGCCTCCCATTAGCAGCAGGAAACAGCCCAGGTACCCAAAGACCAGAGCAGAGCATCAGCTGCTATCACCAGCTGCAGTGGGGCAGAAAAATGACAAAGTGCTGTCATGGGGATTTGACATCAAAGTACAAAAATTTAAAATTAAATATTGCTGCACATGGGTAAATGTCAACAACCGGCATGGTGAGCAAATGACAGACAGTTGGCTAAAACACTCAGCCTGAAAGATCAGCTTTCAAAAAAGAGTCTGTTTGTTCTTTAAAGGCAACTGTCAACTTCACTGAGGCAGCATGACGAAGGCTACAAATGACACTGGAAATTGCATTTGAAAAACAACCTTTTAGAATAACAGGTTTCTTTCTAAAGAAGCTGGAGGAAACTAAGGCCACAATCAACCCAGAGCTGCATTCACAAATCATCCATGCATGCATTTGAATTTTCTCAAGAGCTTCTCTCTCAGAATGCGCCTCTGTGGTACCCTAAACTGGCTTCTCTTTGAAGCGTTTTCTGGGTGCAAAAAGTAGTTTTGGTGGAGTGGTGTGAGAATTCAAGGGGAAACAGACTATGTACACCAGCAACACTATCTCTTTAATGAACTTACTTTCTGAGTTGTTAGATGACGATGCATCAGAGCAAGTGATATCTCACACCTTCCAGTGAACACCCCTATCACTTTCCTTATCACAGAAAGTCTGATCTTTGGGGGATGGGGGACAGGTTTGTAGCACAAGACCTGCTCATGAACTATAATCTTGCAACTTGAATTTTTTTTGTACATGATTGACTCCAACCCCAGAACACTGACATTCTACAGGCAGATTAGATGATGTTGCATCAAAACAAGTGCTGTGAACTTTTCTGTCACTTTCCTTATTGCAAAAAGCCTTTTTTGCCAGGGAATGGGGAGTAAGAGACAGGTTTCTTTGTTTGTTTGTTTGTCGGTTGATCTAAAAATTTATATTCTGCTTTTCACCATACAGGTCTCAAAATGACTTACAGTAAAATGTACAAAATTTAAAACGAATTAAAGCTGACAACTTTTACATCTCAAGCATTTAAAATCTCAAGTTGTTGTTGTTGTACAAGACCTCTCAATCAACTATAATTGCCCAACCTGAATTTGCTGGTATATGACTGAATCCCACCTGCAACTAGTGGCAGGCTGGAAGTGCCCAAAGTAATAAACTATTTGTAATGTTGGTGATAGATCCATTCCTTGCTCCAAGCCAATATTTTCACATGTTCAAGTTAAATCTGTGGCAAATTCATTCCTTGAAATGTTTGTGGCAGATCTTGATTCAAGCCAATATTTCAGAATGCCCCAATTAGTCAGAGGTCTGTCCATCCCAGGACTTAAACTGGACAGGGAAGGGCAGAGGGCATTCTAGAAAGGAGAAGAGATGGTATAATCTTGCTGCTTTGTGCAAGAATAGAATGAGCCCATGAAATTCTAACTTTACCAAGACTACTCTGCATCCTGATTCTTATTCCTAAGAGTCCCATAGTCTTGGCCATCTACAAAAAGCATATAGGAAGCAAAAAGAAAATAACCAGATAATGAGGATTTTTCCATCTCTCCTTCCATTTGGGGCTCAGAAATCCCATGGAGGCTGGAAACAGACTTATCAAACAAATAAGCAAAAAGTTGACATCTAGGAAAGTTGTATACGAGTGTAATTATATATATTTTTAGCCTATGAGCACAAAACTTGGGGCAAATTGCTGCATTAACAGCTCCAACAGTCGCATTATTTTCTATTCCTATGTATGCCACTTCTGTGAATGATTAAAACTGCCAAGAACAATGTCTGAACCAGCCTTAGCCTAGAAACACTTGGTACTGCAGAGGGTTGAATGAGATTCCTTGCAACTCTATACAAAAGGTTGTTTGGCAAACAAATATATTAGAAAACCTCTTGAGTTTCCTAGGTAGCCTCTTACAATTTCAAGCCCCCAAGGCCCGACTGATATAACAAAGTAGCCCACAATAATTTAAATACCTTGAAGCAGTGAGCAGGAAAGGAGGAAATTGCATATAATATTCTGTGAATCCATATTAGAACTCCCAGCTATGCCCTTTGAGTTACTGAGGCTTTTTAAAAGAATCAAATTGCCGGGCCTGTTATTATCTTTATTAGTTTGTAAAGCTGCAGCTTGACATTCTATGTAATTGTAGTTAAAATTGTAACCATTCACCAAACCTTGAGTCCTAACAGCTTGTGCCTAGTGCCCTAAATTGCCTGTGCTACACTTTTATTTTACATTTGTTCTATTTCTGCATCTATTTCTATATTCCTATATCTGTGGATTAATGAGAATAGTTTATCCCTCCCTGCTGCAGGGAATGAAAAAGAATGACCAAGGAGGCGCTTAGGCAAAAATAGTATCAACAATGTATGGTGCAACTCCTTTATCTGTTTGAAACAAAAGGAATTCTTGGCACCTGCATTTAACTGTCTATGGCTGGCTCTTTGCAAGATGTTGCCATGTGGTCATCAAGAATACACTAAAAGCTAAGATAATTAGTGGAGGCTTTAAGAGAACTGCTTAGCTTGCTCCTTTTCTGAATTTTCACACATGCCTATTACTACTACCACTACTAAAATGACAGCAACAACAGCATCATTGTTGTTGTTGTTGTTGTTGTTATTGTTGTTCGCCCATCTGACTAGGTTGCCTTAGACCAGGCTTCTTCAATCTCGGCCCTCCAGATGTTTTTTTTGGCCTACAACTCCCATGATCCCTAGCTAGCAGGACCAGTGGTCAGGGATGATGGGAATTGTAGTCTCAAAACATCTGGAGGGCTGAGGTTGAGGAAGCCTGCCCTAGACACTCTGGGTGGCTTCCAACAAATTAAAACATCAAACACAGTAAAACATTACAAATTAAAAACTTCCCTATACTTCAGATGTCTTCTAAAAGTCAGATACAGTGGTACCTCAGATTAAGTACTTAATTCATTCCAGAGGTCCATTCTTAACCTGAAACTGTTCTTAACCTGAAGCACCACTTTAGCTAATGTGTCCTCCCGCTGCTGCCATGCCACCGGAGCACGATTTTTGCTCTCATCCTGAAGCAAAGTTCTTAACCTGAGGTACTATTTCTGGGTTAGCGGGGAGTCTGTAACCTGAAGCGTATGTAACCCGAGGTACCACTGTAGTTGTTTATTTCCCTGACATTTGATGGAAGGTGTTCCACAGGATGAGTGCTACTACCGAAAAGACCTTCTGCCTGGTTACCTGTAACCTCACTTCTCTCAGAGAGGAAACTACTAGAAGGCCTCAGAGCTGAACCTCAGTGTCTAGGCTGAATGATGGGGGTAGAGATGCTCCCTCAGGTGTACAGGGCTAAAGCCATTTATGTATTGTCATGTGTATCGTAGAAGACACTATGTAGGTAGTGTCTCATATGTATCATAGAGACACAACCCACATGGGAGGGGAAAATCATTTTTAAAGCATTTTGAATCTATGAGCCCAAATAAATAATTTTGGAAGTGGATAGGCAGGCCTTTGAGAATGTGTGTGTACACATCTATCAAATTAGCAGAAATGGGTGGTTATTCATGGAATGCTAATCTAATGCTATCAACAATGCAAGTGGAACCATCCATGGCTATTATACAACCAAATGAGCAAATAAAAGCAAATTGTTAAAAGCTGAATTATCCACATATGTGACTAAAGCAGCCTTCACCAACCTGGTGCCCTCCAGATAGTTTGGAAAACAATTCCTATATAGACATTGCCAGTATGGCTGAAATCAATGGGAGTCGTAATCCTAAAGATATGGACTAAAGCATACCAAATAGAATGGAATGCACTTTCTTTTTCTTCCCTTTGGAAAGTCTGATTTGATGCAGGCATTTCTGTGATACAGCTGTTTCCCATATTTTAATAAACTGTTGTTATTTAGTTGGCTCTTAAAGTTCCCAGCTATGTGATCCATACTGCCATCCATAAACTCTTGTGGCTTCACAGATCTGATCTCAAACAGGAAAATACCTTATAAGAAACAAAATGAATTATACTTCCCTGAGATAAGAATTCACTCTCTAAGTAGTTAAATAAATCCCACATTTTAAGGACCACTTTGGAGATTACATGAATAGATGTCCATTAAGATGTATTTAAGATACATCCAAAAATGTAAAGCATGAACTCAACTCATGTGTGTCATAAAAGTGTTTCTTCATGGATCTATAACTATCTGACTAGGAACAGGGATTACATGTGAAAAGGTTGCTTCATTACTAATAAGAAGAACTTTAGCATTTGGTTATGTTGGTGACTCTGCAATACCCACTGTTAGTTTTGAAGCTAACCAAGGTTATGGGAGAGATTTCGGACAGGGGAGACCCAAATTAGATCAACTGGGGAGACTAGCATTTCTCTGTCATAATAAATCACAGGAACCATATGTTTTGATGTAATGAAGAATAAGTAATAGATCATAGAATCATCTGTCATTGGCTTCCAAATGGGAAGGTGAAAAATAGTATGTGAAAACTGACAAAGTTAAATTTCATGATACTGTCAAAGGAAGTTTCAGGTCTAAGGCTTTTGGTGAGTCTCCAAAATAGGGGCGGATCTACAGTTGTACCTCGGAAGTCAAACAGAATCCATTCTGGAAATCCATTCAACTTCCAAAATGTTCCGAAACCAAGGCGCAGCTTCCAATTGGCTGCAGGAAGCTCCCACGTCGGATGTTCAGGTTCCAAAGAACATTCGCAAACCGGAACACTCACTTCTTTTTTTTTAATAATATTTTTATTAGTTTTTACACATATTAAAGACAATACAGAACAAAACACAAACATCAAAGACATACAACAAAAATTTGACTTCCCCATGCCTTCCCTTCGCCACATCCTTATTTTGCCATTTTTTCGAGCAACTCATCAGTCAGTATTTAATCAAGTCCCTTTTAAATTTTCTTAAAGTTTAAGATTTACAGCTGTAATTCTTTGTTTCTTACCCCTTGACATCTTATCAGTCCGCAATTTTACAATAATTTTTAAGATATATTTTAAATTTCCCCCAGTCCTCTTCCACTGTCTCTTTCCTCTGGTCACAGATTCTGCCGGTCATCTCTGCCAGTCCCATATATTCCGTCACCTTCGACTGCCATTCTTCCAGAGTAGGTAGTTCTTGCATCTTCCAATACTTTGCCAACAGGATTCTTGCTGCTGTGGTTGCATACATAAAAAATGTCTTATCCTTCTTTTGTACCAATTGGCCGACCATGCCCAAGAGAAAAGCCTCCGGTTTCTTTACAAATGTCCACTTAAGGACTTTCTTAATTTCATTATAGATCATTTCCCAGTAGGCCTTAATCTTTGGGCAAGTCCACCAAAGATGGTAAAAAGTACCTTCAGCCTCATTACATTTCCAGCATTTGTTATTGGGCAAATGATAGATCTTTGCAAGTTTGACTGGGGTCATGTACCACCTATAGATCATTTTCATTATGTTCTCTTTCAAGGCACTACATGCCGTAAATTTAATACCGGTGGTCCATAACTGTTCCCAGTCATCAAACATAATATCATGACCGATATCCTGTGCCCATTTAATCATAGCTGATTTCACCGTTTCATCCTGTGTGTTCCATTTCAGCAGCAAATTATACATTTTAGATAAATTCTTAGTATTGGATTCTAACAATTCTGTTTCTAACTTTGACCTCTCCTTCTGAAAACCAAGTTTCCTGTCCTGCTTAAATGTCTCATTTATCTGACGGTAGTGTAACCAATCTCGAACTTTATGCTTTAGCTTCTCAAAACTTTGAAGCTTCAGTTTTTCACCATCATATTCTAAAATTTCACAATATTTAGGCCAATTAGAGTCCATGTTAAGTTTTTTCACTGCTCTTCCTTTGGTGACAACCACCTAGGGGTTTTACTTTCCAGTAAGTCCTTATATCTATTCCAAACATTATACAATGCTTTCCTGACAATATGGTTTTTAAAGCTTTTATAGACCTTTACCTTGTCATACCACAGATATGCATGCCAACCAAAACTATTGTCATATCCTTCCAGATCAAGAATGTCTGTGTCTTCCAGAAGTAGCCATTGCTTCAACCAGCAAAATGCTGCTGATTCATAATAAAGTCTTAAGTCTGGCAGGGCAAAGCCCCCTCTATCTTTTGCATCAGTTAAAATCTTAAATTTTATTCTGGGCTTTTTGCCCTGCCAGACAAATTTAGATATATCTTTCTGCCACTTCTTGAAGCAGTCCATTTTGTCTAGAATCTGCAACGTCTGAAATAAAAACAACATTCTTGGCAATACATTCATCTTGATAACAGCAATTCGGCCTAACAAGGAAAGTTTCAGCCTAGACCATATATCTAGATCTTTTTTAACTTCTGACCAGCATTTTTCATAGTTATCTTTAAATAGATTCACATTTTTAGATGTTAAATTTACCCCCAGGTACTTAACCTTTTTTGCTATTTCCAACCCAGTTTCACTCTGAAACCTATCTTTCTCCTCTTTTGTTAGATTTTTTTCCAGCACCTTTGTTTTCTGTTTGTTTAGTTTAAATCCTGCGACCTGGCCGAATATCTCCATTAATTCTAAGACTCTTTTAGTACTAGCTTCTGGCTGTTGCAAAGTTAACACTAGATCATCTGCAAATGCCCTTAACTTGTATTGTTTGGTTCCGACCTGTATTCCTTTTACCAGCTGGTCCTTTCTAATCATATTTAGTAAAACCTCCAGGACAGATATAAAAAGTAAGGGGGATATAGGGCATCCCTGTCGTGTGCCTTTCTCTATTGGTATTTCATCCATTACCACGTTGTTCACAATTAGCTTAGCTCTTTGTTCAGAGTATATTGCCCCTATACCGTTTTCAAACCCTTGGCCTACCCCCATCCCGTGGAGATTCTTCTTCATGAATTTCCAAGAAATGTTGTCAAAGGCTTTCTCCGCGTCCACAAAAATCAAAACTACCTTTCTATTAATGTCCACCTCCAGCAACTCCAGAATGTCTATAATGTTCCTCACATTATCTGACATGTGTCTCCCTGGGAGAAAGCCTGTTTGGTTCTTATGAATCTCCTCCACCAAAACTCTCTTAAATCTTTTCGCCAAAACGTCTGCAAAGATTTTATAATCCACGTTCAAGAGTGATATAGGGCGATAGTTTTTAACTTGATGTTTCTCAGTTTCTGTCTTCGGTATGAGTGAGATGAATGCTTCTCTCCACGATTCGGGAGCCTTTTTCCCCTCTAATATCTGGTTGCATACTTCCTTCAATGGTTGTATTAACCATTCCTTAAGAGCTTTGTAGTATTTCGCAGTCAAACCGTCTGGTCCTGGTGATTTCCCCAATTTCATATTCTGGATGGCACCCTCTATTTCTTGTTCTGTAATTTTTTCATTCAAAATCCTTTTATTTTGTTCTGAAATCTTTAATAATCCATATTTTTTAACGAATTCCTCTATTTCTTGTTCGTTTATAGGCCCTTGTGCATACAGTTTTTTGAAGAAACTTTGAAAACAGTTACTTATTTCATTTGGTTTGTTAATAAGTTTCCCATCTATTTCCAGGGATGTCACAGTGCTTAGCTTTTGTCTCTTTTTCAGTTGCCATGACAGCAGTTTTCCACATTTATCTGCCGATTCAAATGTCTTTTGCCTCATTTGCTTTATCTTCCATTCTATTTCTTGATTCATCAATTCCATATATTGCGTCTGATAGTATTTTATTTCTCTTAAAATCTCATGAGACTTTGGTTTGGATCTCAATTTCTTTTCTCCTTCTTTTATCTGGTTCAAAATCTTTTCCTTCCTCTCATTTTGTTTCTTCCTCTTTATAGAATTCTGCTGAATTAGAAATCCGCGCATCACGGCCTTACTTGCGTCCCATACTATTCTTTTTTCCACCTCCGTTCTCAAATTTATCTCGAAATAATCCTTCAATATTTTTTGGGCCTTTTGATAGATTTCTTCGTCTCTAAATAGGGTGTCATTCATTCTCCATCTAAAGGTTCCAGCCGTTGTTAATTTCATTTCCATCTTGACTGCATTATGGTCGGAACAGGTTTTTGTGCAGATTTCTGTTTTTTTCACTCTTGGTGCCAGATTGCTAGAAATCCAAATTTGATCAATTCTAGTCCAGGTCATTTTTGCTTCAGAGAAGAAGGTTCCCTCTCTTTCCAGAGGGTTCCTAGTTCTCCAAATATCGATCAGGTCCATGGTGTCAGTCAGTTCAAAAAAAGTCTTTGGTAGTCTCCCGTCCTTAGATATTACTTGTCTTTGTGCCTTGTCCATATTTGTGGAGACAACTCGGTTAAAATCTCCCATCATTATGATTTTAAAATCCATAAAGTCCATTAAAGTCTCATGCAACTTCTTGAAAAACTCTGCCTTCCCCTCATTGGGTGCATAAACTCCAACAATTAAAATCTTTTCTCCTTGAATTTGAATTTCTACTGCCAGGTATCTTCCTTCATCATCTTTGAAGATCATTTTTGGTTCCCATTTTTCCTTGGCATAAATCACCACCCGTTGTTGTTCTTTCCTGTGCAGCTGATGCTCCTGACAAGGAGCCTCTTTTCTTTTGAGCCTGAGCCTGCTTTGCTTTGGATCTTGTTGATATTTCATCCAGTGGACCGCTCATATCTCAAGGTCGTTCCCACAGGAACAGTTGCAGGTGGAAAATCCCCCTGTTTCTGTCTCAATACAGCAGTCTCTCTTTTAAGCCTCTAGAGGGAGTACATTGTATCCATTACAGGAACAAAGAAACAGGGAGAGAAGTAGCCATAAAAAGTTCCAAAAGTGAAAGTCCAAATAAGAGCCCTATTTTGTTACGATTTAAAACGTTACAGTTTTGTCCACTAAAGTCCCGTTACTTTCTTTCAGATAAATGATACTTTATATCCACCATCTAGTTTGACAGTTCACTCCCAGGCGCTCGCTGCTCCGGCAGCCTGGCCAGAGGTATCGACAGCGGAAGGTTCCCGTTTCCAAACTCCTTTCTTCAAGCAGATAAAATTAAGTCAATTTTCTTCCCCTCTCTCCTGCTCATTAGGGGTGAGGTCCTCTTTCGATGTCAGGTTAACAAAGTTAAAAAGCATAAATGCGTTCCCTTTAAACACAGCTTACTCCTTTCGTTGCTCAATCAGTCATGCAGTTCCGGGAGGCAGACTTCCTTGATTTTTTGCCTTGCCCGTTTTCAGCCTAATCTTCTTAAATCTTAAAATTTAAAGTCCCGTTCACTTTATTTGTCGGTCTTACTCACGGGTGTTATTGCCAATCGGTGATTTCAGGAAGGAATCGGCGCTCTCCGTCAATGGCGACGCGGCTTCGCTCCGTGGGCTGGGTTGCGATCCTCAGCACCGCGCTCACACCCGATGCTGCTCCGGAGCCTTTAAAAAGGCTCTTTCGCGATACCGGGGGGCGCAAAGGTGCCCACCGAATCTCCTTGCTCACAGGCTTCAGCGCCTGTGATTTTAGGGGTCCCCCGCTCGCCGTAGCGGGTCAGACCCGAACTCACGGAGCAGTCCTGCTTCGGAGCTCGAAGTAAGGACCGCCATTAACGCTGGCGCCGACCGGAAGTCCCCGGAACACTCACTTCTGGGTTTGCGGCATTCGGGAGCCAAAATGTTCAACTCACAAGGTCCGACTGTACTATGAAATTAATGAAGCTTAAGGTTAGGGCTCCCAATTCTAGAAAGGCCCCCAAAGTAATGTTAGTCCACATTGCTTTAAAAAATAATGGGTCTAGTTGATGCAATTTGAGTTCTACTACTTGGTCCCAGCTCCTGCCAACCTAGCAGTTCCAAAGCATGCCAAAAAGTGTAAGTAGATAAATAGGTACCACTCCAACAGGAAGGTAAACAGCATTTCCGTGCGCTGCTCTGGTTTTGGTGTTCCGTTGCGCCAGAAGCAGCTTAGTCATGCTGGCCACATGACCTGGAAAAACTGTCTGCGAACAAATGCCAGCTCCCTCGGCCTGTAAAGCAAGATGAGCACTGCAACCCCAGAGTCGTCTGCGACTGGACTTAACTTTCAGGGGTCCTTTACCTTTACCTTTTTTTTTTTTACTCAAATTGATTGATTTTTTGTTGTATATATTTCAACAATCCCAAACTCCCCAGAGTGTGTTGAAGTCTGTATATGTTCTACCAATTCTGTAAATAAGTTAGACATTTGATACAAGAGCTCAAAGGAACTTAAATGTATGTGAAATGTCATTGTTCTTTTTTAAAACATGTGTAAGACATTCAAAAGCCCTTCAAAATATAACCCGATTCTCTTTCTTGGAGCTTCCTGAATACCCTTGATACTTAGCCTCATCTGTTTCTAAATGAAAACAATCCAGGAATAAATATGATTAAGATAAGTAGAACAGCAGGAATGCAATTAGGTCAAGTACCAAGGGACCCTATATTTCAGGCCTTTATATATTTATTCTCCAGTCCCTCTCTTTTTCATTAACCTCCTACCAATGCAGCATTGTGCAGCTCATTCAGGCAGCACATCTCTTGACCCTTGTGTTAAGGGACAATTTGTTGCTGCTCTCTGTTCAATTCAAGTTGTGGGTATAAAACTGTAGGCAGCAGGTAATACTATTTGATCGGATCAGCAGTGGTTTACACTTGGGTGGTGGTGGTAGAAGGTTGCTGGGCTGGCTTAGAGCTATGTGAATTAAAGACAGCATGAACTTTTCAAGTTGCTACTGTTGCTGGACTTTAGCGGGGAAATATTAGGAGTTGTACTACAGAGTTTTGGGGAGTCTGAAATTTTAGATGAGTCCTCTGCCACCCTTTTCTTTTCCTGTAACATTCCAGCTTGGCTGAGCATCGTAGGGCAATTAATGCCTTTTGTCGCTTTTTGCACTTGGAAGCCTGCAAATTCACTTTGCATCATGATGAATGCTGTAATTAGCTCCATGTCTCTGAGATTTGACGAGGCAGGCAAAGGTGTCATTCAGCTGAGGGATTGTTGCTCCTGCATTAAAAACACACAGGCACACACAGGAGACAAAAATTAAAAATCATATCAACTGGGCATTCATTCACACAGCTTTTTGATGCAGCAGTCCACTTTTAATAATTACACTGACATAACCATACCGCCATTATAGGGGGTCACTAAGAAGGCTGGTGTAAAGAAACTAATAGAGGGAATAGAGACAGGGAGGGGGGAACTCTTTAATGACCATTTGAATCAGATTTGTTTAACAAATCTCATTTCAGATTAAGTAATTACTTGTTTCTCAGCTTGTAGTTTTCAACTACACCAGTGACTAAGAGTCTTTCTTCTGGCTTCATTAAAACCATAAGTCTGCCAAATTAGCAATTACAATGCCATTTAGCTGGAAATATCTTGCATTTAAAGTGACATTTCCTTTTATGAGGTCTTCTGCACAATGATGCCTATTTTACAAAAAAAGGAAACAAAACTGCCAACATTGTAGCATGGTGGCCTGCATTTAAATGGCTCACTCCATAGAAAAGAAAGGAATTCTCATCAAATCACAGTATGCTTCATTTCATACACTAAGGTCTCCTAGCACTAATCTCCTCCTCCCCACCCCACTGCCTCTATCTAAAATTTGGCACAATTCTTCCCCTCAGCAGTAGGTACTATGCCTGCAAATCCCATTTTGCACATTCCGCAAATATATATATTTTAAGTAATAAAGGCAATTCTCGTTTTTAAAAACTTCAAAAATGTAAAGGCTATTTTTATACATCTCTGCACATATATCACTGCTGCACCTATTTGTCTGAAATTTGGCAGGCTTCATCCATAGGTTACACCTGCAAATTCCATCCAATTCTAACACAAAGCAAAAGAAAACAACAGCCATTTGTTGATATCTTCTTTATAGTCATACCTGGCATTGCTTGGGCATTCAAAGAATCCAAAATATATGTGCAGCTGTGCAAGGTTCTACCAATTTTGATTCAAAATGGCATCCAACTGTAGCCAAATGTAGATAAAAACCCATTCCTTGAGCTCAGGAACCATCATCCAAAATTTGGTTACAATATCTCAAGAAGTGTCCATATGCACAGCAAATAATATTCTGAAATATATAGTAGATGGGGGGACATAAAGTTTCAGATTTTCTGACGCAAGATTCTGATTTGGTCCTGAAATGAAGCAGGTGTCCTCCAGTTTAACTGACATTCCAAACCTCCAAACATGGCAAACCATTCCCAATAAAACTAAGTAGAAATTTTCATAGGGACTAAACTGGGGCATTCAACCTTTTTGAGACAAGATACAAATTAACGTATCTGCACCTCCTGGGTTAATTTGTGGATTGGAACTAATGGTGCATTCCTAACTCTAGCCCCTGCTTTTGTTGTTGTTGTTTAGTCATTTAGTCATGTCTGACTCTTCGTGACCCCATGGACCAGAGCACGCCAGGCACTCCTGTCTTCCACTGCCTCCCGCAGTTTGGTCAAACTCATGCTGGTAGCTTCAAGAACACTGTCCAATCATCTTGTCCTCTGTCGTCCCGTTCTCCTTGTGCCCTCAGTCTTTCCCAACATCAGGGTCTTAACAGAGTGGCCAGGCCACCATCACATCTGTGGCCATACCATGGATGCTGGAAGGATATGAAGGTGAGGGGCAGGCAAAGAGCTGTGCTAGCCTGGAGCTTTTGCAATGATTAGGCTGGGATCAGGTCAGATCCCACCACAAGATGACAGTGGGGCTTGCTCAGGATTCAGTAGCCCCTCCGTTGTCATTTTAACCAATCCACTCAAACAGGGGCTTAGACCCTTATTCAATAGCACCCACAATTCCAAAATATTCTGATATGGACATATCTTGATAGAAAATGTGTTTAGGAAGGTGTCTTATGAGAGAAAATACTTCAAATGATTTTTTAAAATGTATTTAAAGTTTGTTAAATGCCAATATTCTTGTGCAGTAAAATTATTGAAGAAACGGGTGGAAGGGACTTATAAATATATGTGAAAATGACATGAACCTGTCCAGACTGATTGCTGTGTTAAATGTTATCATATTTTTTTTTAAAAAAATGCTAATATGTCAGTTAATTTATAAATGTTGTAGTCACAACAGAAAAAAGAAGCTCTTACTGCCTTTTAAAAATTTCGGTTCTATTTACGGAAGCTACTTACCAGCTACCATTATCTTGTCAATCTGAAGACATATGTGATGTATTCAATGCCATACCAACAGTCCCACTCAACTTCTTCCGCAATAGATTTTCCAGTCAATGAACACTCTAAGTGAAAACAGGCCCTGGAACTTCGCTTAGTGAGTAAAGTTTTGCAAGGTAAGGGTTGGGGTTGGGGGGGGGTACATGATATTACAAATATATCTTGAGTATCATGCACATTTCAAGAAAATCATTTAAGACTCAAATTCACAATAAACTGTGTTGTTCATTATCAGATCATTGCTCCCAGAAGATATCTGGTGGGTGCGTCGGTGGGATTTGTGGAAGTACTTGAGCACGAATATTGCTTTTTTTGACTTCAAGATGAACTACTGTGGGGAAGGCAGCGCTTGGAAAGTTCATTTAAAAAAGGAAATGGATCTAGTTTAAGTTCATTCTGTCTAAAAAGGAACTAGTTTCAGTTTGTTCTTCTATCAAGCAAACTAGTTCAACTCAAATTCTCCAATGAACCTTTTAGTTAATACACAGTTCATCTTGAGCAGTTTTTTCCCTCTAGCATTCAGAATGTTTCAAGCTGCTGTTCATAGTGTTCAAAAGTAAATCAGTGGCCAAACATAATTGATAAGAGGTCTGATAGACAGAAAGTCATCAGGTGACATTTCCCCCATGATTGTATTTCCATACCAGAAAAGGCTTGCCTGCTCAGCATAGCGAGCTGGTGAGATTAACAGGTAAATTCGAAACCAGCAGGACCAGACTTTCCTAAAGGACTGGAAGAAATTTGTGCTGTATCTGAAAGATAATTGTAATTACTTAACATCTCTTGTAGGGTTACAAGAAGTTTTGTAAGAAGGACTACATAAATTATTGTGAAAAGGATTAAGATGAGTTGATACAGGACTGGATTTATAGCAATAAGCATAGTAATAAAATGCAAAATGAGAAAGAAATTTGGAAAACCATTAGAAGCGGTTCAAGGAAGTCTTAGGCTGTGATAGCCAAATATTTTTTATGTTGTTTTGGAGTTGTTATGATGGAAAATTTGTGCAAAAATCAATAAAAAATATATTTAAAAAATAAAATAAAAAGCAGTGCCCACAAAAGGAAAGAAAGAAAAGGCTTGCCCTGTTTAATTTGTTCCAACCATACAGCTGTTGAAGGCACAAGGCATCATTCAACTTATTCCTGTACCTGTACTTCTCATTGCACGCCGTTCCTGTCACATTCCTTCCTTCAGATTACTTAGCCTACAGTGAATGAGTGACCAAATCTAAATGTCCTTAGCAGCCTCCATATCTACTTAATAAAACTTAGAATACTGCTTTCACATTTTGCTTTCTAACTTATCTATTTATTTTAAACAGGCCTCTGACTAGGATGGGGAATGAAAATGAATGAGAAATCATTACAAATTCTACTTTAAGATTAACTTTATTCAGCTTTCGTTCATCTGGCTGTTATGGGACCTATTTTCAGGTATTGTTCAAAGATTTCTGAACTAGTTCAGTAAACTATGTTCAAGTGAGCAAGTTCATTCCAAGCACGAGTATGGAAAAGGTGCAAATCCATGCAGAAACCAAAGAAGATATAGTATTTGTTTCACTATGTCATAGTCGCATGAGGCATTAGAGTAGAGGCAGGGAAGCTTCAACCTGTGAGCCAAGTCTGATCCACCAGGGGGTCTGAGCTGACCTGCAAGGCCAATTTCCCCAAACAACGCCTACCTTTCCATTAGCTGACATCACTGGATGACATCTGCTGATGGGAGAGGGCAAGGTTAATTCTGCTGGGCGCTGCTTTGCCAGCACATCCCTGTGGGAACCATGCTGGTGAATCAGGCACTCTCCCCACCCCCCATGAGTCAACTTTGACAGATGAGCATCAATAACCTGATGTCGTGATGTTAAACAATTGACAGGTGAGTGGCCCTGCCCACCTGTTAAACTTGGTCTGCCAGGTTGCATGGAGATAAAAACATGGCCTGCTGGGCCAGAAAGGTTCCCCACTCCTTGATTAAAACCAAATAGTTCTCCTAAATGTTTTGAAACTACAATGTAAACTAATGGACAGAGTATAAGGTCATTCCTTCCTAGGCCTGTTCTGGGTTTAGTTACCATAATATTAATTAAATACTATTGCAGATTATATCAAGGTGATAACTGAGTGGGGACATGTATTGGGCATGTATCATTGATTACTTTACAATAACAGTTCAAACCCTCACAGCCATGATTCATTTCACACTGGGGCAATCATCAATCACATGAAAATATTTTAGGAAATAAATATATTTTAAATAGACAATAACAATAAGAAAACCTTTCAGGGTGATTAGTCTGATCTTCCAATTATTTTTCAGTATCAAGCTGGAATCATTGTATGTTATTGTTGTTGTTGTTACCCGCAAATGCAAAATAGCGCAGAACTGTGGTTGCTTCTATTTTCTGAGCCCAGCTAGGGGGGAAATGATTTAGCTAGGAAGGAGCTATTTTCAAGGAAGAATTGGAAGATGGTTGAAAGGGTTATACAAACATGCACCCTAATCATCCCATCAGTTCTTTCCCTGAGAGTGCTCTATCAATTATTTGCCTTATGAGTGAAACACAGATTTAGGAACCCCATATATTTCCCGCATAATACAGTTCCTTCCATAGAGACAACACAGGAAAGAATCTTTTCTTTAAAGGACCTCCTTGATATTTCAATTAGTTGCACAGGTAGCTTCATGGTTGTTGTTGTTGTTGTTGTGTGTGTGTGCAGTGAACTATGAGTTCCTTGGAGGAATGATGAATGTCATGAACAAAATTTAAAACTACAGCTGTAGCTACCTTGGGTTGCTCATAGCCCTCAGTTTCTGTGTGCATCTCTGAAGAAATGTTCAGTGTGGCTGTACATTTACTGACAGAATGCAACAGCAGAAATGAGCATATACAGTATGCATGGCGTTCAGTGACCATTGGGAGGAGTACCTGAGATTAGAAATGCCCCATTTGGGGGCACCAAACTCTTGAGAGCCAGTTTGGGAGGGGGAAAATGAATAAATTGTCAACTGGGAGATAACCATGGCTTAATGTTAGCATGACAACCTCGGAGGAAGAGTTGAGTGATAACTCACTGAACCAACAAACCTATCTTATTTATTTGTTTGTTTTTACTTCCTTTGATAGCCAGACACCCAGTGAAGCTTATTTCCTCCTCTTGAGAACTGGAAAGACTCAAAACAGAAGAAAAAAATCTTGCATTTGAATCTGTCAAGTGAATGTACTACACTAGCCACAGCATAACAGTAGGAATGTTTTTGTAATTCAACAGCAGCACAGCAAGTAGCAAATAGTTTTTGGGATTCAGCCCCAGCATGCATATATGACTGGAGCTTGGGCCAACAGTGATAAATTCTTGTTTGTATAGTGCCTTCCAGCTCATTCCAATGGAGAAGCATAGAAACATCCTGAGAATGTCAAGAAAAATATGCCTCTGCCAAGGCGCTATCTTCCTTAGGGACAAGCCACATGATCCATATAATCCTGGAGAAGAAATTACTTGGGAAGCCTGCTGTGTGCATGTGATACAATGACATCTTTTCTTTTCATGGACGGCTAGAGAAAGAGCCACTGCAGCTTCTGTGAGTGCTAGAGATGGAGCTTGAATTGCCAGATGGTAACCTAAAGATTTATTCATTCATCTAAGGAATTTGTATCCCGCCTTTCACTATGCCTCAAAGAGGCTTACAGAAAAAAATAAAAATAAAACATACTATCTATAAAATTTTAAACATAGATCTAAATATCAGAAAATAAAAACAGTAGAACAGCACAAAGGTCTCTTGAAATAAAACTGTTCTAGCCTGGGGCCTGAAATTTTGGAAGGACAGAGCCTACCAGATTTCTAATGGGAGGGAGTTCCATAGAGCTGGGCCATTCACAGTGAGGCAAGTCTCCTTGTTGATATGAGTCATGCTTCTGGTCTATGGGATGCCTCTCCAGATTGTATCTGTGATCGACTAGGGACAAAGATTGCCTTTGTATCTTCTCTGATGCTTTGAGAACTGAAATAGAGGTGGCTGATACCACTCTATTTTCTCCGGGTCCTTTTATCTGCCCTCTCCTCTGCTTCCTGAAGTGAGTTTAAAGGTGCAAGGTGACTACAGATGAGCTAAGAAGAAATGGTTCACAACTGCTGTCCCTGCTTGGAATCATAAGGGGAGCAATTGGTTCCAATCTCTCCTCAGGCTTTGGACTAATCACAGTATCAGCTCCTCATGGGCAAAATTGTTATTATGGTTCTTTTCATCCTTCACATAAGGGATGGTACCCAACAAAACAGCATTGGGTTGTTTTTTACCAATGGAACTTTCTGTCATGGGTCCCTTGCCTTCAATAGAATCTGCCAAGGATGTAAGTATCTATAGCTACTCTATATGACACATAGAATGAAACAGATCTGCCATCTGTCTTCCCCACCCCTCCTGTAGGCTGCCGAGCATCATCAGGGAGAGGGGAGAACTTTGCCCAGCCAATGGAGGTAGAGGTAGCGGTGGAGGCAGAGGGGCAAGAATACAGTCTTGTCACCAAGAACCAGATACCATCAACATCAGTGAGATCAAAACACCCTCCATGACAGATCACACCTGTGAACACGCAGCAGAACCATAGGGAGAATCTCATGAGTGAACTCACCCTACCTTGTCTTTAAAAGTTTGGTGGGAGGGACATGCCATATCATGATATTTTCATAGTTTCTACTTGGTCATGAACCTCCTGCCTTGCTCATGTATTGTACCTTGGAATCTTGACTTCTGAAGCTTGTGGTTGCTGGTGAGAATAAACCACTGCTAACCTGAATAAAGACCTCTTCCTTTCTTTAGATTAAGAGTCACTGTCATTGTTTTCTTGGGCCAGAAACCTGACAGTTCCCCTTCCTCTCTTCTCCCAGCATCCCCTCCCAGCATGCCTCACTCACCCTGTACCTGTGCTGGAAGTCTAGGGGGAAACCCAGAAGAGATTTATTGGACACACAGGAGAGAAGAGATAGGAGAAGTTCTATTGTGCAGCCAGAAGTCCTTATGCTAATGGAACTACTGCCCAAGGTTTTTGTGAGGTCAAATAAATTAGAAGTCTATGAAGTGCTATATAATGGACTATAAACTGAGATGGAAATGCAACAGTTCTGACATGCCATGCTAGAGAAATAAGCTGACCGCATTAAAACAGAAACACATTTTAACTTTCTCCCACTCCCCAAAATATGGTTTTTCAAAATTAGGCTCTCTCTCCCATCTCAAGCCCAACTGCTTGCCACCCCACCCCTACTACATCCCTTCCGCCATCTTTTTGAAAACAAAATGACAACTCATGCTCTGATGTGCTCAGTTACTAACGACTGTTGAATAGTTCCAGATTCTTAATAATTTTTGTTTAATATCATTGGAATTACTGAACTGAGCAGCTAGAAATTAAACTAAAAATTAAGTCCATCCATCACTTTTTATGAGCCATGAAGAAAACTATACAGGGAATAAATCTTTGGGTTAGACATTATTTCTCTTATATGGATTTCATACTTCAAAGGGATTCACACCTGAAAGCTTGGAAGCTGTCTGATGCATACTATCTCTTCGTTGTTGTGTGGCTCAATGCCGTCATTCATGGCATGGCATTTGAGGCAAAGTGATATGGAATTTACTGACATTCAGTGATATGAAGAATGCACTGGAAATAGTAAAGGGAGTATAATAAGAAAATAACCTTGGTTGCATTGAAGTTCCCTCTGTAATTTGCATGTTATTGTGAGTACCTATACTGTTGTAAGTGGAGTTCAGAAAAATGAAATTTAGTAACAACTTATAAGACTCATTCTTTGAGAAACCATGGAACCTTGAAGAATTTCTTTGTTGGTTGGTTCATTTATTTGTTTAAACAAACAAACATGTCCTTATTGCCTTGCTTTTCAGCCCAGAAGAGCTCCCTGAACAAGCTACAAGAAAATAACAAGAAAAAATTAAAAGAAGTGAAAATAACAATTCCAGTGTTAAAAGCCAAAGGTTTGAATCTGTATTTGACATTGCAAGAAAGATCAACTGGAGACTTTTGCTTTGATGAGAAAGAGAACTTGCATTCTAAATTCTACTGACCACAAAGTTTTTCACAGTTCCTTTAATCAGTCACATTCAGAAGAAGGACTCTCTCTCTCTTATCTCTCTTTTCCTTCTTTTTTTGAGATCTCTGAAGAAATCCAGCTTAACAGTTTGTGTAGCAGGTATAAACTTGGCTGATAAATGTGGAATATATTTAGAGATTGATATCTGCACTGCAATACACAGCTGTAATGTGTCATCAAACAGTAGACTTGGAAGGGCCCTGAAGAGTCAACGAGTCTTGCATTCTCCTGCAATGTTGTGTCATTTCTGTATGGCCTGTATAACGATGCAAGCTTTCCCAAAGATGCAAGGCGAGGATTCATTTCCGTGAGCTACCAGGCCCAATTCAAGGTATACTAGCATACAAAACCCTAAACGGCTTGGGACCCAACTACCTAAAAGACTGTCTCCCCCAGTTTCAACCTATTCAGGCTCTAGGATCAGCAGGGGAGTCTGTAGGTGCTGCTGACACTGGGTGCTGCCTGGCTGGCATTCACTTGTGACAGGACATTCTAAGTTATGGTTCCCCATTTGCCCACTGTCTCCCTCAGTTTCAAGTTTCAGGAGGAACTTAGAAACATTCTTGTTTGCCCAGGCATTTGATGGTTGAAATACATTGTTCCTGGCAACCTTAGCAATACTTGCTGTGAGGGTATGTGGCTTTTGTTTTTAGCACTTCAAAAATGCTTTTCTAACTGTTCTGAAATATTTTTTTAAAATGTCTTAGTTTTATTTTAAATTACAATTTTATTTATATTGTTTTACCCTTTTGGTGTTTGACACCCTGGGTTCCTCTGGAAGTGCAGGATAGAAATTAAATAAACGCCAGCAGCAACTGATATCGAAACAGAACAAACTGCCTAAGAAGGGATGCCCACTCAACGATTCTTTTCAGCAAGTTCATTCCTCAGCCTTCTTTGTCCAGGCTTCATTGGTATGCATTTCGTTACAACACAACTAATGCCATCAGCAATTTGGCCAGAAGGAGACAGTTAGGAAGGTGACTGCAGGCCCTGTTCTGCAAGACCATTGGAATTCATTCATGTCAAGGAGAGCTGAGAGGTGTTCAATGTACTCTGAGGTGCAAAGAGTTCTGCTCCTTGACAGATTAGGCCCTGTGAGAGGACAAGCACCAACAGACTCTCATCATCTGTAACTTCCCTGAAGCCTCCCCTCACCCACAGGCTTCTTTGTGTAGGAGTCTTACTTGGTTGCCTCTACTTCCATGGAAACCCAAAGAAAGGTTTTCTGAATTAGCTTTAGAGTTTAGTTTTGGTTTCCTTCCCAATATAAAGTGTTCTCTTGGTGGGCAATGCCAGCCCATTTATTTCCTTTCCAACACTGAACAAAGCCTTTGCAAACAAACAAAAAAACACGGAAAAACAAAAGCAGACATGTTCATTGAGAATTCAAGATAAAAACAAGAATGGAAGATATCTTCCTCGCACGTTTGTGATATGTTTGTGCAATTTGCTTTAGAAACTGGTGAAAATGTTGTTATTGTGTAATTTCCAATATGTTTCTTTTTCATGGGGGAGCCTGCTGTAACTTGAGTGATTTAATTCCCCCCACCCCAAAAAAAGAATTAAAAAGGATTGTCCCAGCACAAAAGTGGGGGAAACACTTGTGTGTTTGGGAGCTGATATTTATTTGTATATAAAAAGCAAAACAGAAACACAGCTGAGTGGGTAGTGCTAGCTCAAGCTGTTCATTTCCCTGTTTAGAGATATCACAAGCTACCATTCCTAGCATGCAATACACCATAAACCAAGGCAGATGTTGTGAGCAGTGATTAAACAAACATGTCAGTGCTCAATAAATTCATTCTCTTCATTCTGTATATATGTGTTTAGACATTAATAACCATTTTAAACATTAACTATATATATATATATATATATATATATATATATATATATATATATATGCTTTCGTAGATTTTCACGGGTACAGGAATGCAGGTTTTGGTGTCCTCGGGTGTCTTCCCGTGTAAAAGTTGGGGTGTCTAGGCGACGTTTCGACGAGGTCTCACTCGTCATCTTCAGGCTGGTGCTTTCGGCTTCTTGTTACTGGAACAGAGCAGGATCTCAGTGTTTGAGTTCCTATAAATACTGTTGAGGGGGTGTGGTGTATAGCCTCCAATGTTCTGGGCAGAGAGGAAGTTCCCAGGCTAGTGTGCCTTTTCTTCTTTTGTTCCTTAATTACTTGAGGGATATCTTGAGTGATTTCTTGAGTGATATCCTGGATATTAAGGAACAAAAGAAGAAAAGGCACACTAGCCTGGGAACTTCCTCTCTGCCCAGAACATTGGAGGCTATACACCACACCCCCTCAACAGTATTTATAGGAACTCAAACACTGAGATCCTGCTCTGTTCCAGTAACAAGAAGCCGAAAGCACCAGCCTGAAGATGACGAGTGAGACCTCGTCGAAACGTCGCCTAGACACCCCAACTTTTACACGGGAAGACACCCGAGGACACCAAAACCTGCATATATATATATATATATATATATATATATATATATATATATATTGCTGTCAAGACATCTCCAGTATGTTCAAAGCCCAAAGCAATAATCTACAAATTGGCCACAGGAGACCTACAACTTTTGACTGCTTCCTGATCTCCATTGGCTTCTTGGCTCAGAGGATGCTCTAAGGGAGATTGGAAACACAGCAACAGCCACTAGGCATAAATGTCAATTTTGGCTGCAATAAATGGCTCATTGACTGTTTTGCAGTTCCATAGGTTAACCTGGAATAAAATAGCCATAGAATGCAGATGCTCCCTCTCTATCATAAAGAAGTAAATAAATTAGAACAGCTTACCTTCCAATTTTTTATTCATGATCTTGTACTTCGTTTTTATTTGGGTTAGTTTACTCTTAAGGGCCCCTGAGCATTTGTTTCTTCACAGAAGCCTGTTTAGAACCTCACAATGGTGTTGATACTACATGGACAAACTACCATGTTGCTGCTTTCAGCACTATAGTAATTCAGATCCCATTTTGTGGCATTTTATACCAAGTGCTTTTTATTGTTGTTGTTATGTGCATCTCAGGCTGCAAAGCATGTCTAGATATGTGATTTTGGGTTGTAGCATTAAGGCAAGTGTTCCCTCAGATTTATGCTTGCACAATGTTCTCTCCCTGTGGACCCCATATATCTTTTCTGGGGATTTCCTCATCCCACAATAACAGATTTGGGGGTGGTCAGGGAGAGGAGAGAGGGAATTCCTATTATGCTGGAGGGTAATCCTTATGATAGCACAATTACTTCATTGAATACTGCCCTAACTGGTGATTTCGCATGCTATGGCCAGCATAGCTCCTTCTCTACCACCAGCAAGGAATGGCTGGTTGAAAAGTAATGATCTAGAAGAACAATACAACACCTCCAGCTTTGTGGGATTTTGCCAGGATCAACCTTTCAGACTGAGTTGGAAAGGCACTGGGGTGCCTTTGAATATTGCTAAATGAAATGTGTGTTTATTACTGAATTACTTGGACATGAAACTTTGGCGCTGGTGCCCTGGACCCATGTAGCAGAGTTTCTGGTATCTGGAGAAGAAAAGTTAGCATAAAGATAGTTCTGATGAATAAAATAAGCCCAATCTAATTGTTGGATTACTCTTCTTCTTCTTCTTTGCTGATCACTCGTAGCCAAGTAAGATTATCTTCCATGAATACAGTCTTAACAGTGAGTCCGTAAATGCTGTGGAGGCCAATTCTGGATCCACTCCTCCTTCCATAGTGGGGGCATAGCTTTCTGGGTTGGAGTTGATCATGGTGTGGGTTTGCCAAGCATGCCTTCCTCTTAGCACGTTTCTCCCTTTCATCCTGAGTTTGAGCATCTTCAAAGCCCATGACACCTTTGGTAAAGGTTGTTCTCTAATTGGAGCACTCACAGGCCAGTGTTTCCCAGTTGTCAGTGTTTATTGGAAGACATCTGTGCGTGAATTTGTTTTATGTATGTAGATCAGTGCATGATGAAGGCTGCAGCAAATAAGAACCTACTGATTGTGAAGACTGAGTTGGATTATTCTATAACTTCCCCAGCACTATATTATTATTTTTATAATGTGATCACAATTTTTATATATTTTTATGTGAGAAATGTGCATCTAATTCAAACTGTTGTGTGTGTTGCATTCCTCTGAAACTTCTAATACAGTGGTACCTCTGGTTACAAACTTAATTCATTCCGGAGGTCCGTTCTTAACCTGAAACTGTTCTTAACCTGAGATACCACTTTAGCTAATGGGGCCTCCCACTGCCGCTGCGCTGCCAGTGCACGATTTCTGTTCTCATCCTGGGGCAAAGTTCTTAACTCGAGGTACTACTTCCGGGTTAGCAGAGTCTGTAACCTGAAGCGTTTGTAACCTGAGGTGTTTGTAACCCGAGGTACCGGTGTACATGCATCAAACACTTTTCTAAATTTATTCTGTTGTTGTTAAAATGTATGCTTTACAAAATGAAGCTAACAGCAAGTTGCATTTTAAGCTTTTCCACAAGAAAAACAACAACAATCCAATACATTCCAACAGACATATGCAGCTCTCCCTCCCTCCCCATTCCCCATTTCCAATTCCTCAGTGTCTCCATTTGACAAGAGTGAGTCATGTGCCACACTTTAGCTAGCAGTTATGCTAGGCAAAATGGATTGGAAGTCACCTGCTATTGTTTTTATTAATCCACTGAGAGTTCAAAGAAGGAACATGGCAGGATCTTTTTTCTTCTTTGTGTTTAAGGGAAAAAATATATATCTTTGATACTAACAGGATGAATTTATCTTGCACACAGGGAAGAGACATCTCTCTGACCTCCCCTTGCCACCTCCAGATTTGAAAATCACATCAGCACAACAACCTATAGATATCTGCAGTCAAGAGAATTCTAGGGGGAAAGAACTGACAATGCAGCCCTGTAGTATTCTAACAGAGCCACCTTCTTAGCCCTGGCCAGTCTCCAACAATCAATAAAAATCTCCATGTGTTGCCCTTCAGCTACATCTACTATTTTCTGTGCACATACATGGGCAAATGACTTGGAGTGCTCCAATATCATCTTTTGGAGAGATTTAAAACCTATTTTCTACTTGAAACCTATTTCCCTCCAATGTGCATTTCTAAACACATGTTTCTCAAAATATCTATTTCTGAATGTGCTTTTTCTGAAGATACCCAAATGAATAGGGTTGTGCCACCCTAATCATTTGTAACATAATAAAAAAAAAATCCTTCCAGTAGCACCTTAGAGAACAACTAAGTTTGTTTTGTTTTTTTAAATAATTTTTATTCATTTTTCAAACATTTTTGTACAATCTACTCATACTTTATCACACAGTCATCAATTTTTGACTTCCCTCAATTTCTCTGCCAATCTTTCGTTAAAGTTGAGAACAACTAAGTTTGTTATCGGTATGAGCTTTCGCGTGCATGCACACTTCTTCAGATACACACTTCTTCAGATTTGTAACATAGACATAGAACACACATAACTATTCCATTGTCTAAGATGTATGCAAAATAGACACAAGGCATCAAGCTGCGTACCATTGCAACTCTGCATATCTTTGCAGTTACAATGCTAGTGTGCCAAAGTGGTTCAAGAAAGCAGGCCATGCTACAGATTGACGGGCAATATGTCCCTCAATCCTAGTCTCATCATGTCATATCTTCTTGATCTCCTTTGGTGACCCTCACACTGCATGAAACCAATTGGCTAAGGAAAAAATTAAAGGAAAAATACATTCCTTCTTTTTTGAATCTTAAAATACATCACAGGAAGCTGCCTTATACCACTGGTCCATCTAAGTCAGTATTGTCTACACTGGCTGGTAGCAGCTCTCAAGAGCTTCAGACGGCTATTTCTTTCCCAGCCCAATCTTGGGACGTCAGGGATTGAACCTGGGACCTTTGGCATGCAATGCATGCTCTCTCCCACTGAGCTACAGACCTTGTCCAAATGATCCTTGAAAGAGTACAACAATTCACACTGGAAATTGTCTTCTTATTCACTTTAGATTGCTAGTGTAGATATGTGACATCCATTTTGTGCTTCCAACAAAATTATGTTTTATAGATTTGTGAGAAGCATTTTCTGGTTCCCAAACAGTGATGGTGCCTCTGTTATTCTTGGTGTCAGAAAGTGAGATCTTTTCTTAAGCACGGTAAAAAGATAAGAAAAGCAGAAACATAACATCCAGTTAAATGCTAGAGGATATTTCTATGAGAATCACTGTGATCAACTGATAAATTACCCCACAAAATCAAAGTGCATCGAGTCTGGGGAGGAAATGCTCACAAGGAAAATGGCAACCCTGAAGCAATGTTATCTAACTATAAAAGTTACAGAATAAATGAAATTCTACCATTTGCTCTAAAAATCCAAGAAGTTTATTACCTTTCCTATTCTGTCTGCCTGCTTATTATTTCACCTGCTTGTCTGGGACAAACATGGCAATAAGATTACAGGCGGAAAAATATTTATTTCTTATTTGCTATATGTATTATATTTGCATAGGTTACCTTATCACAGGAGCAACTGGGCCACGAAGACAAAACATTTCAGAAGTATGAAATATCCAAATAATTTTTTTTGCTTAATTACAAAAAAAATCAAGTACAGTACCTTCTTCCCACTTGACTTTGCTTGAAGAATAGTTCCACCTCAGTCATAGAAGGCACTAAAATATCTGGGGAAAGTGAATTTGCCCTTAACTTCCTTTGAAGAATCTCAGGCGATAAGGTGGAAATTATGACATTTAAATATGAGAGGGGGAGACCTGGCTGTACTTAAAATAGCATATTTAAAGAAAAAAGTGGACATTGTTTCAGACAGTACTACATAATGCACAGAGACCTTATAAGATATGGAGCTTTACACTTCTCTTAAGACTCACAAAACCTTCTGTTTTAACACAGGCAGACAGGAATACACTGGGAATACAATCATAGAGCTGTATAAAAATACTTCTAATAAAGCAGTTAATAATAAATGAGGGCTTCAGAAATAGGCTGAAGTTCTTGGGCAGGTTTATCCAGGAAAAGGCAGCTAGCCCATCCTGAGGCCATTTAGGTTTCTAAACATCAAAAGTGCCACTGAACCTGGAAACATAACAACCACCAGTGAAGTGGATAAGGTTCAGCCATAATGTGGTGCCAGACAAACCCCTGATGGCTGCATTCTGGATAACCTGGTGTAATGTAAGGGTTGCCCCTGGTGCAGCACTAACCCTGTAAGGAAACACAGTAGACATGGGGAACCCATCCTGTTCTACTCTTTCAGCTGCCACCACCTACTTATGGATCACTGAGGGCAAGGGTGCCAGAATCCCATTGCCTGTCTACCTGGGAATAGTCCTCTGAATACCAAGTCTCCAGCTTGGCAGCTTCACCACAGCTCCCCTCCTGCTCTCTCAGCCGCTACACAACCAGTAGCAGAAGTGTCAACGTGGGCCTACGACCATGGAAGCCCAGGGCCGTGAGTGCCATATGGTCCTGGCACTGAAATTTGTGGTTGCCCGGTCTCTTCATGGAGAATTTTGTGAGTGCTCAGGCACCCAGGGCCCCTGGGCATTGGCACCTATGACCAGTAGCATTGCCCAAACAGCTTGAGCCACATGTGAGGACAATTAGTCCATGAATGCCTCCATAAACCAGTACAGCTCCGAAATCCAATTCAGCAGTTTATTCCAAAAAGGTATATATAACAAGGAAGAGGGAGAGGAAAAATGCAAGTACACAACTCAAAACTGAAAGAAGCCACAATAGAGTATGCAGTACAGGCCCACATACACGCACCCCATGTTAAAAATTGTGGCACTTACTGTAATAACTTCATGGTGAGTACTTGCCCCCATTTTTTTTCTTTAAAAAAGAAGCACTGGTGAGCCCTGCCCCTTTTTTTGCATCTGGATACCCAAATAATCTATATTTGTCAGCACCTAAAGCCTTAGGGACGCGGGTGGTGCTGTGGGTTAAACCACAGAGCCTAGGGCTTGCCGATCAGAAGGTCAGTGGTTCGAATCCCCGTGACGGGGTGAGCTCCCGTTGTTCGGTCCCTGCTCCTGCCAACCTAGCAGTTTGAAAACACAAAGTGCAAGTAGATAAATAGGTACCACTCCGGCAGGAAGGTAAACGGCGTTTCCGTGTGTTGCTCTGGTTGTCAGAAGCGACTTAGTCATGCTGGTCACATGACCCAGGAGCTGTACGCCGGCTCCCTCGGCCAATAAAGCGAGATGAGCGCTGCAACCCCAGAGTCGTCTGTAACTGGACCTAATGGTCAGGGGTCCCTTTACCTTTAAAGCCTTGGGATGCAAAGTACCCACCTTCCACAGCTAAAGAATGAAGGCCTGAGACACAAAAAAATAACATATAGTCATCCGCATTCACACTCCAAGGGCTTTCCCTGAATTTGTGGCAGCATGCTCAAGTTTGTAAATGAGTCCACATTGACAAGGAGCCAGCCTTGAGAGTCTTGGACATCCTTGAATGATACCTTTTACACTGAACTTGTTTGTTTTTCTCATACCTTATCATTACTCTTGCCGACAAGTCAGAGAACTGCAGCAGGCTGGGAAATTGGCACCAAGTCCACCACAAGCCTCTAACTTCAGAGACGAACACAGAGCATAATACAGACAGTCTCCTGTCCCACCCCATTCACATTTGGCTAAAATGGGACTGGGGCCACACAAAATAATTGTCCAGGATCTGCAAATAATCAAGGAGGGAGTTTCAGTCAATCCACCAGCCTTATCCTGGTCAAGCCAATGTTATAACAACTGGCAATCTTGACCCGCTCTTAATCATCTCTTCCCTATTTATACTGCAACAGGAATATAAATCCATGTAGAATAATATACTTTTCAGTTAGAAGCATAAACAAGCGAAAAACATGGCAGGTTTTGCTAACCTGTTTCCCGAAGCAGACCCAGCAATGTTCAGCTGCAGCAGATTCATGGCTATATTTTTAAAAAGAGCAGGAAAGGGCAACTTTTTTATCCTGCTGAGGACTATATTCTCCCAGGGACGATCTATTGGGGGTTCTATACTAGCAGTGGGCAAGTCTGTTCACTCTCTTCCACTCCTTCCCCCCCACTTTTCTTTCTGCCACTCCTCTCCCCCCTCCCTTTTTCTGCCATTCACTTTTGGCTTGTTTCCTCCCACCTTGCCACCTACATGAAATTAGGTGGTTGCCACCCGTTTGAGACAAAGATGGATGTCTCTGCCATTACTGCAACACAAAGAACCGTATAGAAAATGCAGCCTTATCAAGTTACAAGAATAATGGGTTTAGCTGAACTATTCCAATGCTTTGATTAAGGCATTGCCTCAAATAAAGGAAAATGTCTTTTTCAAGCTTTGCTCCAAAATGTTTGGTTACTAACTGTTGATGAGCATTAGCTTGCATTTTCTGGACATTTCACAAAGCTTGTATCTTCAACAGCATATATTCCTCACTATCCCAGAACCCAACAGTGAGGATTAATGAACTGTCAGATGCTTCTCTTCAGGGGTACAGATGCTAAGAGGCTTTTATATGCTCTCATTTGCTTATTTATTTATTTACTACTGTTATATACCTCCCAATAACATATGCTATCTGGGCAATTTGGAACAACAACACATAAAATTAATAAAAACTAACACAGAACAAAATGATCCCCCCAGTGTTTAGTCCAAAATTATTTGGGATTATTGCTTGATTGTCATATCTCAAGGATCCCAAGCAAATATATGGCCTGGATATCTTTCATCCACCATCAGTGTTCCAACAGTGAAAAGGTTTGTGTTGGGGGTGAAATAAATTGCAGGAGATTTGCAAAGATCTCCTGTTCTTCCAACACATGCCAAGAATATGAGTGGGTAGTATGCAGGCCCTGGAGCTGATATGTTGGTTTTCCTTCCCATTGGAGAGGAAATCTGAGAGATAATCCCCACCCTGAAAAAAAAAGATAGGAAGTGGAAGAGGTTTTTTCCACTTTTTGAGCTTACAGGCTCTTAAATTTAGCAGTTTCTCAGCCTGTGATTCTTCCTCTCCCTTTGGATTGTCCTGTCCCTTGGAAGTAAATTCTTGCTTCTTAGGAATTGGGCCCTGCTTCAGCTGTGACTTGTCCTGATATATTTCAGCATATACACATTTTCTGAAGAAAAGTGGTGTTTCCAATTGGGGTTCCCATTAGCTTATCTTAATTCTGATTTTGCAATTTGAAAGCTAAGATGAAGCTGTGTTGATCTGGTAACTATAGTCTATAGAGTATAGACAGGCTTGATTTGTTTTGTAGGTTACATTCCTGTCACTGCACTGTGACTGGAAAAAAAGATCAAACAACTACAAACATGGTAAACAATGATCTTTCACACAGATGTGCACAGCACATTTCATTAGGTTGAATAAAACATTCGGGGATTTTTTTATTTATTTCAATAAAGAAAGAAGGGACAAGACAAAGAAATAAGGACAAAGAAGAGGTAAAGAGACAAAAAGCTAACGCGAAACAACAGGAGGGGTCAAGAAGCCAAAACAAGGTATTTTTCCTGCAAGCTAACAAGAGGCAGGGCAGATCTGGAGGGTTGAGGCTGGAATGGCTTCTCCTCCTACTGCTTGTGCACCACAAAAACAGCACCTCACCCCTGCAGATCTCTCTCCATGAAAAGTGGCAGGCATATGGAGACATAGACATGAGGCAGATGAAGGCAGAAATGAAAGGCTGGAATGGAACTGCAGCTTCTGCCTGCAGAAGAAAGAGTCCCTCCTCCCCACTTACCGCCACTGCTGGAGCAAATCACCCCACTGCCACTTCCAGAGACAGACACAAGCAAAAGTTGCAGATCCATTTCAGCACCACTCCAGCCTTTTTCTTCGGACTGTGTCTCTCTGCCCCATGATACCAGTTTTCTTTAAATAAAACAAACACCCCCTATGCACTCCTATGGTCTTGCATGTATGTTGTTGCTCAAATGAGTTGGTCACAGTGCAGTCTAATTTAAAAATATAAGATGTAATATTCTTAGACCTGTTATTAATATAGCAAGGAACATAAGAAGCTGCCTTAGACTGAATCACACCATGGGTCCATGTAGCTTAGGACTGTCTACTGTGACTGGCAGGAGCTCTCTGGGGTTTCAGACAGAGTCTCTCCTAGTCCTACCAGGTGATAAAGGTGGTCAGACTTAGTGCCTTCTGTATGCAAAACAGTGCTGTTCCACTGAGCTATGTCCTTTTCTCAAAGTAGCTGCAAGAAAGCTTGGTCTCCATGTTTGGAATCATAGAATCATGTAGGGTTGGAAGGGGCCCCTAAGGGTTGTCTAGTCCAACCCCCTGCAATCTCAACGAGATCATTCATGAGAGATGGCCATCCAACCTCTGCTTTTAAACTTCTAATGAAGTAGCCTCTGCAGGAGGCTGTTCCACTGTCAAAGATCTCTGCCAGAAAGTTCTTCCTGTTGCTTAGTTGGAATCTTCTTTCTTTAACTTGAAAGCATTAGTTTGAGCCCTACCCTCCGGGGTAAGAGAAAACAAGCTTGCTCCATCCTCCATGTGAAAGCCCTTTAGATATTTGAAGATGGCTATCATATCTCCTCTCAACCTTCTCTTTCCCAGGTTAAACATACCTAACTCCCTCAACAGTTCCTTATAAGGCTTGGTTTCTAGACCCTTGATCATCTTGGTCACCTTCCTCTGCACTCATCCAGCTTGTCAATATCCTCCTTAAATTGTGGCACCAAGAACTGGACACAGAACTCCAGGTGTGGGCTGACCAAGGCAAAATAGAGTGATACTGCTACTTCTCTTCATTGGGATACTATACCTCTGTTGATGTAGCCTAGAACAGTATTATCTCTTTTTTTGCTGCAGCATCGCACTGTTGATTCATGTTAAGCTTGTGGTTGATCCCCATGGTATCATAATAATACATTAAGTTCTAAAACATGTGGGATCATAATGACCAAATCATTCATTCCCATGTCTGTGTTCAGTAAGTTGAAACAATGACACATAGACAACAAAGATTTATTTCCATCCTTAACCATTAACTCTTCCAATACATACCTCTGCCACTGTCTACCCCATTAGGATTTAATTCAAGCCTATCAGAAAACAGTTAGGATTTTCCCTATAGTAACATCTTAGATAATATGATTCATGACCTCTTTTTCTATGAAAATTACACATGGTGGCATAACTATGTCCAAGGAGATGAGGCAGAAGCAGCAATTTTCATTCTTTAGAAAATGCACATCCCATCCCAGGAAAAACCTTTATAAATAAAGCTGATTCCATAAGAATACATTTTCATTTTTAAAAAAAATCCACATTGTGACAAATGAGTCAGGTTGAGAAACAGTAAAGTTCTGGATTAGGTTTCTGTGAATAAATAACCTGATTATCTATTTTCCTGAAAACTGAGTTTCATTAAGGACACTGCTAATAGTTACTTCAGAGGATAGTAAATGGACATTCCTGGCTCATTCTTTGTTTCCCAAGCCAATGAACTATTAGTTGTTGTGAACTGTCTACTGAGCAGAACACACCAACTCTTTGTTATTTGTTTGTTATGGGCTTTGTCAGAGTGTGCCCCCCCTCCCGCTTTGGCTAGTGCCATTCTGGTCTAGGGGTGAGGGGAAATGTCTAGCAGACAACTAGCATTATTTCCAAACAGACCAGACTGTGTGGGGCTTTTGTAATCTTTCACCTACAGAAGAGAACACTGTGCTGTCTGTATAACACAGCTGGGCAGTCTATTATCTAATCCTTGAAATAGCAGCAATGGACCTTAGAGAGCATGTAATGGAGGGGCACATGAATTCAGGCAGCCAAAGCACCAGGAGAATGATACATCTGTGTCCCTTTTTACCAAGGATTTTAGAGAGTTGATTTCTTCTCCAGTCTTTTATAAAAGCATTTTGCATAGAGAAAACACACACACGCGCGCGCGCATCCCAGATTGGCAGGGATTTAATTTAAAAACACTCATGCCAAATCCTGTTCCACAGATGAAAATCCATGGACAAAGTCTGTGTCAATGGCTTTGTGAGCAGAAACTGGTGGCCCTGATTTGTTTGCTTTGTTTGGTGAATGAAGGCCAAAAGGAAAGGGGCCAATCAGTGTTGCCTGGGTATGTCAAGTAAATGAATGTTGATAACAAATTAAAGTATTTACTCTGCCAGAAATAATTTCTGTTTATCTGCCCATGTTTGCTCATAATAACCTAGGTACATCCATACAATCTGAAAACAACAATCCCTTCAGCAAATGCTGAACAAATGTTGTGTTTGGAAAGCTAACCATTCTAGATGCAGAACATAGCAGAAATAAAGTTTTCAGAACCAACTTTCATTATGCTGATAAATCAGGTCCTCCCTTAAAGAGGGCACATATTGCGGTGAGACCTGGAAACTGACACCCTGTGTTGTGGGTGGGTACGATTGGTCAGCCACAGCACCCGATTGGTAGGTCCCTCGTAGCTGAGTGCAATCTGGCCAATGGGATGCAGTCCAAACGGTTCAAGGGACCTATTTATACCCATGCCCGTGACCCAGAGCTTCCTCTTTCGGCGCGTGCATTAGGAACGCCCACCCACCTCTCCCTACTTTTAGGGTTTTGCACTTGACCTTGCTATGCCATCGTGTGTCATCTGTCATTGGGACAGGGGCATGGCAGGAATTTTCCCCACTTGGCTGATTGGCTGTTGCCATTTGGGTTTCACGTGCCATGTAGCAAATTGTCACAACTTGTAAGGTTGTGGATAGGCTCTGGTTCAGGTGATAGGGATGGGAGAACGCTCTTGCCATCCCTATGTGAAGGGTATTCCATTAAAGGAATCCAGGGACTCAATGGTTTGGTCAACCCCTGAGAGGGGGTTGTGCCTGTGCCTGAGTCCAGGAGGACGTTTGGGTGATGGAGATAGCCTGTTCCCGGCTTTCTGCTTATCCAGGTGTTCGCCCTCGGCTGACCTATGCTGGAACCCTGTGTCAGCTCTACTTGCATGGCAGGGAGCTAGTCGAACCAGAGCCTGTGCAACCAATCACTTTCTGTAATCAATAAAGTTGTGGCCTAAATTCTGCCAAAAACCAAAATTTGAGTCAAGTGTGAATTTATTTAGCGGGGAGGTATCTGGGTCTGAACACGCAAAGCAAATGTGGTGGAAATGTGTTTGAGTTAGACCACAGATATTATTTTGCGATCTGGGATTGAATTTAAAGTCTAAAAATTGTGTTGAGTTAGAACTGAACCCCCAAAAATTTCATTGGGACTTTTGTGGAGCAAGTTTCTGACAATTTTCTTTTTCTGGTCTCTCCACTCACAATATGGCGGTCAGGCTGACAACACAGGAGCTCTGTTATGGTGGTGTTGTTTCTTACAGCGGACAAAAAACAAAACAAAACAAAACAGAAGAGCCCACCCTGGAAGAAGCGAGGAAAGGAAGCCATGCTGTGACAACTGCTAATGGTCAACCTACACTCACCTCCTGGGAACTATTGGAGAATGTTGAGCTCCAAAGAACAACCCCTCAACCCCCAATTTCATTCAGGAGGTCATTTTCACTCAGCTCTACAATGGACTGAATGGCTTCCTTCTTTGTTTCCAGATGACCTGTAATATTTTCAGCTGTGCAAAGGATCAAAGCAAAATAAAGGCCTTTTTCTGGAGACCTATATCTGTAGTGGAGTAATGGTACAGATCCATCATTTTGCACAAATTCAAAAGGAAAAGCCCCAAAATAGATCAATGAAGCCCTATCACAATGCCAAGGAAACCCTTTGTTTAAACCAATTATCTAAAAACTGTCAAGTGGATCCCAAGGGAGGCTTTTGACTCTCATGCCCTTCTGCAATAGTCAGAAAAAGTCTTTTTTAAAGGCATTTTACTTCAGAGATACAGTCCATTTTCTAAAGAAAACATGCACCTAGGGAGCATTTGAGTTAAAGAAGAGAAGCAAACAGATACCTCATAAATCAGACCTGTTCCTTTAATTAAGAAATGTTTATTTTTTTTCCTAAAGGGCATTAAGCACAGTGCTGTTTTCAGAAGGAGCTGGTGTTTCGTGTTCTTCCCAGAGGCACCTGTTTGGAATGAGAGAGAGCTGATTATATGCCAAGGGTTGCAGGATAAATTAGTGAATGAGTTCGAAAAGAAAATTTGCTATAATACTGATAATAACACTAGCTCGGTATTGTTTCCAACAAAGCTATTTCATAATATTCTGCAGCGTTCCATGCAAAGCCACTGAATGATGCATGCTGCTACCACTGCAAGGACTATTAAACATCTAAGGAATATTAAGCATGAATGTTTTTCAGTCCCAATTAAAATCACACTTTATGAGTCTGATATAGTTTCTTAATAAGGGGAAAACTCATTTATTTATTTCCTTGCAACTGGTACTGATTAGGTAGCAAAACCTGATAAATAGCTTCACGTTCCTCTCCCCCCCCCCCCTTGGAGGACTATTAAAAGGAGCAATTTCTATTGTTCCTCACAAACCAAAAAGGATTTCTAATTTGATGATATGTGATATAAGCAAGGACTGGCAAAGCAAGGTTATTGCAGAGTGGGTTATCAGCAAACAAACAACAACAAACAAAAAAGACTTACACTGTGTGTAATGGGAAATAATATAAATTTCTGAAAAGAAACATTGATACAGCACCCTCACATATCAGCGGGAACGTTAGATGCACTTGGGAGGATAATTCAAAAGCCTATTTTCCAAGCCACAAAAGTGAGTTGTGTTGTTTACCTTGGGAGGCCAAGCTAACACTGTAGGATTGGAATTGTCGCAAGTGAAATGCAATTTTTTCATTTGCCTCAGTTGTCAATACAGAGACACCTTTGAGGCTGTTAAAATTATATTCAGGTGGGAGAGGTCATTTGCTTCTTTTTTAGAGTGGAGTGGCGAACTTTTTCAGCACAATTCTCTGGGCAACCTTTTTTTTGGGCGGGGAGGCAGATGATAGTAATGAGTGGGGCCAGATACAAAATCACTTTTGTACAGTAAACTAGTTTCTTCACATGCACACATCCCTATGCTTCATCCAGGCAAGCAATAGGCACTTGAGATTTATAGCTCAGGAAGCTATGTGGCCTATACAGAGTCCTGGGCCTGAAGTTCACCATCTTTGTTTTAGAGGAATTCGCCTGAACAGCTAATTGAAAGGCAGATAATGAACAAGTGTCACTTTGGAGATACATGGAGATATAGAGGGGGGAAATGGCATAGAGGAGCAAAAATGTGGGTCTTTGTGACTGCAAAAAGCCACAGAAAAAGCAAAATAAAAGAAATTCTGACCAGACATGTACAGGAGGACTGTGAAGTTAATTCCTCATTATGGTTGCTTAGAGTGGATTCCTAAACACTCATCAACCAGGAGGGAGAGAAGACACAATTCTCTACTGGAGGACTTGAGTACTGATCACTCTAATTATATTTTCATTCTCTTTCTTATTTCCTCTCATCTAGTAAGGATGCAAGCTTTCAACTACAGCCCAGATTGGCTTTTCAATGCATACCTAGTCTCTATCAAATTTATATGTTCTTAAAGTGGGGTTTGGCTATACATTTTTCAAAACTCTTAACACACAGTTGGAATTTCTCTCTCTCTTTTCATATGTGTGTTATATCCACATACACTTCGCCCGCGATATAATGAAAATTGTGTAGCTAAAATTCATTTCTGCTATAACTCACAGTACTGCTAGAAAAGCAGAAGCAAAAAAATATAGGTTTTTTAAGGCTTGTGTAATGGGAGCACTCCATTATATGAATGAATGAGGAACTTGTTTCATTTTCTTCTTTAGAAACATGTGTGAGAAAAAGCATTACCTCTGAGTGAATACAGAACTCTATAGGGAAAAATGTTGCTCTGCTTTATCAGAGCAAGAACAGCAGATATGGGTTCTAAGGAGATAAAATTATTCACATTATTCCTTTAAAATGGTGTGCAGAAAACATCCATTAGATAGTTGCCACATGTCATGGAGATAAATTCTTTGCTGATCTGAAATCTTTGTAGAATGCATGCTTAAAACAGATTGAATACCCTTACTTATACTTTCTCTAATCCACTCTTGAACTCAGGATGGTCAACAAGTAGCAAAAGCAGATAATAAAACCTGTTCCCATTTGAATAGAAACACAAGAAGTGAAATGTCTAATTCGTATTAGTATTTGTGAATTTGGGACCATGAGATAGTTGGTAGTGCAGATTAAGTAACCCAGAATAAAATGGATTTACCCTATGTTGATGGACATATGGTTCAATTAGCTATCTAAATATTCTAGAATAAGGGTTTGCTCAATTTTTTCATTTGTCGGTTGTCTTATTAGATGATAGTATCCTCTCCATCCTTTGGACACGATGTCAGAGCTATGATGTGAAGCAGTTCAAATAAGGTAGTCATAAAAACAGGAGCAAAGTTGAATACAGAATAGAGGACCACCAGGGGTCTTGGACAGCTTGAATTGCTGCCTCTGTTTATAATGCACTCCTTGGATCCCTATAGAATAGATGGGCATCATGGGTATGCAGGAAAATATCACATTATAAACACACACACAGAGAGAGAGAGAGAGAGAGAGAGAGAGAGAGAGAGAGAGAGAGAGAGAGAGAGAGAGAGAAGCCCACTAGTGACTTAGGAAGTGCGGGTATAAGCTCTCAACCTGCTCAAGCTGAGGAATAAACTGGTAGGGTTTGGGCTGAAACTTCAGTCGAGAGATCACCCCAATCCACAGAATCTGCCTGGCTTGCTGAGGGAGTGCAGCGCAAGATGAAGTGCTGAAGACGGGCTGCTGGAGACCCTTATTCAAGATACACCTACACACCTTAAACACCTTACACAGGGAGAAGACCCTATGAGATTCTGCTGTATTGCCAGAATACCTGACCATCTGTTGTTGGCTGCTAGCCTTTCTGCCTATTGCCTGCCTGTCTGATCTAAGGACTTGCCAGTCTTCATACCTGTCTTCTTGCCTCATACTTTGCCATTACCTCAACACAGCTGCCTGGCTCTGGGCTGGGCCCACACATGCGTTGCCTATTCCACTCTTGACTATCTAATTTATACACTCTGGCAGCTTCTTTCCACATTATTTTAATCCCTATAATTTGAGGCAACACCCCCCCAAAAAAAAAAAAATACGACTGAACATCTCTCTTGGCATCCTCACCACTGTAATTACTACTACACTTTACCATCTGTGAAAAATAAACTAATGTCTGGGATGAGGCATTACTTGGGGTCTGCGGTGAGTGTAAACAATAATCTGTAATTCTGACTAAAGTCTGCTCACCCTAAATGCTTATGATCATTCATTCTTGAGTAGTTTACCTGCGAGTTAAAATACTATTTGGCTATTTCTATTAATGCTCCCTATCATTAATAGGAAATTTGGTTATTACAATGCTAAAATTAAAAGCCCATAATAATACACCTCCAGAGCAAAGTCCCCATACATAACAGTGAAGGATTATCCCTGTTAAATGCTTGTGCTAATTAATCCCTAGGCAGCCCAATTGGAGATTAATAATAAAGCCATTTTTCTTTATATTTCGAATGTGCAATCAGTATGTTGCTTCTGCATGGAGGAAGCTGGAAATCAACTGCATGGGACACTTCACCAAGGCAGAGGTAGAGCTTTGGGCAGATTTAATTGCAACCCTTGCCTTTTAAAAATGAAACACTTAATATCATTTTGGCACAGGTTTACTAAGAAGGAAGTAACAACAGATTTCAGTGCAACCAATGTCCAAGTGTCTTCGCAACTGTGTCCTTGAAGACCACAGTAAATATCAGTAAACTGAACAATCAAAACTGTTCTTCATTAAAATGTCCTCCAAATAAAGATTAGTCATTCAAGACCCCATTATTTTAAGACATTTACCTTTTTCAGAGCATTGCAGAGCTTTTACAGAACTTGGGCTTCAGCAGGTGCCATCAGCACATTTGGATGGGAGATACCTTGAAATCCCAGTTATAGAATGGAAAAATATATATCAGATTGAAAATATTTGCTGTATTGGGAGCCCAGAGGGGAATTGTCACCTATTCTTCAGTTGTATTCAAATCAATCATCTCAGGAAGTGGTAACTTATAGACACAAACAATTTTACATTATGCGTTTGGTAGCTAAATTTGCACTAGCAGCTAAGAAGCAGCATTCTAGGCATATCAAGAATTATAATGTAGTATAAATTTTCATTCAGTGCTTTGTTACCCTGGGAGGATAGTATAAATAGCTATTCAGGGTGGTCACGTGACTCTCCACAACATGTTTCTCCTTTAATTAATGCATTGCTTTGGAAATTTTATATTTTACATATTGTAAAGACCTTTGGCTATGTACAATAAATGACTGTAAAAAGCAAGCAGGGAAATGTCGTGCAACACCAGGAACGAGGAGATTGAAAGCCGACAGAACTAGAATTTAAGTTAGGCCTGGTGTTCAATCAGGAAATCCAGCTGCAGATAATGAAGTACTCTTCTAAATGGAAAAAAATAGTTTTTTTAGAGAAGACAAGAAATAAAATCTCAGCTTTAAAGTCTTATATATTAATACAGAGGCCACAACCCAAAAATTCTCCTTTGAAACAGCAGAGTATGCAGATTTCTCTGCCTGTGATCATCTTACAGCCCATTGAATGATGTTGTTGTCTTGAGCAGTGGAAGAGGGTGAACTCTGCTTCCAAACTGATCATCAGTGATGTCAAAGCAAACAACAACAAGCAGTGATTCAGCATGGATGGGCATTGCAATGATCCAGCAAGAAATAGCCATATGGTGCTTGTGGGTAGGTGAGGAAGCACATGTTTTGCATCTGAAAGGTCATAGGTTGGATTCCTGGCTAACTGGGAGAGACCACTGCCTGAAATCCGAGAGGCTCACTGCCTGTCAGTGTGGGCAATGCTAAGCTAGATGGACCAAAGGTCTAAAGTGGTTCCATATGTTTAGGAAGGAGGTGATGGGGGCAGCCCTGGCAGGACCTCCTGAGCCTCATTTCCATACCCTTCTGTAGGATGACATGGCTTGTTAAGCAGCTTCTGTTAATTGGCTTCCTGAGATCAGGTGTACTTATGGATACTATCTTGTTGCCAGTACTGAAGGAAGATTCAACTGCCAATGAAGTTAGGTACGCAGAATGAATGGAGAAGCCGCCTTGTCCTTTGCCTCAGTCAGCAAAATGTTTTGGGCTGTCCCTTTGATAGCATGTAGAAAAGCTGTATAAACAACCGGCATTAATTTGCTGCTGAAATCTGAAGAGGCAAAAAATCTGGTTGCATGTACGATCCTGTCACTTCTGAACTGTACTCTGAAAATTATGGTGGCTATAGTCAAATCCACACACTTGGCTGAATTTGCTTACGAATCACACTTACAGGGATGAGTGATGTTCTTGTCACATTTTAATCAAACCATCTGTGTTCTTGTGATATTTTAACCTTTTTTACTAAGCCATCTGTATTCTGATATTTTACTCAATTCATGCCAGACCATTTTAAATTGCACATAAGTATGGAAGGTGATAATTGTTATTTGTTAATCTTGGTTTTCGTCTCATCTCATCCTAAACTAACTCGCTATAGGGTTCTGTTCACACAAACACTTTTATTATATGTTATTAACATATAGAGCGTTTTCTCTTTCCTTTGCTAGTGAAATCATGAACAATACCGCTTAAAAGAAACACCCTGGGATTGGAAACAACAATGCCAGGGATATTCTTGGATATCTCCTGTTTCTTCTGTAAGTCATTCCTCCTGGTGTTCTTACTTCATATGATTGTGGCTCATCTCTTTACAATGACAGAGGAAGGGATCTATGCGTGACTTCTTTACACTTGAACATCATCATCGACACACAGAGGAGATAATGGGTTTCTCCTCCTATCACAATGTGACTTCTCTTCCTGTTGAAGCCATGTATGTATTTCTGGTGTATTGCCAGAGATAATACTACTGTAGTCTCAAAAAGTGTACAGTTGGCCTGCCACTTACACGAAGGTTCGGTCTGGGGGTCTGTGCACAAAGGCAAAATCATGAAAAATCAGGAATCCCTGGGACCACCTCCGCTGGAGTATCCAGAGCCCTCCCATGACCTTCCCAAAGCCCAGTAAGCAAGGCATCTCACTTACTGGTGGTCTGAGAAGGAGGTGTGAGGGCTCTGGGAGCTTCCCAGGGCTTTCCTGCAACCTTCTCAGAGCCTGGTAATCAAGGAAAACTGGCAGGGTACATGAGTGGAGGGAAATAAATAAATGTCGAGCAGGGAATAGCAGGTTTTTCCGATTTCCCATTTCTTTCTTTATTTCACACACACATGTTTAGGGTTGTGATTGCATACATAAAGTGTTGCCCTCAATCTTCAAGCCAAATCTGAGTGAGGGCAGTCCTAGAAAATAATGTTTCCTTCCTTCACTCTGATGTATTTTGGCTAAGAAGGAACATTCCTACTTACAATGAGGATAGAAAACAATGCTTCCTAATTCTGCCCTCACTTGGATTTGGCTTCAAGAAATACAACATAAAAGTGAAGGCAGAATTAAAAGCAATGCTTCCTGTATGCAGATGGAGAGAAATATGATCTTTTTAAAGAAACACTTAAGTGTTCTGCACAACCTGTGAATGGGAGGGATAACATGGGAGTGGAGCTAAGCCCTTTCAATAGTCACTTCTGCCTTCACTTGCCGAATTTCTTGGTAATCCATATCCTTTACCAAATTGAAAAGGCCTCTTCAGTATAAGACTCAGGTTGTGCAAATTGTCATGCAAGCTTTTTCTTTAATTAAGAAGAGCAAATTGGATTTTTAATATGCAGACTTGGAATTAAAGTATCTTTCAAGATAAAAGGTTTGTGTTTTGCCATTTGTGATAAGCCTTTAATCTAAAAATGTGTACAAACAGAAGGGAGTTCTCTGTATCTATTAATACTTCTAAAACAGCACAGCAATCACTGTCCTTCCAAGACAAGAGAAAAATCCTTTGCAGTGTTAAAAAGGAGGTATTCCACAGAGCTATAAAATGATTTACAGGTTTGGAGAAGCACCTTTATAGTATAAGATTGTGAGAGAACCCATCTTAATTTAGCTTATCAATGAGAAGATGGAGGCAGGACTTGATAAGTACCTTCACAGAGCAAAGATCCCTGATTTAAGGTGACTGCCTAAGCAGAATAGAAGCCCATGACTGAAAGACAGAAAAAATCATACTGGAAAACGGGGCAGATTTCTATGAATGAGTGTCTTTAGCCTCTGAGAAACCTTATCAAGAGTAGCCAGCTTATACATCATCCTTTGAAGATTTAAAGCAAGCATGTTTTTCCTCCTTCCAGAATATATAATGTATTGGAAAATGCAGATTTGTTTTCTTCCTCTCACAATTTTAGACTAAAGAGCCCTTGAGTAAGATTCTAAAAGCTGTATTTTGTGTGCACCAATGCAATGGTGTGCACTAATGCAAGGACAGTTGGCACATCTTGCCATGGGGCAAGATGCAGATGTTTCCCTCTGAATATTAAAGAGAGTTGCACTGAACCAGGGGTGCCAACTTGAATAAAATTTTGTGGGGGCCAAGGTAAGCCCTGCCCCACATAATTGATCACATGATGCAGTGCACACACACCATCTGAATGGGAATGGCCATCAACTTTGTGAGGGCCCAGCCCCCTCAAATATTTTATTGTGGGGCCCAAAGCACTCATGGCCCCTAGGAGTTGGCCAGGAAGTAAAAAGTGCCTCATGTTTCTAGTTCCCTTCTATATTTCTGGACATCAGAAGCCATCCTGGCTGCAATCCTAATTGGATTTACTTTTGCCTAAATTCTACTGGAAGCCTTATAATTTCTTTCCAAGTAAAGGTATTTAGGATTGGCATGTTAGAAGTAAACGTATGGTAATCTATAACTTGGTTTTTAAAAAAAAAATGGCTGGGCTTTTACAAATTAAAAATGCAATTCAACAAAAGACAGCCAAGGTCCCGTTGAAATTAACAATGCCAAAGTTGGCCAAGCCCTACCATTCAATCTGGCGAGAAGACTACTATTGTTTTTAACAAGATGGATCTGGAAATGCAGCTGATTCCTCTGCCACATCAAGATTAGACTACAGCAAAGTCTTCTACAGATCAAAAAGGAAAGATTTAATCCTAATAATCTTTAGTTAAGTGGTTAGGTAACAGGCGAAACTTCTTCTGTATTTGCAAGCACCTGGAGCAGGAGCAACTAATGGGACACCCTCCAGATGCCTTGGACTGCAACTCCCATCCTTGACCACTGGCTAGACTGGGACTGATGAGAGTTGTAGGACAAAAGATCTGGAGGGTGTCATGTTGGACAGAGACCTTCTGCCAGTCAAAAGTAGACAATGCTGTATGGACAAATATCCTGACGTCCAATGTTCTTTCTAACAGCCCCAGTTTATGGGGACCAATCTTGTGGGAAACAGTGCATACTTTAGTCAAAGATGAAAGTCTCAAGAAAATGTGTGTTCTTCTAGTCTGCTGCTTCTTGTTTTGTTTTATCCTGTTGTTTACAGACATTGCTTTATTTATTATTATTACCTTGTCAGAATCTTCATTGAGTTACTATATATATATATATATATGCTTTCGTAGATTTTCACGGATACAGGAATGCAGGTTTTGGTGTCCTCGGGTGTCTTCCCGTGTAAAAGTTGGGGTGTCTAGGCGACGTTTCGACGAGGTCTCACTCGTCATCTTCAGGCTGGTGCTTTCGGCTTCTTGTTACTGGAACAGAGCAGGATCTCAGTGTTTGAGTTCCTATAAATACCATCTTCTCAGAAAAACTCTTCACAAAGTTCAAGAGGTCAAGACACAAAGACTTTAGCAACTAATCCACACCTAATGACCCACCTAAGTGGTACTCAGGATATCACTCAAGAAATCACTCAAGATATCCCTCAAGTAATTAAGGAACAAAAGAAGAAAAGGCACACTAGCCTGGGAACTTCCTCTCTGCCCAGAACATTGGAGGCTATACACCACACCCCCTCAACAGTATTTATAGGAACTCAAACACTGAGATCCTGCTCTGTTCCAGTAACAAGAAGCCGAAAGCACCAGCCTGAAGATGACGAGTGAGACCTCGTCGAAACGTCGCCTAGACACCCCAACTTTTACACGGGAAGACACCCGAGGACACCAAAACCTGCATATATATATTTATATATATATAAAATTTTGTTGCTCTTGTTTGAAAAGAAAAATTTTGTTGCTCTTGTTTGAAAAGAAAAAACTGTTGTATCTAGTCCTTGAAATTGTGAGCATATTTCCTAATGTAGAATTTCTCTCCTACTTTGTAAAAATAAAGTATGATCCTTCTTTGGTTTTTTTTACTGGTTGAGCAATACAGAGTTTTCAGTTCTGCAGAACTGTTCAACAGCATGAATTTCCCTGAAAGTCTCACAACTCTTAATTCACAACTCTGATTTACTTTCTCCTAAATTTAAACTGAAACTGCAAACTACTCTGCTTTGTGAAAACTCCAGGGTTAACCGTACACAGAATGTAGTTTAATATGGGGTTCAACCCTGCCCTCCAAAGATTTCTTCCCCTGAGAATGAGTCTTTTGTTTTATTGCCTGATGCATAGGGTGCTTAAGAAATTCTTGATAATTTCTCCCATGGAAGGAGTTGCCTTCGGATATTTTCCCTTGTGTCATAGTCATGCCCTCCTAGTGTCCCAATATTCCAGGGACAGCCCTGGAATTAGGAAAGCCATACGAGCTTCTGATTTGATCTCAGAATGTCCCTGTTTCCCCTGGCAGTGCAGCTGCCACCACTCGAGAAGAGGGGTGAGCTGGTGCTTGTCCCAAGTGGTGTCAGCGGCAAGGGAGCATCCTGTTGCCTCTCCATTGCCTCTCCACGGCTGCTGCTGCCGGCCTCCTCCCTTGGGCACCATGTAGCAGCTGCTGGAGAGTGGGTGAGGAAAAGGAAAGGCTGTCGCCATCAAGGCCCAGCCCCATGTGACACACCAGCTCTGAGGGGCAGGCAGTGGACAGGGCCACTCTGGGCAGGAAGAAATGGGGAGCAGAGTGCAAGGAGTCTTTTTTTAAAAAAAGACTTTGTGCACCTGTGTCTAATCTTGCCCCTTTCTATCATTTATTTATTGGTGTGAGTTTTTCTTTCTGTAAATCCACTGAATAAAACAAAACAGGGATTCAAGCCTTTTCTCATGATGGTGGAGGGAGTGTGTGTTGTGTCCCACTGGTGGCACTTGCCCTTCTTCTGATAGAAAATGCTTGGGGGAGGGGCAAAAAAATGGGGGGTTGAGGATTAGTTGAGGGGTGTGATAAAGGACCTAGTTTCATCTGAGGAATGTTGGAGGGTATGCTTTAACAGATGCTAGAAGCTCACTTCCTGTGATTTTTTTAAAAAGGGAAGTTTCTTTTTTAAATGTTTCCATGCTGATTTTCTCATTAATTGATGAAGCATTGTCAGGGTGGGCAGGAAGCATAAGATATTTTCAGCACAGCACTTGTTTAGTTTCCCTTGGATGAGAGAGAACACTTGAGGGTTACAGCGTCTTTGTAATACTTGTCTTATTATTTACATATTAGACGCCAAGCACTGTGCTGAAAGTATAGAAAAATGAATGACAAAAAAATGTCATTTATCTTCTGAGGATCCAATAGCCATAAATATTTGGTTTAGCTCTCTCCCTAGAGAATCCTTGATTTGTTGGAAACAAAGGCTTTGTTCAGACAGTCAGGGCCTCTTAAGACATTATTTAAGTATGTAAAATAAACACTTGGGGTGGGACAGCAGGGACAGGCTGATTAGCCCCACCCTCTGACATCATTCTCCCCCTCTTCCCTGAGTTGGAAGATGCCTGTCTGAAGCCTCCTGAGCTCAGGGATGTTCCATGGGAGCACAGAGTCTCCATAATACAGCCCCCCCCCCGGCAGCTTCAGACCCTTGGAAGCCATTCTCAATTGGCAATCATCCCTGCCATTCCCCATGTGTTTACCGAGCACAGAGGTCACCTGAAAAGGGCTTTGGTGACTTCTGTGCAAGCTGTAAGATTCCATGGGCTTGCTGGAAAGCTGTGACCTAGTGAAAATAATCTGCATAAGGTAATTGTGCCTCTGTATGTATGGGATTCATACATACCGCCGAAGAATTGATGCTTTTGAATTATGGTGCTGGAGGAGACTCTTGAGAGTCCCATGGACTGCAAGATCAAACCTATCCAGTCTTAAGGAAATCAGCCCTGAGTGCTCACTGGAAGGACAGATCCTGAAGCTGAGGCTCCAATACTTTGGCCACCTCATGAGAAGAAAAGACTCCCTGGAAAAGACGCTGATGTTGGGAAAGATGGAGGGCACAAGGAGAAGGGGACAACAGAGGACGAGATGGTTGGACAGTGTTCTCGAAGCCACCAGCAGGAGTTTGACCAAACTGTGGGAGGCAGTGGAAGACAGGAGTGCCTGGCATGCTCTGGTCCATGGGGTCACAAAGAGCTGGACACGACTAAATGACTAAACAACAACATGTATGAGATGCATAATTGGGAGGCTATATGTAGAGAGAATGCAATATGAATGATCATGGAGGGTCTTTTAGGAAGGTGAGCCAAAGACAACACAATTTATCCAGAAAATATCATGCCTACTATTTCTGGCTATAATATATAGCTTTACAATTCAATCTTTTTTCAATTTCGCATTTCATCCTGCATAGATTCTCATTCCCCTATCTCCCATTAAAAATGATCAGGCAAAGTCTAATCAGTGCCTACCTAGATTAGAAAACTCTGATTTGATGTATAAATCTGATTTGCAGATTAAAACTAATCAAATCCCCCATTTTATCAGGAATCTAGCTGAGAAGAAGTCATTCTAATAAAATGTTTCAAACCTGTTTTCTTCAGAACAATTCATCAAATTTTGTGCTGCCACTCTTTTCTAATATAGCTATAAAAGTGAACTGTTTCACATTTTGAAAGGAGAAGCAAAACACTATGTGTATACGTTTTTTACAGTCCTACCTTAAGCACACAGACATATCAACTTTTGGACGGCCGTGCAGCAATGTTATAGGAGCAGTTGGTATTATCCAAGTCATCCTTTGCAGAGCATTCCTCAACCTATTCTAAGTGAGTGACTGCTGGATTTCCACCGTTTTCATTTGCAAGACAGGTTGCTAAGCGGAAAAAGAAGTTGTGACGTGCCCTGTTCTTGTAACAAGATATCAAAGGTTTCCAGGAACAAGATGTGGAAAAAGACAGACAGATATTATTATATAAGCTTCAATATTTTGTATCCTTTGCACTCTTGCAAAGATTGTTGCAAAATTTGATTGTTGGTTCATTCCCGTTTTATTTTATTGCTTGCATCTGGCAATATGTGGGCATAAAATGAAATATTTTGAAAGACAAAACACAAATTTCTGAATGGTTAACAGACCAACAAACGTAACACTTATTTCAAAGGAGCATTTTAGTTTCTGATCTAAAGTCTATGGACACAGCTTATACTGTGAAAAACTCCTTAGTATAATGCAATTCAGATTGAATCATAGGTCTCAGGAAGAAAACTTTAAAGGGAAAAAGATCAGATTTAACATGCAGGAGGAAATAGAAAGAATTCTGATAATTAGTGGTGGGGGCGGTTAACAGAATGTGTAGAATTATCAACCACAACCCCAAAATCTCATTCCTGGTGAGTCACTTCCAGTTCAGACTCCATTAATGTATATGTGAAATTAGGATTATTATTTTTTTGCCCCAGTCGGTATCACTTTACATTTGCTTACATTGAACTGCTTTTGCCATTTTAATGCACATTCACCCAATTCAGAGAGATCCTTTTGGAGTTCCTTTCAACTCCTTTTTTTTCTTTTTTACTACCCTGAACAATTTAGTGTCATCAGTAAACTTGACCACACTCATGCCTAGCTCCCGATAATTTGTGAACAGTTAAAGAGCACTGGTCCCAGTTCCAATGCAGATGCTTTGTGGACTCCTCTTCTTAGTACATCCCTCTGTTTTCTGAACTGTCCACTTATTCCTGCTCTCTGCACTTTAGTAAGTTACTGAAACATAGGAGGAGCCACCCTTACAAAAGCTTATAGTGCATATGATCGATTTTGAATGCACTATATAAATTCTTGATTAAAAAACTCATTCACCTGTAAGTTTAAATTCAGGTATGAATGCCAACTTGACTGTACACTTGGTCCTCATCGATCTTTTGAAGAAATATAGTGATGATTTAACATTTATGAATGCCTTTCATGACCTGGATCTTTTGGATTAAGAAACTATCTGATGCACCACACATTTTTGTTGTTGCTGATATCGAAGCACATACTCAAGCTAAACGTACATAGAATAAGGTGATCTATTATTTGGCATGAGGAGCCTCTAGTTAGGAGATCTCCCTATTTTGGCCTGAAATCGGTGCTCTTGTCTGGATGTTTTGCCCTGTGCTATGGAAGCCACCATATTGTAGGCTGAAGACTATTCTCCCCATTTACTCATACTCCTTTTGGTCACATGATACATACACGAAAAGGACTCTTCCTACATTAAAAGGCACATGCATGGAAGGAGGGGCAAGATTCTGCCTCATCCCTAACACCAGGACTGGCCCACCCATGAGGTGAGGTGAGGCAACCGCCTCAGGCAGCAGGATCCACAGGGGCAGCAGACCCTGATGTAGATACTTATTTCCTGCTTGTTGCTGGTGTAGATCTTCATGCACCCATTTTTCCCTGGTGGCAAGGGCTGGCCCTGCTCAACACGCTTTTGGTACACATATATACATGCATAAGTTCTGTTCTATAGGACAGTTGAATAGGCAGGGTTCCCAATTTCATATAAGCCCTTCTCATAGGATGTGCCTGATGTACGTCAGAGGTAAGGCATGATCAGCAGATACAATCTCCTCCCCTCCCACCATGTATATTAATTGTAACATTAGAGTCTTAAAAAGAAACAAGTTGGGTTCATGAATGTATGTGCTTTGGAAGATATGACAGATACAGGAGGAACAGAGCTTTATGTGGCTTACATTTGTTTGTCTGTGTTTAATTCAAGAACATCACTTGCTGAGGAAAAACAATGAGAGATGGCTCTATCATGTTTGCCTGTGAGCATTTAAGGGGCATCTGATTCACTGCAAATACAGAAAAAGTGATGAGCTAGATGGACTTATCAGCACAATTCAGAGATTCTTAATTGTCTTGATATCACATGCCTCTGTGGTAAAAATTTATAGATCTGGCAGTGTTTCTTTATTGTTTATGTCTCTCCCATCATATGCACAGTTCTGCCTCAAATATGTATTTTTTAAGAAGTGCCTGAATAATTGATTTTGTACATAATATAAATACATATTTATATGGTATAATGTGTATAGAGCTGCAAGAGATGGTAGGCCCCCATATTTTACGGAAAGTTTTATTTTGGAGAAGCTGGCTCAAATCAGTGCTGCATATTGGAAGGTGAAAAGTCATCAAAGCCAGCCAACAAGCACAGAGATAAATACCTTTTTATCTGTATTTGCAGTCGGCAAAAAAAATCAGACTGATTAGCTGTTAGAGATGATGGCCTTGATTCAGAGAACCCACATGGCTACCTCACAGCAGGCGGCAAAAGATTTGGCATCTTGTCTCCAGAAATAGCTCTCAGCGCCACACGGAGAGCTGATTTGAAATTCCCCCAAGCAGTGTGCGATTCAACCTTAAAACATAGGGAGACTTGTTGGGATGTGCAAAATGACCTTCTCTGAATGCTTTTGTACGATTTACCTGTACTAATGATCCTTGATAGCCTGTGAAAGCCAGTAACTTGTAGCTGATGTATACGTACATCCCACCTGAGAGGGAGAAGGCTGAAATACATCTGTCAGTTTGGAATGCAGCTTTCAGAGGGGCCAGCAAAGGAGGAATTTCCCACATGTTCAAGGCACCTCTTTTCTCTGTTCCCCATTTCTGTGGGGGCCATTTTGGCTTACCAGATGGTGCTATTTGGCTGTGTACAGCCAAATAGCACCATCTCCTTCTGAGACTTCCTTACACAGTCCTGAGTTTTGGAGCAAGCCAGGAATAAGGAATGTTTTTATGACAGTGGCAGGGTAGGGAGTTATTCTTACTCAGGTTGGATAAACAAATAGGACAGAAATTCAAATGCACTCTCCCCAGCAGGAGACTGCCCCTGTTAAAAGCGGCTTTCTGGGTATCTTCTACCACATGTGGTGGACTTGTAAAGAGATAAAGGTTTTCTGTGAAATGGTATATAATGAGTTAAAGAAAACGTTCAAAAATACTTTTGTTAAAAAACCAGAAGGCTTTTTATTGGGTATAGTGGGGAAAGAGATACCAAGGGAAGATAAAAGATTGTTCATGCATGCAACAACTGCTGCAAGAATTATTTTAGCCCAAAAATGGAAACAACCAGAAGTACCAACGAAAGAAGAATGGCAGATGAAGATGGTGGACTTTGCAGAACTGGCGAAGCTGACAGGAAAAATCCGAAGTCAGCATGATCAAGTATTCCAAAAGGACTGGGGTAAATTTATATGAAGCAATTAACATCACTAGCAGCCTTGTCTGAGGATTTGTAATGAGATTTTTTCTACCTTTCTATATTTTTTTTAAATTTTGCAGAATAATTTTTATTATTTTTTAGTAAACATACATACATTCATATATTACATATATGTTACATATGTAACATATTTTTAAAAAAAATTGAGCTATTTTGTAAAAAGTGTAATCAGAATTGGAGAACGTACAAAATGCAATGATACAAAAGTTAATTTTGAAAATCATGAGGCGAGGAGAGAGAGAGAGAGAGAGAGAGAGAGAGAGAGAGAGAGAGAGAGAGAGAGAGAGAGCAGCCTGCTGAAACTTCCTAAAACTTGGAGATGTTTTGGACCACAACTTCTATCTTCTCCAGCCAGAACAACTATGTACAAGGACATCTGGAAGACATCAAATTGTTGAAGGGTGTTGCACAGGGTCCGACATGTTTGAGGGAGGAGAGTATATACTGAATGGTACTTTTGGCAGCCAAAAGTTATAGGGTACCCCTGTGTCACTGTACTTGTTGCATGTTGGTATATCTTAGTACATAATTAGAAAATTATATCACATCATTTTCTAGACCACACTTGTATGTACTTTATTCCAATGTCATAACAGTGGTTCATATTAAAAATAATAATTTCAGTTGTTAGCGTTGCTAATCAATAGAGACATATGCACAATCAAACTTGCCTGCAAGCAGTCTTCTTATCAGAGTCCTACATTTCTTATGGTCTCATTTTGTTACTATTTAAGGAGCAAATCAGGTATTATGTAAG